>NC_135139.1:24890072-25501331 GCF_051014445.1 Colletes latitarsis
TTTAAAGTTCCACCCGTACTGAATTTTTTTCTCGAAAATGCGCAGGATTTCGGGGGTATATCTATTTACCAAAAATGATTGTAATTGACCCCTGCAATCGAAAATAATTTTTCCAAAACGATTTGAAATTTTTTTTTTCCATCGAAAAATTTCACACCTTCTCGAATTTTTTTCTAGAAAGTGGGTAGGATTTCGGGGGTAGGTCTATTTACCAAAAATGATTGTAATTGACCCCCGCAATCGAAAATAATTTTTTCAGAATTAATTAAAAATTTTTTTTTTTGTTGAAAAATTTAGGCACCTACCTCCTTTGTCAATTTTTCTTAAAAATTCCTTTTTCATTTTTAGTAATTTTGTTTGACGCCCTACAGAAAAGTTGTCTAATACTTTTTTTGTAGGTACCCATGAGCTCTACTTAGGAAAAAAGTTTCATTGAAATATATTCACTATTATAGGAGTTATGGTCGTTTGAAAATTGTACCACTTTTATGGGGGTTTTCTCATTTTGCGGGGTCAAGGACCAACTTTTCGAATATTTTTGCGATTTGTACATATTCTCCATCAAAATACACGTAGTTTGCTTTTTTAAACATTAAAATCGTCCAATCCGTCCAGAAGTTATGACGTTTTTAAGATTCCCATGAAAATTCGGGCAGACATTTCTGGCCAGAAATTATATTTTCGGTAAGGAATTTTTTTCTCGAAACTGAGTAGGATTTCGGGGGTATGTCTGTTGACCAAAAATGCTTGCAATTGATCCCTGCAACTAAAAATAATTTTTCCAAGACGATTCGAAAATCTTTTTTTTCACCCAAAACTTTCAACACTTACTCGAATTTTTTTCTCGAAAGTGGGTAGGATTTCGGGAGTATGTCTATTCTCCAAAAATAATTGTAATTGACCCCCGCAACCGAAAATAATTTTTCCAGAACGATTTGAAGTTTTTGAATTTAATTGTTAATAACTTTTTAACGAAGCCTCCATCAACAAATTGGTATTCTTGTTTTTCGTCTTATTTTGGTCTCTAGAACCCCCGATTAAAATTTTTCCCAAGGCCGAACACCCTGTATACGTCGAGTCGTTACACTTTCAACAGCGTCGTCAGACGTCGAGAGTCATTTTTTCCTTAGCAAACTTCCGGATCGATCGATCGCAAACCCTTAACAGTAACATTAAAATCGAACATTGAAACGACCATGTTCGGTGGCACAAATTATCTACAATTATTACTAACGAATCCATCGAAGCAAATATCGCGTCGAATATTATCCTTTAGAAATAACGAGCTACGGAGACATTAAGTATGTATAGAAGTTTACTCGACCGCCGTTAAGGATGCACGACCCACTCCGGGGAACAATAACGAAGAATTCTAAATGTGTTTCGAGACTGTCTTCGATCCACGGTTCAATTAAAAAGGGTTCTTTCTTTTTTCGTTCTTAGAGAAAGTAAATTAATTTTACTAGCCGCTATGGCGTAACGATCGCAGAATTTCACGGCCTTAAAAATAACGTTCGCCGCGATAGGGATCGATCACGCGCGTTCGATGTGTATCATCGTTATCTCGACCCGTTTTCCCGGGCTTCGCGCTTTAAGTCCGATCGCGAAAGCCAATCATTGTACGCGCCGCGCGATGCATAATTTATGGGAACGGCGTAAAATCGATAGCAAGTGGGTACTTTAATAATAGAAACAAATCGGTTGCCCGTGCTGAAAAAGCGTAGTCGCAACCGCCGGGGGGCCCCGATAAAGGCGTTTCCGGTAATCGCGTTTCCGCTCGATTCTATCTTGCCCGCCATTGTCGTTCGCCGACTGCGTCCTCTAATTAGCGTCGCTTCGATGATTCAGGACGAAATTAATTGCACGAAGCGCACCGTTCCTCGTCGAGGACAGCTGTTTCTACTATTGCGTTCTTTCTGCGTGCCTTATTGTTACGCGAATGGCGTCGTAGCATCGATCCGGCGGCATAAATTTTCCATTCGATTCGATCAACCATTCCGTGGTACCCTCGTACGCGGAATTCAAGTTCAATGCGTCTCCATCGATCTCTGCTTTTTATTTACTCGCTTGATTTAGCGCAATTCCAGTCGAGGATGGATCGAAGCTTGATTTCAGGAGCTAAAATATTAAGTTTCTTGTACAGGGTTTTCGGTCACTGGGAAAAATTTTAATGGGAGATTCTAGAGGCCAAAATAAGACGAAAATCAAGAACACCAATTTGTTGATGGAAGCTTCGTTAAAAAGTTATTAACAATTAAATTAAAAAATTTCAAATCGTTTTGGAAAAATTATTTTCGATTGCAGGGGTTAGTTACAATCATTTTCGGTCATTAGACATACCCCCGAAATCCTACCCAGTTTCGAGAAAAAAATTCGAGTAGGTACTGAAATTTTTAGACGAAATTAAAAAATTTCAAATCATAATAAAAAAATTATATTTAGTTACAGGGGTCAATTACAATCATTTTTGGTCATTACACATACCCTCGAATTCCTACGCAGTTTCGAGAAAAAAATTATTTACTGGAAATATAATGTCTGACCACATATGGTATTCTTTCCCTGAAATTCCATCGCACTACGTTTTCTCGTAATCAACGTTTCCTTGTACCTTTTAATTATTGAGTCCACGCGCGACCTTTTCGCTGGACTCTCGTCGCAAAATCATCCAGAGAATCATTCATTTGGCTTACACACGTGCAACGTTGAGCAAATTTCAAGCCTCGGCGTTCTCGATTACGCATTCTGATATTAAACTGAAAACCAAAGGGACGCAACAGGTGCCGGGACTCCGTGCAAACGACATCTTTTGGCATTAATACACGATTCATCCGGTCTTTGTTTCGACATTTGCTTTCGCGGGGCAGTCGATAATTTCATTATAACGTGACCTTTTAAAACCGTTATTTTCATGCCAATAGACACGTTCGCGAGCAATAGTCATCTTCTTCGTCAATGCATGCTCTGTCTTTATTTGCAATCTGAAGTGTAATTAACGATAGAAGTCGACGCGTTTATATTTTCAGACTCCACTTGTGAATTTATATCTCTCCACGGATACATTTACTTTGGAATGTTTAATTTGAAAAGTGAATTAAAACAAACTGGTCTTATTACGAAATGAAACTGATTAAAACGTCCGACCCAGCACGGACAGAAACTCCTGTCAGGATTAATTTTTCTTCTTCCTGCGCTTACTATATCAAGAATTGTACCGAATATGTACACACATGCATAACTGCATTTTTACAAAATTCGTGTAACTGGAGGACTCGTGGAGAACGATCTGAATGCGTGTTGCGCTGCTGTTTTCGCGAGAACCAGGTGTACACAGCGTTTCTTTAATCCTGGATGCAGTTTAGGTGAATTTCGTCGGCGCTATTAGGTCAGGCATGCCATCAGGATATCGTTGCACGTGGATTGGCAATACCAAGCAATCTACTGCTCTTTGGAAGTCGGCCAGGCCCAACGACGTTACCTTCTTGTCCAGCCTACGGCTACCAAAGAAACGACTTTGCCTTATCGGGCAACGACTGCAAAATAACAGTTGCAATGTATAACTTTGCACGTGCACTCGTTTCTCCAACTAATTTCATCGACGAGAGACCGTCGGTCTGAGGACATTTTGATGATTATCGTACTAATTTGTTTCAGGAATGCGACGTCGTGGTGATGTTCCCAAGTGGAGCGAGCGACGAGACTCTGATGTGGCTCCTAGGTCGTCTACGGGCTGGGACCCCGGGCCTAGTGGTGCACGTGCGGCACCATGCCTCATCAGATAGTTACGGGTTTTACTTAACAGCCCCTTTTAGCGTGTAAGTACAGAATCGCCACCCAATTAAACTCCTCCGCTAACTAGGAGTCGATTCGTTCAGTTCGTTGTATCGTACTTTCGATGACTCTATGGCGTCACCTCCCGTGCTCGCCGCCAGAGGGCTACGCTCTCGACTCTCTCGCAAGCGCTCGACCCCTCCGTTCCTATACAGGGTGGGGCAGTAACTATTAGCACCTCAGATATCTTGGAAACTATAAGTTTCACAGAAATATTTGCTAAAGTAAATTGCACAGTACGAAGGGCGCTATTGGGTGGCGATAATAGTTTTTTTGCAGGTGGAGATACTTCGGACATTTGAAGGTCACATCCATTTTTTTAAATGGATCGGTATGTTTTTGCTTCCGTATCACGATAGAGGATCTTAAAACGAGTTCAACGATCTATTACACAAGGTCATTGAAGGTCATAGAAAGTAGAGAAAGGCGATAATACTTACGGTTTTGGTAGTAAATGAAACATACGTATTGTCAACAGTAGAGGAATGCGTAATGCTTACCGTTTACTTCACTAAGAATAAACACTGCTTGAAGGACACTTTAATAGTTTGCAGAGTAAGATAAACATCATAAGATTAGTATCGATAAATCGGTCAATCCGGCACGATGTATCCGTTTGAAGAGCAGGTTGATATGCTTCTTATTTATGGCGAATGCCAACAAAATTCTGCAAGGGCGAAAAACTTGTATGCTGAACGATATCCACATCGGTCTCAGCCTTCGCGTCAAACATTTAAAAATGTGTATGATAAACTTAGGCAAACCGGTAGTTTAAGTGTTCGTAAAAGTGAACGCCAGAAACGAGTAATTAACGAAGAAATGGAAATCGGTGTGCACGCTAGTGTGTCTAGAAATTCTCATATTAGTTCGCGACAAATTGAACGCGAATCTGGCATTAGTAGGAGGAGCGTACTTCGCATTTTGCACCGTCACAAATTTCATCCGTATCACGTTAGTCTTCACCAAGAATTGCATGGGAACGATTTCATGAATTGCGTTGAGTTTCGTCGATGGGCTATACGTCAATATTCAAAACAATGAGCTTTTTTTTAATACCGTCTTATTTACCGATGAAGCAACATTCACAAATCACGGGAATGTTAATTTGCATAACATGCATTTATGGGCAGCGGAAAATGCACATTGGCTGCGACAGGTTGAACATCAAAAACAATGGTCTGTGAATGTATGGTGCGGTATCATAGGTGATCAAATTATTGGACCTTATTTTATCAATGGAAATTTGAATGGCAACATCTATGCTAATTTTATTAAGGATACATTGGGTCTTTTGCTAGAAGAGTTACCTTTATTTACACGACAAACCATGTGGTATCAACATGATGGATGCCCAGCACATTATTCATCGATTGCGCGAAGGGAACGCGATGAAAAATTTCGAAATCGTTGGATTAGACGCGGCGGTCCAATATCGTGGCCAGCTCGTTCACCAGACATAACACCTTTAGATTTCTTTCTGTGGGGAACACTGAAAGAGAAAGTGTACAAAGAAGTACCAACTACATCTCACGATATGCAACAACGAATTATTGCAGCCTGTGCATCAATAAGTTCTGACGCTGTAAGACTTGCAAGTCAATCAATCGTAAAAAGAATCCAACGGTGCATTGACAGTGATGGTCATCATTTCGAACACCTACTATAAACATGTTTCATTTACTACCAAAACCGTAAGTATTATCGCCTTTCTCTACTTTCTATAACCTTCAATGACCTTGTGTAATAGATCGTTGAACTCGTTTTAAGATCCTCTATCGTGATACGGAAGCAAAAACATATCGATCCATTAAAAAAAATGGATGTGACCTTCAAATGTCCGAAGTACCTTCACCTGCAAAAAAACTATTATCGCCACCCAATAGCGCCCTTCGTACTGTGCAATTTACTTTAGCAAATATTTCTGTGAAACTTATAGTTTCGAAGATATCTGAGGTGCTAATAGTTACTGCTCCACCCTGTATATACGCTCCTCGATTTCCTCGAAAGGACAAAATGATTGTGTATCGACAGATTGTTAAAAGCCGCCGAAGAGGTACATTTGCCAAAGACACTGCGCCAGGAGTTCGGCGGCGGTTTGAAAGAGTTCGTAGGTTCCGAGGCGAGCTGCTTCGAGGGTCACGACGACGAAGCTCAATTCTTCACCACTCAGGAGAGGCAATCCCTGGTCCTGCACCTGCTGCACACCCTCAGAGCGGGACCACAGGATCTGCACAGTCTGGCGGGTCTGAAAATGGTGGAAGGACAAGCAATTATTCCAAAGTGCATTTCTTCTGGGATCATTTCCCAGGTTGGTGACAAACGTACCGAGAAAATCGAGTTTGATAATGTAAAGACACGACGAACTTTTGGATACCATTATCTCGAGAACAAAGCGCTGCAAGGAAAAACTTTATTCTACGCTTTCGAGTTAGTTTATCGCGAATTGTACTGTAAAGCAGTTTGAAACAGTCGTTATCAGAACCTTTTCCTACTACGGTATCGAAGCTTAAAAGACTTTCTTTCAAACCGTCTCCCAAGGTCTTCCCTCTTCACGAATTGCCTGCGTTGGAGAAGCTGCAACACACGTGGGTCCGCGCGTTTCTCAGCCCCCAACCGTTGGACGACATTTGTAAATACTTCGGGGTAAAGATTACCATGTACTTCGCGTGGCTCGGACATTACACCACCGCCCTGATCGTTCCAGCTGCAGTGGGTGCCATATATTGGGTAATAAACGTCATTTTTCACGAGTAACTGCGACGGAAACTCTCGATTCCCTTCGTCTTAATATAGCGCGTCGAGTAAACACGTTCTGTGTATGCGGAGATACTCGAGTTTGGAAACCCCGCGAGATAAGGATTACGTCGATGGCCATCTGGTCGATGTTTGCCGAAAGCTATCTGGCCTGATCCCCCGATATTGGGAACGCGAGAAAAATCCTCGCGTTCGTCGGACTGACGATATTTCGAATCGGGTGTTTCAGATCGGCATCATCGGTAGGAATCAAGCGGTGGAAGACGTGGCGTACGTTCTGTTCTCCGTCTTCAACGTAATCTGGGCCACCGTTTATCTGGAGACCTGGAAAAGAAGAGGCGCCGAGCTGGCCTACAGGTGGGGCACCCTGGATCAAAGAGACGACCTACTTATCGAGCCTAGGCCCTTGTTCACGGTAAGCCTGGAATCAATTCGTTCTCGTCGATGCGTTGGACGATCTACTGCACGTCCATTTTGTAACCTTGAAAACTTATTTATCTGTCTCTATCCACCGGTAGCGCTATAATTACTATTTTCGAATTAAAAAGTTGCTCCAACGTCAGGAGTGGACCCAGAAGGCTTGCTTACGGGGGGGACAATGTGCGGAAGTATGTTCTTTTCACTTTCTACTCGAATAAAATCGTCTTTTTCGTTAGAGCATTCATTTTTTAGAAAATTAATTTTTGAACGTTCTTAAGTGCACGGTTAATTGGGACAGAGTTTGTGGAGCGACGCTTTAGATCGATGTTTTTCGAAGCGGGAGCCGCGAACCATAGGAGGGGGAGAGGGAATGGCGTCTAACAATCCCAGTAGGTCACGGAAAAAAATATTTTAACGTCGAAAGATGTAGATATTCGATAACCGTTGAAGTATATTTTCCTTCACATATCATAGAATTTCTTTTTTTAGCGTTCATGAATCGCTTTTTTAAATGCTTGTGAATGTTAATTAATCGCGATCGCGGTTCTCTTTCTCCCAGGGCACCCTGGAAATCTCATCCGTAACGGGGAGACTGGAGCCAACGTACCCCAGGTGGAAGAGAAACATGTTTCGGTACTTCGTGACCGTTCCCATCATCGCAGCGTGCTTGTTCTTCGTTTTCATCGTGATGATCCTGAGCTTCCAAATACAGGTCAGATTCGTTAAAAATACAAAACGATTCGTTCGCTCGAACCAGTCGCTTCCAGTATAATAACGTAATGATAATAATACTTGTTGTTAAATATTCGATTCGTTCGAGGTATACGCGGGAAGGAACAGAAACGATTCGACTAAATCCCCGGTTTGGCAGCTTGCCTGGGATCGTCGCTTGGAAAATCTCCTTGCGGAAGCATGTTGCACGAGGAAAAATGACGGAGACGATTTAGTTTTTACGTCGAATCTCGCGCAAAAAGGCGTCGAATTTTTTTTTTTTGGCAGTCGGAGCCAGTGGAATACAGGCCAATCAGCCCGCCATCGATTTGTCATTACGCCCTCGAACTTGCATCGAGTTTCGTTCCCGCGTGAAGTTCGATCGGCTGTAAAATCATATATTGCTCTCGCATTTCGCGATACGATTGTTTTCCAGCAACGCCGGACCCGCGTTTTATCAGCAACACACGGCACCGTGATTTTTAACGAGCAGCAACGAAGCTCTTGCCAACGCGTTCCGATATACTTTTTATGCATTGAAATTTTTTTATCGTTAACGCACGCGGTGCTGCGTTCTTCTCGATGTCACGTAGTACTACGTTTTGCTCTTCAGCCATCGTATTGACTAGATAGCGCAAGAGACCGAAACAAAAGAAACGAAATTTGAATGTTGCAAGCAACGGGAGACAGTTCCTTATACTTGATCGAGTCAATGTGGTAGTTGAAGAGCAGAACGTAGTACTACGTGTTCACAGATATTTTTAACAGTTTGTTTCTCTTGTTTCGCTACCTTCCAGAACAATTTCTCGTTCGAAAACTGAAATAAAATTCGTGTGACAAAAATATTTGCAGGACTGGTGGGACGCTGGTCTGGAGTCCGGAGGGTACGGTTTCTGGCTGAGTTACATGCCAAAAATTCTGCTCGCCGTGGTGATAGCTTTAATGGACGAGGCTTACTTTAAGGTCGCCGTATGGTTGAACGACATGGGTACGTATAGAGGCGAAAAGAGAAAGAAAAAGAAAAAAAAAGAAAGAGTACATTTTATTCGTTGCCATATAGTTTTTACTATCTCTCTCGACGGTAATGGTCCCCGTGCGACTCGTTGACAGCGAACCGAACATTTGACGATATTTCCTCGCATCGACATTGTTGTACATCACCGAGACACTGTGCACGTATAGTTTTTCGAGTGCCTAGCATATACTTTTTTCGAATCTTTTCACGGCTTAGCTTCTTCTAGAGAGTAACTCAGAACTTACGTCCCTGATTAACATACCGTAATCGAACAGATCTTAACAGGCGAATGTTTTGTGTTCTCTTCTTGACATACGTATACAGGGTGTTCGGCCAACCCTGGGAAAAATTTTAATGGGGGATTCTAGAGGCCACAATAACACGAAAATCAAGAATACTAATTTGTTGATGGAGGCTTCGTTAAAAAGTTATTAACGTTCAAAGTTCCGACCGTACTGAATTTTTTTTTCGAAACTGAGTAGGATTTCGGGGGTATGTCTGTTGACCAAAAATGATTGTAATTGACCCCTGCAGCCAAGAGTATTTTTTTCAGAACGATTTGAAATTTTTTTTTTTTCGTCGAAAAATTTAGGCACCTACCCCCTGTCGATTTTTCTTAAAAATTCCTTTTTCATTTTTACAGAAAAGTTGTGTAATACTTTTTTGTAGGTACCCATGGGCTCTACTTCAGAAGAAAGTTTCATTGAAATATATTCACTATTGCAGGAGTTATGGTTGTTTGAAGATTGAAGCATTTTTATGGGAGTTTTCTAACATTATGGGGTCAAGGAACAACTTTTCGAATATTTTTATAATTGCTACATATTCTACACTAAAATACGCGTTGTTTGCTTTTTTGAAAATGGAAATCCTTCAATCCGTTCAGAAGTTATGGTGTTTTAAAGATACGCATGAAATTTCAGGGAAACATATCAACGCATAGTCAGACATTATATTTTCGGTAATGAATTTTTTTCTCGAAACTGCGTAAGATTTCGGGGGTATGTCTGTTGACCAAAAATGATTGTAATTGACCCCTGCAGCCAAGAGTATTTTTTTCAGAACGATTTGAAATTTTTTTTTTTCGTCGAAAAATTTAGTCACCTACCCCCTGTCGATTTTTCTTAAAAATTCCTTTTTCATTTTTAATAATTTTGCTTGACGCCCTACAGAAAAGTTGTGTAATACTTTTTTGTAGGTACCCATGGGCTCTACTTCAGAAGTAAGTTTCATTGAAATATATTCACTATTGCAGGAGTTATGGTTGTTTGGAGATTGAAGTATTTTTATGGGAGTTTTCTAACATTATGGGGTCAAGGAACAACTTTTCGAATATTTTTATAATTGCTACATATTCTACACTAAAATACGCGTTGTTTGCTTTTTTGAAAATGGAAATCCTTCAATCCGTTCAGAAGTTATGGTGTTTTAAAGATACGCATGAAATTTCAGGGAAACATATCAACGCATAGTCAGACATTATATTTTCGGTAATGAATTTTTTTTCTCGAAACTGCGTAAGATTTCGGGCGTATGTCTAATGACAAAAAATGATTGTAATTGACCCCTGCAACCGAAAATAATTTTTCCAGAACGATTTGAAATTTTTTAATTTAATTGTTAATAATCAACAAATTAGTATTCTTAATTTTCGTCTTATTTTGACCTCTAAAATCTCCCATTAAAATTTTTCCCAGGGGTGGCCGAACACCCTGTATACACTGTATAAGATTATATACGATCGAGAGATATTCTAGATCTTCTTTACCTGTCTCTTATCACTACTACTTCTACTTCCACTTTTTTTTGTCTATCTCTGTCGTATGTTTCACTTCATTTTTTTACATATTGGAGAACGGTCATGTTACAGTAGATAGTATTTGAGATTTTTGTGTGTTGGACGCAGAAAACTATCGGCTAGACACCGAGTACGAGAATCATCTGATCTACAAGGTGGCACTGGTAATAAGAAGAACACTCCATTTACCACGAAATAGATTGTGTGTGAACGTGTGTGCGCGCGCGCGCTGTGTTAGACGTTCTTTTTAACGCGTCCTCCTCTAACCGAATCGACAAAATTTAGGTTGAAAATTAAAATGATCGAGATTAGAGTATTTAAAGAATATTCGATCGTAAATTTAGAGGTGGACCCTTAAACGTGATATAAAATTAGAATTCCGGATGCTTCTACGTTTCGATTATAATATGGAAGTGTCTGCTCTGGCTGTCTCTGTCGCTGCACGAACAATTCTATTCTCTTCGTGAGTACCTTCTGCTTGCGCTTGTCGATTCCTCGTCGCGGAACTGTCCGCGTTCCTATCTCGCTTTCGATTGCATCTCGTACGCGTAGCGTGTATGTGTGTCGTTCGACAAAAGACAGATAGAAAGTATACAGAGGAGACTATGTATTTCAGTTTCAGTTTGTAAACTCCTTCCTATCGCTATTTTACATCGCCTTCTACCTACAAGATCAAGAGAGACTAAAAGAGGTAAGTGGGCCCTTTTCATTCCCGTTTCTCCCCTCTTCCAACTAGCTATTAGACCGATAGACCTTCGTACATTTTGTATTTTCGATATATCTGTCTCCTATTCTCTATGGTAGCTAGCTCTATAATTAGTATTCTCGTATACAAAAGTTGCTCGGTCGTCTACGCAGCGGTTACAAGCGAGGTTAGATTCAACGGTGGAGTATCGATACAAATTAATCGAAGATTCGTCGGCGTATCTTGCTGAATACTTCTTTCAAGCTCTTGCGTTAAAAACCAAAATTGTCTTATAACACGAGGAGGAACTGCTCAAAGTGGCGTCCGGCAAAGACCAGATAAAGGGTTAACGTATCGTTTCAGCAACTAGCCGCCCTGCTGATAGCCCGTCAGGTGATCGACAATCTGAAGGAGTCCGCTGTGCCGTATTTGATCAAGCAATTGCATTTGGCGCGGTTGAGCTTCAAGCTATTCGGCGCCCTGAGCCCTAGCGAGGCCAGGCCCCCTCCTGGCGAGGAGAACGCCGAGAACCGGAAGGAAACGGACGATAAGGGCGAACGAACGGACCCCGGGAAGGGCAAGCAGCCGAGGAACGTCAGCCAGGCCGAGCTGGAAAGTTCCCTCTACAGAGTAGGGCATCCCACTAATTCTCTACTTAGTGACGTTACGTTCAAGGTTTGGTCTAGATTTAGCTAATTTCTTTCGTTTTCGATGCACTTTGCGATCGCGCATCGAACCATCAGCGTTTACGATCCCCCAACAAGCTTCGACAAAAGAATTTTACACACTGCAAAGGTGTACAATTTCAATAGTCTAGGTCTATCGTAGCTCGATCCACCTTGTTAGTTAAAAATATTGCAAATATCGAATGAAATATACTTATTTATCGATCGTCAACGCTGTCAGGTTCCCAACATCATCATCGAATATCTTCCTTTTTCTCGTATCTTCCTCGTGCTCCTCCCCTGGCTTGTACGAACCTTCTTTTCTTCGGTTCGAGAACCTCCAGATCCCGGCGAACGCTACCTACCTGAAAACTTACGCTATGCACGCACGTCGAGGAGCCACGTCTCCGCACGTGGACGAAGCAGCTAATTAATGTTGTCCTGTGTTGTCTGATCGGTTCTTTTTGCAGAATTTTAATCATTTTTATTCCCGTTTTCCACCGATTCCGTCGACGATGCGCAGATATCGACCAAAAAGGTAACGTCACCGCTCATCCTATCATTAAACACTTGACCCTTTCAATTAACTATCGATCGACTTATGGCGGAGTCTGTGAGCCAGGGTCCCCGAGAGGGATTCTCGTAAGGGGCACACTACTGCTTTATGTCATAAACATTTGATCCTTCTCGCGGGCCCTGCTATAGTTTAACAATGCAACGATCGTGACAAATTGTCTTTGAGATGAGACTCCCACCATGTACGCTACTGTCTCTGAATAAACCTCTCTACTTGATCGCCAAGAAGAGAAGCAGTGTTCAGCATCAGCTCGCAACGTCACTTCTGTCGTTGATTGTTAAACTACGCGAACTATGTGTAAACAACAAACGCGAGAGACTAACTGAAAGGGTTGAATCCAAGTCACCGGCTTCTCACGCTAATTCCACGTCGAGCGCTAACTTCTTATTTTCCGTTTTAAGAGCATAGTGACCCTTACACCATCCACGCTAGATACACGTGATAGAAGATGTTCCGCTAATTATCCCTGACAATGTTTAACGTACGATTGAGTTCCGTTGCAGTTTTATCGTTTGACCATCGTCTACGATGTCCGCTGTAGTTTGTACAAATTTCTGAGCGTGACGAACCTGCAACGAGATCGCAATAAGTACTAAAATACAACGAATATGATATATGATTGTTCTTCTATTTAATGAAAAACCTGTGACGGCAATATCGAGTGTTTCGCGAGAACTTGTATGCAAATCTTTCTATTTTTGTAGTACGACGGGGCGTTTTCAGAGCATCTGGAAATGCTATCGCAGCTGGGATACGTCTGCCTATTCTCCTCGGCGTTCCCATTGGCCGCCATGGCCGCGCTGCTCGGGAATCTACTCGAGCTTCGCGGCGACGCTTTCAAGCTCTGCTTCGTCCTCCAGCGGCCATTCGGTCGTAGGGTCTCCAACATCGGGACTTGGCAGGTAAGCGACTCGAATCGCGACGAATTAACTTTTGTCGATTAACCCTGATGGCCACCAGTCAGCGATTCGATCGTTTTATTTACCAGAACGCTATGGAAGCGATGGGGCTGGTTGCGATTCTGGTGAATTGCGCGCTGATCGGGCTGAGCGGCCAGGTGCAGAGAATGTTCCCCGAGATGTCCGCCACGCAGACGATCCTCTTGATAGTCGCCCTGGAGCACATCATGTTCGCGATTAGGTTCATCATAATATGCGCGATTCCAGACATTCCGCACTGGGTGGCTACCGAGATGGCTAAGGTGGAATTCTTGAGACGGGAGGCGGTCAGGCGATTGTCTTCCACTCCGTCGCCGGAGCAACAACCAGCCACAGTGATAGGTAAGTAACTCACGATATACTTTTCGATCCAATGCAACCTACTTCTTGTTTTCGTGGTTCACAGTAGTCTCTGTCTGAAAGGAGGCGGTTCTTTTCATTAATTAGACACAGAGTAGCTTGAAAGAAACCTCCTGGCTAATGAATTCCTCCAGTTAGTTGAATTCTTTGCACCCTTCTCGAATGTCTGACAAGGGGAGGTCACGACCTGTCAACCTGGGATTTGGACGAAATTTGGCAGAGTTGTAGGGGCTGGTGTCCAAACGCAATCTGTAAAATACTAGACGTTTATGGCCAGCCGTTTGTTTAAAAAATGGCTGTTAAGTGTAAAGTTTCGAAGTCGTTGGATCGACGTTTTTTTTTAAAAAAAATTGTAGGTCTCAATGAGTGGAACACAAAAGTCCAATACATTTTTACCGTAACATCAATAGTTTAAACAAAAATTTAAGTTTTTGTAACGAAACAAAAATTGCATATGTACCGTGTACTATACAGAGATGACTTGTTGGCTAGGCACGCCGATTGGCTGTAGCGTAATAGCAACGCCTGCTCTCACACGCAGTGTTATTACTGGCGGAGTCGCTCACAACTACAATTCCATCGCGTGACAGAGGACACGAACGAAACGTATAGCGACAGAGTAGGATAGGACAAGACTGAGGGACATTGGCGTAACCTTACGCTCAAAATACTAGCTATGAATACAACAAAAATGTACTTCTCGTGGTCATGGGGACCCTACTACTATGCAACGTGACGTCAGAGCGGGCCTCTATGGTGGGAATAAGGCGGCGCGAAGACCATCTCTTCTTGCCCTTGCCCCGTTTAGTTTGTAGGTGCCTAGCCAACTAGTCGTATCTCTATAATAGTTTGACCGTGCTTTCAACAGCCATGGCAGCCGTAGAGTTAACATCGAGGAATTCGGCCCGGAAAACTAGAGTTCGGTCCCCGGAATTTTAGAGCATTTTGTTTTGTTCGTTTTTTCGCTTATTTTTGAATTTTTATTTATTTTTAATTTCAATTTTTAATATTATGAAAAAAGTTGGCTGTTACAAATAAATAAAATACTGTTATGGTTATAAATGTTTGTTTTATGGTAATAAATACAAAAATTAGATAAGTATTTCATACGAGTTTTTTGTATGTTTTCCACACGAGCTAAAAAATAAAAAATGCTGTACAGGACAAGCATTTATAACATGCCCTTGCTGTATGAAACCATTTTGTTTTTCTTGTTTTCGTGATAAAAATCATACAATGCCTTGTGAAACTCGTATGAAATACTTATCTAATTTTTGTATTTATTTATACGTGAGATGTAAATATGTGTGAAAATAAACATTTATAACCATAACAGTATTTTATGTATTTGTAACAGCCAACTTTTTTCATAATATTAAAAATTGAAATTAAAAATAAATAAAAATTCAAAAATAAGCGAAAAAACGAACAAAACAAAATGCTCTAAAATTCCGGGGACCGAACTCCAGTTTTCCGGGCCGAATTCCTCGATGCTAACTCTACGGCTGCCATGGCTGTTGAAAGCACGGTCAAACTACACGGTACATATGCAATTTTTGTTTAAACTATTGATGTTACGGCAAAAATGTATTGGACTTTTGTGTTCCACTCGTTGAGACCTACAATTTTAAAAAAAAAAACGTCGATCCGACGACTTCGAAACTTTACACTTAACAGCCATTTTTTAAACAAACGGCTGGCCATAAACGTCTAGTATTTTACAGATTGCGTTTGGACACCAGCCCCTACAACTCTGCCAAATTTCGTTCAAATTCCAGGTTGACAGGTCGTGACCTCCCCTTGTGAGCTTAAGATGCTGGATCTTTTTGAATTTGTGGGGTCCATCGCTTCCCGTACTCGCCGCCAAAGGGTACTCTCTCCCTCTCTCTCCTCACCCTCAAATTGATCACGTCGGGGCCCCCGTGGGGGGCCATGTGGATGAGATGAAAAGGAAAGAATAATTAAGGCATCGTGCGATGGACCCCACGAATTTCTCGAACCCCTCGAATTCCTTTAAACTCTCGCGAAGCTTCGGTATCCAACGCAGATCGAATCCAAAAATAGCGAAACGCATGTAATCGATGACATCGTCCCCTCGATGGGTTATACACCCGCCCAACTATATCGTCCTTGCTCCTACCATCTATTAATTTCGCTCGAACTCAGGGAGATTCGTGGTGAGTCCAGCAGACGGTGAAAGCGAAGAGCAACAACTGCTTTCCGATCGTTCCGGAGAGACGACGTCGCCCAGCCTCCCGGACACGCCGACCCTGGCGTCGAGCACCCAGACGCCGAACGGACCACCGACGCCCAGCGTAACGCCCGTGCCAAGAATATCGGAAACGCCGTCCGCGGCCCAGACGCCTGGCAGTGCGTCCAGCAGCGACATAGGTACTCCTTTCCTGACTGAAAATAACATGGGCAGCATTCGCGACCTTCACAATTCGCCCAGATGCTCCATTCCTGGCGGAGAACGAGGTTCGACAATAGGAACGATGGTTCCTTTCCTTTCTTTTCGCCTGAATACTTGTGTAACGTCAATGAACAATTGCTACCAGATTCCTCAGAAATTACAAGCGACTGGTACAGTTTCACTTTTCCTTTGCTTTCTTGGTCCTTGAGCAGGTTGTTAGATCGTTGAGATAGCCTTGCAATATCTGCAACTTGTTCGACTCGCAGCTGCTTGAGTTCTAAACCAGGAACATCGAGCAGCTACTCGATAGATGGCTGATCAAAACTGTCGTAAATATTGCAAAGCTCTTAGCAACCGAATACGATTAGAAATTGTAGATGTATTTTAGAAGTTTGGGGCACGAGGGAACGGTAAGAGAAACGCTTTTCTTCTTGGCGCGCAGGAAGACGTTCTAGAGAGTGGTTGACAAGCGAGCCGGAAGCATCTGGCGGAGCGGATCATTACAGTCATCATCTGACGATCGGGCCTCACGGAGGCGTGGACTGGGTCCGACGATTGGGCCTGGAGTCCGGGGGTCGAAAGTCCAGCGACTCGGAGATCAGCGGGGCCGGTAGCGTCGTCGGAAGCGGAGACGAAGCGATTCATCTTCACCGATCCACCGATTGCATCGTCTCGAAAGATCTTGCTTCTTCGTCGGACAGCGACCTCCTCAGGTGCGCGACCATTCCTTCATTCTCTGTCTCAGACCTAATAGACGGCTGTGCATTAAAGCATTGTATTATGTTCTCTCAGAAAACAGTGCTACGTTAAAATCAAAGTTAGAACGGCTACTAGTGTCAGAGGGTTGGTTAACTGCATACGTTGATTTATCTGTTAAAGATCGGCCCCGCCGTGGACGATGGCGCACAGGAACCAAAAGTTCCGGTTCTCCCCGGAGAGGGAAAGGGAGCGAGAGAAAACGGAGAAACAGCAATACCAGCACCATCAGCGAGAGATCTACGATCACAGACAGCAGCAGATGTCCTATCACGCGGAGAAGGAGAGGGAATCGGGTCTTTCGGACTCCAGCAAAACCATTTCCAGCCAAGAGGAGGAGAAACCGAACAAGGAGGATCGAGAGGCGAAGAAGACCAGGGTGAAACAGAGCCTGATGAAGAGGGCGAGGACCGTGGCGATCTTCTCGTTGAAGCTGAAGGAACGCAGAGCGAGGGAGATGGCCCTGAAGGCGAAAGAGGCAGAGAAGGAGGCCAGGTGGCAGCAACCGCAGTCCTGCGTCGGTGGGGAGCTGTCCTGCATCCCCATAGAGAAGCTTATATCCGTGGATGACATCGCAGCCATGGAACTACGCAGACTTAACCATTAGCCGCTTGACGTTTTCACACTTTCGTTTCACACGCTACGTAGAAACATTCGTCTACGCCGGTGATACTCGCTACGGAACAATGTCGTCAAATCGATTCGCGATTATTCAATTTTCGGATCTTTGCTCAACGACGTTCGTGGCAAAAAATCGACGACAGATCAGGGAAAGAACGAGCGGGGGTGGTAACCCCGTCTGTCGATTCGTTTATTATTTCGCGCAATACGACGAAGTAATCGGAAACGGGACGCATTAACCTGCGTCTCCACTGCGTCGGCATTTGTCATCTCGACAAAGCCAAACACTCTAAAGACCTGCACGATATCGGTAACCATCAAAAAAGATCCTGCCAAGACCGGCAATTAACTTTTATTGCTTCTGTATTCCCAAAGAACAAACAAAAAAAATGCAGAGTGCATCAGTCAAGTAGTCTGTCGAGTCCTCAACGTACAGAGATTCATGTCAATTTCGTTCCAAAATCATCGAGATACAAAGATACAATTTTATTAAAAAAAGTAAGGTGATCTTAATTTTTATAATGAGAAAAATCAACGTCGTTTACGAAATAGAGTTTGCGTTTCACTATTAATCGAATAAGAAAGAAATAGTTTTGTCACGTAGACGTGCATAGCAGTGGAGACGCAGCTTTAGAGATTACTTCTTTTATTACATTTTTAACGATAACTTCTTTTTACGATATCCTCGTGTCTGTTCTTTCATCCCCCCTCCACCTCTCCTCCGCGCACTGAAGGTATTCACGAATCCGTCTTCGAACGAGAAAATTTCTATATCAATTGGGAATTTGTAATATCAACGTTTGACACTAGGTTTACGAAATACGTCAATTTTACGCGTTAAGATTCTAAACCTAACGTTACAGATCTCATAAATATTATTTGTTAGCAATTTATATTGGATTTAATTGATGTAACGATACGAATATACATTCTAATTGAAAGAAAAATTGCATCTTAATGTAACTATTCACAGAACGAATTACAATAAAAATATGCGCAACGAGTGTCCGTAAACCTAGTGTTAATAAAAAAAAAAAAAGGAATTGCTCAATTCTCGAAATAATGTAACCACGATAGCATAACGCTGCGCTACGATTCCATCGAACGAATGCAACGTTCGATGGGAGATTTTATCGATTACGGGTATTGATTTTACACGAAAAATCCTGTTCGCATCACGCTGAAAGAGACGTAAAAAGGGATTAGATACTTGAATTCACGAGGTTCGTTTCGAATCATTCGACAAGATTTCGAGTGAGTATCATTCGCGTACGCGAAACGCGCACACCGGAAGGCTCACGAGAACCATGAAACAAAAAAAAAAAAATAAAACGCTAATCAGACTAGACTGGAGGCTAGAATCGAGAGGGTCTCCCCCTGGGGATGCAACCTGGCATAGAAAGATCGACGAACAGGAACAAAGAAACGGCGCACAAAAATAAAATCGAGTCATTAAAAGTTTTAGACGACGTTCTATAGGTAAACCAGTTTAGAGTATCATCCTTTAAGATCACGAATTTTTAGTAGATTAGTCGATACCTCGGCATCGTAGACTGTAAAGTCCAAAGAGGATTCGTGCCGTCGGTACTATACGACCGATTGTTCTCGAACATTAAAAGAACGCAGAAGAAATAAAAATAACCACGGCTTTGTACGACGTTTTACCTGCATTTGGCTGTTTCGAATTCGACGAACAACGCACACCGTTTCTTTTTTTATTATTTCTTTAACCGTGTGACAGATTCCGAATGGTGATTCGATCGCGTATTTTTCTTATTGAATTTTACTGTACTTGTAAATTTCGAAATTCCGGGGACACGTTACTGTTCCTCGTCTCTCAAAACGATTCCAACGACGATCAAAAGTGTAACCATACAAAATTAACGATTGACCGCTGGCATGTTAAAAGAAAGGGAAACTAATGGATGAACGAAAGGATCGGAATAGACAACGCACTACCATATCGAGACCGTTTAAAGAGCGCGACACTGTTACGACGTTTGTAAAGTATAGTGAACGCTGCCCGTAATGGGAGCCGCTCAGAATACCGAACTGGGACAAAGAAGGGGACGAAAACTGATCCCGTTGTTGTTGCTGAAGTATAAGTTGTTACTTAATGTTACCTAGATGTTTATGGGTTAACGAACTTTTACTAAATAGATCTCTACGAATATAACGTACAGATGCACGCAGCAATTCACACGCGCCTACGATTCACGAGTTTATTAACTGCAATACTTTTGTTCAACGAAGCGCACCGTACACCGACAAAAGTAATATTTTTGTTCGTTTGGTTATTGCCGTTCGATCGAGGGTGAAGAAAAAAACGAGAAATTAAGGGAAAACCGTGAACTCTTGGGGTGGAGAAGAATATCAGCTCGGTTGACAAGCGACAAAATTTTAAAGACCGTTTTTTTATACAAGGTATTCAGCCACCCCTGGGAAAAATTTTAATAGGGGATTCTAGAGGCCAAAGTAAGACGAAAATCAAGAATATCAATTTGTTGATGGAGGCTTAAAAAGTTATTAAATTCAAGAATTTCAAATTGTCCTGGAAAAATTATTTTCGGTTGAGGGGGTCAATTACAATCATTTTTGGTCGTTAGACATACCCCCAAAATCCTACATATTTTCGAGAAAAAAATTCCTTACCGAAAATCTAATTAGGTGCCTTTTATCGGCGAAATTGAAAAATTTCAAATCATTCTGGAAAAATTATTTTTAGTTGCTGGGATCAATTACAATAATTTTTGGTCATTAGAAAAAAATTCGAGAAGGTGTGAATTTTTTCAGCAAAAAAAATAATATCAAATCGTTCTAAAAAAAATAGTTTTGTCTGCAGGGGTCAATTACAGTCATTTTTGGTCATTACACATACCCCCAAAATCCTACCCACTTTCGAGAAAAAAAATCGGGTAGGTGTTGAAATTTTTCGACGAAGAAAAAATTTTTCAAATCGTTCTAAAAAAATTATGTTCGCTTGCGGGAATCAATTATAATAATTTTTGGTGGACAGACATACCCCCGAAATCTTGCGCATTTTCGAGAAAAAAATTCAGTACTGGCGGAACTTTAAACGTTAATAACTTTGTAACAAAGTCTCCATCGACAAATTGGTATTCTTGATTTTCGTCTTATTTTGGTCTCTAGAATCCCCCATTAAAATTTTTCCCAGGGATGGTCGAACACCCTGTATAGCAAATCGTTCACGAGTCACGCGATTAGGTATTATTTCGTTCCATGGCCTAGCTGACGTTCACCGTCCGCTGCTAAAGTAGCGCAGTCGTTCGCTCGATGCACTTTCTTACGTTCTGACTTTTTAACGACCACCAAATCTAGCTAAATAGTGTTACGATTAGACGCCGCGACGAACATTCGAGCACTGCTGAAGCAAAACCAGTATTCGCATCGTACTTTAGCGTGCCCTTTGGGAACCGCGAGACTAGAAACCGCGAAGTCGATAGTTTAGACGCTTTATCGTGAGGCGAAGTTTTAAAGTGTCAGCGGAACGCATCTATGTTTGTTAGATGTTTTGTATAAAACAGGAACTGAGCCAATAAAAACATTCTACGAAGACAAACGCATTACGATCATTATACGTAGTACCTCGTCTGTGGTAGCACTTACTTCCGGGGCTCTAGAGCCCCATTACCATTTTTGCGTCACTCGCCAATATTACCAACAGATTTAGAAATGAATATCAATCTCTTCCCCATAGTCAACTCGCATGTATTTACGCATACGTTACCACTGTCTGCCCATCAATACTAATTCGGTGAATAGTTTCTCAACTGACGAGGACGCTAAGATCAAATTGTAAGGGGATCCTCGTAAGAAGGCTTTAATCTTCGTAATGGTTTTAATGGGTCGCTAACTTATGGTCACTGGTGGTCAACAGTGAAGTTGACATCGGGGTCAGCGGTCCAGTGAAGATCCAGAAATAGTCAAGAGGTGGGACCAATCGAAATAGTATTGTTCTCTAGACCAAGCGGTTCTTAACTCTTCACCTTGACACTGTCTCCCCACTCTTCGACTTCCTCACTCGAAGACTACCGCTGGACAAATTCTTCAGTACCCCTGGAGCATCCAGGGGGAACGGGTCTCGCGGGCCTACGTCAGGCCATTCGTGGAGCGGTGACCACTGGGGGGACCAGGAGTGACCAGGACTGACCAGGACTGACCAGGGCTGACCAGAACTGACCACTACTGACCAGTGCTGACCAGTGGAGATCCGACTACTGACCACTACTGACCACTACTGACCAGTGCCGGACCGTGATGACCAACGGTAAGAACTATTTAAAATTGCTCTCCCCTCTTCTATTCTATCGTCTGATACCAATTTCGCTTCAATGAACTGATTTTGCCATGCTTGCCTAACTGATGTTGCTATAATTTGAATATTTTCTTATTTTACAGCTGGCCCAGTGGTAACTCTCCTATGTGGTAACTATCCTATCCTACTGACCACAAGTAGTAAGTCCACTCCACTTATTTGTATTTTATTATTTTTATTTGTTTGTTTCATGTGAATTCTATTTTATCTATCTGATTTTATTTGGTTATTATGAATGTTCCTTTTCTCTGTTTCTACTTTTACACTGTTTGTCGAATTTATGTTATTGCTTTGATATGTATAATATGGCAAGATACAATAGTGTATGTTCAATCATATACTATATTTGTTTCTATACAATTTCGGGTATTTTTATTCCACTGATTAGATTAAAATTTTCGTGGTTACGTTCTTGCTCGAATTCTCGTAATGATCTGCGGAGGTAATTTGTTTGATTCTTCCATTTCGTTTGATTGTTTGGGCTTGATTCAATTTGGGGTTTCGATCCAAGTTTCTTTCATTATTACGAATGTTCGTTTTGATATCTATAATATCGTGTCGATGCATATACCATATTTGTTTCGATGACACTGATTAATATAAGATTTTTATTTTTATGTTTCAGCTTAAATTTCCTTCCATGTCTCACTAATATAAATATTAGTTTTGATTTCAGCCTTTTAGATTAATCGCAAGGACATCGAGGGAGTACGCCACAACCACCGAGGGACTTCTAATTCCAAGTACATTAGTTTTAAGCTTCGTCGCGAATCTTAAAATTAACGTCGAAGATTTCTTTATATCATATCTGCGCGCTGTACCAAGCAATTATTGATCAAGTAGCTTCTCGTTTTCTCGTTCCCTCGTTCCTAGCTTCGATCACCGCTGTTTCATCGATTGAAACATGTGATCGGCCGTGTATCTGGTCCGAAAGATCTAATCGCCTTCCCTTGGTAAGCTTGATTGAGGGAAAACGGCACTTCGCTGGAAGGTGTGGAGTTTCCGTATTCTGCGGAAACGCATACCTTCCAGCGGAAGTCGACTCTGTCTCAGGTACTCTCTCTTTGTCAGACAGCCTAAGTCGGGTCCTTCGGGCTCCCGGCGGGTTGCGTTGGAGAAATGGAGACCTCGATTCGGAGTTGCAGTTCTCTGTTTTCTTGTTGAGATCGAGTTAGCAAGGGCAGTAGGTTCGATCCTCGAATCCGCTGCACGGTACAGCATCGCGTCGCGTCGCGTCGCGTATCCCACGATTTAGCTTCATCCCTCTTTTTAACCAAATAATTGCTTGGTACAACTAAGTCAAGGAACTTTGTTTCCTTCTATCGTCCGAATTTTAGCTTCAACTTGGCTAGACTTGAGCTTCGACGTTAATTTTAAGTCCCTACTGTATGCGTCTCCCAATATTGCCAAGTAATTATTTAACAAGTAGCTTCTCTCGACTCGTTCTCTCGTTTCCTGCTTCGGTCACCACTGTTTCGCGGAACGAAACATGTGATCGGCCGTCCAGTTTGTCCGAAAGATCTAGTCGCCTGCCAATGATAGATCGATTTCTAGAAATAGAAATCAATCTACCAAGGGTAGTGTTGATTCGATCCGAAGATCTGCTGCACGGTTCAGCATCGCGTCGCGTCGCGTCTCCAACAATTTAGCTTCATCCCTTTTTAAACAAAATAATTACTTGGTATTTAGACTTAAGTCTTTAGTGTAGCCGCGTGTCCTGCCAAGTAATTATGTAACAAGTAGCTTCTCTTTCCCCCGTCTTTCGTCTGCTCCGATCACCACTGCTTCCATGTAGCAAGCAAGTGATCGGCCGATTAGCTGGTCCGAGGGGTCAGTTGCCGTCCTCTAGCGAGACGATCCAAGGGAAAGGGTATTTCGGCCTTAGAGGGGATCAGGGACTGTTCCTGTCTACGGTAGCCCCAACTCAGGATCCCTCTCTCTGTCAGACATCCCGAGTTGGGTCCATTTGGCTCCCAACAGGATGCTTGGGGGAAATGGGGAACCCGTGTCGGGTGCGTCGATTCCCTTCCCCTTCGATCGGACTTGCCAAGAGGCAACGAGCTGACCCTTTTGACCTCGCTATTCGGTTCGCGTCTCTCGTTCCTTGCACCACTGCATGGTGCATCGCGTCGTATCGCGTCGCGTCGCGTCACCCACGATCTAGCTTCGTCCCTCTTTTAAACAAAATAATTACTTGGCATGACTAATCTAGTTTCTAAGGATGTAAAAGGGAGATCGATGGAACTTGGATTCCATCTATCTCCCTTCGGGTCTCCACTCGCAGCAACCTCCACGTGGTGAGACCTGGTAATCGGTGTCACCCACGTTAGAAAAGTTATTCTTCGTGGGTGACACCGAGCTAATGGCTGCGAATTTAGAATTGTTTCTTGATATAATAAACGAATTTAGATTTATAGTTAGACAGGTGTTTGGTTAACCATTATGTTAGGCAAGTTATTTTTATTTCAAGAAAAATTCTTTCAACTCTCTTCGTTTGTTGCTTCCTCGACCAACGATAGTTGGTCACAGAAGATCTTTATTAATGGAGGGTGGCTGGGAATCGGTTAGGGCGGGTCTCCACCCGCAGCAACCTCCACGTGGTGAGACCTGGGTAATATTATTTACCGTTTAATTAATAATCGTACCACTCTTAGCTGGGTAATGCAATTATTAATTAAAAACTAAATAATATTAGCAAATTGGCTGCGATCAGCTTTGCATAGGTCATCATAAATATTGAGATTCTTCGCTAGGTTAGTTTTGATTCTCATTGATTCATCAAAGATTCTGGAATATTGTCAGAGACAAGGTATGTAGATCTTTCACCCAATGTATTTTTTCGGCCCATTTTTATGGGGTCTCCAACCTCCCTAAAGCTTATTAATATTATAATAACTATGTAGTTCACTGTATATCTATATACATATATCAAGACGACATCTACGATAAAACGTCCAAGTTTGTCGAGAAATAATTCACCTTTTTGCACACTAGATGGTGCTCCCATTATTTACGATCGAAATCTAACTTTAATTTATTTATTAATGCAACAATAGAGTGCTCAATAATTTAGATCACTTGTAAATGCTTGGATATTAACACCAAAGGCCCAAACTTGTCTAGAAACATTCCTATTCCTGTCAAAAGACATCCCTAACCTAAGACACAGATTAACGGTGTCTTCTGACAAGAATAATGTCTAAAGTTTATTATCATTATAATAATAATAAAGTAATGCATGTATATATATACACGTTCTCCCCAAAACTAAAATAAATTTATACGCTTGGAATTTATATACACAGAATGTTTGTTCTCCCTATTTTAATAATTTGTTGCTAGAAAGAGTCATTAGATCCCTTAGAATACAAAGTAACCGCGAGACAATCCTACATTAGCTAGTCCCTTTGGGTTTATGAGAATTGAACAAGACTTCTACACGTTGCATGAGGAATCCCATATGATTTTGGCAATAGCCAGTGGCTCAGCTAGATTATAATATTTTGATGCTGTTTTGGTGGGTCAAATAATTAGATATCGAGGCAATATATTGCATTGTATTTATTAAACGAATAGAGATCTTAGGCTTACAAAGAAAGACATATTTGTAGTTTGCACGTTTCTTTCGACAAGTACATGGTTTCACATCGCGTCAAGCATAATACACATTAACTTGAGACTATATGTACGTCAGTCTAATTAATAAACAGTATTTAACGCTTATTATTATTATAATAACTACAGTAAGTAGTATTCTTGCCCACTTAAACGTCCGTTTAGTTTGTCCGTGATGCACCCTGTCTATAAGTTAAAGAAAGTGTGACCCATCGGTGGTACACAATTTGCACAGCCATCTACGGTAAAACGCCCAAGTTTATCATGGAATAGTTCGTTATTTGCAACGCTAGATGGCGCTTGTTTTTCGACCTCAAACCCTCTGGTGTTAAAACGCCCAAGTTTGTCGTGGAATAGTTCGTTACCTTCAACGCTAGATGGCGCTTATTTACCGACCTCGAACCCTCTGGTGTTAAAACGCCCAAGTTTGTCGTGGAATAATTCGTTACCTTCAACGCTAGATGGCGCTTATTTACCGACCTCGAAACCTCTGGTGCTAAAACGCCCTAGTTTGTCGTGGAATAATTCGTTACCTTCAACGCTAGATGAATTTCTCGGCAAACTTGGACGTTTTAGCACCAGGGGGTTTGAGGTAAAAAAATAAGCACCATCTATCGTTGAAAATAACGAATTATTCTACAACAAACTTAGGCGATCTCTCTCGACTCTCTCGACTCCCACGAGGCGGTCCGATGTTATTTCAGCTAACTTTGAGGAATCGAGAAAGAGAGCATGTGTCAGTTTGCCTTTGTCAACTTTTCGAAACTCTACGAACTCACGTATACGCGTGATCTGACATAGCGTGAATAGGGCACCGGGTGTTGAATCTGGCATCTATGCAAAGACCACGGAGGGTCGACAAAGACAAAATGATATATGCCCTCTTTCTCGATTCACCGCAGCTGCCCAAAGTAAGTTCGGACCGTCTCGTGGGAGTCGAGAGAGAAAGGCTCACACTTCCCTTCTCGCTCTTGAACAACTAATATCCGATCTCCCGTCAACAGGTCTCCACTGGCCTCTGCTGACCGCTGCTGACCACTCTTGGAATTTCTGACAACGTATAACGATTACGACTGGCTACTGTTAGCCTCTCCCAGCCTCTGCTGGACTCTGCTGACCATCGCTTATATTTCTGACAACGTATAACGATTACTACTGACTTCTGCCTGCCTCCGCTGGACTCTGCTGGCCGCTGCTGACCACTCCTGTTACGTCTGACAACGTATAACGATTACGACTGGCTACTGTTAGCCTCTCCCAGCCACTGCTGGCCTCTGCTGACCACCGCTTATATTTCTGACAACGTAAAACGATTACTACTGACGTCTGCCAACCTCCGCTGGCCTCTGCTGACCGCTGCTGACCACTCCTGTTACTTCTGACAACGTATAACGATTACGACTGGCTACTGTTAGCCTCTCCCAGCCTCTGCTGGACTCTGCTGACCACCGCTTATATTTCTGACAACGTATAACGATTACTACTGACTTCTGCCTGCCTCCGCTGGACTCTGCTGGCCGCTGCTGACCACTCCTGTTACGTCTGACAACGTATAACGATTACGACTGGCTACTGTTAGCCTCTCCCAGCCACTGCTGGCCTCTGCTGACCACCGCTTATATTTCTGACAACGTATAACGATTACTACTGACTTCTGCCTGTCTCCGCTGGACTCTGCTGACCGCTGCTGACCACTCCTGATACTTCTGACAACGTATAATGATTACTACTTTGTTACTGCTTGCCACTGCTGGTCTCTGCTTATCCCTGTTGGTCTCTGCTTGCACCTGCTGGTCTCAGCTTGCTCCTACTGGCCTCCGCTGGCCTCTGCTGACCGCTGCTGACCACCGCTTATAGTTCTGGCAACCTACAACTATTACTACTGACTACTGCCTTCCCCTGCTGACCTCTGCCAGCATCTCCCGACCTAAGCTGGCCTCTGCCAACATCTCCCGACGTCAGCTGACCATCGCTGACCACTGCTGACCGTTGCTGACAACTTGTGACATGATATAATATAATATAATATGTTTATATGTATTAAAGTTTTGTATAACGTGAATCTATGACAATAAATGATATAATTTCAAAGTATTCTATGTGTTCTCATCATTTTTTACCGTCCCTTTCCTCTCCAAATCATTCTCTTACCTATAAGATGCGTACCACCTTCCTCGCAAGTTCACCAGCATTTTAGAAAAATTCCGGGCACTTTGGAAATCCGGATGGCCTTGACCCAATTTCGGAAGTGGGTCAAGGCCATTCGAATCTTAGAAAATTTCTGGCCGCTTCGGGAATCTGGATGGCCTTGACCCAATTTCGAAAGTGGGTCAAGGCCATTCGAATCTTAGAAAAATTCCGGCCGCTTTGGAAATCTGGATGGCCTTGACCCAATTTCGAAAGTGGGTCAAGGCCATTCGAAATTTCAGAAAAATTCTGGGCGCTTCGGGAATCCGGATGGCCTTGACCCAATTTCGAAATTGGGTCAAGGCCATTCGAATCTTAGAAAATTTCTGGCCGCTTCGGAAATCTGAATGGCCTTGACCCAATTTCGAAAGTAGGTCAAGGCCATTCGAATTTTAGAAAATTTCCGGCCGCTTCGGAAATCCGGATGGCCTTGACCCAATTTCGAAATTGGGTCAAGGCCATTCGAAATTTCAGAAATCTTCGGGCCGACTTGGAAATCCGGATGGCCTTGACCCAATTTCGAAAGTAGGTCAAGGCCATTCGAATCTTAGAAAAATTCCGGGCGCTTTGGGAATCGGAATTTGGCCTTGACCCAGTTTCGAAAGTGGGTCAAGGTCACCGGCATTTCAGAAAACGCTCCGGGCACTTTGGAATTCCAGTTTTAAGTAGAGAAACGGTTTCTTATAACTAAGGCAATAATGGGGAGAGGAAAAGAAAGGTAAAAGTGACGAGAACACATAGAATTCTTTGAAATTATATCATTTATTGTTATAGATTTACATTATACAAAGTTTTAATACATGTACATCATGTTAGAAGTTGTTAACAAAGGTCAGCGTGGTCAGCAGGGGCCAGCAGAGGTCCGCAGAGGGATGCAGAGGCATGCAGAGGGATGCAGAGGCATGCAGAGACTAGAAGGGGCAAGCAGTAGCAAGTTGTAATCGTTATACGTTGCCAGAAGCATCAGAGGTGGTCAGCAGCGGTCAGCAGAGACGAGCAGAGGCATGCAGTGGCAAGCAGAGATCAGCAGGGGCGAAGAGTAGCATGTAGTAATTGTTATATGATGTCAGAAGCATCAGGGGTGGTCAGCAGTGTTCAATAGAGGCCAGCAAAGGCATGCACAGGCAAGCAGAAACCTGCAAAGGCAAGCAGAGACTTGTAGGAGCATGCAGTAGTAAGTATTGATCGTTATACATTATCAGAAATACCTGCAGTGGTCAGTAGCGTTCGGCAGAGGCCAGGAAAGTTCAGCAGAGACAAGCACACGCTGACAGAGATCAGCAAAGACCAACAGAGATTAGCAGAAGTCGGTAGTAATCGTTATAGGTTGTCAGAAATATAAGCGATGGTCAGCAGAGTCCAGCAGCGGCAAGCAGTAATCAGGAGCAGTCAGCAACAGTCGCTGTATGGTGTAAAAAGTTGTCGGGAGTTCTGTAGTTTTGTCAGCACTGGTCATCAGAGGTCATCTAGAAACCAGAGGCAAATAGAAAGCAGGAGTAATTTGCAGAGTTCAGTAATGAACTCTAGAGAAGACAAGTAAAAATACCTGGGCAGTCGAGATTCCGAATCGTATGCCGTAGACGGGAGGTCGGATTTCAGTTGTTAAGAGCGAGAAGGCAAATGCGAGCCTTTCTCTCTCGACTCCCACGAGGCGGTCCGAAATTACTTCGGGCAACTTCGGAATAATCGAGAAAGAGGGCATGTGTCAGTTTGCCTTTGTCGACTTTCCGAAACTCCACGAGCTCACGTACGCGTGATCTGGTATGTGTGAGTAGGGCACCGGGTGCTGAATGTGGCATCTCTGCGTACGCGTGATCTGACATAGTTGAGTGGTGCACCCGGTGCTCCATCTGGCATCTCTGGCTCTCTGTCAGCAATCTGGTAATACTGGTGCAGACTCACAGTGGAGCAGACAACTTCGTGACGTGAGCGTCTCATGGGGTTGAATATGTTTCGCACTATTATGTTTTCGCGTAAGTTTTATCTCGATTTGTCATTAGAAACTATCATTTGCATCTTGCAATTAGAAAAATGTCGCTGATAAACGTCTAATTGAAATGTATCGTACTTTGTTCGTTTAACTATAAATCTAATGTGACGTACGTATGTGTGCCGTTCTGGGTTCGTCTGTAAATCTATTTTGCGTCTAATTCTATCTAACAGATTGTATTGCATAAGATGCAGCAACTAAAACGAGCTAAATCGATATCATTTTCATTTCGCTATTATTACGACCCAATGGGTCGAATTACGTTGTGAAAATGTTTTATAACCTCATGAGTTAGAACGAACTTTCGCCGATAGTAAGAAATTATGCATCTTTTCTTTAGAGTTCTTTCTTATGAATATTATAATAAACGTATTCGAAATATTTCGCGTCGATAATAATAAACAGCTATTACGAAATGAAATTTGATAGAATACTTTTCCTGATACAGTATACAAGTACTCAGGGTGTTATTTTTCTGCTTTTAACAGTGGCAAGATGATTAAACAATTTTATTTTTATTTTCAGCCACTGTTAATCAGGGTTTAACATCCCTGATACGTGGTAATGTAGCCCTGACAGGATGCCCTGCCTCTTTGGCAACTCAGGCCAGGGATATGAGTTCATTACCAGATAAGGTTACAAGAAAACCTTACAGTCCTTTCCAAAATACTAACTCCTGGGGAGAGTATGCAATGGCGCGAGTAGATGATCTGATAAATTGGGGTCGCAAAGGATCACTGTGGCCACTGACATTTGGTTTGGCTTGTTGTGCTGTTGAAATGATGCATATTGCTGCTCCCAGATACGATATGGACAGATATGGTGTGGTATTCAGAGCTTCTCCCAGACAAGCTGACGTTATTATAGTGGCTGGCACACTAACAAACAAAATGGCACCTGCATTGAGGAGAATTTACGATCAAATGCCTCATCCACGATGGGTCATTTCCATGGGAAGCTGTGCCAATGGTGGTGGATATTACCATTATAGTTACTCTGTTGTAAGAGGATGCGATAGAATTATACCTGTGGACATATATGTACCAGGTAACTAGTCCCTTTCTCCTTTGAAAAACTCATACTTATATTATTATGATATTGTAGGATGTCCCCCAACAGCAGAAGCTTTGATGTATGGTATACTTCAGCTGCAAAAGAAGATCAAGCGTATGGATCTCGTGCAAACATGGTACAGGAAATAATGTAAATGTACTTTACATATGTAGTATAATTTATGTGTATATAAAAGTGGTAATCCCTTCTTAAAATGACTTATTTTATTATGTAACCATGTTTTTTGCTTAAGGTTTCTCTTTTTTTATTTCTTATTGGTCATTACTATTATTTATAACCGTCGAAAACTATTTATAAATACTGTAAATAAAAAATTTGATAGCAACAACATTGGTTCCAACAATATAATTTTCTTGGTCGTGAATGTATCGTTACACAAAAAACCGGTAAAACATTTTTACAGACACTCAGCTCGTTATATTTTTCTCTGTTTTACTCTTTATTATCTTTACTATTTAAAATATGTACAATATCTTAATTTAAACGAAGCAAAGAGTTAGGCGGAACATCTTTGCCACTTAGCTTACCACATATTAAGGCCCCTTTAGTTTTTCTTTATATATTGCTCTATCTAATACTACTTACGATTGTATTTTATTTTAATTATACATTACATACATACACTGTTTAATAAAAACACATCACCGATACGCATCGTGCACGCGATACGTACGATCTCTTCAAAAACATCCTGCGACCTATTAAACCTACTATTTCATCTTTCCATATACAAGAGTACATTTTATGAACATATTGTATTTCTGTTGTAGCCACAGCCAGAATTTTAAACGCCTACTTTGGTCATTGAAGAGCCTAGTATGCTGGAAATATAATCAACAATTTGTTGACAATTCGCTAACGTTTTCATTGATTCGCGTCTTCGAGAGATGCTTTTAATTCTGATGAAATTTTACTTTCGGTATGAGTTTTTTTTTAAATATTTTACGCCTATCGTATTTCTGTACCATAACAAATTCGATCAGTCTCGATTCGAAGACTAATCGAAAACAATACGTGCCAATGTGATATATAAATCTAAAAAGAGAAATAAATTAATCGTTACGTTTTTATATGCTACTTTTCGGATGTTGCGCACAAATTTTTCGTAGAGAGCAATTGAGACGTAAAAGAATTAGTCAAACCACGAATATTGCTGTTCTTTTCGTGAAAAATAGAATTCGTCAACATTTATCAACATATCTTCAAATATACCCTTCGATATAAACACAAGTAACACGTAACCCTACTTTTTGTTACAACAAAATCTATCTTTACAATATAAATTAAATACAAGGTTGATGTCGAAATAGTCTTTGTGCGATGGTGTAACGATTACGTTGAAGAAATGCACCCAATTCTCGTTTGACATGCGCTGCTCCGACACTCTCGGCAGTTCTTCTACTCTTATTTATTTATTTTTTCTGTTTTGCAGATGTTACGCTCGCGAGAAAAGAAAAACGCGTTTGAGATAATTTACAATGTACAAAATAATAAAATATATCAAAGTTCTGTACATATGTTCACCTTTTGCGTGTCTCTGTGACGTAGAAAACGAGTTTGTACAAACCTATACATGTATAACCTTTACGAACGTTTGAAAATGAAAATCTGTGATCCTTAAACGTCTGAAAATATATTCGAATGGCAAACAGCGCGTTTGGATACCAGCCAATACCCATACTAAATAATTAAATTCCGTTTCTTCGATCTCGATCGCAATTAATTCGCTCCTCCGCAATACGGCAGTCAATTTTATTTCTCGTTTAACAGAGCTCGTAGTTTTTGTTCTGCATTTCAATAACAACATTGTACAAACCTGGCACAGTGTGTGCCTCGTCGAATATTTTACACGTTTCGAATACGTAAAGTATAGGAATTTTTTGACATTATTAAAGAATGGCTTGTGACGTGGAAGGTGGTGGATTGCTGGGCAGGGCGGGCACAGGTCCATCGGTCCACTGTATAAGGGAATGCTCGCCCATTTGTGTGCTTTGAAAGTGGTCTTTCAAGAGTGTCTGTGAAAAACTGCAGTGCATTTGGTACGCCTCGCTTTCACGATTCGGATCTCCACAAATTCTGTAAAGATCTGAAATAAAAGTTCCTTGTTTAAGAACGTATCATTTTATTACGAATTTCTAAGTGAAAGTCCTTCCCGTACTTTAACAAGTCTGACTCGTGACGAAGATTTTGGCCCAAACGTTAACATCACGAGCCAGGCTCGCGGACAACAAACGACGATCGTGATTGAAGGGGGTTAATAACTTAAAACGAGATTATACCTTTGAGTATAGCAGTGGCCCATAATTGTACGTGAACGTCAGGTATTTTCGAAGCTAGCTGCATTGCAGGTGTAACCATGTTCATAGATTCTCTACTATTCCCTAAAGAAAGGAATATGTGCCCCAAAAGTACGAGACTACACGATGTGAGTCTGTTCAAATCTTCGGAGTTGGCCATTTTTAGAGTTTCCCTGAGATATCTCCTGTGGAACGCATCGATAAATTTAATTATTTGGAAATATAAGGCAACGCTTTAAATCGATATAACGGTTCATACTTTGCTTCATTGTATCTAGCTCCAAAAAACGCTTGCAATCCTTGCACGTAATACGCCGCTGCTCTCAAAGAATGGGAATAAGATGGTAACGATTCGGGATTAATTCGTTCGAGTAAAGCGCCTAATTCTGCATCCCTTTTAGTTCTAAGATACACTATCGCCAAATTTAAATTCGCAAAAGTCCAAAGTTCTCTTTCTTGCGACGTCTGTTGGAAAGAAGCAAATCCGATAATGTTATAGAAACGGAAACTATGCTAACTTTTTTATATTTTTATAATCTTACTCTGAGGGCGGCTGTAAACTGAGCTTCTGCAGCTTCCATGCAATTCATCGACATTGCATATAAACCTAATAAAGCGTGCAGTTGCGGTCTATGACCTTGAAGTAACCTTGGCTGTTTCCTACAAAGCTGGCAGGCTTGAGAAATTTCGGCAAGGGCCACGCTTTTATTTCCCATCACAAGCCGGCACATCACTATATGCTCCAACAGCATCAATTGAAAAACGGATAATATAGGTTTGTTATCAACAACTGTAAAATAATATAGACATTGTATTAATTGTGATATTTCGGCAAAACAGTGACGAAACATTATGCTGTATTTACTTTTCAGTTTTTCAATTTGGGTTAACGCTTTGTCCGTATATTTTTGAGCTTTGTCCATGTAACCAGCTTGCATGGAATGCATAACTGTTACTAAGTAAACCAAAACGTACAAATGGTCCTTTGGCATCCATATGAACATATCCCCAATGTTTGAACCTGTGACTATTTCATCTGCTGGCCAACTAGGAGATATTATGGTCTGTATACTCTGTTGTAACTGCTTCAAACAAGGTTTCACACTTTTGACCTATTAAGTACCAACAAAACACACGCAAAGTTTTCCTTTTAGAATTTCCTGAATACAATACAATCTCCATACACGCGTGAATAATAAACTATTTGATGCTTACCTGACCGGCCATTAAATAATGACAAACTTGAAGTACCAAAAAATATACTTTTAAATATTCTTTTTGGTGCGGACTACCTTGCCAATTTTCAACATGGTGTCCTGCGGAGTTTAAAAGCGGATGGACCTCCGTAAATTTTTTGTCTATTAATAAAAGCATACACCGACTCAATAGGAACAAGACTCGTGTGTAACTCGCATTACTGATATGAGAGTAATCGACACCTACTGCGAGTAAACTACTGGCAGCCACAAAATCTTTTTCCGACGCGTGTATTTGCTGAAACATATGAAAACGAGATCAGTATGAAACTGCTTTGCTAATAATATTCGTTTAACGCTATGTACAACTTACGGCCAGTTGGAAAATGAGTCTACAGTGCCAATATACATTGTGTTGAGAGAGTTCTATAGCTTTCCTCAATATCGGCTTACTGAGATTCGGTTGCTGCTGTTGTTCGTACAATTCGGCGACTACGCTTGCCGCCTCAAACTTTACATCGTCGAAGGTGTTTATATTTTGACTCAATCGCCACTGAAACACAACGTGAACGATTACCAAACGACAAAATCGCGTTGAAATAGAATCAGCTGTCGCCCGAGACAGTTTTTAACACGCCAATTAATCCCTAATCAATTCATACGTCACGTTCCGACGGTACCAAAATAAAAAGAAAGGTTAGAATCACGATCGAAAGGAATACGGAAATTTACGCGTAATACGCACCAAAAACGAAGGATATTATTGAAGAACGGTACGTGTAAGCAATTATACCGCGACTATCGCTGAGACTTACCGCTTGTTCTAAATGAGACCGCGCCAAATCGATGTTTTTGGTATGCGTAAGGAGGATGTTACCAAGCTGAAGATGAGTACGTGCTTCGACCCTCGGAGGCGGCTTAAAATTAAATACCGCTTGCAAACACTGTATGCACGATTTAATATTCGGCGGACTCGAGGTTCGAAAGTTTTCTGCTAGTCCTAACAACGACAGATACCAAGCGTCCTGCGAAGACGCCATTTTGACATTTCACGCGGAAAATCTCCAGTCGTGATAACACACGGTCGCTGGCTTCTCGCGGGGAACTCTCGTCGCTGTTCTAATCAAACTGTGTCACTTTCCTAAACGGCGTAATCGCGATCGCGACGCGATTTACAAATTCGCGGTGTCCCGTCGAATACGTTTCCCCTGGAAACCGCTGTATTGCGTAATGTTTACATACATATGTAACACATTTCCTACGCTATTGCTTCACATTTTTTATACACGTACGAGGAATTACCGTTTGCGTGCACGAACAGTCGACGTTCCGTAGGCAAGGCACACCGAGGCGTACCACGGCATTATTCATTTTAATATTTTGAATACGGAACTCCAACGAACTGAATTCGCTATCTGCGTTAGAATCACGATATAACTGAAACATTCTAGGGAAATATCGTTTCCCTAATCTCGACGAGGGTGGATTCGAATTCATGACTCGACAGTGCCTTCAACATTTATTTCGGATCGAGGAGGGCACGTATAAAAATACACGATCGATTATGAGAATTTCCACAGAAAAATTTTATTTCGCTAATGTAATTTCATTAAACTTTGAACCCATAGTTGTTATAATAAATAAATATCAATAAATAGCACATATATCAATATTTATGGTTTCTGTTGTATCGTGGACGTTTGAAGTTTCGTACCACATAAAGTCACCAAGTCTTGCCATAGACAAGGAATGGGATAGATCTGTCTATTCTGTAACTTGTACGTGGTTCGTCCATTTAATGTGCTTGAATTAATAATCTATCGTCGATAGAGAACCCATTATTTTCTAGATACTCGTGTCTAGACTTCATACATCGGACTTTATTCTCAAAACACGATACGTATTTAAAAAATATTTAATCATTGGATCGATAACTGTATTTCTGTATTTATCGAATAAAAGACTAAGCACATAGACCTAGGTACAAAAATATATTTATATAATTGCGATAGGAACTTGCAAGATCGAATTTGACAGATTTCAAATATAACGAGTGCTAATTATTACAGGCACAAAATTCTTAATTTAGTATTTCTACTCATGTACATTATGTGATATTATTAATGATAATAATTCGTTGTCTTCGCCACTAGATGATGCCTCAAGCATTGTGCGATCAAGAAGTATCCGCCATCTAATGTCGAAGACAACGGACTATTTCTCGACAAGCTTGGGCGTTTTGCCGTAGATGGCGGTGCAATAATATTTTTAATTGAAAAACAATATTTGTTTAATCTAACGGTTTAAGGGATGATAATATTTGTTTTCCTTTAAATTATACGTCAGATACAACATTGTAATTAACAAAAACCGCGTTTTTAGAAACAAATCCAATAAAGAAAACTGATTATCTACTCTGAGATGACTTGAGCATAGGCTTTGTAACAGTGATGTTGTGGATGTTTAGTTTCGGGGCATTACGTGATATATTTGAGTTCTTTTTTAACAAATTTGGAACATTGAATTTTGTAAATAAGATTTGGTGGAAGAGGATGTGGATGGTGAAGATTCAGTATGACTGCACAGAGCTAGATACACTCCTGGACAAAGGTACGATGGACCAATAAGATTTTATCCTTGTAATGTATTTTTGTTTACCTAAGTCCTTCATCCCGCTGGACGTAGTGCATACAATTTGTCAAATAGAATAAAATATGTCATAAAATTACTTTATTTGTATCTTTTTCGTTAATGTATACGTTGAATTAAACACGTAGTGTTTTGATTCGTATGTGAAAAATGTGTATGATGTAAACCACCAAAGTATTCGTTGCGGCCTTTTCTGAATTGTATACCTAACATCTTCTGACGGTGTTTATTTTAAAATATGAATGTTAAAAAGGTTAATGTTAAAGTGTAGGGCTTTAAGAGAATACCATGAAGCTGTCACAAGGACGCGACAACTTCCAAATGCCAAAAGATTCCCCACTCCAGGCGTAAACTAAGTTTGTAAGAGCTTTCACGATACGTATATCGTGATCGGCAATTCGAACGACTGTCCCGCGTGTCCGTGTAATGCGTAATGTAGGATATCCCCTCCAGAAAGTAAAACGGAGGACTCAAACTGTCGGTGCGCTTCTCCGTCACCTGACCGCCAGTCGTGATTTCAAATTATCCGGGACGAGGCGTCGTGAGCTTTATTTTTTTTTTTCAATCCTCTCGTCGGCGCGTTTACACGACGGTGACATGTGTTCACGCGGTGCGTTGCTGCTTCTCTGTTCGTTTTTAGTGTTCCACGGCCACCGGTGCGTGGAAAATGTCACGAGCGTCACGGAGGAGAACGCGCTAGCGAAACTGGTCAAAATGTTTTCGAAGCCTGGAGCGTTCAAACGAGTGAGCTTTACAAATCGTACACCGAGTGTTCCGAAAGTCGTCGAAAATAACTTTCGACAAACGATCGAAGCTTCTTCGCGGGTTTCGACTTCGTATCGGAGACCGGCGAAACTTTCTTAGAATAATAAATAACAAATAAAATCGAGACGTAGTAATTTAAACGATACAAATTTTCAATTATTCAACACGAAATATTTTATTTGATCGTTCTATCGTAGATTTAGAGATTGTTCAATATCTTTTATCGGAATAGAAGGGTTGATTTCTCCCTTAAAGTAAACAAGTGGCACGAATCAATCAAAGCTAAATTCTTACGTAGATGTACGAACATTTGTGCAAAGTTTCATGAAAATCGACATGTATCGTAGTAAATTCGAATCATTTCGAACCATTTGTTTAATTTAACGGAAAAAAACTAAGGATTACACCGGAGAAAATGATAAAATCAAGATTGTTGGAGCAATTAACCTAAGAGAGGCAGAATCGGTTGTAGGTATTCGATACGAAGTCGAAACGGATCTGCGAAGGATCAGAATGCATTGGGACCGCGAAGGACTCGGAATCGGTTCGCTGCTACGAATACCGGTACTCAATTGCGTAACAAAAAAAATTGTAACCGGAGAACGTCCGTACACGTACGATTCTGTAACTATCGCGGGTCCCGAGACTTTAATGATCGCGAGAATATCGTAATTACTATTGTAACAAGACTCTTTCTGAGGGAATCCATTGAACTGTTATTCTTAATTAACCCCTTCCCGTACTTTAACGAGTCTGACTCGCGACGAAGATTTTGGCCCAAACGTAAATATCACTTGATTGAATTTTAATTCCTATCGGTATACCACAAGAGTTGGTCACGATTTTTATAATCTCTGTTATAAAGCAGTTTAGTATCAGTCTAAATAGCACGGGAAGAGGTTAAACCTACATACGTAACTTGGTAGAAGAAAATGACGAATGTTTTTTCGAGACAGTATTAATGAAATAAAGATCGACTATTGAAAATTAGATTCGACAAGGATCGACTCGAAGCAGTAGTATAATCGTTTTTATAATTAACCCATTTATGCCCTGTATATTAATTTTCTATAATTATTATTTAAATTGGAATTTCTGCTTATTTACAAAGTGCAAGATCGTTTACTTTAGGCACAGGCGAGTTAAGAACGTTTAATCGACGGGGGCGTATTGCGTAGACGTTGCACGCTCGTTGGCTACGATGAAACTGTCCGGCACTACGTTACTTTCAGATTAATGCAATACTGGGTGAAAATTCCATCGAGGAGTCTTTCGCGACCTGCCCGAAAGGCGAGGAGGGCCTCGAATGCAGAAGAGCCGAGGCTCGTCGATCCGTCGACTGTCCAGAAGGTAATTCAATACATTCGTAACACGACCCTTGAAAATGTCACACACATACACACACATCCGTGCATTCACGTCGAAGTTGCGGCTACTCGAATGATTTAATATCTAGAATCTTACTACGAATAACCTTCGAATACTATCGTTAAAATCGATACAAAGTAATTATTGTCTCTAAGAAAGTTAAAATGATATAACCTAAACCTACAGTTATTAAACTCGTATGGGGAGGCGACGGTGGCGACAAGCCAGTGCTGACAATACATAAAAAGATTAGGTCCCATTTTTATGTTGCATATAAACTCACACCTACTACTCCTCAATATTCCTCGTGTTGTGCTGGTAGAGGTACCCCTTTGTGTAGGTCAGTTCGAAATAGAAACAACTCTAATTCAACTGCTATTGATGCTGCCCGAAATTGAGCGGGAAAACCCATCGAGTCACCCTATGGGCATAGTACGAGGAATATCTACCTGGCCTTCCTGTTATATTTTCAACCTAACCTGACCTAAATTTTTCTGTTATCTCCCTGTCACTGTCTACTGGCTCAGATTGCACTGTTATCTTTTGGTCTCGTTCTAATACGTATGATTCATTGTTTATGCACTAGCTTGAGTTCGGTAGTCCATCTCTTGTTCTCGTATAATTAATATGGTTCGATTCAGTAACGTTTCTATCAGGCATAGATTAAGGGGGGATTCGAGAGGCTTCATTTTTCCAAATACCAAAAATAAATTTGTACAAATGTTCGATCCTTCAGTATCGAAACAATGCAAATGCTTAGATACATCATCTAAATGCTTCTGCAGTACAGATTTTCTTTCGATCCCCTCCTACTTTGGAAAACACCGGAATAATTACAACTTTGCATGCCAGCATAATGGTCGTATCTCGGTGGTATGGAAAAAACAACGGTTTCCGTGACGTACAATAGAGATTCTAACCTTGACATAGCCACTCCCACGGACATTGTTTGCCCACGTTAAATGCACGCCTCTCGAGAGTGTCGATCTATAAATTAGACAGCACCGATCGATCGAACGATCCATGCATCGTATCCTCTGATTCACCGTGGCACAATAAATCACTTTTGTCCGGGTATTATACTTGCACGATGTGCAAACGTTTCTACTTTCGCCTGGATGAGAATATGCAACGCTCAAAGCGAGTACAAGATCGCGGTTTATGGATAATTTGGGAAAGTGAATTAAATTAGAAATACTGTAGAGATATTATATAACAATTATAGAATTTAGGGACATTGATTTGTTACGTGATTTGTAAGCTGCATATTTCCAATTTTGCACACAGTGCCAGTATAATTCCCGGTTTTAGTTTATGACTTGTCAACGTAAACAATTGGAACCTATATTATAGCCACTCCTGAACGCGTTTGTTCGCGCTAAATGCATGCCAGCGAGCGAAAATGTTAATCCATGAATTAGGCGCACCTCTAGATCGGATGGAATACCGATCGAATAATTAATACCATCTTGTAATTTACCCTTTACCACCATATGCACAAACATTTGGATACAGATCTTAGTCATCGTTCATACTTGACAGGGGAATGTACTAATGAAGATATATTGTCTAACGATAAATGGGGCTGGTTCTTATTAGATTAGTCACCTCTCGACACTTGCATGAATATTCAGACCCGTTTTTCTTCGTCTATCGAGGTGCTGTTATGAATCACTGTTTCCGTAACGATAATCACTGTAGAAACGTTTCTACTTTTACCTCGATGATGTGAAAATAATATTAACCCCCCGTGGTTGAGGACTTAGACATTGCCCTGACAGCACACTTTCGCCAGCAACAGCTCCAGTGTTACCTTAACTTTTACTATATTGTTATTTTTTAAATTTATCAGTCTATACAGACATTCTTTGTTGCCCAAAAACCGACGAAGTAACCGTTTCGAAATTGGAACATGCTTGGAGAAAGCCAGCCTTTATCTTTGAAAACTTTACAAGCACAATTAAAAGTGTAGTTTCACCTTTTCCTAGAAATCTACGTGACCCGCAGTACAGGGTGTTCAGTAAAGCGTGATGTAATCGAGAAAGTGGTGACCGACCGTGAAAAAATGAATCAAGAATACAGAATTCAAGTAACTGGAGCATAATCGTTACCAAGAATTAAACGCTTTTCGATGTCTTAACGTTCCATTATATAAAAACTTGACGTCTAAAATCGGCGTTGTACGGGTTCGACGTGCTCCCATGTAAGGAACCCCATAAGGGTTAAGAACCACTGTTCTAGATGATAGTAACGCCTTATCGAATAATTTTTAATGCGAGATGATATAGCTGCTGTGGGAATGGAAGGATAAATGCAAGGATTTGTATTAGTCGTGGCATCGTGTCCCTCCTTTCACCATCGCGAGCAAGGAAGATTTAGCGACCGGACTATCATTACGCTCATGGGACGCGTACAGTCTCGCACGACTGTCTAATTACCGTGACGAGAACGTAACCGCGAATAACAGATGGTGTACTCGATTTCTTGGAACGATTTTTTTCCTTTTATCCAATTACACGCAACGCGACGAGGTAAACAGGGACCCTGGAATCGGTTCTATATCGATACTCATCCTTCTATAGTCATAACTGAGTCCTAACACAGGGTGGATCACATATACATTTATGTATAACTTACAAATCTAATCTTTGAATGACCCTTCCGTTAGGATGTCGACGATTTGGATACTGATCTCCGTAATAACTGACAATTCTAAACACGTTGTTACCGACACATTCGCCTAACGTGATTCATGTACGTCCATCGAATTACACAGATTGAGTTTGAATCGGAAACGGCGACAAACCATGACATTGATAATGTTTGTGAACAATAGTACAACGAAAATTAGCGTACAGCATAGTCAAGTGCAAGGGTACTCGACTAATCCTCTAAATTTATTCCAGTTGTGCTTTAGCGCATCCCGTGAGAAGGTTCGACACAAAGGTGACACACATTAGGCCGCTTTCGAATCAGATGCGTATCGATACACGCGAACGCGTCGAGTCGAGCGATCTTGAACAACCACGCGCATTATTTCCGATCGTGTTGTATAGAGAATAAGAACCCCGTGGACGAATACCGTTAGGAACGAAGAAAATCTTACGTTCTAGCTACGCGTCACCTAGAACAGATCGACAACTCGCCTCGATTCTGGACCAGTTCTCAGATGAAAAATCCGCACGTGCGGCGTACGTGACACGTGATACAGTTCGCCGTTCTGTTCTTTTTCATTTCCATTTCGCGTTACGCTTGTTTAACCTAGGGAGTCGGGTATCTCGACAATGATGCAACTGTGCCTGAGTAACGGAATCGCGATGAATAATATCCGAGGAGAGACACAAGCAGCGCATGCAGTGGAAAGGGAAACTTGGAAAAAAAATACGGAAGATACATGTTCGGCTCCGTGGTTCCGCGAACATCGAAACTACGAACACGTGCAGCAAAATGCCGCGAACTTTTAGGTGCCTATGGAGTCAGTGTTTCTCAATCTTTTCTGCATCGTTCCCCAACTCGACGCCATGAATGTTGACATCTTCCAAGTTCTGAAAAATTATGATATAAATAATTGTTCCAAATTTAAGAGAACATACGAATACAATATGATTTTATAACTTAAAACGATGAATATTAGTATTAAAATAACGGACCTATTATACATCTTGAAAGAACAACTGACTGCTTCGAATCTGGAAAAATGATTTCTCGTTTATTACATTGCTTATAAAGACATTTAGTTGTCTACTATGGAAAAGGCGTCAAGTTAATTAGGAAAAATGACTGAATTACGATTCTCTGCAGTTGGCGAGTGTCCAGTCAATTTTATTCCTGGCTGTAACTTGTCTTGCCCGATTAACAGGTTAATCATCATACCTGATAAACGACAATCCGTCACGATGAACCGAGTCGCAAGTTTCACCTGTTTCTTTGGTCCTTTCAGGCGACTGCTACTGCTACAATTGTGCTTCGGCCGGGCCCGAATTGTGGGCCTCTTGTTGCCGGGAAAGCTTGCGATGCTGCTCTCATCTCGCGGCTGCCTGCAGGACCTGTGACCATCCGACGCTGTATCCGTTTTGCTCGAAGCACTTCAAGAAATGCCTCGCCGAGTACAACGAGAAGAAACAGAATTGATTTAAGAAACGGAGAACACAAAACGAAACGAGATAAAACAAGACGACGATACTCGTTTAACGTTCGAACCGGGGCCTGCGAGAGGGAGGATGCAGGGGATACGTCGGCCCAGGAAGCCTCTGTCGAGCAATGGAGCTGGAAATTTCCTGAAATCCCAGAAAACGTTTACATATACCATTTAAAGACCAGAGTTCATGTTTTTCTACTACAGTCAGTGGCGGACACTAGATCCATCACTGGCTGCAATTCATGGCATAACAAAATGGCTGACGGAGAAGGGACTCGAAAGAAACTCCGTGTCCCGTGATAAAAATCTTCTCGGAGGCCCTGGTTTGGACCAACGTGAGAGTATTCTGACAATCGATAGTACATCTCCACCCATTGGCTACTGTTATCTTTTTCTTTTTTCACGTGTAATAAACATCAAGACACTCGTGGTAAATGGGAACGATTAACTTCGAATACCCTAACCGAATTGGTATGGCATCTTGCATAAGCTGAAAGTTTTACATCGAGTTTCTAAATATAGCGTTTATCATTCGACTCGTTAAACTGGTCCCCCGTGTGATTTTTTGCCACGGACGTTTCGCCGGCCAGGAACTAAGATGTCGCGAGATAAAGTGTACCCGACTCGTGAAAATCTTTACCAGAAACGTTGATTCCGCTTTTGTCACGAAACGATCCATCGAAGGATCGATATTTTTTAATCTAATGCCGTGGAAAGCGTTCCCTGACAAGCTACAAAACATTCTTCCAGGATATCTGGCGGGTAATTCCGAATAACCGAGATCGTAGATACCTTGTGAGAATACGAGAACATCGAGCATATAACCTAACCCAAACTTGGCGTGCTCCGCCATATTCGAGATCAAACCTGAACGCCATCTACCTCGTTAAGTTAAGGGTTAGAAATGAACCCACGAGCGTACACGGCTACTTTGGATCAGAATTACCTGCCAAACATCATGGAAAAGTATTTACCTCCCGGTTCATACCCTATAGGTAGACACAAAGATACATAATAAAAAAATAACAAAAGGAAACCAGAGATTTTGTAATCACGAATTTTTGAGCGTTCTCAGGTAAAGTTACAAAATCAGTAGAAAATTAACGGTACCTTCCAAAGGTTAAACGCAATATACACGCTTCCGATTTAATAATTTACAAAGGTCATTGATCCTACAAACGGTTTCGCGCAGCTGTTCGCCAACAACGTTCTAGAATATAAAATAATAAACATCACTCGAAATACAATCATTGATAAGCTTTATTCGTGTAGTCTCCAGAGTATTCGGTAATCTGTACTTTATTTTTTTGTTATTTTTTTTCTTTTCTTTTTTTTTTTATAACTACTAATCCTATAAATTGTGGGGGCAGAGAGATTCTTGTCAGGTAGTCAGACTTAAGATAACAGTACGAATTTTTGGACGTAAAATTTCCACGGTGCGTGTAGACTTGTTTCCAAACAATATTGCGTTTCGCGGCGATCCGAGTATTCTCGTTTTTTTTTCTTTTTTCATCTTCTTTTCTTTTTACCCAAATTCGTGCAAAGCGTTCTCTTTCTGTGACCCCACGAAATATCGGATCACGTGTTTTTCGTTACACAGCTTTCCTTCGAGTACCTTAAGAATACTATTCCACCGTGTTTGAAATTCCGTTCGTTTTAACCGCCAGATCTAAACTTCGATATTCATCTTTCGTTCGAGTGGTTCTTTTTCTTTTTCTTTTTTCTCATTCCTCGCACTACCGCCCTGCGCCAAATTTCCCAAGTTCGAGAGTCTTTTTCTCTCTTCTTGTTACAGCGAAAAAGACGCGTTTCTTTTCTTTTCACTTTTTTTCGTTTTTCTTTTAGAATATAAAATTACGTTCGCACTCGACAGTGCTTAGCTCTTAAACAGCACCACGCGGAGGTGAAAGACAAGACTAGAAAGGAAGATAGGAAGAAACGTATTACAGGTTGTTTTTTTTTTTGTTTTTGTTTGTTTTCGTTTGTCCGTGAGAGAAAATGCAATTGAACGTATTGCGTAAGATCGTCCGAGCTCGGAAACGGAATCGACAACTGACTACGATTTGTGAAACGGATTACCCGGAACCTTACGCGAACATGTATTCGGCAGTCGTGAGAGTGATGCACCGCGCACGTTCTTCACTTTGTTGAACGATGTTTCGCCACGAGGAAAGGGAGATATCGGTAAAAGAAACGCAAACATTACGTATCGGGGATGATCGTGTAGCTGAAATCGTCGGTAACCGCCAGGGATGAGCACATTCGAATGATTTTGTAATCGAAATATGATATATCTAAAATACTGAATATATGTATTTAGAAAAAACGACAACCTCACATATTGTACTTTATAACGATCAAATATCGAGGCTCGCTTGGACTTTATACTCGAACTGTCGTACATTAACACTAGATTTACGGAAACCGTCAATTTTACGTGTCTCAAATTCCATACATAAAGTTACAGAGCACATAAATGTTAATTGTTAGTAATTTATGTGGAATTCGATGTAATCGCCAAGATGGCACGTAAATCTAGTATTAAATACCGCTACAACTTGTATTCGACTGTATCGGTGTGGTGTTTGCTCTTCAAAGTGTTTGTAAAGAAATAAAGAAATTTTTAAGAAATTTACAAATTTACAAATTCAATTATTTATTTGTTTACAACTACACGAGTATCTTGCCAATATTTTATGTCTTTCATAAATTTATCATAGTTATACATATTTATGAACTTTTTATAAATAAAGAAATAATTTTACGAATTCACGCAAGATTTTTATTGATTTTTTGCTCTAAAAAAATATGTATAAGTCTGAAAAGTTTATGAATTTCCGTAAACAGCGATATTGACAAATTTATAAACGTGTGTAAATTTTGAACGAATAAATAAATAATGAAATTTGGAAATTTATAAAGAATGCACAAATATATAGATTGTATATAAATAAAAAATATATAAGTTTATAGAACTCTGTAAATTTGTAATAAATTCATGGAAAAAACAGTCATAGAAAGTGTGTGAAGTTTACGAGTTTATAGAAAATTTTGTATTATTGTAAAGTTATTTATTTATATAAAATTTAAATAGCAAACATCACATTAATGCCATGTACACACGACTACAGCACGCATGTTCCGATTAAAATTTATTCGTATCCCACGTATTCGTTATTTGTTACCTAGATTAAAATGTACTGAATACTGAAACCGAATGAATTATTCTGCATTTACTCGACCGTTAAATACGAAATGCTAATATTCTGGACATTCACAAGGATTTTGCGTACAGTACTATTTAGTTTCTTGTATCAGTCCACGGTAAACGTAGTTGTAATGGAATCACCAACATTATTGTTCGGCATAAACGACTGTCAACCTAACCTATTTGAACAACTTGTTTGAATAAACTCAGTACAGTACACGAATACTTTTAAAGATTCCACTACAAACAGAATATAAATTAGTAAGATACTCGTCGTTCGGATACTTTCTAAAATACATTTTGCTCATCCCTGCCTGAGGCTCCAGTCGACTCGGGGTCCCGAAAGTTTCGTACCACATTGTTTAGTTAGGCAAATTTTATTCACGAATAATAAATAAAAATTCAAGATCAATTCGTAAACTGACTTTTGGTCGTAGCTTTATTCATCTGGTTGTCGACTTACAAAATCCGTTAACACATACCGATTTACGAATAAAACGTAAACTTTGGTTAGTTTACGAATTGATTAAAAATTACTATTCGTTATTCGCAAATAAAATTTCCCTAACTACGCCACGCTGAATATAATTGGTCGCAAAAATATCGTTCGAAAGATATTTTCACAGTCACGGTACTGCTCGTAAGCGTGTAACTTAAGAATTATTCGCACTCAACCTTGTTAAAAATATTCTAAACTCAAGACTACCGATCCAAATCATCTTGATGTTCGAAAGATACATCGCGAACGCACGAAACTCAAAGTTTAACGAATCTTCAGCTGTATGTATAAATACTTGCCAACTCAAAACTTTATTTATTTTCCCAAATACACGTCAAGCTTCTTGAAAAAAGAATTAAAACCAACGAAAATATGAAATACAGATCGTGATTCATTCTATGATCAATTTCTATTAAAACGAAAAGAAAATCACTCGAAACTTTCGAAATCTCGACTGGTAGTTTCAGGTACCCAATACCCCTACTACGTACGAAACTAACGTAACGATATACCGGATGTCACAGCATAACGGACATTATGTAATAATGACAGAGAAAAATTATCCCCTTTGGCATTACTTCATAAAACCTTGGTGTACGAAAATCTAGCATGTGGCATACGGGATATCTTATATACAGAAAATATAACATTTCGTTCTGTTATTATTTCACTGATTGAATTTCTTGAAACGAACGAGTTAAAATACAAAAGAAAAAAAAATGTGACAACTTCGTGTTCTATCGACGAAAGTACAGTTGGACAAAATATAATGGCGTGCGTTGTGCGTTACAAAAACCACGTTTTCTCCCTTGATCCCGTGTTCACGAATAAATACGAATAAAATCGCTCTCGCGCGACAGGAGGATTAGACAGCGGTAGCGTCCTGGCAACAATGATAAATGTTGACAATGATATTATTTCGATTTCTCTTACACAAAAAACACAGATCTTGATCTATTATGCGATCGTAGACGTTACTTTACGGTGTACATGTTTATATCAAGTATGAGTTGAAAATCTATCACGTAGTACAAAGAGAGATGATTATGCTATTTTTAGTTTATTAACTTGTATCATATACCGAGAAATATCAAGACTACAGTTAACTATATATTTAGTGATTCGGAAAATTCATGACCAAGATCGGTTAGCCGGAATCAATGAAATCAGATTATTAGTGGGTAGTGATGATAAGTATTGCTGGGACGTGTGCCGGAGATTTGTAACTCTTTAAGTGCAGATTCTTTTTTGTCTTTTCTTTTAGTAAGAGAGAGGATACGTTGTAAAAATTCGGCCGCCTGCCACTTTGACCGGTTCGGTAAAACTTCGGATACATATGTACTGTTAAGATTTCTTTAAATACTTTTACATCGACGTGACACATGAAATCAATCGCGCTATCATTAATTTATATACCCTAGTTGACAGTTTCTTTCCTTTCTTTGTTTTTCTTATATATATATAATATATATAGAGAGAGATTTGAAACGTTCGATCGTCGGCAAATCTTTCGTTTTCGTCTTTAACGCATCCTGCATCGATGTGAGCCAAAGTCTTATCATTATTATTATTACGAAGTTCCCTACGACGATTTGTGCGCGAATGACACTCGTGTCACTCTAACTTAAAAACATGCTGAATTATCGTTCTCTGTCTTGTATCGACGAAAGAAAAAAAAAAAAAAAACAAAAAAGAAAGAAATTACTATCACTCCCACATTCATTTGCTGACTATCACTGACACACACGCAGTTCTTACAAAGATCGGTTTTGTCGTAACTACAACTCTTTCTCTCTCTCTATCTCGCTCTCTCGTGTTACATCGCCTTAAAAATACTCACAGTTTTGAAGAAAATAAAGAGATATACACAGAGTACAGGTACCGCCGATGGTTGCAAATCATTCGAACCACCGACAAAGGTCGGCTTAATAGTAAGGGTCTACAAAAGATTCCACCCTTTTTTTTTTTTAACTTTGTTGCTTCGCCACGTGTTTTCGTCCGTCGATTATCACTACTATCTTTAGATCAACCAATTCATATAATCACGTAACACTTATTACTGTCCTTAGTGCCTTATAAATGTCCATTTGGTTCTTATTTATATTATATATATATATATATGTATATATATATATGTGTGTGTAATTATATATACATATATAATTGAAGCAATTAAATTCATTCGTGTGCGTCCAAGTTATTATGCACTTACTTGAATCCGATTGATTGACATATTCACCCAGTTTCCATTTGCAGTACTGTTAATACCAACACAGGGTAACGAATAAGAAACGAAACTGGAGGCATTCGTTTAAAAATCAATTGATGCGTAAACTTTTCGCTGGTCTTCGCTAGTCGGAAACATTCTTTCGTTTTAAGCCACCAAACATTACGATAACCGTGTATCAACGTAACTGAAAGCTTAGGTTTCTTTTTTTTTTTCAGAGAGGCAATTAAACCTTGAACCTCCGGGTAACAATAACATCACACTCACACGTCAATGCATATTCACAAATGATGGTTGGGTTTCCTCTTCGCAATATTACAAGAATTGTCTGTTGTCCGTTATTCCGGTTTGAGCTTCACTTTGCAATAAAGATACCAATCCAATCGATTGGTACATTATTTTAAGTGTATGGAAGGTGTGACTGTCGCGCACCATTAAATCCCTTTAGTACGATGTCGTGGAAAAAGAATACGAGAGTATCTTGATTCTCGATATTCTCTAACACAGCTCTGCAGTTTTATTTATTTGCATTTACTGTTCGATCTTTAAATGCGTCTGGTTACGTTTTCCAATTGTGTGGGTGGGCTCGCGGTGGAGCTTGATTGCCCTGCGCCTGAGATGCTTGCGACGGAATCATGTCGAGCAAATATTGGCGTTGCAAATCTGCCGCTTGTCGTTGTAATTCTGCGAGACCCTTCCCGCCAGTCTGCGCCATTGCTAGCTGGTAAGGATACAATATCGAGGTAAACGGTGGCATCATATGAGCAGGAAGAGGTTGATGCGGCGGCAAACCCGGTACAGGGTTCTTTGCCAACTCTGGAGAAAAAAATTGCATTTATTGGTAAATGGCATTTATTATTCGTATAAATTATAAAAAAACATCGAACGTTTTAAACTTACCTCTAAGCAACTGTTGCTGCAAAGCAGCTGCAGCAGCAGCATGGTGAGGGCTGAACTTCCCGCTTTCAGCCAATTTAACCAAAGGATGTTCTTGTAGTTTAGGTGCTGGCGGCGTTGGTGCCAGCGTAGGTGCTGGTGGTACTTGGGGTGGAGGGGCTGGTGGTGTAGCTACTCTCCTCGTAGGAGTAGCTGCTTTAGGAACTGGTTTTGGAGCTGGTGGATCTGGACTTGGACATGCAGCTTGTGCCAGCCTTTGTTCTATCTCTTGTTCCTGCTGTAGTGCCTTCACGAACGCTGTTTTTAACCTGCGAACACATTTATTCGTTCATTATTAAATGTTTTTCTAGGGAAAAGAAATTTCTCATTTTTTATTTTAGAATATGGTACGTACCGATTAGTGTGCTCTGCTTTTAGAGCTTTCTTAACGTTAGTTGTTACACAATGTTCACATATGACTCTAGGATCGCGACCTGCCGGAGGTCTCTGGAAAGTTGCATGTTGTCCTCTTGGACCTTCTTTCTTGCCACCGGTGATAGGCTTCTCCCACTTCCACACAGGTGTGAAGTCCGTTTTACATTGGGTACACTCGAATGGTTCCGGAGGTGGTGGAATAGCTGGCTCTTTAGTAATAAAGTCAACCACATGTTCCAAACCCACCAAATATATGAACTCCGTATTGGAGGGATTTGGAACAAAGTGCATCTCCGGCGGTGGTGGTTTTGGGGGTGGTATTTGCAGCAACGTCTTTTCGAGTTGCTTTCTCAAAGCCAATTTAGCAGCCGCCTGACGTTGCGCAGGCGTCTGATTATCGTCTCTTGGTCTTTCCTAAATTTGAAAAACAAACATTACGTCCACGCGGGAAAGATTATTAAACTTTTATTTTTATGCTCGCTATAAAGCAATAAAATGTATATAACACGGAGAACAGGAGAAAAAAAAGATGGATATATAATAAAGTTACATACAGCAAAAGAAATTATATGGTGTTATTAGGATGGCAAGAAAACGATACAATATTTAATATATAGTTAGAGCGACAAGAGACTAAATATATTTTGACTAGTGGATATACCTGCTCTGAAATCACAGGTGTGCTTAAGGATGCAGTGGTTTTATTTTCTTGAGATCCAACAAGCAGCTTTGTGTTTACAAAAACACAGGTACGGTTATTTACATAGTTCACAAATATGACACAAATAGTGTATAAACAAATATCTTTAAAAATATAACATATAAATATGGTATTATGCTATATTTCAATTATATTCATTCGCAAAAGTATGTTTAGAAAAAAAGTATATTGTACCTTACTTACTTGATGCGCTGGAGTCGGAGTTGGATCTTTCGTCGACCTCTCAGTTCTGTCTGCAGGCGCATGATAATTCGATACATTTGGTGTTGCACTAGGTGGCCTGCTCCTAGGATGCGGTGGTTGTGGTATGATCATATTAGGTGGTATTCCAGTACTGGAAGAAGAACTTCGAGCAGCTGTAGGTGGTAATAACATTCCAGGTGGTGGAGCATGTATACTGCTCCTGCTTGGTGCAGGCTGTCCCCTAAGTAACGGCGGTGGTGCTTTTCCAATCCTATGACTGAAGAAAAAAATATTTTAATAATAATAAACAAGCACGTATACTTGGAATATAATACTCTGTACGCGAATTGTGTATTTCCCCCGCTTTCGTGAAATTGCCGCGGTTATAATATAGGTGGCGACCTAACCCGTGGTATGTACAATAAATAGCGGAGATTCTCAACGAGAACGGCAGTGCGTTCGAAGACTTGGAAAAGTAAATGAAAGTTCATAGACAGAGTTTGGCGGTAAGTGTGTATTTTTTTGTCGACCACGCCTCGTCCATCGATTCCCTTCCTTCTGGACATAATCTCCCTACAACTCTATGAGTCTTACCTATGGGTTGCTTGTTGTACAGTGACTGGTGGTGGTAGTTTGCTGGGTACTTTTGGTACAGCAGCAATGTTTTCTTTCAATTGTTGCGATTGCCGTAATTTTTTCAGCAATACCAACTTCATTTCCTCAGATCTAAGTTCCTCCCTTAATTTCCTAAGTGTTCTTTCACGTTCAGCTAATTCATCGGACGACAGTTCCTTTATTGGAGGCAGAGGTGGCATATCACCTAATAGATAGGAATTTTAAATATTTGTTTCAACAGTATTAATTATATAGTATGTAGAACACAATATGCAAATCGTATATGTAACAGTATATTAGGCTATTATATTGAAACTATAAATAAATATGCTATTTTTATAGTTAACCTTCATCACTGTCTGCATTTCCATTCACGTAGCCATTTATCCTACGTTCATCTGGACTCTCTGCATAACTTATTTCAATTCTAGGTCTAAGATTTCGGCGTGTCTTCCTATCATCTCCAGATTTGGGGGCCAGGATCCCCCTCGCTGCATTTTGGATATTACGTGCTTCTGGCATGTTGTTATCTAGATTAGGACTCGAAGATAAATGAAGACCTAGATCTAATGGTACTCCTGCATCGCCAGAGTTAACAGTGATCGATGGTGAATTTCTTCTACCACTGCTACTGAAAAATATATATCATCACGGTATAAAAAATTAGTGGTAAAATGTTCAGTTAAACAGAAGATACAACATATATGGAACTATATGAATTATATATGCAAATAAAAACGAACAACCCAGTTTAACATAATTGCTTCTACTTATCATTGGTGATAAGAGCACGTTTTTGCTAAAAGCTATGTTATTGCAAAGTATTGTAACACATTATGTACTTTCATTCTTGATAACTATAATGTGTAACAATAGCCCCATTTCATAATCACAATGATGTAAACAAAGAGCAATTTTGAATTGACATAGTTCTTAAACAATTTCGTTTAACACAATATTACAGTCGAACGATGTAAAATACGACGAAAAGAACGTGAAAAATAAATTTCTTTAAATTTACCTAACACTCAAGTCCACTACCGCATCTCCGTCCAAATCCATGGCTTCCATTCTTTCAAATGCGACAACTCTACGAGAAAAAAAACACAAGTATTTATTAATAACTACGATTTATCTGGTGCACTTCAATTGGATCGATTTCAATAATAACGACACAGCGAACACATTCGCCGCGGGCGGAGGGAGGGTAAAAAGAAAGAAAGAAAAAAAAAAAAAGAAACACTACAAAGAAGCCAACGCAGACGTGGGGCAGAGCGTTTCGCAATGCCGTAATTTGAAAGCGATAGAAAAGATTCGCCGGGAATAAAAATAACTGGGTTACCAAAATCTCCGTTCGAGCATTCCGTTCATATCCACCGGAGCATCGTGCTTCCCTCTTTTCTCCGTGCAACAACTCGTCTCGATCCGCGAGACACGCAATCACAACACAGCAGACACCACCGGTAACAACGCGATCAGCTCGCGGACAAGAGAACGCGCGGTACAAGATCGCGTTTAGAGTTACAAGGCGGGCGATCGGCCGATATCCACGGAAGCAATGTCCTAACCTAACCTCCGCGGAATTCTAAAGACGTTCAGGAAGAATATATGTTCGTTCCGAGATCATGCACGAGGAGAATATTGGCGCGCTTTACAGGCCCGCCGGCGGCACAGTACGCCGCGTGCCCTTCCGTTTTCTCTTTCTAGTCCGAGTTTTTCGCAAAGAAGTGGCGGCACGAGATCGAAGAATTGAATTTGATGCTTCGGAAGTGGCGTCTCGGCACAATGGCAGCTAAGCGTAGCGGTACAAGACTGTGGAAGGGGGGAGGGGGGGTGCCCTGTACCGTGAGGGGAGAGGTACGGTCGCACATTAATTATTTCTCCCCTCACCCCGTCGACGGTCTACCCCCTCCACAACAGTCAGCCACTCACCCACACGAGTGGCATCGGAACGGGCTAGAAACCAATCTCTTTCTCTTTCCCTCGACCTCCCTCCCTATTTCTCTGCGGATTTTCCCGAATTTCGTCTCCGTACTTCTCCCTTGCCCTCCCTAGCACCTCCCGCACCCTTATGCCCTACGGGAAATCGATTTTTCGACGGAGTCCCCACTGCCGGCCTTCCCAGGCCAGAGGGACGAAGGAGTTACAATGTTTTTGCAACGTATTTGATATCGTCCACGCATCTCGTAATTACTATTGTATCGGTGAAACCGAGCGCGACCTCTAGGTAATACGACACTATTTACTACTCTCTTTTCCCGTGGTCGTAAACGTGCAGACGTGGATGGTATCGAGAGCGGTATTTCGTTACGCGCCTTTTTTCTTTTTTTTTATTATTAAGGCGTTTTTCTTTTTAAACGTCGCGATTTCCGGCGAGCAGCGCCTTCGGAGCATCCTAACACGAAGGAATTAACTAGTTCACGGAGTTTCTCTCGGATCTCCCGCCTTGCACACTTTCCAGATCACGTGACAGAGTAGGGTCTCTAAACTCTCGAATTGATGTCACAGCATTTTTCATTTTCGTCTTACTACTTTGTTCGTCGAACGCCGGTGAACCGATAAGCAAATATAAGTAATGCGCGCAATAATGGACATTTTCTGTGTTACTCATATTATTACGCAGTTATCTCGTTAAACTATGCATTTTACGCGCACAAAATATAAATATATATATATATACTCTAAAAATGTAAAAAAGAACATGTTTTGTTACTTTTCAAGTAATCGTTTTATTCGTATAACGATCGAGCAGGGAATTGTACGTGGAGTAAATAGCGAGGAATCCTCGAACCGGCACGGGACCTTAAAGCGACCTACGGCAATCTTACACTTTCTTCCTAACCTAATAAACGAGTGGCATCGTTGCAGTAACTCTACGAGCTAATCTTATCGTTGATCAAATTGTTTGATCGCGAACCAAATTGTTCGATCTCAAACAAAAGCAGCAACTTCGTGGCTTGTGTTAAAAATGCCCAATCGAACGTGCAATCACCGTGATCGAAGGAACAGCAGAAAAATCACAAACGCAACAAACTCGCGGTAACACCGATTCGCATCAATTCCATGTCTCCGTCTTTTATCGTACCTCGTGTATTAATAAAGTCGCCGACACGAATCTGACGTTACGCTGAATCATCGAGCGGAGATATCGAAATTTTGTTATTCGTAATATAAAGGATCGGAATCGCGTAGAGTTGCAACTGGATCGCGCAGGCAATTCAAAATATTATGCCTCGGTGCCGAGCGAGCTGTAACGCGCGAATGCTCGCGGGCTCGTTCGGCGACGTGCGACGCCAGCTCGCACGACGACGACACGCGACTCTATGTTTCCGCGTGCACAATGTATTTCCTACTACATTGATAATCGCACCTTCCCTGGAACGGAGGCACGGGAGTGTTTTGACCCCCACACGCCAACGCCTCCCGCGTTCAGGAAGGCGCACACGTACCTGAGAGGAGGTCAGTCAATCGGAAAGCTGGCCCGAATTTGTGTAAATCGGTTCGGCATACAAATCAATTACACAAAGCGGACATGAACGGGCAGGCAAGCGGATAGGCAGACAACCAGGCAGCAGGCACACGCAGTTAGGCAGACAGTTAGGCAGGCAAGACAGCCGGTTCGCTTTCCACTCCACTTCACTTCCACTCCACTACGATATATTACACTCTATACTATCGCTTACGTACAATGACATGGCGCACACCACGTACCGCAGTCAGTGTACGCGTACACTTCTCGCTTCCCTCCCTATCGCGAGCACACTTCACCGCCTCGCGACCGTGCACGCACGATTTCCGCATGTTTCCGTGAACCTTTTTCTTACGGCATACACGCGCATCGCGTTTACCATTATATATATGTGTACATATAACCAAACGACCGTCCACGAGAGAACAACGTACCGTCCGGGTTTGACGCGTGCCAGCGGTAACCGCGAAACGATCGTCACGAACGCGTATCCCAGACACAACCTTGAGCCGCTACCTTCCGCGCAAGGAGAAAAAATTCACACCGCCTCTGCGCAAAAATTAACGAGAGTGATTCAATATGGCGGCCTTGTCCGCCGTTGATGTCTTCCCCTCCTCCATCGCTCGTTTCGCCGGGCATCGTCGCCGTCGTCACTCCTCCCCTGCCCCTGTCCCAGTCTCTGTCTCTGTCTCCGCATCGGAGGTGTAACGCCGTGGAAGGGGGACGGGGTGAAAGAGGGGGGTAGACAGTGGATCTTGTCGCCCCCGTTGGCCCCCGGTATCGTTTGTCGGGAAAGCGCCGCCGCCAGCTACGGGGCTTACCGGAAGCACCCCACGGACTTTGTAAATGCGCTACGAAAGGGGCTTGACAGTCGTCTAAACAAATCCACGTGCTTCTGCGCATTCCCTTCTCTTTCGAACCTGCACCGGTAACCGCCAATCGGGCACTGGCCGCCTCGTATTGGAGGGCATTTCAAATCGGATTTCTTTTAACTAGGGACTTGTATCGAAATGAAAAATAACCGGTATTTTTCGGTTCTACCTTCGTAAACTTTACAAAAATCGACATTCAGGTATATCAGTAATCGTTTTCCTTCTTAAATTTTATTATAATTTTCAAGATTCTTTTTTAATTGTTTCTATTATTTTCAATTATGTGGAACAACGTTGAGATTCTTTGGAAATTTCGATACATTTTCAATCCTCTAGAAAAATGTACATTGGTCGAAAATTAAAATGTAGCTTGTACATACACGATACGGTATTTTATCACTTGTGTTTGTATTATAGTAACTGTACATATACTTTGTACTCAAAGAGAAATCATTATCGTCGTTCGGTTCCAGCTTAACATTAACTCACGTGATGATGCGTTAACACAACCGACAAGATAAGTAGTAATCGGATTCATGATAATAGAACGAGAGATTAAGAAATAACAGTTGAAAGCTAAATTTAAATAAATACAACACAAGTAACTTTTATTCGACATTTTTATTTAAACGAAATTAGTTGGGCGTGGAAAGAGAAACAGCATTATTTTATGCCATGCACGATTTATTAATCGATCGATACATTTTTAAACATTCATTGTTACTTGCGAAAACATTTGATTTCTATAATCGAAGAAGTGATGTAAAAATCATAGACCGGCGTACAATTCTACGGGATTGTTGGATTGAAAAAATACTGATTACGCGATAGTTTCAACGGTTTTGCACGTACAAATGCTCGTCCGAGGCAATGTCCATGCAAAAGAAAAGAAACGAAAATGGACGATCGTTAACAATCCTGGACAATTACGACAGCTGCGTTACAATTAAAATCGATTTTCATCGTTCGTGACAAACGTTCCGATCGATCATTGCCTTTCTATTTCGCTGATTTAAATTTTGTATCACCGCCTACTGCAATCTTGCCGCACTTCTTGCAATTAAATCGAAACAACCAGATTTCACACGGAAGTAGAGACCCCAAGTTTCATCAAAAGATTGAAGGAAATCAGGGTTATCAGGGCTATGGAAGTGCTTTGGCCATCCCAAAAGATACACAACTGATCTCCAACTAGGCACTCGCGTCGGGACGAGACAAATGGCGGGGACGATTCCGTTGCAAGTATCCGTAACGCATACTGATGCAAGAAGCGAGGCAGTACAGTAGCGCGTGGCCTTCGACGTAAACGAAGCGCTAAAGGGAGATCTTTGTCACGAACGATAGGAAAATCGGGTGCGAAATCTGGTCGGAATGACAACAGGCACAGTGCACGAGAGAATTTGCAAGTACACAACGCTGCAAGCAGATTGGAAAATCATACGTTCGAGGGAACGTTTCATACTACGCAGCTTGGGTACCCTCCGTTCACTAGACGTGGCCGAATTAATAAAATCACTGGCGAGATTTTAAGCTCGTAGATCTCTATTTTGCTAATTATCACTAGTCAACGACAAATACGTATTCTTTATCTAAGCAATCAATTCAAGGTAACGTGGCATAAAGACAAAAATATTGAAGATACGTGACTAATACAAAATATACCCAAAACGAAAGTGATTTTTATCGCGTGATAGTATTAATTTGGTCGTGTCTGTACATCGGTTAGTAGACTTCACACACGGACAACCGAATCAAACTAAAATTAACATTTCCATTTTACTTTATTCGACAAAAATAAAATAAAATTGTGTCGTATTTTATTTGACCAATTGGCGAGATAGGTTGAGCACCACTGGTCTAAGCTGAAAATATTTCTTCCGTATTAAAATTCTTGCGAGAAATCAAGGAAGTAGAACGTCGCGACTATAAACGTAAGAACAGTTTCGGGCTCGTGTTTCGATATTAGTGCTTGTTCCAGTTGTCCTTGCGCGCGTGTACAACTTCAAAACGATTTTACCGAAATAGATGGGCGGACAGATAATACACTGAACGTATTTCGCGCTCGCAGTGTACGCGCCCGGAGACGCTTTCGACCTTTTCGTTGCCCATAATTTCCCGGCCACCGATTCGATCGCGTGGGAAGAACATTATGGCAGCAAAACGCATACTCGGCCCGGAAAATATAAGTCGTTCAAGGTCACTTTCTCGACCGCGAATAGTACGAGACGCCGGGTCTCGCTTTCGCGCCATTCTTGCATTTAACAGAGGGTCACGTGACTGCAACTTTGCTCTTCTCGCCTCTCAAGCACAATGGGCGGAGCAAAGGAACGTAGTCGAACGGTGTGGTGGGGGGAACCGTTCCTCGACGACCTTGAACAGCCAGTATTTCTCTCGCAACAGCATACTCGTGAAGGCGTTTATTCTTGCGCCGGTAGCTTACAAAAATAATCGGGCAACGAAAGGTCTACGTTAACCCTGCAATGCGTAATATTTTCCAACTATTTCATTAATGTCATGTACCAGAAATTCACATAGGATCAATAAATACGAATCACTGTATCAGTAAATTTGTGCCGATACAAATATGCATAATTGCGCACTGAAGGGTTAATCTCCGACGTTAACATTAATAACAACATTACATCGATAGTTCGACGATCCTCCTCGACACGTTCTTCGCGTACACGGTTGCCTACCATCATTTCCACGCATAATCGCGCAAAGTTCAACGAACTATCACGTCAAATCCTCTCGTGGCTGGTTTAGAAGGCAGTCTGGTAATTTCGGGCACAAAAAGAAATAGCTGAGATAGATTCTTTTCGAAATTTGTACCAAGATTCGCATCCTAAAAGCATCGCCTTGAGAAGATCACGATAAAATTGGAAAACTGACAACGCCATAGGGTACCGAACCGAACTTGTGCTTTAACGTTCAACGCCAAAACTAACGCCATTTTGCTGTACAGTGAACAAGATATCTCGGGGTGTATTCGACCGATCGACTTGAAATTTGATTATGTTATAGAGAAAGATTTCGGTTATCGAGACAATCACGATCTACTAATCTAAATTAATAATCTCTTTCGTCTTTCATGTTTCAAGTCAACGGTTTATCTGAATCCGTGCACATCATCAGATTTTTATGTGTATCGTGTTGTGCGTGAATAAATAGATAAGGGAACCAGACTGCCCTCTTAAGATCAACTTTGGGTTACGCGCGCTTTCGAATATTCGTCGATAAATCCGTTCGTTTTGTCGCTGTGTTTCGTTACATTGAATTATCCGCGACTCTTTCGGTGCTGTGAGTGGTTTAATAAGCGTAATTTTCGGTCCGTGCGGCGCGTGCGGAGAACGCGCATAGGCGTTGAAATAACACGGTCGACGTATACGGTGGCGGGTTCTCCGCACGCGGAGTCGCATCAACGACCAAGTATCAACACCGAAAAAGTTCACCCTCTCGCTACGACACGACTCGACCCACATGTTCACAGATCGTAACTATTTCAAGCATTTGCTTCCCCCTATCGATATTAACACATTAGAGTACGCGTGCACATAATCCTCCATTTAGACGATGAACTCGTTCGAAACTCCTCTGTATAAATCATATTGTATAAATACAATCTATCGTAGAAAGAAAGATCAGTCCCGGAGTTAAGACGAACCTTAATTAAGATCTAAAGCTAACTTTAGAAGCCTTTTCCTTGTTTGTAGCATCGCATGTAAGTATAAAAAAAAGTATCAGATACAGAAAAATTGCATATAAAAGCCTTGCGTGGAGAAAAATTCTCAATTAAAAAGTCTATGAGAATATCAAAGTATTTTATGATAAAAAAAATTCAGCTCTTTTATCCGATCCAGCAAATGCACTTATATAATTAACGATAAGTTATTAAATAAAATTAGAAAATAGTATAAAGTTATTTACACGAACCATTTTCAAGAATAAAAAGAAATTTTTTTTTATACTTCTGAATAGTCAGATTAAAAACTTAACAAACAGCTTCGTCAGTTTCAGCTTCGTTCAGATCAGTCATTGGTAGCGGTTAGAGTGAATTTCAAATTGTTATATAATTTTTCAGACTAAAGTCTATTTTCGTAAATCTATTTTTACAGTACCGAAACCTCCATTGTTATACTATAATTCGTACTATCCTATCTTCACGACGACTATTAAACGATTTAATTTATATTTGTCTATGTAACTTATACAATATCTATATTATATAAACTATATAATATCATATTGTAACACGTAATAATGTATAAATATATAATACATATAATATAGATATTTCAGAGAAATACGATACTATAAATTCTCCATTTATTTTTAATTGCATTTTATAGAAATAAAACCAACATTGTTATGAGCAAAAGGTGGCCGAATTATCAGTTACACGTATCGTAAGTACATTTTTAAATTGATAAAACAGTTATTCTCGATGGGATAAAAATTACTAGAATAGTTTTCAACGTTCGTTTAAATTTTAATACGAAAATCAGAAATATTCGATAATTCATTTATGTGTCGAGGGTGGTTCTTGTAAACGCTAATAAATTTTTCCAAAAATATTTGATTTCACGTATATTCGCTATTTTAATACGTTAGAACTGATAATTTGGCCGCCCACTACGACTACGAGCCAAAAGTCAATTCGAAATTGCACCGTTCTTTTGAAATTCTCACCAGTATCGGAAGCAATTCTTTTAAAAAACCACTGACGATCTCTAATGTGTTAATCGTCGCAATTAGAAAAATTATTGTATAGCAATCGTACGATGGTATCAGGTATCGAATCATTTATCAGTTAATTCCTCTCGAAAGTCTGCTTCTTCGAGAGAAAATGGAGACGAGCTCCTCGTAGCGAAAGAGTTTTATATCAGTGATTTCCAAACATTTCGGAAGGCGCTCCTCTAAAACAATAAAGTACAATTTCTGTGCACGGAACAAGTGGTAGATTTAAAACGATGCAATAAAATTATACTTTAACGGTCGTTAAAGAAAAAAAAAAACGTTTACGTTGTCGCGCTTCTCTCGTTACAAAACTTGTATTCGCGCCCTCCATTTTGGTACACACTGGTTCATATGGTACAAGGCGCAACACCTGTTGTTAGACGCAGTCCCCGTTTCGATATATCTTACAAAATAATTGTACCTCGGTACAACGCAACGTCGTTCTCGTTACTCATTCATTTGTCCCCCTTTTCCTTTAGATTTAATAATCGCAACATTGTTAATAATGATAGACGGCTATCGACGTTTACAATCCGCGTTGGCCACCGAGCTTCGACATAAAGGAAACACATCCAGCGAAAGTCGGTTCCGCGATCGATTCGGCCAAAATTAATCCGAGCAACGACCCCGAGGACCCGGAAAAAAACGTCCCTTCAAGCGTTGTTCACACACGCACGCACATAGTATACGTAATATACTCGTTCAGTTAGTTTTATCATGGATTAAGTAAAACAACATGGAAAACAACGCGTATATGCATAATACGAAGAAACACGCAGAGATTGGTTCCTCTTAAGACGAGACTAACATTAAAGACTCTCCTCTCGTTTCCCATTCATTTTTCTCGTTAGCTCTTCGCCGCGTTCGGCGCAAATTCCACGCTCAGGGCTAACACGCTTCACGAACGCATCACTAAAATTACCTAATTTAGATCTAAAATTGTTTATCACAAAAGAAAGACTTTGTAGCAATCGAAAGCAAAAGAAGGATATGGTATTGGAAAATGAATCGAAAGATCTTCTTAACACATGTCGGACCAACGACCCAGCCTATGAGTCATGCCATGTGTCAGTCGTTTAGCAATACGCGGGTCAAAACAGAAGTACATTATTATTTGCGAACAAAAGTCCAATTTCGCTGCTGAGAAATAGTTCTGTAATTATGTGTTGGTCTTCGATGTGTTAACATCACGCTCCCCCCCCCCCCTCCCCTAAAAAAAAAGAGGAAATAGAAGGAAGAAATACAAATACATGCGCATAGAATCGCACGTCGCGCTGCCTCCCGATGTTAAACCGATGAAACTATCGTAGAAACTGCGCAGTTGGCGGGTTAAGATGGATACTAGATCGCGTCGAATGAATTCAACGACACACGAGAAAGTTAACAGGTGCACGTAATGTACGCTCGACACGCTGGGAAATCGCGCGCGCTTCGTCTAAAAAAAAAAGAAACAAAAAGAAACAACGACAACAGCACGACGACAAACACTATGGCTCGTCCTCCTAACGCGCTGCGACATCGAGTCTCGCTCGACACGTATAAACCCATCGAAAACATCTATCCACGCTCGAAATTAATGCGAGAAACGACCCCCGCGCGTTAAAAGGACAACGACTTTTTTTCGCTATTTTGTTTCATTTTTTTTTTTTCCTTAAATACGTTATAGAACATTTAGAAAGTTACGCGTGTCTTATCGGGTGTGTCGTGTGTCGGATGCTAGGTGGGTGGTTTCGGAGTGCGCTAATGGGTCGAAACACGTTGTGCCTAAGACGACTAAATTGCATAACGCGAATAACGGGCAAACCGGTGGCCACCGTTGATCCATCAATTCGTGGCAACGCGAGGCATTCCCGTGCCCTCTGTCGTCCTTGCGCGGCAAAGAATGTAAACACGCGCGGGACACTCGATAAACCCGTGGAACCAACGTGTAGCAATATTTTTCGTAACGTTTACTCCATCGAACAGTTAAAATTTGATTTGTTCGAAATGTAAAATTTGATAAACTGCCGTACACGCGACGAAGTCTAACGTTTCCTTTCCGCGATGAAAAAAGAAAACCGTAAACTTGTCTCGTTAGAATTCTATTTCCGATCGTCGAGTCGATGCGCGGAACATTGAAATAACTGTCGACCGCGGAAGGTTAACGTTGCCACTCCACGAGCATCACGTTCGCTTCGAACGCGGAACATCGACGACACCGGCACATGCTAGGCTCGTGAGAACGAAACCGACCGAATATAATTTCGCGTCGAGTGTATTATGGATGATCGCAGGCGAAACGGTCTCGGAGCGTTACTTTCCGGAATCGGAATGTTGAATTCCAACGGTTGCCCACATCGAGCCGGAAAGGCACGCTCGAGCCTGAAGCGATAATCCGATTACACGGTCGAAGAATCTTTCGCGTCACGCGGCAACAACGTCGCGAAGATAAACACGTTATCCTACCGGCAACCGAACCTTCTCGCGCGTTTAATATTTTTCTTTTTCTCGCTTCTTTTCTTTCGTTAGTCGCGAAGAGCGTAAATTGCGATTGGACCGTGAATGCATTCACGTCCGAAAACAACGTCGTTCCGAGCGGATGTCGCGCGTTACATCGAGATCGAGATCCCGATTCCAACGGGGCACGATCGCATTTAAAAACTACTGTAATTGCATCGTTGGCAGATGCGCGCGCGCGCGCGCACACACACACGTCTCTAGAGCTAGGTCTTACGTTCCATTTAAACCATGAACTTATTATCAACAACGAGATATTCACTTTGGGCCCGGTTACGTTTGTTTCCTTTTCTATTCTGTCCCCCCTAACCCCCGTCCCCCGTCCCTCTTTTCGTGCGTGGTACGCGATTGTTGTTTCCCTATTCGTGGAAGATATTTCTCGGCGGAATTCGTTCCGTCTTATCTCGCGATTCAACGATAAAAAATAGCTTGCTCGCGTTTTGACTACCCCAGCCCTTAAACTTATATACATCTAACGCTGTTTTGGTAATATCTTTATAATAATATTGTTACGTATCGATCGAGGTGTGCGCGGTCTTCGGAATATCGTTCTCTGCCCGTGTGTCCCTCGATGTGTTAGCCAGATTATTCCGAGAAACAAAAATGCCACACGTATCGTGCGTTTATCTGTACCCCTTATCGAGTTGTATCAAAAATAAAATGTTACCAGTGGAGGCAAACGCACCTAATTTCGTCACTTTTTAATTTGGCCAAGTGAATGATTTGTTCATTGCACAAAAGTTTTGTATAAAGTTTAACAGAGGCTTGTACTGTCAAATACGAACATCCACGAAAGAAGCCAGCACAGTGAACGTGTTAAGGCCACCTGAGGTGTTATTCCCACTATATCGCCATTGTATCTCTCACAGGCGCACGCTCTCCGTCCCCCAAACAGAGAGGCAAGCTGGCACAGAAGTAAAACAACACTTGTCTCGATAACGGATGAAAACAGATCCATAGTACGTATGATCTTTTTTTGTAGTTCGAAATAACCTTGCTAAACACGCTGAAAAAGTTTGTTACTCACTGCGCAGGACAACCTCTATAGTAAATCACACGGCGGTAATAAAAAGAAATCGAGAACATATTAACGTCGCAAGAATTACCCGCGTTGATTTTCTATTTTTTGTTTTTTTTTCACGTTAAATCGAGTCTCCGCGTCGCCGCTTGCAATTATATATTTCCACGCGTTCGAACGATTCTATAAATTCATTTCCCTATCCGTAAAAGATATTTTTGTTTTTGTCTCGTTAGTTTCCATCAACGCGGAATCATCGTTTCCAATTCAAGTTTATTTACCGCCACGTTTCACGCCCCGCCCCTTTCGATTGGAATGGATTATACACGTACTTGTAAATTATATATAGATAGATAGATAGATAGATATATATGTATATATAAAAAAAAAACTGAAGAAGAACATTGCTGGTGCTGTGTCTCTGAATGCGTTTACAATCCCATAAACAAAAACGAATCAACGAACGAGTGTAACATTGAACCGAACGATTTTTGTTTGCGCGAGTGTTTGTTCATTCGTGATGCCAGTTCTTCGTTCTATTTCGTACTTAAACCGTGTAAAATATTTTTCTTTTTCGTTTTTAGGAACTTATAAATACTACTCGTGGCGTACGACGTCCTGACACTGATCCTGAGGTCACGTGGGTCTGTCGAATTCGCGTCTTCGTACACGATCGAAAGGAACACGTATTATCGATCGAATAGGTCATTAGCTTCCCACTTTTTCCCTTTTACAATCTGCTCGTTCTTTCAACTGCGCTCTTGCAAATTCAAGAACCCTGCACGATCGATGACTATTCTTTGCTCGAAATCATTTATCCAAGGTACTAGATTAATCGTAATGGCGTTACGACGATTCGTAAACACACCGGCAAGATTACTGCATCGTAACCTCTATTTCACGCGGTTTCGAGTGGAATGTCAGAAATTCACTTAAGCAACGAGTTCGAGTTTAAATGTACAGTCCCCGATCGTTCACAGCGACGTAACTTTGTAAAGCAACCGCTCGTTGAAACGGATTTTCGCGGTTCCATCCTTCCGTTAGGATCACAAATCTGTATAAGCGTTCGTTCATCGTAACCCACGAAAATACAAGCGTCGATCGAACAAGGATGTCAAGACGGTACCCACTACAATAGTTAGACCGGGCTATCTCGTCGAAAGACTGTCTCCATCTGTCGTCGATTAGTCATACACACGACGAACATTTTCGCACGATAGATCTAAAAGCACTTCTAAACGTTTCGTAGGAATTGCAAGTCTCCCGCATCATTTCCCTAATACATACACAGGGTTCCGTCTTTTTCACTTCTCCCCTCCCTCTGTTTCGTAGTTATTTTTTTTCCTTTCGTTAAACGCACGCTTGTTCTCTTACGCCATCATCTCTCGAGCACCCATTCTAAGATTTTACATTTTATCACAGATGTTTTGTTCTCGATTTATCGACGCCCCTAATACCTATACGGCCCGTTCGATAATATTAAAGCAGGGACATTTGTCATTAGTTTTTTTTTTCCCCTGTTCTTCCGTAAACGTTCTTCGTTTAGAGCTTTTTCTCTCCGGTATTGTTCTCTCGCTAAGCCGACGCGATATCACGATCACAGCTCTCGTCTTGCCGTCGCGCGCAAGAATTTACACGATTCACACTAAGGCCTGCCTTAGTACAAAAATATACATTCGCTTCTTAAAAAATAGATCTTAGCATTCTGTACTGGCTACCGTTCGTTTGATATTTTACAGTATTTTGATTCTTGGCAGGCTGGCTTAAAGGTTAGTTATTAATCGGCTACGAGAACCGCCGTCGAGCGAGCTTTTTTTTTCGTAACGGGGGCGTTTATCCGATCTAAACACTAGCTGACGCACCATCCCTTCCTTTTAGAAAACGACGCGCATATTCATAAATTGGCGTTCGCGTGGTCGACGAGGGCCGCGAGCTAAGACGGAAAGCTGAATACGGTGAATGAAAGGAGACCGTTAAGATGGGCCAGCTATCGAGACAAGCGCTATCGATGGTACATCGATGGGGAACAACAACGATTCAGTTTTCGACGATTCGCGAACGATGCTTTCCGTTTAGTCGACGTAGTCCTTTTCTTTATGAATATGAGGTCGGACGTGGCAACGTGCAGCCCGCGTAACCGTTTACTTTTTTTCGTTTTTATACCATAATCGGCAGGTAACGTTATCGCGTTTACCGATATTACGCGTCGCAGTAGTTGGGTTGTGCCCTTTTGGTTAAACGGAGGCTGCACGAATTGCCTTTCTCCTACACGACTTTGTACAGAGGATTCGCAGAGATGGTACTACGTATCACCTGATTACCTGTTTTTTTTTCTTTTTTTTTTTTTGTTGTGTTCTGTTTTTTTTTTTTTTTATTATTACTCACCGGATATTATTCTCGTTATATATCCGAACGCATATCATTTCTCTCGTTTTAATTTCGTTCTCTCTCATACGCTATCGTTTCGCAACGTCACATATAGTATATGTTCTTTCACACTGTTCTCTCTTACTCTCTCTTTCGCTCTTTAGATTCACACGCCGGGCACCGTGCCCGCGAGTATACTGCTTATGCGGGACTTCGTTCGATAAAAAAAGAAAAAAACACGCACGAAGAGAAATAATTTAAAAAAAAAAAAAAAAAAACCCACTGTTCTTAGTAAATAAAGTCTGGCCCGTCCGCACAGCGTTAATGGTCAGCGAACAACAAGTGGTCACGATCGCGTTTGTTCACGAGGACTCGTAGCGTCGAATAAAGAACGGTTTCGTTCGTTAAGAATTTTTTTCCCCCGACCCCCTAAACAATTACACGCGCACGGTATACGAAATGAAAGGGCACGAGCATACCTTAACTAGTTGATTATTTTTTGGCGAGACACCGGCGAATCGCCGAAAAAATACCCATTAAGGTGACTACGATTATTTTCTTATGGTGGCTGTCGCGTGTCAGATTTGTTCGATAAATTTATTCTCACCGCGACTCAGGTACATATTAAGGCCCGTTCATCTTGTATAGCAGCATAGAATCGTTCAAAAAGAAATAGTTTACCTCGCGTTTGTGCCTAGCTCTCAATCGAACCTCATAGTATCTGTTTTACTCTCGTTCGAACAAACGTCTATATATTACTTCGCTCTTTATCTTCTTCCCTGTTTTCATTAAATTCGGACGCAACTTCCGCGATTTTTGCGCGTGTCCAATATTTTTTTTTTCTTCTTTTAACGCATGAATGTATGTACAGAAACCACATATATATATATATATAAAAAAAAAAAAAAAAACAACGTTACGCGTGACTACAAGTACGATACACGACGATGTAATAATAATTATAAAAGAGCACGAAGAAAAAAAAAAAAGTAAAGAACTCCTCGGAATAATAAACTGTTTACGGTGGTGGTTTTGTTGTTGTTCTTGTTTTGGTATTTCTCTTTGTGTTATGGATCATTTTTAAACGCTCGAAATCGTCATTATTAATCGCACGACAGAAATAGATGCGCGCGGCATCCAAATATTACGTTTAAAGTTCGATAGATAATACAGATATACATACATATACACATACACGATTAGCAGCTAATTCCTCTGATTTCTTTATAGATAACTATATTTGTGTTCGTTTCCAGCGGTCGCTAAGAGCACGGCGAAGAGGACGGTGCTCGGAGGTCGTACAGGTCTCAAAGAATCACAATATTCCTCCTAATGCGAGATACGAGTTCTTTATATTAAAACTGACTTATGCACCGCCCAAATCAACCGCACTCTTCTCGACGCACATTCATTTAATATTTGTACAAAAGCGTCCGATTGGTTTTGGTATTAAAAATAACCTTGGAACGCTGTTACGACTTCTTACTGAGTGCATTTTTGTTATATCTGCGCAACTCGGTTAAATTCTTTCGCGAAGTCTTCACCCATTTTAGTTATTCATTCTTACACTGCATTCTCTTGGCGCTCGCTCGATCTAAATTCCCATAGAATTGGAAAAATATCTGTTAACATGTTTCTACTTACATACGTTTGGAATTTCGTTACGCTTTCCAGTGGAACATCGTGAGATCGGCCCATTCTTCTTTTTCTTCTAGTCTCACTCTTCATTTTTTTCTCTTGGTACGATGATCGCCTCTCATTGTAGTGTATATTGCCTTCAATTTCTTTCAATATTCACTTTTTTCCTGTGATATTAACAGGTATACGTCACGCGTAAGGTCTGTCTAGGAAGACCTTGATCGTCTTGCGATGCTTATTAATTCTTAGTATCTACCAAGAATATTGTTATATTTTTATATAATATATATACGTTTCTTTTTTTTTCTAATATTCATTGGTGAGAGGAACGATTATTAATAAGTATATTGTTCTTAAGCTGACCATTCCAAGATCACCACTGTTAGCAATAGACTCCATTAAAAAAGGCTTTTCGTGAAAAGCCATCGTAAATCGTTTCGTTCTCCGTTTCGATAGACGAGGAAATCATCTCATTAGTAGAGGTAATTCATCCTTAATTTGGGTACCCCATCACGGACTCAAGAAAGACATAGTCAATTATGGCTTATCACGTTCTTAAGTGAACTGATAAAATCATTGTAAAGCAGAAGAACTTGTGTGCGTTTTTACCCTCGCTATTTACACATTGGAACTGTGTGATTCTTACCTGACAGTGTAACCATTTAGTTATTGATTTTAGTTTACGAAATTTACACACGTTCACTGTTTGATGTATCATTCATAGTTCCCGTAAAAAACAAATCTTATAGAAAAATAAAGAATATAACTTCGTAACTTTACTTCTGAGAATGTGGTTCGCCCAGAAATTGTTGATGTCGGTGAATGATACTGGGGAGTAATGTTTTCTTGGTGTGCATTCAAAATTACTTTTGGTCACGAAGGACGAATGGTATAATCACGTCTCTGCTGTCACCTCTAAATGAATTCTTTACAACTGCAGGTAAATCTGCATCTTTTAAAGGTTCCCACCGATAACCCATTATCTCTTGTATTTCCTATGTACATAAAATTGAACGAAATATATGTACAAAATAGTACAAGTAGTTACGCGCGATGCAACTCATAAGTATCGGTATTAAATATGTAAAGCTTACATGTGTGATACTTTCAGCCTTGTGCCAAGATTCATTGTAGGATGCAATGTCTCTTTGTGCAAACACTAATGACTTAAGGGTGCATCCTCGTAGACGTGCAATAGCTAACAAGTTTTCTTGGTAGTATTTGTGGCCTATGAATACAATTTCCACAAGTTTGGTACACTTCCATGCAATAAATACTAATGGATCAGGGCTGCAGTGAAATAATAAATATGCCGGTTAATGGAAAAATCGAAGATCGCGATATAATACGAGATAATTAAACTTGCCTGTCGGATTCGGTTGGATCGCAAGTTGCTGGCAAGGTACGCGTAGGATTCATCGAATCGATCCATATTAAAGATTTTAAACTAAGGGAATACCACCTGGATAATAAAAGCAATGCTCTGATGTTAACGTCCTCGCAGAATAACACTTTTAAGTGCGTAAGGGGCATGGAACGACGAAGTATATCCGAGTGCAACATGTCAATGCCATCATAGGAGTGTATAAGATTTAATCGTAGCTCGCATTTTGGACTAAAATTAAATTATCCTTTAATTTACCTCTTTGAAATGAAGATGACAAAATAAATTACGCTACTACTTACTTTTTTTGAACAAAAACTTGCCAAGCATTGTCGGTTGTTCCCGCGTAATGTCTACCCAAACGATGCACATGAATTACAAGCCTTTCCATGGTGCCGGTATCTAATGCTTTCAGTAAAGAATCGCTCACAAAATCATAATCCAGAGTCAAAATAGACAATCTGATGAATGAATTAAAAAAAAGCTCAGAATCAACTCCAAGATCCAAAAAATCATAATTGTCAGGATCGTCTCTGACAGATGCCAAACTGAGAATTGTTAGATGTTTGGCATGGTGCTGACGTAAAGATTCTAAAATAACACCAGCGCTGACTGTTAATTCTTCTATGCATCCAAAACTTAAGGCTTCCAAACGATTAGCTGTCTCAATGATTTTTACAAAAGGCTTTATCAATGATATCTTGTACTCGTTAATATTCTTATCATCTTTGTAATCAATGAAGCTGCTGCTAAATTCCAAAAATAATTTACAAAGTTGCCTGTTACAACTTAACTTCTTCAAGATGGCTAATGTGTCATCCGCAACATTGTTTGGCGTATCGCAGCGGATTATAGCTTCATGCACGCTTAGTCCAAAACTTTCAGCCAAAAATCTGTGAAAACAACGGATAAAGGTGCAAATATCGTTTGGTTGATTCCAATAATGAACAGATAATAAGTTTACATACCGAGCCCATGAAACGCTGTCTTTGTATTCGAGAGGAAACGTGATTTTTTTCCAAAAGCTAGGATGAAATAAAGCATACCTCCAATTTCTACAAACCTGCGCAAATTATATTTGAACGGATTATTTATACCGTACTAACCCTGTTATTTTGAAAAGTCGCTACCAACGTCTGACAGTTACTAAAATAGATACGCGAAAGGTAAACAAAGAATAAATACGCGGTATTCGCGAAAGGAAGCAACGAACACGGCAATCGGTCGAAGTGTACGATAGACGAAATACCAAAAAAAAAAAAATAAATAAAAGAACAAGACAACCTCACAGTTTGATTACCCACTGTGTCGGGTCAGAATTTTAATAGCTTTGGCGAAACAAAAATTCGAGAATACCTGGGAGGCTTTCAACCGACTGTTATGTGGCAAATACGAAAATATTTCATGTAGGATGACACTAGGCAGATTATTCCAGCATGGATTATTGTCCTCTTGCGCCATTTCTGTCGTGCGATTTGCATCTTTGTAGGGCGAACAGCTGTTTGCCTTCGTCGAAGACAGCTGCCCCTCGCACTTTCTTGACGTTGCCTTCTCTGTCGCGTCACTCTCTTCCGAACATGTTAACTTTTCCAAATATACAACACCCCCATTTCCAGCGCGTATCATGTTTTTGTCAGTACTCGGTGACCTATATTCTGAACTTTCACCACGGATCCTTCAGTTTCGGCCACCCGTTTCGACGAGGTGAGCCTTCTACGAATCAAAATAAGAACCCGACGTTTATTGCGCCCGACTCGTAACGTCCAACCTCTCCAACTGCCGTTCACATACGTACGCTCATACGCATGGACGCGTCAAATTCTTCTCTCCCATTGGTTAAATACCTACGCACGTCGATCTATATGCATCTCACTACGTTTTGACAATATACACAAACCTTGTGCCACGGTGGGGGACGTATTTGTGTGCTTAACGGCGCACAACTGTACAAATTTTTTGTACCAAATTATATAAATTTAAAATTTTTCAACCAAGAAAGATATACTACGTGTATCGTGCGAATAAAGGCAAATAACCAAACAGTATCTACTAGACTGTTTCATTATCGTGTCAAGATTAATTAATAATTTTTGTGATAACAATAATATTTGAAAACGATACTGTATTGCTTATAAAAGTAATACCACGCCTTGTTAAGTGTAGATGTTAAATGTAATAGGTATGATCGAAGAATCATAATTTTATGAAATAAAAGTAACTTCTTTGAAGGCTTGTGTAACATCGATATCGTCTATAGTATACACTGTATACATAAATTGTCATGGAATAAATATACGCCGTACATGGATCGTTATATTTAATTAATCGTACGAAAATTCTATACGATTTTTTTGATAATCTTAACACGATCGTTTGCTACAATTGTGAACGCTCAAAATATCGAAGAGCATCTTTCAAGTGGAGCACGAAATATATTTAAACTCGTATATATAAATGCACATTGTTGATGTTCTGCAATCTATATTTAACTATCGCGCGTAAAACCATTTGATTGTATATATATATATATGTATATTCAGTGTTCGTGAACATACCGCGAAACAGCTGTTGAAGTCAAAACGGGTTAAGATGTTAGTCGCATAAGCCGGGTTAACATGGAGCCCGCGATTAAACGTCAACGCATAGTGCTGAGCTGTTTCCCTTCCTAGAATTTGTTTCACAGATGACAGAGGACAATGACGCGCACGAAGATCCCAATGATAAAATTTTTTGTATTTCTGTTGATCTTCCTATTCGCACAGAGCGCAGTATGCAATGGAAGTTTTAGGATAAATAGGAAAGCACCTGACTCCACGTCAATAGACAAAAGTGAACATGGAGCGTCCAAGAAAATTAGCGCGCAAAAAACCGAGCAACAAAATACAGTGTTACCCAGCGGCACAGTAACAATTTCTGAGGGTAATAAAACTGTGAATAATATAACCTCAAAGTCGTCGGTAGGTGTTAACAAAACTGTACATTCTACAGAGCCACGGGAAGAGGTTAGTACGCGACTTTAACATTGTTCAATTTTACAAAGTGTCTTTTCAGTTTCTTTGTTCCCACCTTTGAGTACTCCCGCTAAAATTTATCCCGCCGGGGAATTACGTAAACAATGTTTGTAATAGCCACGCTAATTTACTATTAATATATTTTTTCAACAGAATGTGACTGAAGAACATGTAACTACTTTAAACGCTGGTGCACTAAAACGTGGTCTTTATGTGTTTGTGGTGCTAAGTGTTCTTGTTATGGCCTATATCGTGTTCCGTAGTCTTAGGTATATAATGTTAATTAAAAGATTAAGTTTCCTTAACTTTCCAAACGCTAAATGCTTTCAAATTCCACGATAAAATATGAATTCAAAAGTGAATGTAGTAGATTCATGTAAAATGGCATTTACTTTATAGTTTAATTTTGAATAAATTATTATACAGGTTAAGTAAAACACGCGCCCAAATGGTCAGAAAGTATGGTATCCTTGCACACAGACAAGATGTCGAAATGAGACCATTACCATTGGATGAGGAGGATGATGAGGATACTACTGTGTTTGATGCCAGTAATGTTCTTGCAAATAATGTTCAACGTCAGAATTTATAAAAAAAATGATCAGCATAAAGTATGTTGATTGTATCATAACATAAGTTCTCGTTAATGCAACAACTTTTCTTGTGATTGTGGTGTCTTTAAAGTATGAAACTACATTGCAAAGACTTGGCATACACATTTTTTAGTATTTTTTCATATAAAATTGCTTGCTCGCATATGTCAAATTGTAATGTCAAGGATGCATTTAACAATGCACTCATCTTAACAAGTTATGCTTTCCAGCGATAGATGTACTTTGTGAAAAACAAAAACGAGATGTTTTTATGACATGTCTCAGATTCCTTAACATAAGTAAGTGATAAAAGAAAAACTTTAAATACCTGTTACTTACAAACGAATAAATGATGGGTATCTATATCTACTATTATACAAATTATATTTTAATTAGACTATGTTGTTATAATTGAAATTATACAAATACAGATTATCTCTATTTTATTTAATGCTACACATTTAATAAACATTATGTACTAAATATAATCGTTTAAATGTCTTGTTTCGTTAAATGCAAATTTATAGGTAGTGCGTTAGTTAGAATTACTTAGACTTGCATAGAAACGTGGACGAAAGTTTAAACTTCACGTTTTAAAGTTATAAAAATCCATTTTGGGCTGCATGGACAAAGACATTAGCTAGTCTAAGCCTTCCATCTTGTGATTCAATATTTGACAATGTCCATACGTCGGCTATGTCGACTGTAGTGCCATTGCTTATAAGAGCATCCAAGTCAAATGTATCAGATTCATCTAATAAGCTAAGCGGAATCATCTCCATTGCAAATACTGCACCAAAGATAAATTGTTGTTTTACCTGCAATAGTTCCACTTACATAACTCTGCAAATCTTATTAAACAAAGATTATATCAGATTTTATAGGAAAGTATTCACCTCGCTCATAAATGTATCCCATGAATATAGGTCCTTAGGATTTGAACCAAGTAAAGCAATAGTATTAGAAAGCTCGTCGTAATAAATCTTTAACAATTTATCAAATTGTTTGTCCCAAAGCGTTTTCTCAGTACAAGCATAAATGCAAGTCGATAGATCTAAAATTGGACTCGCGCATCTTGCCAACTGAAAATCAAGCATCATAGCTTGGTTTTCCTTAACTCTACAAAATAAAAAATTTGGAGCCCAGCAATCACCGTGACATATAACAGATGTTGGTTGATATTTACGATTACAAAATTCAGCAGCTATTTGATATAGATCACCGAATTTGTAAGAATTGTAACGTTTTTCTGCTTCACTGCCAGGGTATTCCATTGCTAATGCATTTTTAGTAATATCTGATATCGTTTTCTATAAAGAATAGGTAAAATCTCAATTTTATATTAATTAATATTTCATGATTAGCAATGATCGTTAATATTACATGAAATCTCTTATACCAATTCCAGTGATCTTTGCTGAAATACGTTTCACGCAAATTTTCCATTAATTCTATAAATTCTTCTTTTTTCTGATCTTTGTATGCAAAAGAAATTGCATGAAACTTTGCTATGGTTTTTAAAATCACTGCACATTGATCTCCATTCATATAATTTTGTCTACTTGGGGGTTCATATCCGAAAAAAGTAACATCTTGCATCGCTATATAATCATTTTCCCCATCTATATGAGAAGCTAAATGATACGGTGTACATAATATTTCTTCTTGTCCCTTATCAATCAAGAATTTTTCAAATTTTGGAATCACCTTAAAGGAATGTATGTAAATCGAATTTGAAGAAATACTTTATAATTTTACAAAGTAAAATAATAAAACAACTTACTTTTGTATAGAACATAATTTCATTTTGAAAGAATTCTACACTTCTAAATGTATTTCTTCTGCCTACATTTTTTGGCAATGATTTTACTACCAAATTATAAAAGTCCGTTTTATCGCCAGTAATTCCAGTAACTCTAATTTTACTAACAGTTGACAAATAGTTGTCACCCTTAGCATTTGCTTTATCAAATTCCCATCCCCATACATGTGTTTCTCCCCTTTCATAATCCCCCTTTAATAAAGTACAAATTATCTTTCTCAATGTCTCCTCTGTGAAATGTTCACTCACATCCTTCAATTTTGTGTAATCTTTACGAATATCTACCATAATTCTTGGAAGTTACTACAAGAATTAATATACTTTATTTCGAAATGTATCGTTTTTCAATTATTAGATTTTTATCAATTTCATGACTAAAGTTTAATGTTTAAAATATCTTCGGTTCATTTTTAACTTACAAAATGGTTTATCTTGTCTTTATCAATGATTTTAATTATTAGTTTTATGGTACTTACGTGATAAGGAATCTAAAATGTAATTATCTTTGACTTTATCGAAAGAATACCTAAGTACATAATGATTAATTCTTTGTGATATAATGTAAGTATATAGTATTTTGTAAAAATAGTATTATAAAAAATAGATAATCTTGATTTCGTGAAAAGAACGAAACGTTTATAGCAAATGGAAAGTGCTACGTTGACGACGCCTTGGTGTTTAGAAGTATATTGGATACAAATAAGATTTTACTCTTAAAATTGATATATTTTTATTTACAGTTTGGTTAACAAGTTATAAATCAAACAGCAATAAAAGAATTAGATTAACAATTGTACATTTTGAAGAATCTTACTCTATCAATACATTTTTCGTACGGAAAAAATCGTTTGAAAAAATTTGGTTTCTACCGTATATAAATACATTTTATGTAAGTTAATATTTACAAATAATATTTGATTTCTTATCAGAAATATTAAAATGTTTTAACAGTAGTGCCCCTAAATATCTAGGGATTTTGTCTTTAGAACGTAATTCATTTAATAAGTATAAAACTACATGGAAACTGAGGAATATTAATTTTTTTTATTTGGTTGAAAAAAGAGTCTTGATTGTTGCCAATATTCGTGACTTTCTCTTAAAGTGACCAGAATTAACATTACTTGTTGTAATCAGTATAAACAAAACTGTATGAGATCTGAATTAGACTTGGTAATTATAATTGTAAATGAAGAATTTCGTTACAAACATAATCACTGTTACAATTAATTTGAAATAGTATGAAATTCTTTGGCAATATATTGTATCATCGTTACATGTCGTTAGTTTCATGGTTGGTAGAACTGCATTTTCATGAGGCGCGATTTTGCAAAAAATTTGCATATGAAAATATTCTTTTATATATTTATTTTGCACGACGTACTTCGATGATTTATCTGCTCGATAATAACATAAATCTACATATGTTTCTAGATTTATATAATTGTAAAAAATGAATTAATATTACGTATCTTAAGCCACGATGTATAACTTATTTATTATATATAGTTTACTAGAATTGAAAGCTTACGTTTTCTACAGAAATTGATGACGTAGAATTTTTTCCGGAATCTCGATTTATTGCGTCTCCTATCGTAACAAAATCAATATCGATAGTTCATCAACCACTTTATACACTTCTAACGCGAATATTTTTCAAACGATCGGTCACTTTGAATAATTTTCTACAGTTAAATGCTAATTACAGGAGCACAATGCAATCAAAAAGATTATATCACGTTCAATATCGTTTGTTTGTTCGTGACTCGTGATAAAAGCTCTATTCGAAAAGTCGCTCGCGTATCTAGACTTCTTGGGAGGGAGAGTGTCGCGCATGCGCTCGCGGGGCTCACAGGACGGACGTAGAGGACGTATGCGAGCAGTGCGCCGGGGAGCGAAAAGGAGGGAACGACAAGCGAGAAAGTAAGAGAGATCCCGCGCAGAAAATTAAGCAGAAGACAGTGGCAGCCATTTTTCCTGACATTGCCGTTCCTGCGGCTCGTGGTGCTAATTGTCGTTCGGTTCTCGAGTGATCTCGAGACGATCGGCTAGTCGAGGGACGGTGCTCTAGTCGGGATCGCGGTATTGTTGTGCGCAACCGAGATAAAGGCGACGCGAGATAACGATAAGAGAATTTAGACGTCAATGGTACGGCGTGGCTCGAAGTGACGAGTGCGTGTGTAAACGATCGCTGAAAGTAGTGGGGCTTGCTCGTAGTTGGCTGAGTGGACAGCCGAAAAGGAGGAGTTGCCGACAACGAGAAGGGTGTTATAGGAGGCGACAACGACGGCGACGGTGACGACAACGACGACCACGACGACAACGACGGCTACGATACGACGGCGGCAACGATCGCGGAAACGGAGCTACGGCAGCCCAGCCTAGGCGCCCTTATTTCGTGGTTTCATCCCTACGAACCTTCCTCGAACGGGAATCGTTAGTATTGCACAGTGCACACAGTCACGCGCCACCGCGTACATCAGCGCCACGAGATGGAGAGGCGAGCTGCTTTTGTGCTGCTGGGGATGCTATATTTAGCGGGCACCCTCGTCACGGTCCAGGCAGGTGAGACTTATCCTCTCTTTCGGATTGCCCACCATTCAGCCGTTCATTTATTCGTATATCATTCTCTGTCCTTCGCCATCGTACTTTTTAGCGTTTAGCTAGTTCGTTGTGTTGTCAAATCGTCCACGAAGACGAGCCTTCGTGTTGTCTTCCTTTCGAAGGGAAACTTCGTTCCCGAGACAAAGCTTTCAACTTTCGGACATGGAAAACATTCCGTACATTTTTTCCCCGCTCTGTTAAAGATTTGTCTGTGTTTCGACAAAAGATGTAACCATCGAATGGGGGAAGGTTAATCGCGATGCGTTCCTGGGAAAATATTCGTTTCCATCGTAGCTCAAGATTCTTTTGTTCGTTCGTACAAAATGTTTAGAGGATACTTTCACGGCGGTCTTATTTCTCGTATCGAGTACTCGGATCCCATTGTTCTCTTTGTCAGCCTCTGGAAATTCGGTGGCAGTGTGACGTAGTTGTCACATGGTATCCTACACGCAACTTTAGGGTACGCGGTCTAATCGCCAAAAAAGTAATTTTACAGAAATTTAATATAGTTATTGTTACGACGAATCGACTACTTTTTAATGTTTCCCGTTTCAAGCAGGAACCGTTTTCGATATTCTACATTCGCGAGCATTCCGTGTCGAAGCAGACGCATCTTGACAGATTATGAATTTCTATTTTTAGTTTTGATTATATCGCATCACGTTAGAACGTGCGAGTGGCCTCGCGCGGCGTAAAATACGCGACACTATCAACCATTTTCAACATGGTTCTCTCGCGAATCGTCTAAAAGTTCAAACAAAGTTCGAAGAAAACCGAGACCTGGAATATTGATGTTTTACCCTGATTCGATTATTATCGTACACTCACGTCGTTCGATCCAACGCGATATGTGGAACGCTTAAAGTATCACGTGTGTGCTGTAACCAATCGTTTTATTTGCACGTTCGTGATCGGCTCTGGAGCCATTATTATCAGCGTCGTGCACACGTTTCGATAAATACAACGCAACGGCGTTCGCTTGAAAACTAGTTCTAATTGCATTGCAGTTTAATGCCATTTTATTGTGTCATTAAAATGTCCGTAGACGTAACTGCGGGTCTTTTGAACGCGATTCGAAAGTGTATCGGTTGAATTTTCACCCTAGCAGCCACGCAAGTTGCGCACCCCTGGTTCATACCGACGCGAGACACCGGGATTCGCTCGCATTCGATGCTGCAGCTACATTCCGAGAGACGTACGCAAAGTACCCACGCCAAGCAACTTTTGTTGCGTAACAATTGACCCTATTTTGCGTCCACCCAGAAAACTTTACCAACTTTTAACGATCGTTACACGGAAGTTCGCGTTCTACCGATAATTACAGAATTACAGTCTGGATGGGTAATACGCAAACATTCCGCGATCTTCTCTCGACAACATTTACACACCGATATACATTTTAGTGCCAGAGTCCGGCAAAAACGATCGCCGGGGAATATGTGTTCTACCTCACTCAATTGTTACAGCATCTAAGAAGAATTTGCGAAATTAATTTTAAGGAAACCGTTTTCAAATTTTAACCGTTGAACCGAAGAGGTGCACGCACCAACTGTGAAAATGTGTCGCTTGAAAAGATTTCAACCTTTCGTCAGAATACTTATATTTAGATCGGTGTCTACGAACATAATTTTCATTTTGTCCCTGCTGTGTTATGGGATCGGAGATAGTCGTTACAGCGTTCGCGTATATATTTTGCGATCGTAGGAATTTTTCGATGCACGATATATACGGATTGTGTTGGTATTTTATATATTTTTTTTTCTTTTTTTATATAATTGTCAGGATCAGCGCGCCGTCTTTGTCGTTTATATTCTTAGCGCGCGTGCCTTGTTTATTGAAATGTAAACTTAACCTCCATTCTCTAACACGGTGAATGTTTTCATCCGCTCTGTTTTGCCGTCGCACGCAAACCAGACGAGAAGAATGCTTACGTTTAACCCTGGGAGCGCGCGTCTATTTTTGGCCCTTCAGCGTGTACCATAAAATAATGCAACGTTAGTAACGCCATGCAAACTTCAAAACGTTCGATCTTTTTATTTTTTTACTTCCTACCATTCTTATCGTTGCATTTCGCGATATTTCGTTTACGTTTTCCGTTCTTGGGTAAACCCACGTTTTCAATAAGTATTTCGATAAAAGTACAAGCATGTATCGATAACGGTGCGTCTGTGTTGGGAAAAATTTTAATGGGCGATTCTAGAGGCCAAAATAAGACGAAAATCAAGAACACCAATTTGTTGATGGAGGTTTCGTTAAAAAGTTATTAACAATTAAATTCAAAAATTTCAAATCGTTCTGGAAAAAGTATTTTCGGTTGCAGGGGTCAATTACAATCATTTTTGGTCATTACACATACCCTCGAAATCCTACCCACTTTCTAGAAAAAAATTCGAGAAGGTGTGAAATTTTTCGACGAAATTAAAATATTTCAAATCGTTCTGAAAAAAACATTGTTACCTGTGGGGGTCAATTACAATCATTTTTGGTGAATAGACATACCCCCGAAATCCTGCGCATTTTCGAGAAAAAAATTCAGTATGGACAAAACTTTAAATGTTAATAACTTTTTAACGAAGCCTTCATTAACAAATTGATATTCTTGATTTTCGTCTTATTTTGGCCTCTAGAATCCCCCATTAAAATTTTCCCCATGGGTGGCCGAACACCCTGTATGTCGATCTATCGCGAACGAAATTCGCAAGTATAAGGTCGAATATTCGTCCTAGATACGGGCATTATTTACGACGAATCTTAAATCAACGGATTTTAATATTCAACAATGTGATCCCAGAATAGTGCGTCCGGGAAATCTTGGCGTCGTAACGACGGCTTAAAAAATTTCGGTTCTGTTGAGAGGTTAGTGTAAATATCTCGCGGCATCTGCGTGTATTGTTCGTGATAGCGGGCACACGACTGCGCCGATCGATTCGGAATACGTTTTTCGCCAAGTCCGCTATTCCGTCCTATCCGTGAGATCCGAAGACACGAACGGTTTCGTGTGCCTTCGATCGACTGGCTAGCTTTCTTACGTTATCCAGCTGATATACAAAGCGGCGCTAGTGACCCTCGCGAACTAACTAGGCCAACGCGTTTTCGGTTTGTTCGTTCGCGGAGTATATCGGCTACGAAAATTACTTTATGCACCACCAAAATAAATTCATTAGAGTATCTTTAGTTGATTACATAACTGTTCGCCGGCTGAAACTTTTGTCCGTCTTTCTGTATTCTAGGTCTGGGTTAGGTCTAGGTTAGAACTGGTTTCGAACGCAAATGCCAGTACAGTAGAACCTCCATTATCCGTATCCGAGCAAGGGAATTTTCTGACACTTAGTTTAAACATTTCCTTTCTTTTTGTACACATAAAAACATCATTGTTGATCATTCTTAGATTTCAGTACGTAATTATTAGAAATCTGAATTACACGCATCCTGCAAGCATGCAGTCGAGACACGGTTGGTAATAAAATTGCCAATCGGAACGTTCCGATTCCCTATTGGTAGAGCGAGGCGGCCACCATTCTGATTCTACCAATCAGAAGCCTCGTCTCTTCCGTGCCAGGCATCAAAGTACTAATCCAGATGAAACTCAAACGAAATTCATTACTTTTTCCTTCGGAATACTCATGAATCCTGTTTAATATTAACAACAATTATTTACAGTAGTATCGACTATGTTCAGTGACCGTGAAGTATATTAAAGAACGAAGGTTACTAATAACTACCCTCAACCTACAATTAAGTGTTGCTCGTGCCTTGCTCTGAAATTATACATATACATTAGAAATTACGAGAAGAATAATAGGTAATTACAATTCATTTTGTATTCAGAACTGTTTAATTGTCGTTATTATCTAGAAAGCTCGTGCAGCTGAGATTTAGTTTCAAGTCCTTATCTTTCTGTCAGGCGTGTTTTATTCCTTTTGGAAACGTCTTCTGGTAAACAGGAAAAGATAATGTGCTGTTAAAGGAACGATAGCACTTTCAGTGAGGAAAAAATTACGGTGATATCGTAATGGACTCGAGGATACGTTGCTATCCTGTTGTAACGCGGGCTCCAGCAAGTTGTTACGGTGAATCATGCGTCTAGTTGATGCCCGACCTTTGTTTTCTCTGCTGGCAAATACCGCTGTGACGCGTACCGACTTCTCTGCACGCTATTGTGGCACAACGTTGTAATTTTACCTATTCGTCATCAAAACGCCTGGGTCGCGCTGGACGACGTTTGCACGTACGCGCGTGTCGTCCTACAATTTACCGTTCCTCGGACACGACACTCGTGTCTCTGGTTCAAAGCTCGGTTGACCGTTCTCGGGCCACAGACTTCTCCATTGTTATCGTATCTTCTCTGAAAGATAATATTACCGGTCGGAACCGAACTTCAAATTAGAAGCAACTGATCAGTAAACACGACACTGCTCCTTCGTTCCCTGTGATTTGTTCTTATCTTCGCTTAGAATAAATCTATGGCCCATTTTGTTTATCTATTGTCATATTCTGTTCGAAACTCGTATAGAATCGTTAAACTTTATTACTGGTTGTGCATCGACGCATAAGTAGATGGAGTCAGCGTGTTCATTTAATGTCATCTACCGGTGATTCAAACTCCCACTCGTTTAAATCGCGTTGAATCATCCAAGGATCTTAATGCATGTTGACATTGTGTGTTATTTGTGTAACATTGTCGCATAGCTGTCTTTTCGCGGGGGAATGTTTTTCAGGTATCAATGATGTGCAGTTACGTGGAACAGTCGCTATTATTACTGGTCAGGACGAATGCTCTTTGATATTCACGTAAGAAGCACGTGTGTTAAATTTTTTTGTATTGTTTTAAGTCGTGGGAACTCTAAAGACCGTACCTAGAAGGATTACCTACGAATCACGACATGTTCACTGCCCGTGACCCATATGCGGGTCATACTGCAGCGTTATTGAGTACACCACCAAGATGTCGGACAGTGAACGCGTTAACACGGAACGAAGAGCTAGTTTTCTTTTCGTTTTGAACAAATTTAATAACCGATCTGGATTGCCAGATTTGTAACGTGGTAATTTTATTCCTAGGTGTAACTTAATCGTCGTCGCAGGTACTATATTAAGTTTACTTCATTGCAGAAAAATCTTATCTGTTTTCCAAGAAAACGATAATCGGTTATACCGACGCGATTACCGATGAAACTCGAGAAGAAAAAGAACAGGTCGAACTAAACGCTGTTTTATATCGCTCAACTGCGAAGTTGCTTGCTTGTTGATGCTCACATTTTAATGTACAGTGTCTCTAGTAATTCGTGGATGTTACGGTAACATTTAAATAACAGTCAATCCAGTCTTATTCGTCGACTATTTTCAAATTACTTTCACGAAAACGTTTGCGTGAAATTAACGTGAGAGTAGTCAATTAAAAAAAAAACTGACTAACAAAAAAATTAGACAAATGTTTTGGAATGTAAGATTTGTTGGTAATTCGTGAGTTGCGTAAGTATCGTCGTAGATGGCGTGCGCTGCGTGCAAGATTTAAGGCAGTCGCACGCACATCTTCGAAACGAATATCTTCGACTTATTTTCGTTTCATTTCTGAACAAAGAATCGTCTTTCCAGATATGCGTACCATGAATTACTAGCGTCTCTGCATACAGCACGCGATCACGTTTACAAATTCGATAGTTTTTGTTGCACATCTGTTTTTTGAAGACACTACATAGCTATGTAACTGATCGCATGTATATCGTTGGCAATGCTCGTGGTTACACGTATCCACTATCCCACCCTAGAATGACGTAAGAGAACCAGGACCTCTTTATTGACTAGCTGACGTAAACATGCGTAAACACGCGCACGTTGGCCCGTGCTTAAAACTCGTTTCTCGCTCGTTACGCATAAAAATAGATAATTTAAATATTTATACGAAATCTTATCAATTTATTTGTCTTTACTGTGCTCGATATCGCTGATAAAATCGTTTAGGGTAAGTACAAAGCAAGGGGAAGGGTTTAGTCATTCAAAACTCTCGGCAGTACTCTTTTTTTTTAAATTAAAAGTGTAGCCATTATGGAAAAAATAATGAATTCTCTTTTTAAGGTTTTCATATGCTCGGTCAACTTATGTGAATGGGATGACGTGATTTGTTCGTTCGAATATTTCCAGGTCTGCTTAGGAAAGGTGAAAGCCGCGAACATCGTGTTTAGAAAATTGAGTTAGTTGCCAACGCGAGGAAAAGTTATCATCAGTTAGATTCCTCTAATATTAACACGTGACCGGCGATTCAAGCTTATAATCTTTCTTCCAAACGTTTATAATAAATTAAGAACGTTATAGAATGGCAAATATACCATTAAATTATCGAACACGTTTTCTTTTAACACTACAGTTTGAACAAACGTCGAATACAGTTTTAAACATGGAAAATAGGCGTGGCAACCAATGCGTTAATATTGGCGACCGCAGACCGTTTCTATTTACTTCGACTCGCTGGACGGGAATATCGGATTTCGTACGGTGTTTGTTTTGCTAGTTTCCAGACAGCGTAAAAGAAGGACTCTGGAAAGACGTTTGGTGCAGAAACCAATTCGTATCTAAGAATTTCTCGCGTAGGATGCAGATACAGAATACTGAGCTTAAAACTATATTTCCAGATATAGAATAACAACGTTGTTTTCTTTGTACTTGAATCGCCCTCGAACGTCGAAACATAGCATTCGTTAGCTAAACACCGAGCAGAGAAATAATAAATGAAGATATATTTAGTTCTTTAGAAACGAAGTCTCCTGAATATTTTGTACATATATGTATGTACACCGGGCAGCGAAGAAAGTCGTTCTGACGTCACGTAAGCGTGAAGACTTCCATATGTAGAGGTTATGGTAATATATAGAAGAATGTTTCAATAAGAAGGCGAATGGTAGAATATTTAAATAACAGAGGCTCGTACATCGAACAGAAATTTCGATACATCGAAAGAGATCGATATCCGTAAAATTTTGTATCTTTAATTTAATAGACTTCGCAGAAACTTGCGAGCCGCGAAGAGGTTAGGGAATGGAATTCGTTGTTTCTCAGGTAATTTCATCCATCCAACGAGTTTATTGGTGCAGAAAAATTGCAACGTATTCCTATTGGATAGTCGCATTGCGATTGGCTCCACCCTCAGTTGCATCGAGCCGACGAGTTTATCAAGAGGTGCAGCGACCGGCATTTAAGTGACCCGTATTTGAAATTCATTATCTCGTAAGCTCACAAGCTTGCGAGCAAATTAACGATACGATCGAATCGATCGACGCGTAAATGTTACATGGAAATTGAAATCGCGTGGCGGGTGTCTAGTCTCCCGGCTAATTTTGAACATTCACGTGCTCGATAAAGCGTCCGTTAATATTTCGATCGTTCGATTTAGGATTATATTCGTTGTAGGGGCCGCGGTAGTCTTCGACGAAGCTTGAAAACCACTGCTTTATGAGCGACAACAAATTCGGGCGTTAGGTAGGTGGGAATATTTCGACCTTTGGCATCGTTAGGGTAAAGGAACGCGTTCACGAGCATTGGCTCTCTTAACTCAGCGCTCTCCATATCGCATGTACGTGCAATTCTAACTTGCCAAATTGCGTCCTAGATCACGGGCGTCCCAATTCCCGCGTCCTCCATCGCGCCATGTATTTCTGCATAGAAATGCTCGAAAATTTTCGTGCTCTTAGAAAATTTCAGTTCTCGTCCATTTTTTGAACGAATTAAAAAGTTTGCTTGTGTATAAAATTTTGCGTAAAAATTATTTTATTCGAGGCGTAGCCAGAGGCTGCTTTTGAAATAAAAGAAATCATCGAACATATTCCGTGACGATTAAAAAATTTCGAGCGCTCGTCGAAGATTCCTTTCCAGGGTAAATTACAGGAAGTCAGAGACGGTTTGAATTACGAATGAGCTGCAAGCTTTCAACCCCTTTTTCCGTGCTTCTATATAGAACACATGATTCAATATATACATACTTCTGATGCTTAGGGTCATATGGCACGTGTTCGACGGTATCGATCTCTCTTTTCCATCCTACTTTACGTTCTAGTACCAACTCCTAGACAGAGAACGGCCCGATTCCACTCTTTATCTGTCTCCATTCATTTGCGAATCCAGACGCGAAATTACAGAGCACCAGTCGCTGTCGGACTTATGCATAAAAGAAAATGCTATCTATCGGAACTTCCGTCGACGAGAAATTTATAGTTTAGAAATTTTTGTATTTATTTTTTATATTCGACGGTTTAATAGAAATTCCACTAAACTTAATATTTTCGAATTTATGGCTGTCAAACAAATATATTCTATGTATTACATATAATGTATACGTATAAAAATTTTATGTAGGTTTCGTTGGCGGTATAATGTTTATCAATAATGTACTTTTCTTATCTTTTCTATTATTCCAAACATTTATTTTCCCTATCGTTCTTGTAAAACACTCCGTCATCGTTGATTACTCTATACCGATGAAGACCAGATCTCTGATCGAAGCGTTTAAGTATTTGTTTAAACCAGCTTGTTGAAGCTACTTCGGTGATCGATTGAAATTTTATAGTGCTCGATCCCCTTGAGCAGCCCGATATCGGCACATTTTGTGTGTTTGCATTTAGACTGTGAACTCGGGGTCTAAAAATGGATCATCAGAATCGGAACTACTCAGCTTTATCCTCTTTCCGTAACGAAATCGCATTACGTAAATATTTGAACTCCAAACAAACATCGATCTTGTTCGTATCTTCGGCCCCGTGTATTCTTAAATCGCGCGCAGGGTGGCAGAAGCCAGAGGCATCACTTTATAGGTCAGCCGACGTGTTCGTGATTATCAGTCCCTTTCTTCCCCCCGGCCTGCATGCATTAGAATTTCATCTGGTCGAGTTGGTGTCCACGAGGACGACGGGGGGTTGTAAAAGAATAAATCGCTAAAAATAAATAGAATCGAGTGTGTTCTCGACGCGGGGAACGGATTAACGCGTTCCACCACCGCCGGTGGCACCTACGGTTCTCGTGATTGACTTTTTGGCGACCGATCGGTTTCGAAGATTAATTTACTACGAGAGTCGGCTACAAACTTCTATTTTCTACCGAAACGAGACGCGAAAATCTCGGCAGCGCCGCGCAAAAAACGTTCGTCTCGCTGTATTTATAACCTCAATCGTCTAGCGTTCAACGCACTCGAGGAAAGAATTTTGTTTTTCAATTTTCGACGAACTTTTGCCTGGAATCGTAAACACTTCTTGGAGCATGCAAAGGGTGGGTCGTGAGTCAATTTATTCATTGTTATCGAGGAGGAAATTTATTCGAGTGAAAAATTTCAATATTTTTTCTTTCTGAATACTAAAATATTGTTTACAAATTGCTCGTGACGGAAATATTACTGTAAAATTGGCGTCAGATGTTAGAGATCGTATACGTACAGTACGTCATACTTGGAAAATGTTTATTCGCTAAATATGTGTATGTACGTCATGACTCATGCGTACGAGCATAAGTCTTAGTTTACAAAGCGCAAAGCGTCTTCGACTATTTTCTAAAATTATACAGTGTTCGAAAACCCTGGGAAAAATTTTAATGGAGGATTCTTGAGGCCAAAATAAGACGAAAATCAAGAACACCAATTTGTTGATGGAGGCTTCGTTAAAAAGTTATTAACAATTAAATTCAAAAATTTAAAATCATTCTAAAAAAATTATTTTCGGATGCGGGGGTCAATTACAATCATTTTTGGTGAATAGACATACCCCCGAAATCCTGCGCATTTTCGAGAAAAAAATTCAGTTCGAGCGGAACTTTAAACGTTAATAACTTTTTAACGAAGCCTCCATGAACAAATTGGTATTCTTGATTTTCGTCTTATTTTGGCCTCCAGAATTCTGCATTAAAATTTTTCCCAGGTGAACACCCTGTATATACATGTCATGGATTGGACATGTTGATTTATGAAACTTGAATATTATTTTTTGGTTAATTGAGGAAGTATACCAAGCAGGGTGAAAGGTCGAGGTTTAGCGAACTAGGCTATTCCATAACCTAACTTAACTTTATACTAACATATAGTTTAACTTTATAATAATTATGAACGAAAGGGTTCTAACAAATACGCGAAAATGTAGTATTATGGGAAATGGGAAGGGATAAAAATAACGAGCTGCATGTTTAATCCTTGGGCGGTCAACTCTGGATCTCTTTTGACCCATTTCTTATAAAATGTCAGACAAATTTTATAAAATTTATTTCCTAACCTCCAAATGATCTGGTTTAGCGTTACTTATCTTTGCAATTTGTTAGTATACTAACGTACAATTTTGATAGAGGAACTGTATCCGAAGTATTCACTTCCCTCTTGAATCTTCAAGGCCATTGGTATTACGTAAATTGTAACCTTACATTGACCTTGAACTCCAAAATAACGTCCGGGGCGGAAAATGAGCTTACAATGCATTTTCTAAATCGACCAACGATGAATTTTAATGCTTTTTCGATAGTTTCTGTCGAAACAATACAAGCTCTAATTATTCTATCAGTCATGTTTTCTCGAGTGGATCCTTAATACAATGCATTTTCCTTTAGCTGTCCCTCGCGCTTCGAGTAACGTATCGTGAAACATTTATCGATCAACCGTTGGATTACTTTAGTACTCTCGTGGCAAGCAGACCTTGCACGTATCTGTACTGCCTATCTTGGTAAACATGATTGTGCACATTCGCAAATCATTTTCTGTCCTGGCTGACATCTAGAGTTTCAAGGTCATTTTAAGATCTCATTCTACGCAGACCTGTTTCCATATAAAGAAAATGTCAATTCCAAAAAGAAACAAAATTAAATCTTCCGTTTTTAGGTTAGTTTTAAACGCAAGATATTTTACTGGTACATAAAAATTGATAACGCTTTACCGACCGCTACAAAAAGCCGATTAATACCGGTCGGTAAAGCGTTAAGTATTTGGTATATGTTTTTAAATGCTTTGTTTCTCGCTCGCTGTCCTTTTCTCGAAGAAGATAAAGGCGACTCCGGGACTCGACGATATCGCTGTGTAAAAATATCTGCTGGTGTCGAATTTCGTCTCGGCCAAGGCGATGTTTACGTTAAGAATCATTACTGTACCGTCCCATTAGCATCGTCCCTCATACGGGACGCTACGATCGAAAGGGTCAAAGAGGTTAAGAACTCTTATCTAACGATTGTCAGGATTAGTTCTCTTCGGCTTCGAATTGTACGTCCAACAGTTTACTACCCTCGTGAAAACCAGATGCCCCCACGCTATTCAAGCCCTATCTCCGTCGTATGCCTCTTGACGTGTGCTCGTATGTTCTTCCCGATAAAGTCACCTACACGGGGGCGTCTGTCGTGCACGAGGGCCAACCTTGGACGATCGAGTGCAGCGGTCTGAAGCCGGACGATATGATCAGATGGACCAGAAACGGACAGTCGCTCGAGCCGGAGTTGGCGAGTGGTCAGTTGGTCGTCAACTCGGTGGTGGGCACCGGAAGTAGCACGCTCCGGGCGACGCACGCCACCGGCAACCATGACGGGGACTACAAGTGCTCGCCGGACAGCAACGATGTCTTTCATCTCTGGATATATTTCGGTTCGTATGCTCGTGTTTCTACGGCCATGTTTATACACCAGTGCACAGTTAACTTTCCCAAAAATGTTGAGTCTGACGATGAAAATGGCACAGGGTAGCGTATTTTTTTTTTTTAACATCGTTTCACAGAGAAAGAATACCGAGACTCGGTATTTCGAAAACATCGCATGATACATGATATTCTAAAAATGGCACCGATGCACTCCTCAGATTCTCACGATTAAAACGAATCCAAACATGAAACAATTTGGATTATTTTTAATTTTGTTTTCAGAGAAAGTTAACCGTGCATTATTTTACTAAGAGCGTGCTCGTGCACCTCTAGTTTATCTAGGCCATCTTTCGCGAGTCTCGTATCACTATTCGAGCCCCCTTTGTTCTCGAGGTACAAATGTATTGTATGAAGCTACAAAGATTGCACCCGATGAGAAAAGTACTCGATCTGTTTTTCTCTGAGCTTTACTTACTTTCAGAAGTCGTATTCACTGAATATTTTTTCTTTAATTGCATTCTTAATATACAATGAGGTCGTATGGTAGTCACAGTACATTATAAAACACAAACACAATGAATGCTTCCTTTCTGCGGTCACACTTTTTACTTTTCGCTTTTTCCAAATATGCAACACGGTCAACATTACAGAATATACAGTGTTTAGCCACCCCTGGGAAAAATTTTAATGGGGGATTCTAGAAGCCAAAATAAGACGAAAATCTAGAATACCAATTTGTTGATGGAGGCTTCGTTAAAAAGTTATTAACATTTAAAGTTCTGTCCATACTGAATTTTTTTCTCGAAAATGCGCAAGATTTCGGGGGTATGTTTATCCACCAAAAATGATTGTAATTGACCCCTGCAACCGAAAATAATTTTTTTAGAATGATTTGAAATTTTTCAATTTCGTCTAAAAATTTCAGCACTTTCTCGATTTTTTTTCTCGAAAATGCGTAAGATTTCGGGGGTATGTATAATGATAAAAAATAATTGTAATTGACCCCCGTAACCGAAAATAATTTTCCCAGAACGATTTGAAATTTTTGAATTCAATTGTTAATAACTTTTAAACGAAGCCTCCATCAACAAATTGGTATTCTTGATTTCCGTTTTATTCTGGCCTCCAGAATCCCTCATTAAAATTTTTCCCAGGGCTCAACAAGTCGAACAATTATTTAATATTCCATAATAGTACTTCTTTTAAAAATTCATTGTTCATCTTGTACTCGTTTGAAAAAAGTATCTTGGACATTGTGTAAATAAAATAATTTCAGTGGGCGTCGAGTGACGTGTTTTGAGTTATATTTTTAAACAATATTAGATACCAGTTGCTTATTTTAAAACGATATATTTTTAGTTGTTCTTTTAAACATTATCAGACGACACCTGCTAACTAGGCTGTAGTATAAACGTCTAGTCTCATCCTCCACGCTTGAGCTACTACCTCAGGGATCTTATTAAACTTGTCGAGCTATACATCAGCAGCAGAAATAGTAAAACATTCGAAGATACAATCAGATTCGCTGAATTATTTCGGAAACAAAGATCAGAGTTTACAATAAACGTCAACCCAAATGTTACTATTACCATCCATGAAAACTTTATCGAGCCCGGGCGAATAATCCATGGAAATCCATATTAAAAATTAAAAATAACACATTCTTGCACAATATATGATAATGGCATCTGGAAAACAGCTGCCAAATGTATTTCTCTATTTGCCAAGAAAGAGATGGTACATTTGGGCTATGTACCAACGGTTATGTTCACAGTGCCGACTGTTTCTATGCTTTTAACGTATATGTATATGACTACGATTCGAAATCGTCTACATCGTCGTGGCAATTGTAAAAGAAGTTGATCGAAGAAAACATATTCGATGAACTTCACTTAAACTTGGAACCTCGAATGAACGAACCAACCCTCGATTACCGATATTTTTATATCGCAAAATAAATTACTGTGATTACTTAAATTTCTAAATTTATGGAGTCAGTACGTTCAATAATAATACCATGCACCTGAGACTCGTAAGCTGCCATTTTGCAAAAGTAGGTTAAATTCGAAGGGGAACAGATTGAATTATTCCTTCACGAAAGCAATCAATCTTTCAGCCCATAACCCGCATTTCCACGATACCCGATTAACCTTGAATTTATTAACACGTTGATCGCCAGAACTTTTTACTAAGAGGCTAAGAATATTAATTTCTTAAGGCGTGGTGTCGACGACAACGAATCTGAACAAGACTCCGTCAATTACGTCCAAAAGCAAAATTTCAGAAATTTAGTCTGGCAAGTCAACGTGTTAAATTTAAAAAGCTCATAGCGCTTAATGAAAACGTTTCGTTTGAACTGGTGGGGTTATGTTTGCGTACGGTCGAACGTTCGTACAGCAAAATGTACAGAGACTCATGAAACGACCCGACACTTCAGCTTGCTTGCTCTATTTGCTGCATGTTTGACAATGCGTGTGTACCCTGCATAACGATGCCTTTTTTACGTAGACGCGGTGTGGTGGTGTTTGCGTGACGCTTTGTTGCATGATGGAACTCTAACCTCAAATATCTAAATGCTAGCGTTGAAAAATGGCGGGGAAATTAAACGAGCGTGAATGGAGTACGGTTTCTTAAAACTTCTAATGAAATAAGAAGCGTAACGAATGCCTGAAACGCGTGACGCAGCTAACACGCTGCTATGGCGTACCCAACCTCGACTAGATATTTCCTCAAGATGGCGGAAACCACTATCGGAGCGAAGAAGTTGGAGAACTAAGAAAGAGCCAAGATACTCCTTTTATGCAGGGGGTTTCGTAAAACTTTAACGAGCTTATATAGTTTGCAGTATGAAAAGAATGTGTAAGAAAATGCAGAACACGTTTAGATGTTCTTATTTCTTACAATATTGTTATGCTCATGTGTGCACTTTCAAAGTGCAGCTAATTTTGTTGTAAATCGATTCTTCTGGTCATTCTGAGTCTAAAAATATTAAGTATTCGCTAATACTTTCATGCACAGAATAATAAAAAGAATCGATTAATTAAAACAATATAATTTCCATTAAAAAAACACTCGCGTCTTGTATATGCAAGCATGCACAACAATGATGCAGATTTGGAACATCAAAACCCATTCGATTTTATCTTATGCCCTTTTTTCATATTTCACGTCCTTCTGAAGAGGCTGCTCCTCGAAGTTATTAATATGCAAAAACTCTTGGGAGTATTTTTTACAAATTTGACACGGTTGTACATAGGCCTGCTTCGTTTTCAAAGCTATTTTTAACATCTGTAAACGTTTCAGGTGCTTTCGTTACCCAGCATATTCCACATTGTTTCAATTCCATCGTCTGTAAATTACTCGAATCGTTACGACGATGTTTAAAAGTAGTTTCCTGGGACTGAATTATTAGTCGTTCGAATAGACCTGATGATTGCTTTCTCCGTTGCTTGTTGTCTGCGTGTCCGATTGAATTTTTGCGATTTAACGGAACAAAAGGGTCCAGTGATTGTACAGCCAACGTCGTCTTTGCTGTTGATCAAAACAATTCAGTAGCTTTCATAATTTTCCAGCTGCAACGGTTATACGTAGTGACGCAAATGGTAATTAATTGCGATTAATATCTATGGTACGCCACCAACGTGTACCAACTGTAAATAGAATAATAACGTGAAGCTATTTTTGTAGTGCTTGCGACCAAATAATCGAAAAGGTTCTTTTTTTCTCGTATTATTATAATAGATTAGTGAATCTGTAGGTGTCCATGGCACTCTTAAACGATATATTTAGATGTAAGTTATTGTGTTAATAGATTAGTTTATTCCTGTTTGACACCAACAAATATTTCTGTTGTTGAGAAGAAATGTTCCTCTGTATGATGTAATTCGAGGTTGCAGTGGTTGGTAAATTGTTCATATCAGAACTGAAACTCTGGAAAGTCTTGAGGATGTTCGTTTCTTGCCGACTGACTGCAACTGAACGACCTACATTTAGAATTAAGTGATACAGCAATGTATGCTGTGTCTACACTTTCTGTAGAAGTTACTTTCTAATTTTAAGGTCCTTAGATGGACAAATATACCATTAGGTTTGTTCCTGCTTCATGGAATTCTCAAATAGCGGTAGAAGTTGTTGCTCCACTTAGTTCGTTTAGTAATTAAGTAGAGAACAGTTTAAAAGTTTCGAAATTCGTGGCTGCAATTAATGAACGTACTAATCAGTGATTATTTCAATGGACGGAACTGATTAAAATTAAAGTTGTTTTCCAAAGAAATGTTAAATTTTTCTTTAAGAGATAACGTTGTTACTAAGCTTACTATGCGAATTGTTCTTAGTTTATCAAGTATAATTAAAGTACGTGGTATTATAGGTATATCGTTTGTATTTTATCCACGAAGATGATCAATCGATTTCTGTAATGCTGTTGTTACGTGTTCGAGAGATAAGAGCTCACTGGACTTGATAAGAACGTTTGTTAAAGATACCGTGGAAACTTCGAATTTCGAAAAATATGTTACGTAATTGCAACATAACGAGTAGACGAGAAGGAAGTTGAACAATTTGGTCGTATTTAATGACTGAGATAAAACAAATTTCGTAACTGAAAATTAAAAACAATTTATGCAGGCTGTTACATAAACGGGTGTCGATTTTCCAGGGTATAAATCTATACACTAAAACGAGTAAAAAAATGTAAACGTTGATCCGTACATGGTATAGTTTTCTTTTTAGTTAACTATACTCGATGTTCAAAAACAAAACATCTGTGGCGGTGTAAACCTATCTCTATGTGCTCTGGAACTTCTAACAGAATTGCCTCGAATAAGCTCCTTTTCTAATCTTTTGTATTTTTGATACCAGCCTGTATAATCTTTCTTATTTTCAGTATAACCAAAGTATCAAGCGGTTTTTTAAGTACGTGCTACATCTTATAACTGCAATGATTACCAACGTATCGCTAAACTTAAATTTAGAAAATGGTTATTGACTTGTTGCTGAGTGAAGAATGAGAAACAAATGTTGGTGCTCTAATACGATTCATCCTCTGTGACACAGACGTCAAGATTAGAGTACTTACATCCCAGGATACGCCTTTGGTGATGGAGTGCGCGAACAGGACTGCCGGTGCCAAGGTGGCTTGGTTCAAAGATGACGTTCCAATATATACAGCGTTATCCGACAACGAGGACGACATCAAGTTGGACAATGACACAGGCACCCTAGAGCTTCTGAAGAGCGACGACGACTTGCTTGGAAATTACACTTGCAAAGCACACAATTCCTCCACAGAGTATAGGATCGTACGTGAGTATCCATTGCCAATAATCTTCCCTACTTAATTCAGAACCCTGTAAATTTTGTGATACTTGAAATTTTAACGATATGCGGGGTCCATTGCTTCCCATACTCGCCGCCAGAGGGACCGTCCCTCTCGCAAGCACTCGACCAACCTTCCATCTGCATATATACGTTCCTTGATTGCTGCCTAATGTCCCAGCATCTAAAACAGGGTCTGCTAGCTAGGATTCCTTACGCCTCCCGCCATCTTTTTCTTTTCCATCTCTTCCACAGAACCCCCAAAGATACTTCTACCGCGATTTTATATACAGAGTGTTCGGCCAACCCTGGGAAAAATTTTAATAGGGGATTTTAGAGACCAAAATAAGACGAAAATTAAGAATACTAATTCGTTGATGGAGGCTTCGTTTAAAAGTTATTGACAATTAAATTCAAAAATTTCAAATTAGTCTGGAAAAATTATTTTCGATTGCAGGGGTCAATTACAATCATTTTTGGTGAATAGACATACCCCCGAAATCCTGCGCATTTTCGAGAAAAAAAATTCAGTACAGGCGAAACTTTAAACGTTAATAACTATTTAACGAAGCCTCCATCAACAAATTGGTATTCTTAATTTTCGTCTTATTTTGGCGTCTAGAATCCCCCATTAAAATTTTTCCCAAGGATGGCCGAACACTCTGTATAATTATTTCTATCAAAACGTGTCTTTGAACATCTTTGCATTTGGATGGAAATATTCATCAACGCTCAATACATTTTTCGGTTACAGCGAAACCCACCGCATACATGACCGAATCTATCAGTGTGGTGGAAGGAGAGAAACTGACTTTGGTATGTGGCGGCAAGCAGAGTCCTGGTATTAAAGTATCATGGACGTTCGGTGATCAGAACTACACTCGCAGCAAAGGTCGCGTTAAGATCGGCCGGGACCCAGAGAAAGGCATCTACGGCACCGTCCTCACTGTCGAGAACATCGAGATGAACGACCGCGGCAACGTCTACTGCAGGGTATCGTACAACTGGTCCGACTTCGACGAGAATCACATGGCAGAGGCCCATACATTCCTTAGGATCAAAGACAAGCTCGCAGCCCTCTGGCCCTTCCTAGGCATTTGCGCGGAGGTCGTCGTTCTGTGCGCCATCATCCTAGTTTACGAGAAGAAACGAAATAAGGCTGAACTCGAGGAATCAGACACCGATCAGAGTCCTGACACGTACGTAATTCCCTGCATTCAACGTATTCTCTCATCTGTTCATTTGAAATCGAAACATTCGACAAACTTTTCACGCTCGAAGCTCAGGGGACTTTTCTTAGAAAGATTTGAAACATTTTATGCTAGTTAATAACATAAATTCTCGGTAGAACGGATATTTATTAATTAAATACAATATAATAGGTGTAAAAACGAATTAAGCTTCAACGATATTTTTGGAACAGTTGGCGTCCCTGGCGACGCCATCTTACATTTCTAGGGTTAATTACTAAGCATTGCTATGCGTGTTTTCACTTAGAGATCTTTGCGGGAGACCGATAGACAAGAGATTGGAATATTACATTCCACTGCGTGGACCCCTTCCGCCCTCCGAACTTCCAATCGATCCTCCTGTGACACCGCCAACGACAGAGTTCCCTGGTTACAAGACCATCCAGTTACGTTCGTCCTCCAAAGAACACCGTCGATCGTCTGCTCCGGCACGATTGAATTTCTCCCGTTATTTCCTTAAGACGATTCCCATGAAGACGTGTTGCCGTTATCAGTTCTCCTGGAGTTCCCATAAAAGAGAGCAGCGCAAAACTATAACAACCGAAGAACTAATGTGAACTCGAAATCAAGTACTTCAGTACTAATACTACTATCGTAAAGAGAATTTAAACTCGTGTCAAGTCAGTCAACACGCGGCAGTCTAACCTAACTTTATTTCGAAAGATAAATCTAACCTCGCTTTATCTAACATGATTCTATTTATTCGCTCTTTAAAACGCAAAGTTTAACAAGTTCAAGATGAAGTTCGTGAATTAATAATTTACGGCATCACATTCGACAGGGAAATGACATAATTTTCTGTGTTTGAACCGACTTTATTATATCCTAAATCTATCAAAGCCATCATCCTGATCGACTTTATTATATCCTAAATCTATCGAGAGTTCTAAACTTCGAATCTTCGTAATCATAAAAACTTGGAACTATTTCGAAGCTGGGAATCGAACTGCCCGTCACTGCTGCCAACGTAACCGTATTGCCGCGTATCGATTCGTTGCGTGATTCATCCTCGCGAACCACGTGACTCGTGTTGTTGTCCAGCTGCGCGAAGATGGCTTTGTCTGATTATTTTCATTTTGTTCCGCAGCAAGGCAACGCCCAACAAGGATTCCGAGGTCAGGCAGAGAAAGTGAAACGGCGAGGAATAAGCGGCGAACGAATGAGAGCGATGCAGGATAGCAGAATGGATATGGGGAATGATCGTGGCGTCTTGCCCGGAGTGACAATAGATGATAGCTGTACAGAGAGGAGATATATAGAGAGAGAGTGAGAGAGAGAGCGAGAGAGAGAGAGAGATAAGGGGGTAATAAAGTTCCGAAACGAGAAAGACATCGTTCGAGAAAACGAATAAAGAGAAATAATAGAAAACGGTAAACCGTTCAGACAGTGGACAGAGAGATATAATAATAAAAGCTCGAATGACGAAACGAGGAATCCGGTCGTTTTCGAGCGCGTTACCTGCGCGACACACAACAGGGCTCGCTGCGCCACACAGAGCGCAACCAGAGCACGCGCGTGCGCGGGATATTACAATTTACTAACAAATTAAATTAAGCCTTACTATCGTGTTCACTCCATTTATCAGATGTTCGCCTGTCCCGTACTCTCTCGACTACACTGCTTTGATCGACGACGAAGTTGGGGAGAAATTTTGTGCTGCTGATCCTTGCGTGAGTTGGTACGTGTAGATGATAAGAGTGCGCGATGGAAAAAGGAAGGGGGTATAAACGAAGGGAGGAGGAACCGAGAAAAGAAACGGAAGGCAAACGGGAAAAGGCGAGAAAGGGAGGGTATCGGGTGTGCGTGTCCTGCGTGTATGCGCGTGTGTGCATGTTTGATTGCATGCGCTTGAACGAAAGGAGAATGTGAAATAGTGACAAAAAAGATGAAAAATGATTTTTCGAACAGCATACCCGCCGAATGGCGATATATCTACACGAGCGAGTTGTAAATTCGTTTCTATTATAATAACCGCTTGTACGATTAAATACACACACACGCAGACAGACACGTACACACACGAACGCGCGTGATTCGCGCGTTAATATATACATACACATATATAAACTATGTTTGAGGCGCATTTATTCTCGTAATCTTGAGGAAATTCGTTTTCTTGCCGTAGCTTTGGCGGGTATGCTGCCTTGATTTCAGAGCGCGTAGGCCCCCCTGTTTCTCATATTTCGCACGTGTGAACGAGGAGAAAAAAGTTTTACGGTAGGACCGAAAAATATGTGCTCGATACTAGTTACGTAATAATAGGATCAAGAGGCAATGCGTGCTATAATTGGCTTCCGAACACACCACAGACTTTTCGGAGGTATTAAAAGCTTACCTTTGTGGGGCGTCGCCTTATGATAATTATTATTAATTATTAATTATTATTATTACTATTATTATTATTATTACTACTATTATTATTACTATTATTATTATTATTATGATCTTAAAATATTCCATCGTTCATGGAGAAACACACCATCGGAAGTCATGTTTTTGCGCGCGACGCCGTTGTTAACGACGTTAAATGTAATTATTAATACTGTAATATTATTGCCATCGTTACTACTGCTGCTACTATCGTTATTATGATTATTACAAGTATTATCGTTAATTTTACCACTATTGTAATAATTTATAATCCGTACCAACACGATTGTCTATCGACAGTGTGTCGTCATTGTAAGTATTACAGATTTCTATATCCATTAACGGCTAGCATGGGATTTAGGGTGCTCGGTGCAATTCCGTTGCGGGTGCTGTTTCGCTGCGTCCACTTCCACCGCTGTTTCTAGCGTTGTCGCCACTATTATCGTTATCAGCACTGTTGTTGACATTAATAGGACAATTACAGCCATGAGAATTCGCAGTTTTCGTTTCCTTGTGTTTCATTTTTTTCTTTTTTTTTTTTTTCTTTCTGTTTAACACACGTCAGCGCGACGACGAGATCTGCTCGTTCCGCGAACGAAGACAGAAATATAATTTGTTTTGTCAGCCGTTATGCGAGTCCTAAATCCAAGGATATTTTTAAAACGCTGCTTCAACGTCTCTGCAACGATACCGCAGTGCACGCGCGTCAGTTTCATTCTAGAATACATTTGACTGCATCGAAGAGAATTCTCTTCGAAAGTTCAGGTTCAAACTTTTGTTTGACAAATACCCGGACAATACAAATTAAAAAGAAACACTGTCTTAATGAGTACGCGATGAAGAAACAAGGTATTTTGTTTCTTTTTGAGTGCTATTTTGTATTTATATCGCATTCGTAGAAGGTTGTTAAAATATGTGTGCAAATTTTGTCAGTGTATTTGAAATATCGTAGAGAGATACGTTCGCGCACTGTAGTAGAGACAAGACTGGCTGTTCAAGGTCATTCCCCCCACCATGAGTCACATCTAACATAACCTCGACCAACTTTACAATCTTGCCATCTTCTTATTCATGTGATTAAGACTCCTTTGAACTTAAAGTATTTATATTGTGACATCATCTTGACTCTTCTCTCTTCATGGTACTCATATTTCGCTGTTAGTTTATCGAGGGAACGAAAGGATATAACTGAGGATACTCGCTGGGTGGCCTTGAGCGGCCAAAATCTTTTGTTCGCAATGAAGGCCCCCTGGGTACAAAGTCTGACTGGTCAACGAAGTTTTGCATAGGAATAGAACTTAAAACAATAAAGCCAGTGATTATGATTTTTCGGGTACACGGTTAATAGTTTACAAGATATTTAATATTGAAGTTTTGGCGATCAAAATAATAATTACCAACTTCAGTATTTCGAGCATCGTTCAAAGTCTCACCGACCAGTTACACTTGCGCTTACGGATCGTTCCTTGTCAGATAATAGCTTTAATGTACAGTCGGTGAGATGAATATAACGATCCACGTAAATCAGTTCGACGTCTGTTAAGCAATAACCTCGTTGGATATAAACCGCCAAATGAAATTTTCCCAACGGATTAGAAGGCCAAACTTAGACAAGTTTATTACCATGTTTTAGTCTCTAAAACGTCCATTCGCAACCTTACTGCCTAAACAGGAAAAATCTCCCCAGACCAAGACCCAGAGTCCTTGGCTTCTCGCAGCTTTTTCGCGATCATTACGTTTGTGCCATCGACTGTACACTAGAATAGCAGAGGTAGAATGCGGGAATAGCTTTGCTACTAGGATCGTTCGACGAATAACTGAATCAACAAAGGAAGCGTACGTTCGATTAAAAAGAAAATATACAAACGTTTTTATTGCTCAAACGTCCATGGTTGCTCGTAAGTACAGTAAATTCGCTGGGCGCACGCGGGTACGGCCTGTGGTTGCACCTGACCACGCGTCGAGAGTGTTTTACAGTGAATCCGTGCTGCGTTTTCTCGCGCGCTTTGTACAGAACCGCGCATCGAGCGCGCCTTATCGATAACTCTTTGGTCGTAAGCGCCACTTCTGCGTACTTTCGTAACGAAAACGTGGTGTTCGCCCCGGTTCGACGACCATCCATCGGCAGTAGAAGCACCGTAAAGGGGGTGTAGAGGGGTTGGGAGGGGGGTGAAAGTCTCGTTTCGAATAGTCTTTTTTTTTTCTCCAGGTGCACTGACAACGTTTATATACAGGTGTGTCGCTTCACTGAAGCGAGGTAAAATTGTCCACTTGGGGATTCGACCGAGGGAAAGCAGAGAAGAGGTGCACAGAGCACTGACGGACACGCGTTAACGTCGTGGTTCTTCTACTTTGGCGTTTGGCTACCGTAATCCACGTAGACGCGCACGACTTCGCCACTGTATTTACGCTGACTGGGCATGAAGTAGAAGTCTGGTTGATTCGGTTGGGTCGACACGCCACTCGCCGGGTTGTGCATGTTCTTCGATCGCTGATAATGATCCCTGCGATCTTGGGTGTAGTAGCCCGGTTGAATTGGCGCCGTGTGCCTCGAACCCGGCGCGCGCGGCAGGCTGTACGTGGCCCGGGGCCCTACCATTCTGTTGGGACCCTCCACCGTGTCGGTGCTGCCCAGTCCGTTGCCCGCCATCTCGCGGTGGCGTGGTAAACTAGATACCGGTGGTGGCGGGGCCTTCTCCTCCGTCTCGAACGCCTCGAAGGCGAAGTTCGTGTTCGCACCAGAGGCGTAGTCTTTCCAAGCGTTACTGGCGATCAGGCGATCCTAAAACGAGATTATTATCGATATTAATAAATTTTACTGGTGAGAAGAGGCACGATGCTTGAGCAAAAATGTTTGACATCGCATTGATTCCTTATTTAGGTCCGTGCCTACAGGTAGTGAAGGAACGAATCAATCACGAAGTATCGAGATAATTAATCATTGCCATTAGTAAGATGTACTCGATACCATAGTATTTAAACACGTTTCAGTTCCATCAATACCTATAGGCTTTGAGCAATCAGAATGTTTGTTTTCGTTCCGTCTGATTCCGGACTTCATCTTTACACGCGAATATGGTGGGTGGAAGAGACATTGTAAACTCATCGGGTATTAAGTTCAGAGATGAATTCGAGAGAGAAACGTATTTGACGTATGGAAGAGTATATCTCTTCCAATTACTATACATCAAAGTTACGTCGAAGAAAGACTAATATTTTTTACTCTTTCACTGCCATCTACAGTACGATATGCGTGATTGAAATCATTTTCGTAGATCCATAAAGATTAATTCCATCGAGAACACCATTGCAGATGAAGCAGGGGCGCCATACGTAATCGTTCAAATTTATTTACTAAAGAATTTAATAATATTGTGTAAAGCGGTGTTTCTCAAATTGTGATCCGCAGACAACTGGGAATTCATTAATTCCTCTCGTAGTATGTATTTCAATCGTTAAAAAAGAAAGCTGAAGTTTGAGAAACACTGATTAAATGTTATGTTTTCCTCCACAATGTTTATATTTGTATGGTATTGGTAACGTTGAAATTTTTCGAGCTTTATGAAAAAAACCATCTGTCATGTGGCCTACAAAACGCACCACCTTCGTCTGCAACAGGTTTCCTTAAAAAAAAAAAGAAGAAATCCGTGCGGTTGTGGTGTTGACAAAGTTGCCAACCACCGGAACAAAATGGCCGCCAAAGACATAGGTGGGAATAGTCGTCTACTGACTTGATTGCGTAATTAGTCGTATCAGACAATTTTATATAAATATTCGAACAACGCCACTTGTTTCCAATAAAATTTATTCTAAATCCGTATTAAAACAAGTGACATTCAAATATTTACGTTGAGTCGTCTGAGATAGTTACTAGTTACGTCACAGTGTCGCTTAGCAACGTTCCCTCACTCTCCCGCGCTTCTTCGTCGCTACCGGCCATTTTGTCTTAGCAACCCCGAGCATTGTATCGTGGTCACGTGAACCAACCTGCGCAAGAATGTAACTACAAAGGAGATGGGCATTCTACTCGCGTCCAAGGCGAACACAAAGTAGCAAGACGGCTGGAAACGTGGGAGACACACAGGGAGAAAGAAGAAACTATAAAGATAGATAGCAAAGAGAACCAGTATAGAAATACCTGGATTAGTGAGCAAACGAGCGTACGATGAGTAATATTAGCGCGCTGATCGTGTACCGAATGTGAAGTTCTACCAGCTGGGATTAGGACGATGCATTTCGTACGGAGCGTGTTGGTGATGATGCCGAAGATGATGGTGATGGTGGTGGTGGTGGTGATGGTGATCGCCATTTTGTCGATGATACCGCGTCGCGTTCGTGCGATGAATCGGGTTGGGAGCGTCGGAGGAAGCCAGAGGCAGCGAGTACACCCTCTTTACCACGTGATGGTCGCGGAGAGCGCGGGTCATGCAACACAAGCGAAGCAGAAGATCGGTTCGGGTTCACAAGTGTGAGGCGTTCAGAGTCGAGTTCGTGGCGGGTGTCAAAGGCGGGCAAATATCTACGGTTCAACGTGGACCGCGGTGAAAGAGAGAACACCTCGTTGAGATATTTCCACTGATATCTATACGCTGCATGAGAATTGGGACTTACAAGCGGAGAAAGGCCTTGTGAGCATACTGTGATTGCCATCTTTAAGAATAGACCACGTTCGTTACGAGATCATCATTGAAAATGAAGTTAAGCAATCATTTAGAATGTAAGTATTCTAAACAATTACTGGCCAAGTTGCTGTTATCTAAATTATACTCTGTACTCTGTTATTTTTGCATTCTTGAAACACTTTGTGCGTTATCTACCCAAATATGCATGTTTGTTGTACATCTAGTAGTACTTTGGTCACTGTATAGGCAGTGTACACGGTTCTTTTTCAAAGATGGCAGTCTTTGGATCGTCACAGGCTACGGATGTATGCCTTATCTAGTATATAGAGATCAGTGGATATTTCATATTCTCTCAAAATCAAAGAGACTTTTACCCATTTTCACATATGAAAGATTACACAAAGAAAGACTACCGCTGAATGTGTCACGAGCTTGCTTTTTCAAACAGAGGTTAGCTATGATCATCTTCGAAGAGTATCAAACATTATTCTTCAAAGTATGAACGTGTCTATTAACAATTTAGAAATTGTCGGAGAATAGGTGATTCTTATTGCAAGCTGTGAAAGAGTCTTGGAAGCTTAAGGGGGTTGTCAAGCCTCAAAATCTTAAAGAAAACCGTTTCTGAGATTTTGATACAGTACTCTAATAGTTACGAGCTTTCTGCTAATTTTAAGCATACAGGTGTTGGTTGCAACTGAGAAAAATTTTTCTAAGGGGTTTACCATTATGTTCACATTTACGGAAAACACAAAATTTCCAATGCATGACAATTTAGTTGAACATAGAACATCTCTCAGAGGCATACTTCTCTGCTGGCAATAACAGACATTAAACTTGAACAGATTGTTTAAGATATGTTGGAAGCAGAATTAAAAAAAATTTCTGATTTTCTCAACGATACGAAAACAACATTTTTTTTCTGTATTTTGCTTCCAACTTTTTCCCAAATGTTTTCTTTTTAGATTTCCCAATAAAACCATGTGTTTACGTACTTAAATGTAACTCCCATGATTACCAATATTTCCCAATGAAACAGGACATTTATCGAACAATAAACTACCGTTCTTCCACGAGAAGAAGACACAGCGTGTTTCCATCCCCACTCCTGTTGCAGTCCGCTGACTTACAGATATTGGTCGAAAACGATGACGAAGATCGATGTCAGCCAATCAGCGGATTGCAGCAAAAGTGGGGATGTAAACACGCTGTGCTTCTTCTCGTGGAAGGACGATACGTGAACTTCAAACGATCACGACTATACATTCCCTAGAACTGTAAGATTAAGCGAGACTTGACTGCTCCCTTGAAGACTCTGCTATTAGACAGATCCAAGAGCTTGAAGAGGAAACGCGTTTTGGCTTCTATGATTCTGGTACAGGTCGAGAGTCAGCACCGCTCTAGGCCGTACCGCGCAACGCAGCACTACGATCGTTACAAAAAGAGTTAGATGCACACAATACAAAGAGACAGAGAGAAAGGTAAATTTGGTGGACGCGAGCAGAAACAGCGAAGAGAAGAAATTAAACGTAAACAAAAAAAAAAAGGGGGGGAAACGTTCAATGACGGATGATGTACCTTCGTCGCTCGTCTCCTCGAGGATCTGTAGAGGGTGCAGCTTGCTTGCAACAGGGCAAGGGCAAGCAGTGCAGCGACGCAACCAACGACGATGTACAGCTTCGTCCCGTCGAGGAACAGGTCCGACGTAAATGACGTTCCTTCGTCTGCGTCTCCTCCACCCAAGTCGTTTACTGGTGACCAAAAAAAAAAATGTCCATGTTGGATCGATGCCTTATATCACTTATGTAACTTAATATAAATATTTAGTATGAATACATTGTACTGAAGTTAGATATACGTGAACACATTGTCGGCTTGTCACTAAAAAGCTCGCTTTGTTAAGTTTGTTGTAATAATAGTGTTCTCTTCGAATGACACGCCGAACTAAAGGTATAATTGAATTAAATACAATATTAAAAAAATACCCTACATCGTTATTCATAGCAAGATAGAGGAATTTTTATACTCAGAATTCACTTGAAAGTGAAAATAAGAGATAAGAATTGTATGATCTTTCACGCACCTCGAGGAGCTCTAATGACCAAGTATTGCGGATCGACGCTCAGTGCACCGACTTTACCGCTTACGAGGGCTTCTTTCAGCGCCTTCTCCGCGGCTGAGCTAGTGTCCAATGGCTTCAACGACCTACCCTTGACTTCGTTTTTATCTAAGATCAAGTCTATGTGCGCGATGACTCCGTTCTGCTCTTCGTCTCTGCACAAAATTGTGAACGTTTAAAGCATCGTGTACTTGCAAGTTCAGCCATGTAGAGACTCACTTGTGTAACTCGTTGAGACGTATTTGGTAATAACCGGGCAGTTTGTCCAAAATTGGACCGAAACTGTCCGATATCCTGTTCGAAATAACTTCGAAGTCGGGGCTGCCCGGAGCGGGCGCTGTGAAACCGTCGCCCAGGTTCACCAGTTTCACTTCCACGTCGTAGTGTAGCCTTGGTGGCGCGGGTGTTGTGAGGTCTTCGAGCTCTGTGAAAGCAAAACAATGTATTAAGGTGTTCCTAAAACACGGCGTAGATATAATTATTTGGTGGAAGTTTTTAATCTTAATGCATTATAACGAGGGAACAACCTTCGAGGCCGCAGGACTTTATGCATATCCTTTCAGACGAGACGACGGGCACAGCATCGTGTTTGCGTATTTTCTTGCTGACAGCATTGAAAATACCCCCCTTGACCGGGTACATCATGTACAAGCAGTGATCGTCCGTGAACGAAAGGTCCCTGTTATCCTTTGTTATTCGTTTCCTTGAGAATTTTAGAGTCGTTACACCGTCCACTTTGCTGCCACCGGTGTTGTAAATATCTTGAGATGGATCAAGCAGCGGGGCATTATACCCGCTGATCCAAGTATCCATGAGAAAAGCTCTGCCAGATTTATCGTCAACCCAGCCCAGAACCGCGTCTGTCTGCGACTAATAACGGAGGAGAAAATTTATCCGATGTTATTCGTTGATCTTTACAAATAAAATTGATTTTTCCCCAAAGAATGCAAATATAACATATGTATATTGTTTACACAAGCGTAGCTTATTTATTTTAAGATTCACTGTAACTTCTGGTCGTGCTTATTTCTTAAGTCTAAATTTTTGCCTGAAAATTTTACGTCGCAATAATTGATTGCAAGTATTCTTGTTTGTGTCAAATTGGTATGGATTGAGGTATCAACAACTGCGTCATGAAGAATACCCATATGAGGAGTCGAAGTACTTATAAAATAAATAAATTATGCTTGTGTCGACTGTGTGTGTATAGTATAACATTTAACAGATACCATTTTATCGTCGTCGGAGAATCCAACGCCGGTCCAGCTGTTCGTATGGGTCGTTGAAATGACAAACGATAATTGATCCTATAAGAATATACTTTCACTTATGATATATTTTTAAACGATCGGATTGCAGATTGTTAAGATACTACCTTTCGTCCCTTATACGACCATTGTATAGAGTATTCACAGGTGCCATTTTCGGGAGAGCATTGTCTAGGATAATGCCACTCGCCACTGCAGCTTGTACTCTGCGTAGCTGTATCGCTGGTGGCCATCTCTTGCTTTTTATTTTCCTCTGGAAATATTCACAAAAGCCAAATTAATATTACAGTAAACCCCAACCATAAGACAAGTAATCATTTTATTGAGTTGTATCGCATAAAACATCACAGCGTTTAATAGATCTAATCACAAATATTTTGTCTTATTAATTTAAGCATACCAATGAATAATGAACCATTACAACCCAATACAATGTGTCGTCTTTGGCAATTTATGCCATAAAAAACTGAAGCAAATGCCCCTATTTATCTACCAAAGAAATTAAGCGTAATTGCTCCCCTCTGGGAGCCGTGTCCGTGATACTTGAGCTCGTCAGCCTTGTAGAAGTCCTTGACGCTGACCTTGGCCTTTTCAATCCCACTGGGTGGATGGTGAACGTACTTTCCCGGTTCTTGTCCTTTCGCCCATATCACCTGCATGTTGGCATCTATGATTTCGTGGTCGGTCGGTTCGTTCGCGGTTAACTTTCTTCTGAAGAGTATCGTGGTGACGCCATCGCGCTCGAAGCCCATTGCGGCCGTCAACGTGTCTCTGCCGCCCCAGTATTCGTCCTTCCGCGGCGTCGACCTGTCCCTGGTATAATAATCGCCGATCCTGTGATTGTTCCCACGCGCTGAACCGATTATGATGTCGGTGCAATCCATCGGATTGAAGTCGTGTTTCGGCGTGTACTTGTGACCCGGTCCAGGCAGGATCGCTTCGATCAGGAATAACCAGGTCAGATTAAAATAAACCAGCGACCGTGTCTCGAGCGATTATGCCATTAAACGATCGATGACCGCGACACGGTTACTTTCCAACGTGTAATGAAAACAGTGTGAAATGCTATACCATTCGTTCGACATGAAAGTGAGATGTTCCATTTGTTCTTTTTTTTGAGAAAGTGAAGTGTTTTTGCATATACACGATGTTCGACCACACGTGGGAAAAATTTTAATGGGTGATTCTAGAGGCCAAAATAAGACGAAAATCAAGGATACCAATTTGTTGACGGAGGCTTCGTTAAAAAGTTATTAATGTTTAAAGTTCCGTCCGTACTGAATTTTTTTCTTGAAAACGCGCAAGATTTTGGGGGTATGTCTATTCACCAAATATGATTGTAATTGACCCCCACAGCTAATAATATTTTTTTCAGAACGATTTGAAATATTTTAATTTCGTCGAAAAATTTCACATCTTCTCGAATTTTTTTCTAGAAAGTGCGTGGGATTTCGAGGGTATGTGTAATGACCAAAAATGATTGCAATTGACCCCCACAGTTAATAATATTTTTTTCAGAACGATTTGAAATATTTTAATTTCGTCGAAAAATTTCACATCTTCTCGAATTTTTTTCTAGAAAGTGCGTGGGATTTCGAGGGTATGTGTAATGACCAAAAATGATTGTAATTGACCCCCGCAACCGAAAACAATTTTTCCAGAACGATTTGAAACTTTTCAATTTCACCGAAAAATTTGGGCACCTACTCGAATTTTTTCCTCGAAACTGAGTAGGATTTCGGGGGTATGTCTATTCACCAAAAATGTTTGTAATTGACCCCCGCAACCGAAAATAATTTTTCGGTCTTATTTTGGTCTCTAAAATCGCCCATTAAAATTTTTCCCAGGGGTGGCCTAACACCCTATAAAAATAATTGTTTCATTTTATCTCAAATAACATTGAGATATGGTTTTGAACTTGTATGTTTTCACTGTGAGCAACCAGAAACACAAGGTATGTTTAAATATTTGTAAAATTCAACTATAATATAAAATATACTAAACAGGTGAGATTCGAATAGGAATACTCTACAGTGGTCTGTGCGGTGCAAGTGCAGCTGCACCTTCAGTCATATAAATGTTACTTGGAGACGTTATGCGAAAGCGACAAGGGAAGCTGATACCAAGATGAATGCAAGTAACTTCAACTTATCAACAATCTACGTTTACAAGTTTTCCATATGGAAATGTATTCGTACGTCTTGTTAGTACTACTGATTACGTGAACGGGTTATTAATGTAACTTAAATTACTTCTTATGTGCTACTAATACTACTGTTTCACTAAACATTTTACTGTTCATATTTCTTAGTAGTCTTAGACCATTAAAACGATTAACCCTCCATAACCAAAATTATTTTTGGCTTCTAAAGACTATATTGAACACGACTGAAAATTCATTTTTCAACAGAACAAAACAATCTGGAGATCACACGGTGTTACAGAGGGTTAAATAGGATATACAATTATTAGTACTATTTTTGCTTTTGTTTTTACTAGTAGCTTCCTTTGAGGAAAAGAACTGAAACTCGGGTGCTTGAAAACTAACATGATACCATGACTGAAATGTCACTTAAGTTTTGTAACACCAGTGACTCAAAGGAAACTAGGAAATAGTCTTTTGTGATGTGAATCACGTCGATCAATATCGACTCTAGGTGTTCCATTTTAATCGTACAGAGCAAATATCATTAAAACTATTAGCAATCAGTAAACGTGCCAAATAGAAGTGAGAAGCATTTCGAGATTCTTTATATGGTAGACGTGACTTCCACACAAATAAAAGCTTCCTTTTAAATAACACTTTACCTCCAGGAAAGATAAACTAAACTGTAGGAAGTCACATCTCCCAAGTTGATAGTCTCGAAACCTTTTAGCTTGTACTTGAAATAATTTTTTCTTTTTTAACGCATCTTAATATTTGAATGGACTGATTAAAATGTCCCGCCACGATCCTCCGCGCAGTAATTTATCGTTTAAAGATCGAAATCGGGATCCCCCAATGTTCTTTGACCGAGGGTCGAATGTTTCACTTGTAACTTACAGTAGAAACGATTCAGTTTCTTTAATCCCGTGCTAAAAATTCCATCTTTAAGCGAGGCATTACTGTAAGTAGTGAAAGCATGTGCCAGTATACGAGGAAACAAGCGTCGACTCGACTCATTAGCTCGTTACCTTTTGTAGCGCTCGACTTAAGGCCCGAAATTGGCTCCGGTTCCGAGGTCGGTTCAGACTTTGGCTCCGGCTCTGACTTTGGATCTGGCTCGGAGTTGGGTTCCGGTTCAGACTTTGGCTCTGGTTCGGAACTGGGTTCCGGTTCGGACTTTGGTTCTGGTTCTGAACTCGGTTCTGGCTCGGATTTGGGTTCTGGCTCTGAGCTGGGTTCTGGCTCTGAACTTGGTTCTGGCTCTGAACTGGGTTCCGGTTCAGGTGCAGAACTGGGTTCAGGTTTGGACCTTGGTTCGCCTTTGGGGATGGGTTCTGACTGAGATTTTGGCACGGCGGTTTTAACAGCGGATTTGAATTGGAATCTTGATTCCGGTTTGGAACTGGGCTCCGGATGAGACGTTGGCTCTGGCTCGGGACTTGGTTCCGGTTCAGACGTCGGTTCTGGTTCGGATTTCGGTTCAGGGACGGGAACGGGTTCTGGGTTGGAAGTGGACTTCAGTTGGGACCGTGACTCAGGCTTGGAATTGGCTCCTGGTTCAGACTTGGGCTCTGGTTCTGAACTGGGTTCTGGTTCGGACTTTGGCTCAGATATAGGTTCGGGCGTGGTGTTGGTGCTGTCGACAGTGCTCGGCTCGGCGACGGGTTCCCCTGTGCAACAAAGCATCGATCGTCGTGCAACTACCTACTGCTTACATCGTTTACGGACCACCACCTCGTGCGTAGTGTCTCGAACGAGAGGAGGGACGCCGATTATTTCACTACTGCTTATTGGAAAGCAAACTACGTATTTCTACTATGTAATTACGGGAAGCGAGGGCTCTTTTATCTGTACTTGTATTAAACATTTATACATACCGTTTGCAGAGGGCACCACCGTGTCCGGAGACCTCCTTTTACGCCCTGTACAACAACAATCATATATAATGTTTGACGTAATCTTCAACACGTTGACTGCTACGCTAAATTCACGTTTACAACATCAAACACGGTTTATACTACCTCTATTTTTTTATTGGATTTGTTTCTAAAAATGCGGTTAATTTGAAGGAAAACAAATATTATCATCCCTTAAACCGTTAGATTAAACAAATGTCGTTTTTCAAAGCAGTTAAACTCGAGCGTTGGTGCAGTCAACGTGCGTTATCGGTGGAATTTCATATAATTATACATAATTGTACTAGTTTTTTCGTTCTTGGGAAGGATAAGCCTCGGTGCTCACCTTGTTTGGTGCTAACGCGATAAGTCACGCTCGTCTGCACCGTGACGTCAACGTCGGAACGGGGAGTCGAAGCCAACAACGCAACGTCGTGAGCTTTGGCCGACCTCCTCTTGGCACCGGACCTCTCCGTTCCGAACTCTGGCTCCGGTTGGGGCTCCGGTTCTGGTTCTGGTTTCGGTTCTGGTTTCGGTTCGGCCTCCGGTTCGGGTTCCGATTTTGGCTCCGGTCGCGGCAGCGGCTCTCCCTTCGGGCGTTCTTGAATGTCGGGGAACGCTCGACAGATCGGAGTCAAGTCGCTTGGTCGCCAGCCAACGGCCACCCAGCTCGTGGTATTTACTACCATCACGCCCTCGAGTTCTTTGCTATCCTTCAGTATGCGCCAATAAAAGGTGAAGTTGTCGGAAAATTTCTTCATCGTGTAAACGTCCAAGTCCACGTCGATGGTCTTGATCGGGGATTCTAAAACAAATTACGAAGTTAATAACAACGAACATCGTAAAATATTTCAATGGACGTTTCATTTATAAAGAACTGGCTCGCGACATGGTAGCAGAGAACAGATTGGCGTAACGGGTCCGAAAGTTCGGTGCAAGAAAGTTGCTCCAGTTCAAGGTGCATCGAAATCTCGGTGAAACTTACTCTTCGCGCAACCCGGACCGAACCAGCCGATGTTGCAGTAACACTGCTTGGTGGGCGCGGTCGTGCCGCCATTGTCGATGCACGTGCCCTGAATACCGCAGTCCGAGTCGTCGAGGCATTCCTCCTTAAATTCGCACCTTGTGCCGTGATAGAGACGGTCGCATCTGCACCGACCCACGAGATATCTGCCGTGACCGCTGCAATCCTCCCTGTAGGCCTTTCTGTCGATGATCTGACGCATATTACAGAACATTAGGCAACATAGCGCGGTAAACGGGGTGTCAGCTGATTCTATGCGAAAAAATATATCGAAACTGCGTGATTACGTTTTTTCGTACGAGTCTTCGTTACCGAGAAAATCGACGTTGAAAATGAGTGGCGCACGCGCGTGCCCCGCGTATCTCCAAACGCAATTTTCTCGAGAACCATGGGAGGTACGAAAAAATTTCATTCTACGTTTTTTATTTATTTTTAACCGCCGACAAGCATACTTACATCGATGTCGGCGCAAGACCAAAATCTATAACTCGCCCCCCACTCCTCGGCTTCTCGCAGAAGTCGAATCGTACAGTCTGTGCACGTGAAGTTCTGTGGTAAGTGCACGGCGTAACTCTGCGCCCTAGAAATCGAGGAATTTTATTTTGTTATGCTATCGTAACGAATCGTTAGAATTGCGAAAGTATCCGTGATATAATTGAACTCACGTGGCGTCATCTTCCACGAATTCGCTGTTCTTCGTCACAGGGGTTAAATCAACCAATGGCCTGTCGAGGGCGTCCAAGATTTGCAGACGAAATCCACCCTGAAAGCATATAAATAAATCAGAAAAAGAGATTCTCCAACAATAGAATTAAACTTTTTTATTTTTTACGCGTTGTATAATTATATGGTAACTAATATGATAATAAAGACAGCACTCTATTTCGTTTACCATTATTTATAAATTTAAAACAAATTTTAGGTTAATTAGGAGAGCGAAAAGGACTTCGTTATTTGCGAAAGGGAAAGCAAGATACTAAAGAAAAGGCTGTTGCCGTATTCGGTGAGTTAATAAATATAATAAAATATGATTCTTAGATTATACAGGGTGTTCAACCACCCTTGGGAAAAATTTTAATGGGCGATTCTAAAGACCAAAATAAGACGAAAATCAAGAATACCAATTTGTTGATTGAGGCTTCATTAAAAAGTTATTAAAAAATTAAATTGAAAAATCTCATACCGTCCTTAAAAAAATTATTGTCAGTTTCGGGGGTCAATTACAATCATTTTTGGTCATTAGACATACCCTCGAATTCCTAACCACTTTCGAGAAAAAAATTCGAATAGGTATTGAAATTTTTAGACGAAATTAAAAAATTTCAAATTACACTAAAAAAATTATATTTAGTTATAGGGGTCAATTACAAACATTTTTGGTCAATAGACATACCCCCGAAATCCTACTCAGTTTCGAGAAAAAAATTCATTACGGGTATAACTTTAAACGTTAATAACTTTTTAACGAAGCCTCAATCAAGAAATTCATATTCTTGATTTTCGTCTTATTTTAGCCTCTAGAATTCCCCATTAAAATTTTTCCCATGGATGACCGAACACCCTATATAAACATCGCAGAAAATAATAGTAATTTTAATATTAATTTTCTATAATAACAAGTAGAATATTCTGCGAATTAACGAACCGAAGCTCCGTCGAATAATGAGAAATTTCTTGCGCGACCCGAAATGTCGAAATAAAAAATGGCTGTCGGATTATGATCAGTAATTTAATGAACTATAACACGAAATTACGTTATAAACGGGGAAAGGAATACAAATGTATAGAGCGAGCAGATTGTATGAATAAAATGTACACAGTGCGTGTTTAACAGGATCGTTTTAATTCCGTTGTGTTTGGAAACGCAGCCAAGTTACGGGTGGAATCGCTTTAGTTCCAATGAGTGAGCTTCCGCGCGGTTTCTTTCGCTACGCTAGCGTCGGAAGCGAGAAACGGTCAAGAGGACGTTGAGACATCGATCGCGCTCGGATAGCGGTATCGAGCGAGCTTATCGCGGAATCCATGACATAGAAACTAGCCTTCCGTTTGATCGGTCACGTTGAATAAAAAATGACGATGCTCATTAATTCGATAGAAAATCCTCAATGGAATTTATTATATCGATAATGTTGTTATGGGATTAGTTCCATCGTTAGACACAGCTTCGATCAACGGTTACTCGATGGGAGTCGCAATAATTCTGCCGTTACGAAACCGCAGTTTCATGAAACGTCCACCGAATTGGAATTAGGAAGGAGAGATGTCGCCGCCGGAGATCAACGAGTCGCAACAGGTAACGGATGTAATAACGTCGAGTGTCGATTCAATGGGCACTCCGTGTCGATCGTAGGTACTGTGAATAAAGATACGTCGAAGAAAAAGCCCGTTATAAATTCGACCGGTGCGTCAGAGGATTGCATTCTTTTCGCATGTCACGTTTCACACTCGGAACTGGATATGTTTCATTCGAACAAAAGATAAGACGTAATTATTCGCAGACAATACACGTCGAATAACTGACGTTTGATCTATCAGAGGCGCATTGTCTCGAAGAACGCCTCGTCTCGAGTAATCTGCTCCTTTAATAATCATATAATGTAAGATTTAATATCTCACAGTCGATTGTTTGTTAATCAGACACTTGCATTACACATTGAGTAATCTGAACAAACGGATCCTCGAAGACTCACGAGACGGTTATAATACTCGAGTACGTTTGCGAAGATTGTACTCGTCTGGGAAGACTGATAAAAATCAAATTAATTAGAAATTCATTCGAAAGTTGAAACAATCGGGGAAGGGTTATTGAAATGTTATCTAGATAAAAAGTTCGCCCATCTCATAACCTCAAAACTCTGTCGATAACTACTGGTAGTCGTTCGGAACTTATCGAGCCTATTCTCTAGAACGTGCAGGTTTTGCTTGCGTTTCGCATCGTCAAATATTCTCTGAGGTGTGAAACGCGCAAAAACAGTGTCGTTTTGTAAAATACAATGCGCCGAGGTGCATTTAGCGGCGAAATGGAATACGTTCACCGGAGATGATCGTCGCTTTTCATGAAAGTACCGTCGAAAAATCTCGCGAGAGAGTTCGAAATGTTTTCCAACGGTGCAGCGCGACGATTGCGCCGCCACTCGAAAGGAGGAGAAAGGGAAGAGGCGGTTCGCGAAGTGGTACTGCTTCGCACGGCACACACCTGCAGCGGTTGCAGCGTTATTGTCGAATTTTTCTCATGCCGTGGATATTTTCGTGTGTAGAACGGCGCGAGAGCTGCGCCGACTAAAACCAGTTACTAAAGAGAAGAAAATACGACGTGAATTTGTACACGCGAAAATACGCAGATTGGCCTGACGTCGATTGCTATACCGAGAAGGTATACCACGAGATCAATTTCACATCGAATTTCACGGGAAGTTTAGATTAAATCGTGATATTATGCTACCGATCTTTAACTCATTCATGGAGGATTAGAAGGTAATGCAACTTTTGGCTAAAACGGATCCTCTCTCGACGGCTCGATTATTTATCCAGCAACGGACCCGACGAGCTTTGGCTTCGATCCGAGTCATTGGCGACAGTCGAGTTACGGTACTCGACATACCGATGTGTTCCACGGAGTTCGGGCTCTTTATCGTACGCGTCCACATGCAAAGCGACTTATCCCTTACCACCTTCTTTCCGACCTATCTGCCTACGTAGGGTACGCGAGTATCTCGAAACGCATGCCGAGCTTCGCTTCTGAATTATTCAACGCGCGTCACCTTGAGCGACGACCAGCAAGCGTAGGCTGAGCTCAGCCTCTGTCTTTTCTTTCCCTTTCGTAGACCACGCGCGGACAAATTCGTGATGTCTTTGACGATGACTTAGGTACTCGCGACGATGCGCCGTCGGGAATACGAATGTCCGACTTCGACCGTGCTGGGCTGTCCGTTTGCGTTTAGGTTAGGGACCGTCGTAAGCTTCAACTTTAACACGTTCATCGTCCTATCAAACCTATCAAATTTTCTACGAGACCAGTTTCATTTATTTGCCAATTGAAAATTACATAACCTACAATATTTCGTAGTACCTATTTTTACGACCACCTAACCTTACTTCTTTTCACGAAGTTTCAAATGCTCGGTTTTCATTAAACGTGCACAATTGTAATATCTATTTAACTCTTGAAAGTGGTCAATTAGTGGAACGAAGGTGTTTCCGCGGAGAAATGTTTCCAACGAATGCGACGCGTGCCATAAAGTGCCATAATTACACATGCTCTGCACGCGACATGTGTTAGCAGGAAAAGAATTAAGTAATTTTAAGTCTGACCTAATTGCGGTTGAATTACTTTAGGTATATGGCCGGGATTTTCGTAATCCGCGTATGTATATGAACGACTGGGAGAGGTTATGTTCATCGCGTAGTTGGAGAGGATGCTCGAAAGATAAATGCAGAAACTTATACAGGGGGTTCCCACCCCTGGGAAAAATTTTAATGAAGAATTCTAGAGGCCAAAATAAGGCAAAAATCAAGAATACCAATTTTTCCTTTGAGGCTTCGTTAAAAAGTTATTAACCTTTAAAAGCTTCGCCCGTACTGAATTTTTTTCTCGAAAATGTGCAGGATTTCGGGGGTATGTCTATTCACCAAAAATGATTGTAATTAACCCCTCTAACTAAAAATAATTTTTCCAGAATAATTTGAAATATTTTAATTTCGTCGAAAAGGCACCTGATTAGATTTTCGCTAAGGAATTTTTTTTCTCGAAAATGCGTAGGAATTTGGGGGTATGTGTAATGATCAAAAATGATTGTAATTGACCCTCGCAACCGAAAATATTTTTTTCAGAACGATTTGAAATATTTTAATTTCGTCGAAAAATTTCTCACTTTCTCGAATTTTTTTCTCAAAAATGAGTAGGATTTCGGGGGTATGTCTATTCACCAAAAATGATTGTAATTGACCCCCACAGCTAACAATATTTTTTTCAGAATAATTTGAAATATTTTAATTTCGTCGAAAAGGCACCTGATTAGATTTTCGCTAAGGAATTTTTTTTCTCGAAAATGCGTAGGAATTTGGGGGTATGTGTAATGATCAAAAATGATTGTAATTGACCCTCGCAACCGAAAATATTTTTTTCAGAACGATTTGAAATATTTTAATTTCGTCGAAAAATTTCTCACTTTCTCGAATTTTTTTCTCAAAAATGAGTAGGATTTCGGGGGTATGTCTATTCACCAAAAATGATTGTAACTAACCCCCGCAATCGAAAATAATTTTTCCAGAACGATTTGAAATTTTTGAATTTAATTGTTAATAACTATTTAACGAAGCTTCAGTCAAGAAATTGTTATTCTTGATTTTCCTCTTATTTTGGCCTCTAGAATCCCCCATTAAAATTTTTCCCAGGAGTGGCCGAACACACTGTACATCGGAGAAAGTCTAAACGCGAAATAATAAAACGTGGCACGATTTTATGCAGCTCTCGCGTAACCGCTAATATGATTTTCCCATTTTAAATAGCTGTTCGAGTTTCGTAGGCATTTTTCTCTTTAAAAGTGGCATGTATACAAGCCCTTTTTTTAACGTTACGATACAAATTTCATACTTTCCCAACTAATATCAAGAAAGTTGGACAACAACGTTGTCAGCTTGTTTTTTTTTCTTCGCTCGTTTTCAGTGCTAATTGTAAGAAGCGCATGTATGTATGCACAGGAATTACCGACTGGTCTCGCTAGAACGGTTTCGCAGCTTTCTTTTTTTACCACGCGGCCAATGAAATTCACCAACGAATTCAATTATCGGGTAAAAGTGGCGTGGCAGGCGAAAATGCGAAGGAAAGTTTAACGAGATGGTAAATGCGTGGCGGTAATCCGTTTCGTTTTGAGATTAAATAATCAACACGCTATAGAATAAAAAATGGTGTCTACTTACTCGATGAGGGTAAGCCAGATGCCATGTGACGTTGAAGTCGCTCCCAGAGAGTAAAGTAGTCTTAACGTCGCCTGTAAACAGAATGCATACATATTTATATTATGCAACGTTACGCCATTCATCGTGAATTCTTGGGACGCGTTATATGCAATAAAATAAATTGCCTCGAGAAACGGAAATTTGTAATTTCTCAAGCTCATCGATTTAGACAAGCGATCTTATAAACAATGAGAAGTTAATATTCATTGCGATAACGAGACACGATAATTTGTAACAATCGCCGGAAATAAGCTTAAATGCAAGTTCAACGAAACCTCGTGTACGGATACTCCTGCTTGCATTCAGGCTATTCAAATTGAATAAGAACGATGGACATTTTTCGATACTTTAATAGAAACAGGGTTAAAAACCTTCAGGTTATTTATTCGTCCAGAATATACTTTGCAAATTAAATTTTCACGTCGTGTGATCGCGGAAATCAATTACACGGAACTGAGGCATTAGAAATCGCCATGATCTGGAAAACGCATCGAGGCGAATACGTTCGTTCGTATCGCGAATTACATCGGTCGTTACGAAAACGTATTCCTACGTAATACGGGGATGGGGAGGGGAGCGTGGCTTAAAATACTCTGATTCGCCAGCAGAAACAGGGATGGTTAGAGATAAGGATCTACAGTGGTGTTTATCGTATCGAGCCACAGTCGCGGAAACAATCGAGAGTGGCACGTAGTACAATTAGTTTCCGGAAGTGGCCGAGAGCGGCGCGCGTTCCGCGACCGATCCTGCCTTATAAGGATTACGAGTTCTCTCCCCTCAGTCTCCGCTACCGCGCGCTTCCCTGAAAAGAAAGCAAGCGTTCCCTTCCACGGAACTGTCGACCCGTCGATTAAATTATGGACGAATGCCAAAGCCATCGACGCCGTAACGTACGATTCGGAGGACCGTACAAAAAATTAATATGCGTGACAACGTTCACGGACACCGTTAAACGTGTGCGTGTGCATCTATGGCAATGGTGGCCAAACTGCAACTCTTCCAGACCCCGACATATCAACGCCAAAAGCAATTCGTACGAAGTGCAACTACCTAATATAAATCGAAGTCAATCACGAACCCACGAACCTTCTAGCAGTGACTAATAGAGGAAAAATATTACTGTACGTTCATATATGATTATCATGAGGAGGTTTGGCCACCACTGTTCTATGGTGTCCGTCTACACTCGTGTTCGTACTTCTCGTTACCGACGATACAGGTGGATGTGCCGAGGTCGCGCGTTCTTTTTTATGGCTTATGAGAATGGTTTACGTCCTGTCACGTTTAGAGGTTAGTTAGTGACGCCGCGAGTGATATACGTCGAGATTGCGGAGAATGGCGAAATTAAGAAGAGGCTGGCTCGTTAACAAGTTTCTGCGTCTAAACCGACAAGGAAATTCGAGGTAAGGAGATATGTTTCGAAATTGGACGAAAGTTATTATATTTATTTTTAATAGCGAATAATTCGCAGTATCGTAGATTGTACTTGTTAGCGAGGTTATGTAGCGAATCTTGTGGTAATGCATCAATTGTTTCACATTTGTATGTACGATTCTATAATATTATAGTATGAAATTCTATAATAAATCAATGTGATCCTGTGTTCCTCTGTCCATTCCAAACCAAGCGCCGTTCAAAAGGTTAATCTGCAATTTTCTTCCTTTTCTAGGGACGTCCCTTGATGTATGCAACGAACGATGCACCAGGGATGCGTGCATCGAAAGTTCACGTATTCCTCGCGAACGCAAGTAAGTAAAAGAAAAGAAAAAAAAGGTGTACGTGTTGTGTGGCTGCAGCGTGGAGGCAAGACGTGGAAGGTAATGCCCGGGCAACCGAGGTTCGAGTTCCCTTCGCGCGAGTCGGGTGAAAGTCGCTTCGAATCAGACTAGCGGGCTATCCCCACCGGGACGTGTCTTCGCGTTAATGTCGTTTTCCCATAGAAACCCCCTCGCCTCTTCCCCTATTCTCCTAGCGATCGACCAACGACGCCATCCTCGGGACGACCGCGAAAATTCCGCCGGTAATTTCCGGTCCATGCCCGCGTTCCGTTCCGCGGATCATGCAACGAGCCAGCAGCGTCTGGAGATACTTGTCCTCGCTGGTAACACTATCGAACGGGATTCACCGTTGTTTTTCTACGCATGCCAGCGACGCCACGTCTCGCGTTTCACCGGTCCGTTCTTTCTATGCGAGCTGGAGCTGTCTGTTTTCAGTTCGTCTGCATCGGGAACTGGTCCGGCTCGAAGAGGAGGGATGCTGACCGATCTCGATGGTATGTGTTTATTTATCGTGTTCTTTCCTACGATAATCCGACAATTGTACGAGATGTAAGCAGGTATATGCAAGTAGACCTATCATGCAATGTATTTTTTCGGTCCATTTTTCTTCATAATATTTTCGGTAAAGAATTTTTTTCTCGAAAATGCGAAGGATTTCGAGGGTATGTCTAATGACCAAAAATGATTGTAATCGACCCCCGCAACCGAAAATAATTTTTCCAGAATGATTTGAAACTTTTCAATTTCATCGAAAAATTTGGGCATCTACTCGAATTTTTTTCTAGAAACTGAGTAAGATTTCGAGGGTATGTCTAATGACCAAAAATGATTGTAATCGACCCCCGCAACGGAAAATAATTTTTCCAGAATGATTTGAAACTTTTCAATTTCATCGAAAAATTTGGGCATCTACTCGAATTTTTTTCTAGAAACTGAGTAAGATTTCGAGGGTATGTCTAATGACCAAAAATGATTGTAATCGACCCCCGCAACGGAAAATAATTTTTCCAGAATGATTTGAAACTTTTCAATTTCATCGAAAAATTTGGGCACCTACTCGAATTTTTTTCTAGAAACTGAGTAGGATTTCGAGGGTATGTCTAATGACCAAAAATGTTTTTAATTGACCCCCGCAACCGAAAATAATTTTTCCAGAATGATTTGAAACTTTTCAATTTCACTGAAAAATTTGGGCACCTACTCGAATTTTTTTCTAGAAACTGAGTAGGATTTCGAGGGTATGTCTAATGACCAAAAATGATTGTAATCGACCCCCGCAACGGAAAATAATTTTTCCAGAATGATTTGAAACTTTTCAATTTCATCGAAAAATTTGGGCATCTACCTGTCGATTTTTCTTTAAAATTTTCTTATTATGATTGTTTGCCTAAGTAGGTTCTTCCATAGTTACATGTGTGGATAGAAATGACTGTTTATAGCCGTCTGGCGGTGGACAGAAATATTTAATCACGTGTTTATGCGACAAAATTGTTTATGGTTAAAAACTTTTAACGTTGCGGATGGTAATATTCTGTTTATTCGTGCGGTACATTATACAGCGTAATCATTTGTCTCAAAGACCAGTGTATGGCCTGCTAATGGATCATTAGCATAGTGGTTCACTTTGCAGAGTACCTACTAACATCATTAGTGGTACGTACCACAGACACAGCATCTGTATTATAGGCCATTCCATTTCGAAGACTCTTAACAGCCTTGATGTCCGTATATCGTGAACTAATAACGAACTAAATCAGAATCGCAACAGCATGACACTAACGAGGCCAAGGTTTTCGCAGGACAGTTGCTCGATGAAGAAAAACGATTTAATGTATCACCTTTAATATTTTATGTAGCTCAGAAAGACGTGATCCAATTCTATTTCGTTCGTCAAGGACTTTTTACTTCAACACTGTTTCTATAAAAAGTTTTATTTTCAATAACAAAATTAATACAATACGTAGAAAGTAGACAAAGTCCTTCATTATGCTCGATGGGGGAACATATTAGTTTTTAGGTTAGAATAAGTGAGGTTTATGGAACAACGCGTTTCTTTTATAATATACAGGTTGTTCAGCTAAACCTGGGAAAAATTTTAATGGGGGATTCTAGAGGCCAAAATAAGACGAAAATCAAGAATACTTCGTTAAAAAGTTATTAACAATTAAATTAAAAAATTTCAAATCGTTCTGGAAAAATTATTTTCGATTGCGGGGGTCAATTACAAACATTTTTGGTGAATAGACATACCCTCGAAATCCTACTCAGTTTCGAGGAAAAAATTCGAGTAGGTGTCCAAGTTTTTCGACAAAATTGAAAAGTTTCAAATCGTTCTGGAAAAATTATTTTCAGTTGCAGGGGTCAATTACAAACATTTTCGGTGAATAGACATACCCTCGAAATCCTACTCAGTTTCGAGGAAAAAATTCGAGTAGATGTCCAAATTTTTCGACAAAATTGAAAAGTTTCAAATCGTTCTGGAAAAATTATTTTCAGTTGCAGGGGTCAATTACAATCATTTTTTGTGAATAGACATACCCCCGAAATCTTGCGCATTTTCAAGAAAAAAATTCAGTACGGTCGGAACATTAAACGTTAATAATTTTTTAACGAAGTTTCGTCTTATTTTGGCCTCTGGAATCCCCCATTAAAATTTTTCCCACGGGTGACCTAACACCCTGTATAACTGTTTAATAGAATGCAAAACTGAACAATACGTATCTTACTAAATTGAACAAAACGTGTCTTACATGTTAAGCACTTAAGTGTTGCCACCTAGCGTCGCGCAAAATCGTACGTGTGGACCGCATCATTCACCAGATGCCTCCACAAGCTTTTCCTATTTTAATTGAATATTTCGACGTAAGTAAAAATGAAACACTCACCACGTGGCATTCCACATGGTCCGGGAGTTCTGGCGTTGTCCAGGAAGTCCAAGTCGTATTTCCTCGCTCGCGGAAAAGTCAAGGCAACGTGTCCCCGCGCTTCCCGGTATATTACCGTCGATACCAGTAATATTATCAGTCCCGACATGATCGTAGAACACGTTTTCGATGACATTTTCAGGCACGAACGTACACGTGCGAACGTCCAGCGTCGTCCACGCTCACAGGCTCGAGTCTTTCACTAAATTCCTCTGGCTCGTTCCCTCTGAGAATTTTCCTCTCGCGCTCCTGAGACCCTCCTGCTGATTTTTCCTGACGCTCGGCATGGGCACCCCTCGTTGATTAACTCCTTCCGCCTCGGTGAGGCCAATCTGAAAGAACCAACGAGAACAAATCCTTAGCTCGTTCGCTGCGCTCAACGCGTTACGCTTCCCACTAACGAGTAAAAAGTCTCGCGGCTCAGAGTCACGCGAACAATTTTATTCGAACAATAGACGACCAATAACGCTAACTTGCAGCATTCGAACGTGGAATTAAATATTTATCCGATCGTTTATTATCTAGAACTTGGTATACGTTGAATGTTTATTGTTAGAATTAATATTTGTTCATCTCTGACCCGAGAGGTTCGACTCTGATCAAGTATTCGAGAGCGTAGTTTGTGACTCGAAGGGATACACGTGCAACTATACCAAGTCAAGGCCAATTTTTGACGCTTGTGCAAACTCGTTCTTTGGAAACGTGTCTGGTTGAGATTACATAAATTATTACATGGCGCGCGTTTATGTCTTGAATAAATTTTCAAGTATCGGTGATCGAGCGTCGAATTTTCGGGCATTTTAAAACTGTTGCAAAATTTTCGATCAAACTTGTAGGTTATAGAAATACTTAAAACAAACTCGTTCCTTATTTACGTAACGTTTTCGATCTACTCAATTTGTAAAACGAGGGACGAAAGTGTACGTACGTTTATAATACGTAATACTTGTTTATTGTCATTGTATTAGATGTTTAATTAACGCAATAACTAATACTTCTTATACAACTGACGCGTCGAAGATCAAGTTAACCTCGAATTACTGAGTTTTAATTGTAGTAAATATTCACTATGCTCGTTATGGAACTGCAAAGTCAGTATAAATGATAGCATCCAATTAAAGATCATCGTGAATTGTTCACTTTACGTTATCCGTTAACGATTGGTTTAAAAATATTGAAATATACAGGGTGTTCGGTCAACCATGGGAAAAATTTTAATGGGACATTCTAGAGGACAAAATAAGACGAAAATCAAGAATATCAATTTCTTGATGAAAGCTTCGTTAAAAAGTTATTAACAATTAAATTCAAAACTTTCAAATCGTTCTGGAAAAATTATTTTCGGTTGTGGGGGCCAATTACAATCAGTTTTGGTCATTAGACATACCCCCGAAATCCTACTCAGTTTCGAGAAAAAAATTCGAGTAGGTGCCCAAATTTTTCGGTGAAATTGAAAAGTTTCAAATCATTTTGGAAAAATTATTTTCGGTTGCGGGGGTCAATTACAATCAGTTTTGGTCATTAGACATACCCCCGAAATCCTACTCAGTTTCGAGAAAAAAATTCGAGTAGGTGCCCAAATTTTTCAGTGAAATTGAAAAGTTTCAAATCATTTTGGAAAAATTATTTTCGGTTGCGGGGGTCAATTACAAACAGTTTTGGTCATTAGACATACCCCCGAAATCCTACTCAGTTTCGAGAAAAAAATTCGAGTAGGTGCCCAAATTTTTCGGTGAAATTGAAAAGTTTCAAATCATTTTGGAAAAATTATTTTCGGTTGAGGGGGTCAATTACAAACATTTTTGGTGAATAGACATACCCTCGAAATCTTGCGCATTTTCGAGAAAAAAATTCAGTTCTGACGGAACTTTAAACGTTAATAATTTTTTAACAAAGCCTCCATCGACAAATTGGTATTCTTGATTTTCGTCTTATTTTGGCCTCTAGAATCCTCCATTAAAATTTTTCCCAACCGAACACTCTGTATAATTCACAAGCTAAAATTATACAGTGGGAACGATATAGGAAAAATAAAATAGTGTCGTCTATAAGAGCACAGCAAAATTCTGGATTGTTTTTTACTACGTAATTTATGGAAGAATATATTGACCTTTGCCTCGAAGTCCACCGAAAGAAAGATACAGTAATAACAAGAAGCAATGGGCAACTGGTATTCTAGGTTGCAGCGTGTCAGCGAAACGTATAATTTCCTCGAGTTTTTTCCAGTTTTAAAATACCAACAGAGAGAACAAAGCAAACATTCTATCGATCACTCATCGTAGAGAAGAATAACGGTCCGTCAGTTGGAAGGACAACACCGTACACGCACGCGACTTCCTTTATTATCACTTCCTCTCCACGAGACAAGGATGAATATAGCGAAATAAGAACCGACTGAATAATTTAATAAAACATTATCGACGATATCTTCTTTCTATAAAGAAGTATTTAACATAGTGCGAGGTATAACGTTATCGCGAGGAAAATAAATAAAAATAGAGAACGTCCAGAACAAAGAACGAAGCACGAAATCGAAGAACTCGCCGTGTGAAACGCGAGGAGACAAAGGCGAAGGACGCGTGTACATCAAGATAAATTAGAAGGAATAATTATGGCGGATTGTTGAGCGCGGTGCACGGATAAAAACTGGACGACTGCGAGAAGATTGCGTTCGTCGTTTGAAAAATTGGAATCGCAGAAGTACAGTGGACGCAGGAGGCGTGAAAGACGAGAGAAACGGATGGGGAAACGTGTTGTACAAATTGGTAGTAATTATGTCGAGGAAACCTTGAGTCAGAGACAATTATCAAATTAGACATATAAATAAGGGTGGAACGAAACGCAGAAAAATGACGGAGACTATGTAGAAGCAAAATATTAATTCGTATAAACGACATATTCTACTGTGTATTTATTTTATTCGGAATAGTAGTCGTTTGATTTATCGCCTATCGCGTTTATCTCAGTGCATGCACTCTCGGCAATCTTCAAGAAAGTGTCCAATTTTAAAATGAAACGGTAAAATCCAAACCGTGTATAACTTGCGGATATAACGACAATACGACCGTAACGAATTCTGACCGTTAAATCGGGGCCAGTTAAATCGGGGTCTTACTGTACTTGTTTCCGAAGTCGACCCAAAAAACAACAGGTTGAAAGCGTTAAAATATGGAATTTACTCGTTAATGTTTCTATTAATAATAACGTACTAAATTTCGAAAGCAGTATAATATACGTTTATTATAGGCGTTCTATCTTTTTGCCGCGGAACGTAAACAAGTTAAAAACCACCGACACAAGCTCGATCGTCATACGCAAAAACAAGGAGAAAAAAAGAAAAAAACACAAACGACGAAGCATTAAGGATTACAGGGCATTCCATCGGGCGCGCGTAAGTCTATGGAAATTAATATATTCGTGAAACGGTTGCGACAACATTTCTACGCAGCCATTGCGACACACGGGAGCGGATCTCCTTCTGAGGAATCTAAACGCGGCCTCAGAATGGCCTCAGCCTGGCCTCATCGACGAAGTACGCAGCCCTACCTGGCAATTCACTCGCAAAGATGAGTGGACGTTAGTGGGAGTGTAGAGCTCGATGGAGAGGGCAGGGGGGCAGGCATAACGGGGGAGGAAACCGAGGTAGAACACAACGCGCGTACAGGGTATTTTTTCCACGCCTCGTGGAAACCTGACATTCTGCAGAATCTCGATCCCGTCGATTTCCAGCGACACGTTCTTCCACTTGTTCTTAAACGAACCCGACGGCCGTTACGAAATCGCGTTACGTACTCGCACGGGGCATTTGCGATTTCAGTGCACGATACAAGTAGCATCGTTCCGTTCTGGATCGCGTTCGCGAATTCCGACGTTCGCGAAAATAAGCCATTATCTCATCAGAAAGTGGCTTTCTACGCTTTTCGACCGAGACGGAGAATTTCCGAGAAGCCCAACCACCGTTCTCTGCTATCTTCGACGATGCTAATTCGCGCATGCGCACGGGCCACGTGCATCGCTCGCACGACATTCCGTTCGCGTTTTCGTAAACATTCTAGGTCGTTCGGTCATGGAGTTCGAGCGTCGCGAAACAGAGGGCTGCATAATATGTTTAAATTCTCTTTTTACACGGTATTGTCAGCGACGTGTCAACCGTGTGAAAGGAGACACGTGACGAAACAGAATTTGTCGTGGTACTTTCAAAATTCGTGGAAACAGTAAGGAAATAGTTGCTTGAAGGGGTTTAGATAGACAAACACCGGAAACAAGTATCGTTAGAGGGGGGAGAAAGAATTAATTGACATTCCATCCGATGACAGACGACGATTTCTATCGGTGTCGATGAACGGGTTGTTTGCGCGTGGTGTGTTTCGACTCGAGCAACCAACGTCGAATGGGAGGTGAGGTAAGAACCGAACAAGGTGGGAGATCAGGCGCAGCTACGTAGGGAAAACGATCCGCCTTCGACGGCTCGTGGAAAACGAGTTGACATTCCAGCTAACACCGATGTCGTTGTCCTTACCTACGTTCTTGCTCGTTTTATTTATTATTCGCGCTCTAAATGCTGCTGATCGATTTCACACGTGATCTTGAGAAACGTATCTGCCTTTACGCCCCCATGCGACGAACAGGTGAACCTTCACCGTTGACGCGAGATTAAAAAAAGCTTGTCAATTGTCAATGTCTTTTATGACAGTAGGATGCAACGAATACGCCTCATATCTCACTAAAAGTAATATGCCACAGTGGAAATATTTATTGAGTTTATTTTAACACGTTGTCTGCCAGTCTTCAATGGTAAAATTGTTTACGAAACCAAAACTTTGATTTTAGGCAACTGCAAACTACATAACTTAATACTTGTCATAGTACTTATTTTCGTAACTCCGGTCAAATTTATAAAGCCTATTGAAATTCATTTTCTTTAACGTTTCAACTTGAGAATTAATTGTTTTAGTCACCCATATGTGGGTAATCAAAGTGTTAATTTGTTCAAACTGTTACAGGGTGTTCAACCACCCTTGGGAAAAATTTTAATGGGAGATTTTAGAGGCCAAAATAAGACGAAAATCAAGAATACCAATTTATTGATGGAGGCTTCGTTAAAAAGTTATTAACGTTTAAAGTCCCGCCCGTACTGAATTTTTTTCTCGAAAATGCGCAGGATTTCGGGGGTATGTCTATTCACCAAAAATGATTGTAATCGACCCCCGCAGCTAACAATATTTTTTTCAGAACGATTTGAAATTTTTTTTTCCGTCGAAAAATTTCAGCACCTATCCGATTTTTTTTCTCGAAAGTGGTTAGGATTTCGGGGGTATGTGTAATGACCAAAAATGATTGTAATTGACCCCCGCAGCTAACAATATTTTTTTCAGAACGATTTGAAATATTTTAATTTCGTCGAAAAATTTCACACCTTCTCGATTTTTTTTCTAGAAAATGGGTAGGATTTCGGGGGTATGTGTAATGACCAAAAATGATTGTAATTGACCCCCGCAGCTAACAATATTTTTTTCAGAACGATTTGAAATATTTTAATTTCGTCGAAAAATTTCAGTACCTACTTCAATTTTTTTCTCGAAAGTGTGAAAGAATTCGAAGGAATATGTATTCACCAAAAATGATTGTAATTGACCCTCGCAACTGAAAATAATTTTTTCAGAACGATTTGAAATTTTTTTTTTCCGTCGAAAAATTTCAGCACCTATCCGATTTTTTTTCTCGAAAGTGGTTAGGATTTCGAGGGTATGTCTATTGACCAAAAATGATTGTAATTGACTCCCGCAACCGAAAATAATTTTTCCAAAACGATTTGAGATTTTTTTTTTCGTCGAATTTAGGCGCCTATTTAGATTTTTGGTAAGGAATTTTTTTCCCGAAAATGGTTAGGATTTCGAGGGTATGTCTATTGACCAAAAATGATTGTAATTGACCCTTGCAACTGAAAATAATTTTTTCAGAACGATTTGAAATTTTTTAATTTAATTGTTAATAACTATTTAACGAAGCCTCAGTCAAGAAATTGTTATTCTTGATTTTCGTCTTATTTTGGCCTCTAGAATCTTCCATTGGAATTTTTCCCAGGGATGGCCGAATACTCTGTATAATGTACAAAAGATAACTCAATGAATTTGTTTCTAGTGGAAAACAACACTGAGCACCAATGCCAGGAAGATAACTGGACAGCCAACAAGTTGGACAGCAAAACTTTCTCGAATTCCTCTGTTTACCTTCCACGTTCCTATGCAGTTCTGTGCTCGTACGTAGATTTCTTTTATTCGAATAAATTACTGCAACGAAACGGTAGAAGTGACGGATAAGTATTAAAATGAGATCGAAACTTTCTGATTTCGTGTACATGGACAAAATTGCTAATTATCGTTACGGATGCTCGTTAATGAATCCGCCAGAAAAGAAAAGTAGAAAGGGAATTGTGAATTCGCGCCAAACAAAGTCCTTGTCTTCTCGATACCCGTATATGTACGCAGAAGTATCGAAATGGGTCGAGCGAATCCGTGAAACAATGGCAAAAGTGTTGAAGGAAACGTTTCTCCGATTGCTCGGGGGAGGGGAGTGAAAAAAAGATGGCGTTTCTAAACGCGTCGCGGTGACTGATCGTTCTCATTGATGCGAGATCTCGCGGGCAGCCGAGAACAGAGAATTGCCCGAGTGGGAGAAAACGAAGGAACTGCGATGTTATAGCGAACATTCTCCTTCGACGTGTCGTGGAAAACCAGCCGCCGTTCCGACGATGGTTTCATTCAGTTTTCGTTTCGTTCTCACTGTCTCGTCGCGTTTTCACCAGGGAGGATATTACGCGATCCCGTTGGCATTATGCCGCGCGATACGAACCGACGCGATCAACTGGAATAACGAACGATAAAAAGGACATTTCGCGAATACGCGGAAAGCGCACGGGAAGACAATGGGGAAACCAAGTAGAACGTAACGTCCAATTTATCTTCGAGAATACGAAAGAATTCAAGGAACAAATTATTAACATTTACCCGTACGAAAATGAGACACGATGATTTTATAAAACATCGTGTTCCTCGAGGGTAGATGGGACGATCGAATTTGTATCGTTTGATGTTTTATGAAACCTTAGGCCTGAAACCACGAATGAGACGTACGTGTAATTAGAATACGGGAGAATAAGCGTGTAAACTTACGGGTGCCGGATAATGCAGCACGCGAGAGGTGCAATTTCTCGGGGCGTAATTAAGAAAAACGAAAAGGCGAGGAACGTCGATGACGCCTGGTATCATTAAGTTTCCTCTCACCAGCGTTCTACGTATAATGAGCTCTTACGCCACACACGATATTACCTTAGGATACACGGGTAAGAATACAAGTGTGACGCGTTTGATGCAGGAAGCGGGACTCCGATAAAAAAGAAAACGACCTTCCTAGCGATCGGTTAAACGAGCATCAGGCCAGCATTTACGCCGACCGTTATTGGCCGATCAAATTGGCTTCGGATTATCCGCTAAACATCGATTCGTTCGCGTCGAAACCATTTAATACGCGCCTCGTACGGTTTACTTCGTACACTTTCGATTTTCTCGAACGACCGCATCGATAGCATCGGCTTCGTCGCTAACCTCTAATCGTCCTTGGAATGCAGCTAGTTTAGCGTAAACACCGATGCGAGGCGGTTTACAAACACCGCTGATCGTGGCTTTGCGGAGCGACTCGCGCGGCACGCAGAGAAACGCAGATGGCTTTCGACGTGCGATTGAATCACGGATTCGCGCAAAAAAGACTCGAAACCCGACGAGCGACGGGCGGAAGGGTCCTCCTACCTGTTGAATATCGTTCTCCGAACTTCCTACAGCTGATCCCTACGGGCTCGCGCGCGCACACACAAATTCACTGCACCGACGAAACGGACCCCGGGGGTTCTCAAGTCGACGACGTCATCTCGTCCGATCGGGGAAAACAAAGTCACTGCTCGAACGAGTCCTCTCGGCGGAGACGAACGTATGTACACGGCGATCGATCGGTGAACCGCGATGATTCACTTGGACCGACGTTCCACGGACGCGACGGTTCTCAGAGCGTGGCCATTTCGGGGTATCGAGGAAGAGCAGCGTTTGTGGAAACGATAGATAAAAATCGGTAGGTTTCGACAGGTGGTGGTCGTGCACGAGGATCTGGCAGCGAGAAGGATGCGACGGGGCCACGTCCAAGACTGACTGTTGAGGCTCGGCTTCGCTCGACTCGGCTCGACTCACCTCGACTGCATGGCATTGCAAAGCAGCCGCGAGCGAAAACTCACTTTACGCTCCCGCGGCCCCTTACGTTCGCCCCCCGCTATTACCGACCGCCTGTTCGCCTGCTTTCTTAAGGCTGCCCGGCCTGCTCGGTTGCCTGAATACCTGCCTGGTCTCTGCACTCCCTTTCCCCTCTATTTACCTCGCCGGTGCCACGGGACTTGACGTCTTCTTGCGCTCTGGCTCCCTCTGACAGCGACTCCGCACGACATTCGGGTCACCGATTCGCCTACGATTTTCTGTGCACCCGTAAACCGACGCGGGATCGACTATTTTCCCTAGTCTGACTATTTAACACTAGATGTTGGTTATATACCTATTCTGCCTGAAATGAGTAAATTTTACTCGAACATCAAAAATGAAGCTTTTAAAAAAAATAAAATTCTATTATAAACAAACTTTATTCAAAACACTTTTTGCATATACAGGGAGTTCGGCCACCCCTGGGAAAAATTTTAATGGGAGATTCTAGAAGCCAAAATAAGATGAAAATCAAGAATACTAATTTGTTGATGGAGGCTTTGTTAAAAAGTTATTAACGTTTAAAGTTCCGCCCGTTCTGAATTTTTTTCTCGAAAATGCGCAGGATTTCGGGGGTATGTCTATTCACCAAAAATTATTGCAATTGACCCCCGTAACCGAAAATAATTTTTCCAGAACGATTTGAAAATTTTTTTTTCTGTCGAAAAATTTCACACCGTCTCGAATTTTTTTCTCGAAAGTGGGTAGAATTTCGAGGCTATGTCTATTCACCAAAAATGATTGTAATTGACCCCCGCAACCGAAAATAATTTTTCAAAAACGATTTGAAATTCTTTTTTTTCGTAGTCGTCTAATTAGATTTTCGATAAGGAATTTTTTTCTCGAAAGTGCGTAGGAATTCGGGGGTATATCTATTCACCAAAAATTATTGCAATTGACCACCGCAACCGAAAATAATTTTTCCAGAACGATTTGAAATTTTTTTTTTCCGCCTAAAAATCTCACACCTTCTCGAATTTTTTTCTCGAAAGTGGATAGGAATTCGGGGGTATATCTATTCACCAAAAATTATTGCAATTGACCCCCGCAATCGAAAATAATTTTTCCAGAACGATTGGAAATTTTTTTTTTTCGTCGAAAAATTTCACACCTTTTCGAATTTTTTTCTCGTAAGTGGATAGGAATTCGGGGGTATGTGTATTCACCAAAAATGATTGTAATTGACCCCCGCAACCGAAAATAATTTTTCAAAAACGATTTGAAATTCTTTTTTTTCGTAGTCGTCTAATTAGATTTTCGATAAGGAATTTTTTTCTCGAAAGTGCGTAGGAATTCGGGGGTATATCTATTCACCAAAAATTATTGCAATTGACCACCGCAACCGAAAATAATTTTTCCAAAACGATTTGAAAATTTTTTTTCCCGTCGAAAAATTTCACACCTTCTCGAATTTTTTTCTCGAAAGTGGATAGGAATTCGGGGGTATGTCTATTCACCAAAAATTATTACAATTGACCACCGCAACCGAAAATAATTTTTTCAGAACGATTTGAAATTTTTTTTTCCGCCTAAAAATCTCACACCTTCTCGAATTTTTTTCTCGAAAGTGGATAGGAATTCGGGGGTATGTCTATTCACCAAAAATGATTGTAATTGACCCCTCTAAGTAAAAATTATTTTTCCAGAGCGATTTGAAATTTTTGAATTTAATTGTTAATAACTTTTTAACGAAGCCTCCATCAACAAATTGGTATTCTTGATTTTCGTCTTATTTTGGTCTCTAGAATCCCCTATTAAAATTTTTCTCAGGGGTGGCCGAACACCCTGTATATAGCAACAAAATTCTAAATTAATCAAATTGGCTCAGTCCGTAAATCTAGTGTTAACTAGCAGATTCGATCGGTTATAATCTTGCTAGAAACTCAGGAAGGTGGGTCCGAAGGAAGTAGATTATGCAGTACTTAATCAGACTAGTTAATCAACTTCTCGTCTGTGGACAGTACATACGTAAGTAAAGTTGCGATTGAGAGGTTAGGACGTAGAATTGTACCGAACTATTTACATTCTTTTGTGACTAGGTATACGTGACGAATGTACATAATTACTCTTTTAACGATCAATGAGAATTTCCAAAGAAACACGGTTTGAGAATTACTGTAATAGGGAATGCATATGCGTGCGTAGGAATAGTTGTTGACCGTAGTAGAGAGGATATTCAGCATTCTTGACTTTATGACAGTCGTTTCATGCGGCTACAAAGTACTGAATTCGAATGTTTGAAGGGGAGGAGGAAATAATCTGCGTTAAAGAAACACGGAGTTGTGTACTTGTCCGTGCATAGTACGAAGTACGAGTAGATCTTTTTTTTTGTGTAATCGATTCTTCGAATGTTTAACGCGTTAGAGTAAAACGCATTTGTAAATAAATTGTTCGAAGAATGAGGCTCGATCCTTTCGCAATTTACTTCGTATGGGCGAAGCAATATGTGCCAAACTGTTAAGTGTACACAGTGGATGATTAAGATAAACCGTTTAGGTCGTAAACTCTTGAATCGTTAAACAAACGTACAGGTGGTTTCAAAAATGAATGACCAAACTCTGCTGTCGTATTTTACCTTCTCTAACGCAATGTTCTAATTAGATCTCGACGACAAAATCGTCGTCTAACCGGTTGTCGCGTACTATTTGCCATCAATTTCATAGTTATTTTGCCAGACGTCTTTATCAAAGAGCTCGTTGAACAACAAACATAAATCAGGGGACAAACATGTTTTTCAAATCTTCAAAACGCGATGGATAAATAATGGTAAAAAACTCCCTGTCTTTTTTAACGTTAACCTCACTTTTTCCGATTCCTCGTTTACATTTTCAATAACTTTCGGCTCGTTTATTCAACAGGCCTTCTTCGAACCCCGTAAATCAATAATTCTGCGAAATTATTCACCGTGTTACGAAAGCGTTTTGCCTGCCATGCGACAAAAACCAAACTGGTTTCGATTTCCAATTTATTTGTTTGTTTCTCGCGTTGATCGATCGGCTGGACAAAACGATTGTGTCGCCATCTAATTAGGACGTGGCTCAAAGATGAAAAAAGATGGCGCAAACATAGCTTCAGATATTCTTCTCTCTCGAGATATAAAAACTTTTTGTTGTTTTTATTTTAGTAACTTTGCATCCACGTTTCGGAGACTGTCGACGTCGTTTTAAAGTTGTCACACGTTGAAAGGAAAGATCTTTCGATAGAGACTCGGCCCACTCGATATTAGAATAAGCCATCCTAATAAGACCGCCTTAACTATTAACCGTTCGGATAGAAATTGATTTCCTACGACATAAACTGCTTTCAATATCAGCATGATTTGCTCTATTACAATATTTACGTCTAACAGAAGAGAGTGTTGACATAACCTATACGTGGCTAGTAATTCTACGTACGACAGACTATTATAAAATGTATAGAATCGGCCCAAGGATTCATATTTGAAATCCTCCGAGAGCCACAGACGTAAGAAGTAGCAACGGAATGATAAAAATTCGTTCGTTATAAAATTTTAGCAAAAAAATTTACCATCGATCGTAAAGAATGTCTCATTCCTTCGTTACATCAGGGATTCCATGCTTACCTTGAGTTCTGTTTTTAAAACCTGTATTTCATAGTGCGAGGCATAATACGAGAGATACGAACAGAAATTGAATTATTCGCGTAAATATGACCCTGAAACGATGGCGGCCGACTTGTCCGCTGGTTCAAATTTGGAAATCGTAACTGTAATCAACAAGGTTACCAGGTTACGTTGCAGGTAACCGAATTTCTCTGAATATCGCCTAAAATGGCGGCAACGGAGGCATGTGGTTCCGTAAAAAAGAAAAAAACATTTGAACGACCTTGGAGACTCGAAAGACACAATCGTCGAATTCGCTGGCGGAAGAACAACTTTCGAACGACTAATTAGCAATCCTAAACAAGCTACTTTTATCGACATTCCGCGACACTTACGTTTTAAGTCATCTTCAGAGTAAACACGCTTATTAAAACGTAATTTTAATAACACGTATTAATTATTGTAAACGATGCGTAGTAGCATACAGGAGCCACAGTTTATCCATCGCGATCCATCGATAAACTATTTAGTATTTTATAAAATGGCTTCGTTGTGTTCTCGAAAATAAAACACGATCGCGATTGTTGCATTTCACGTGGAACGGAAAAATAAATACCGACGGGAACGTCGATACTCGATCGGCGAAGGAATGTTCGCGAGCAATGGAGTCGTACGTTCGCGGCGAAAAGAATAAATCGTAAAATTTGTTACTCGACCAACGAGTTTGCGTTTTCTGGTCGCGAAAATTTATGCAATTCAGCCTTCGCGGCGGATCAGTATTCCGATATCGTCGATACCACTGCGCGGTATCCTTCGAACGGAAACTAAATTTCATTCAACCCGTTTCCACTCCACGTAGTAAGCGTGTACACGTAGAGAGCATGAGTATACAAGTAGCGAGGGGATCGATACAGTACGTGTTAACACTAGATTTACGAATTGAATCAATTTGACTAATTTAGAATTTTGTTGCCATACAGGGTGTTCGGCCACCACTGGGAAAAATATTAATGGGGGATTCTAGAGGCCAAAATAAGACGAAAATTAAGAATACCAATTTGTTGATGGAGGCTTCGTTAAAAAGTTATTAACAATTAAATTCAAAAGTTTCAAATCGTTCTGAAAAAAATATTGTTAGCTGCGGAGGTCAGTTATAATCATTTTTGGTCATTACACATACCCCCGAAATCCTACGCACTTTCGAGAAAAAAATTACTTACCGAAAATCTAATTAGGTGCCTTTTGACGAAAAAAAAAAATTTCAAATCGTTCTGGAAAAATTATTTACGGTTGCGGGTGTCAATTACAATCATTTTTGGTGAATAGACATACCCCCGAAATCCTGCGCATTTTCGAGAAAAAAATTCAGTACGAGCGAAACTTTAAACGTTAATAACTTTTTAACAAAGCCTCCATCGACAAATTGATATTCTTGATTTTTGTCTTATTTTGGCCTCTAGAATCCTCCATTAAAATTTTTCCCAGGGGTGACCGAACACTCTGTATGTATGAACGCTTGCGAGAGAGTCAAGAGCGTGGCCCTCTGGTGGCGAATACGGGTGGTGATAACCCCATGGTAGCATCGGTACGGTGTTAGTCCCATCGCTAGTCACGGGCCGTGTTTATGCCGGAGCCTGTTCTTTTTAACTCGCGGGCTGCAAGAGCAAAATCGCTCGATCGGAATGGAAAGCGAGCAAGGCTCGGGCACGCGGCCCGCACCATGGGCGAACAGTGTTAATTCGCGCCTTAGGCTGCGTATAGATCGCTCTCGAGCGGCTCCACCACGCGTCCGTTCCGTATCGGTCCGCCATTACCGGTCTACCATTAAACGGAATCGTATCGAACGCAGATAACATCCAATCCGTTTTATATCGACATGCTGGCAATGCACGGGGAACGATAAAAAGATCACCGGATACTTTGGGCGTAATTCGATGATAACCGTGGCTCGAGAAACGCGCATAATGTAAATAGTACAACCTGCAGTATTTGGAAACGCTATACATACACTATTTCGTTATACGTGCCATACATACAGAGATTTGTAAACACTGTAGTATGTTATTACCCGTCTTCCGTCAATATGACTATATTATCTAGCTAATTAAAACCAGTCGAGATAGGTAATGACGCGTCACTGTCGATTTTTCTAAACGTGTGTAGATATAATGATTAATAGACGAGTCGTAGTTAACACGTTAGCTGTCACGCCAGTCTTCCGTGTCTTCGAGACGTCCTCCATATTTTTTCAAGTTACAGTCACGTTATGACGTCACCACACGTACTCGCCACCAGAGGGCTACGCTCTTGTCTCTCTCGCAAGCGATCGACTGACCCTTCCGTTCCTATATATACGCTCTTCGACCAGCTACCCAATATCCTGTCGTCTAAGGCAGATTCTGCTAGGAAGCCTTCCTGATGAGTCCACTGACAGTCCCCCGGGACTTTTTACGCCACGCAAAGCGCGCCGCAATGTCATAAGATTTTAAAATATTGTAAGTCATATGACAGAGAATATTAAAACGAATTAATTTACGCTCGTCGAGTTGCAGAACACGTGACTCGGAGAATCCGTAGGCTTTGGAACTTCGTAGGAAAGAGCGGGACAGCGAATCGAAGACGGAAACGCATACGCAATAATAGCGTCAATATTGATGTCACAGTAATTAGTATTTACATTGTCGAGGAATCCGGATTCCTAGCGTAGATAGCGAAGATCTTAGACGCGAGACCGATGATGCCACGCGTGTGGGATGCAACACAGTCTCCTGCAATTCTATCGACTCCTCCACATTTAACAGGAATCGGTTACTACGAACTTGTAATGCAACTTCGAGTCGTGAAACCCGACAGGAATGACCCTGGATTTGTGTAGAATCTCTTACACGTTTCGAGACTGGTAGAACCCGATCGAACGGGTAGAACTTAAATGAATACAAATGATTTTCAACGCGTGAAACTTGATACGGACTACCTAATAGATGGGGGGTGGGTACGCTAATAAGACGGACTCGTGGAAGACGATGTGCAGCGGACACTGGGGATTCGTGTAACCCGATACTAATGATTTCGAACTAGTGAAATCTGATACGGACGATCCCTCGCTCGTGAACAGTTGATACAGATGACTTTGGAGGTGTGGTGTCCCGGTGCAGACAACACAATTGGTTCTAAAGATCCTCCACGACATATGCAAACGACGAAACATATCTGGACGTAAGGGGTTTCTCGCTAAAGCGGTTCGTATTAGATTCCAGGAGTTCAAGCGCATCGGTATTTTGGTCTCACGAGGTCAGAGTTGCCCGTACCGGGTCTTACGACGTCGTTATTATCGCGTCCTCGCGTATTCGGGATCTTCGGCATCGTGTCCCACTTGCGCGCTCTCTCCTATCGTGCGCGCACGCTAGCTTACTTCGGTGACCAGTCGATTTCCAAGCGTACCAGCTCCACGCTCGAATAATTTTTCTCGCGCTATCGATCTGCAAATGCTTAATTACTGAGTCATCTGGAAGGCAACGTACTGCAATCTAACGTTTAGCGCAGCGACGTACGCGTACAGCCACCGTGGAATGAGAATGGCTTAACAGCTCTTACTTATACAGGGTGTTCGGCCACTATTGGAAAAAATTTTAATCGGGGATTCCGAAGGCCAAAATAAGACGAAAATCAAGAATACCAATTTCTTGATGGAGGCTTCGTTAAAAAGTTATTGACAATTAAATTCAAAAATTTCAAATCGTTCTGGAAAAATTATTTTCGGTTGCGGGGGTCAATTACAATCATTTTTGGTGAATACATATTCCTTCGAATTCCTTCACACTTTCGAGAAAAAAAATCGAGAAGGTGTGAAATTTTTCGACGAAATTGAAATATTTCAAATAGTTCTGAAAAAAATATTGTTAGTTGCGGGGGTCAATTACAATCATTTTTGGTCATTACACATACCCCCGAAATCCTACCCATTTTCTAGAAAAAAAATCGAGAAGGTGTGAAATTTTTCGACGAAATTAAAATATTTCAAATCGTTCTGAAAAAAATATTGTTAGCTGCGGGGGTCAATTACAATCATTTTTGGTCATTGCACATACCCCCGAAATCCTACCCATTTTCTAGAAAAAAAATCGAGAAGGTGAGAAATTTTTCGCCGAAATTAAAATATTTCAAATCGTTCTGAAAAAAATATTGTTAGCTGTGGGGGTCAATTGCAATCATTTTTGGTGAATAGACATACCCCCGAAATCCTGCGCATTTTCTAGAAAAAAAATCGAGAAGGTGTGAAATTTTTCGACGAAATTAAAATATTTCAAATCGTTCTGAAAAAAATACTGTTAGCTGCGGGGGTCAATTACAATCATTTTTGGTCATTGCACATACCCCCGAAATCCTACCCATTTTCTAGAAAAAAAATCGAGAAGGTGTGAAATTTTTCGACGAAATTGAAATATTTCAAATCGTTCTGAAAAAAATACTGTTAGCTGTGGGGGTCAATTGCAATCATTTTTGGTGAATAGACATACCCCCGAAATCCTGCGCATTTTCGAGAAAAAAATTCAGTACTATCGGAACTTTGAACGTTAATAACTTTTTAACGAAGCCTCCATCAGCAAATTGGTATTCTTGATTTTCGTCTTATTTTGGCCTCTAGAATCCCCCCTGTATATCCTAACCCCTTTCTCGACATCGTATTTCATTACAGAATTTCGTTATTAGCTCTGTTCTAACTTTCCAAAGGGCACCGGGCATCTGGAACTGCCCGTGGGCAACTTCCCAGCGACTGGGGCTCTTCCGCGTGCCCCGACGGCTCTTGTTCTCGATATCGACTCTCGACGAATCTCGGCGCCGTGGAAGCTGGAGGAATGTCGATGCCGTTCAACGGTCGAATCCAGAGGAAAGGCCCCGTGAAAACGACCGATTCGTACAGTATAATTCCTGGTTAGATATGCTACGAGTCGGGCTAACGGGTCCAGGGAGCTCGTTTACGCGACCTCTGGACGGTCATCACTGTGGTTAAATGCGCGAGAGGCTTTCTCCGTGGCTCGGAATGCGGCCTCTCCCTCTGACCGGCTCTTGAAGCTCGCTTCGAGGACAACCGCGGAGGTACGTCGGCCTCCGCGTCCGCTCCCTCCTCGCGCGAGGTTCCTCCGCGAACGACCGGCATACCGGAAAATCCTGCTTTCCTCTCAGCGAATAAGGGGGTGGTGTTTATGTTTCTGGTGTCACTGCCAATCGTGCAGGTTGGACCGGCTTCGGTGGGCCTGTCGTAAACGGGAAGCACGTCGGTCGATTTCCGCCCGTCGTTCAACCTGTTCCTCCTAATAAGTATACTCAATCTTCCAACTAAACGTTGTTCCTGCTCTAAATTACTAGTAATCTTGCCTTAATTAAAGCACAATGATCAGACATTTAATCATCGAATATTGCGAAAAGATAAATGTAACGCGCAGGATAACGCTAGGCGTCCTATGGCCCTGCTGTGGACATGAATTTCGCCATCTCGATCGAACGAAAAGTCGACGGTTTCTTTTCTAACGTTACGCGACGTTCGTGTCGGCGCCCGAATAGTTCACGTCGAATCTTTGAATTCGAATCGGGGAAAGTACGGCCGCTGAAACGTTTGAGGACGTTCGGAACACCTGCCGCAAGGTGACTGCATTCCATGCCGAGGTGAAACGTAAGCGGGATACGCGCTGGAATGTATGTCGGATTTGCTGGAATAACTCCGCGGTACGGCAGCGCCGCGACGGCGATTACACGTATCACGCTACGCACGCGCAGACCGTTTGTTTTTGCGTGGACCGGCCTACTTGCGTCGCGTATGATTAACTTCGCGATTGAGCCCCCGACACGCTTGGCATCCGTGAAATCGACGTCTACCGAGAGGAGCGGTGATCAGGTGAAATTTTCGATACGTTTTTTTTCTCTCGTTTCAACAACGTTGATCGTCTCTGACCTTTGAGGTCCGTCCGGCGGACGGAGACTGGTTGTAGGTCGCGAAATTATGGCGGTTCTAACCTCTACGGAACATTACGCGACATCTTGGCCCCTCTGTTCACCAAAAATATCTGTTATCTGATTTCTAATTGCTTCGAGCGACTTTTCGATCTCATTTTTGATCGTCGAATTAGGAAATTAGGATTCGAACAGAGATTCGTTTCGATGGCGCATTAAAACGCTGACTTAAATACACGCAATCCACCGATATATTTACGATTCATAATCCATCTTGGAATTACAGAAATTCCAATTTCAGTTTCGAGTATTCCTACGTAGAAAATACTTTTCTTTCGTACGACGTAATAATATCCATTGTTAAGTATCCGACGTTCCCAGTTGGTATTCTAGAAGCATCTTGGATGAATTCTATCGCAGAACTATGCAGGTTCCGTTTCGCGTCAGGAGGCCAATAAAATACGAATATGACAACGCGAGACGGAATTCTTTGCATTTGCGGTTGCCATCGTACGGGCTCGGTTCCCGTTACCATCTTGCACGCTTCGTACGATATTATTTGGGCGTTCCCTCGAACGTTCCAACGTCCGTGGAATGGCCAGAGATTTGCGGTAGATTTGCCGTACAGAGGTGGCTAGGTAACGCGAAGAATGCGTTCTCTTTCTGCACAGGGAGCCGCGTGACTCGCGCGTGAATCAGACTTCCAGTAACGGGAAATGGAGATTTCATTCAGCCCTGTGATTTAATGCGGTCGAATAAAATGAGGTATAACCGAACAAGTTTAATAAGATCCTCGAGATACTCGCAGAAGTATCGTCCCTATTCTAACGTTTCTATACTTTTATATTTTATTTCCGATGATTGTTGCTAATACAGGGTGTTCGGTCACCCATGGGAAAAAATTTAACGAGAGATTCTAGAGGCCAAAATAAGACGAAAATCAAGAATACCAATTTGTTGGTGGAGGCTTCGTTAAAAAGTTATTAACAATTAAATTCAAAAATTTCCAATCGTTCTGGAAAAATTATTTTTACTTAGAGGGGTCAATTACAATCATTTTTGGTCATTACGCATATCCCCGAAATCCTGTGCATTTTCGAGAAAAAAATTCGAGAATGTGTGAAATTTTTCGACGGAAAAAAAAAATTTTGAATCGTTTTGGAAAAATTATTTTTACTTAGAGGGGACAATTACAATCATTTTTGGTCATTACACATACCCCCGAAATCCTGCGCATTTTCGAGAAAAAAATTCGAGACTGAAATTTTTCGACGGAAAAAAAAAATTTCGAATCGTTTTGGAAAAATTATTTTCGGTTGCGGTGGTCAATTACAATTATTTTTGGTCATTACACATACCCCCGAAATCCTGCGCATTTTCGAGAAAAAAATTCGAGAATGTGTGAAATTTTTCGACGGAAAAAAAAAATTTCGAATCGTTTTGGAAAAATTATTTTCGGTTGTGGGGGCCAATTACAATCATTTTTGGTGAATAGACATACCCCCGAAATCCTGTGCATTTTCGAGAAAAAAATTCAGTACTGGCGGAACTTTGAACGTTAATAACTTTTTAACAAAGCCTCCATGAACAAATTGGTATTCTTGATTTTCGTCTTATTTTGGCCTATAGAATCCCCCATTAAAATTTTTCCCGCGGGTGGTCGAACACCCTGTATAAGAACATGGTACAAGGTCACTTGAGATCATGGAAGCTTGGAAGGTACGAAAAATCATTTTAGTACTAATTCTATCTACTTGTGCTATGTATGTTCCAACGCTATTTAATTTAGATGTAGTTTTTCTTAACGAACCGTTATTTTCTCACAGTCAACGTTGTCGTATCCTGTTCAAGAAACCGGAATAACGTTGCAGTCTTCATTATTCGGAGACAGCGAAGAAGTTCTTTAAAAGACAATAGAATTTTCCCCCGGAATGTAGTCCGTAAGAAAATTCTGTGAATGTGTATTTTCGAACCTTATGGCCTGCTCGACGGCGGTGAGCATCGAGTTCCACGATCTTAACTATAGATTGTCTGGACAAATCTGTCCTAAGCTATGCTTAAAACAAGATTCAACAACCAGATAGTAATTTCTAGATGTGTTACATAAATTGATGTTGTAACTGTAGAGGGCTGGTAAGGAATGCCCCCGCGGGGCACCGTGTGGTAATGGAAATGTTTTTTGACATCGCCGGTGGAATACGTTTTCATGGTAGTGTCGTCATTAGTCATTAGCAAAGGTGCCAAATGAATATAGAATGGTAAGCAGTTGCGTGTGCGTGTCTAAAAATTATGGCCACCGGGGCTCGCGTTTCCTCCAGGGACATTCGTTATCGCTCCCCGACGGTACATGAACAGCTTGCACGGTACCGGGTACTTGTTATACCTTTTCCGACAAATTAATGTCGAGTAAGCGTATTGGTCGGATAAAACCGACAAGTGCACTACGCAGCTTGTAGGTATCTACAAAGAGAAGTTCTATAATTGGTATTACAGTTACCATGAATTTATTTCCGAGGTATATTAGTACAACTCCCGAGGGTTGGTTTCTTAATGCAATTCTTGGACAGTAGCAGTTCTATTGATAGGTTATAATAGTATTCTTGGTCCCAAGAACGAGGAAGTAGGAATCAGTACTTTTGGTCTACAATAGTCTTACTCTGTGGTAATGAGATTACTGTTTATTATTTGTAAGATTAGTATCTCTTCTAATTTTAGAAATGATAACGTTGTTTACTGCTAGAATACCCATAACCTCACTTTCAGAAGTATGCTTCTATTCTTTAGTAATTCTACTCTGGGGATGAGGACTAATAATCCTGTGTCTAGACTATTATTTTGATAGAGTACTCCTACAACTGTTCCTGATCCTATTGGAAGTAGAAAGTACTATCATTTGTTAGCAGTACTGTTTCAAGACAGGGTTATTAATCTACACCATAGATTCTACAGGATTCAGAACTGTTGATATATAATTCTAAATCTTAACGTTGTTTACTGCTAGAATACTCATAACCTCACTTTCAGATGTATGCTTCTATTCTTTAGTAATTCTACTCTGGGGATGAGGACTAATAATCCTGTGTCTAGACTATTATTTTGATAGAGTACTCCTACAACTGTTCCTGATCCTATTGGAAGTAGAAAGTACTATCATTTGTTAGCAGTACTGTTTCAAGACAGGGCTATTAATCTACACCATAGATTCTACAGGATTCAGAACTGTTGATATATAATTCTAAATCTTAACGTTGTTTACTGCTAGAATACTCATAACCTCACTTTCAGATGTATGCTTCTAATCTTTAGTAATTCTACTCTGGGGATGAGGACTAATAATCCTATGTCTAGACTATTATTTTGATAGAGTACTTCTACAACTGCTTGTGATCCTATTGGAAGTAGAAAGTACTCTCACTTGTTAGCAGTACTGTTTCAAGACAGGGCTATTAATCTACACCATAGATTCTACAGGATTAAGAACTGTTGATATATAGTTCTACATCTTCGGTAATACTATGCCCAAGAATAGAATTATTAGTGTAAGTCCTACTCGTTAATATCGTTGTATCCAAGCGTAGGATCAGGGCACGCTACGGTGGACCGTGTTACGGGTTCTAGGAGGATTCCGTGAAAACGGGCATCCACGCGAGAGTGCATTCTCTTTCAGGCGTGCACGACAGGTACAATCCACCACCGAGTACACTTACGCATTATATAGTTGCGTAATCGTGGCCTAGTTCGCGTACGCGAGTCAGTTTTAATATTCGCGAACGCAATTTCGTGTGGTGGAACGTCGCGAAGTCAGTTTCCTTGAACACCTAACCTCTTAGACAAAAGTCGATTGTTGGGCAACCGAGGAAGTGTATTTTCCTATTGTTGCTATTCGGTGTATTCTCGAATAACGAAAGAAAACAGTCACGATAGTATCGATAAAAATATAAATATTTAGCGTGAATTGTACGTGCTGAATTACGATCGCGGTAACAATTCACGCGGATAATAGCATGGGCTTGTAAACCCTTACCAACGTTAGAGGCAGATAAATCGCTAAAAAACGAGTAAGAATGCTTCCTCGAGAAATGTCTGCGCGTCGATTTGCGTAATTGACCAGTAAAACGGTTCCAAACACGCGATTTACCACGAGGATTTCACTTCGAATTCTAGCTGTTTTTTGTACCGCTGAAAACTAGCAGTATAACCTCAAATCGTCACTCTTCCAAGTCAGGACTGTACAACTGTAGCGTTATAGTTCATCGTGTATCACAATTATACTACGTGGCTACCCAACCTGCCTAATATCGTGTAACCCTGTTCTAACCTATTGCATTCTCCGAATAATTCGATTCTACATGTAACAACTCGACGATATCTAGTTGTCAGTGATTCCTTAGTGGTACAAGAATGCATAGCTCGTGTCAAGGTTCCATTCAGCCCTTGACCCAGCCCATAAACGTCCACAAAGCGATGCAGCGTTCGGCTATCCGCCTTCGAAGCATCCTCAAATGCGTTTCGACGCCACCATACGTGCCACCTACGAAACACACCGACGCGACCCGCGGATACCAAGGTTTCTACTCGCGAATGTGGTATTTAATCAGGCCACAGCTGGATGATTTTCCATCCAGCCATGAGAATTCATAGTTGCTTATGTAACGGTGTACCTGTTCGTCGTAGAGCCCGGGTTAACGTGACATAATCGCTTCATTCTCGGTTCCGTTCGAGCATCCTTTGGATGCCGAGCGTCGCTGCACCGTCGATTAGTCAATGCCCACGCGACGTACGACCGTGTGTGGCCGTTTGCTTGCGTGCCTCCATGCTAATGGCGATCTTTCGCAACGCGGCACGAAGAGGCTCGCGATTGGAAAAGTGGACTGATAGGTTGGCGTGGCTCTTGTACCTTCGATTCTCTTCCTTCGACGGGGTAGACAAGATCTGCCCGCGCGAAGTGTGCTCGCTGCGTCTCGCGGAGAAAGCGAGAGAGACCTCGCAAGTCTAAATCGAACCGTAGAGATAGTAACAGACGTTTCACCCTCCGAGAGAAACCACTTTCGCTGTTTTCGCTACACGTGCGTTTTCATATTTTTCCCTCCTTGGCCCGAGGAGGGCATGGTCACTTTCGTGCGACGCCACGTTCCTAGCGATGGCGGAATTTTACCGTGCCCGCGGGGCAGCGTCGAGCTCCCAACTACGTTCTAATAATTACCGTAACTATCGAAAGTAATTGTAATTATTAACCAAGTTATTCGGGTATCATGTTCCCCTGATTCCAAGTTCGAAAACCAACCAGAATTTCGCCAAGGAAAGTAAATACACAGAGATATTTATATGATAGTTTAAATGTAGAAATACTGATAAGGACGGTAATAATAGTAACAATAGAAAAAGTTGAAGTAGGAGTAGTAATGATAGTAGCAGTATAGAATAGTTTGAATATACAGGGTGTTCAATATACTGGAGGTCAAAATAACACGAAAATCAAGAATACCAATTTGTTAATGGAGGCTTTGTTAAAAAGTTATTAACGTTTGAAGTTCCGTCCGTACTGAATTTTTTTCTCAAAAATGCGCAGGATTTCGGGGGTATGTGTAATGACCAAAAATGATTGTAATTGACCCCCACAGCTAACAATATTTTTTTCAAAACGATTTGAAATATTTTAATTTCGTCGAAAAATTTCACACCTCCTCGAATTTTTTTCTCGAAAATGTGCAGGATTTCGGGGGTATGTCTATTCACCAAAAATGATTGTAATTGACCCCCACAGCTAACAATATTTTTTTCAGAACGATTTGAAATATTTAATTTCGTCGAAAAATTTCACACCTTCTCGAATTTTTTTCTAGAAAATGTGCAGGATTTCGGGGGTATGTGTAATGACTAAAAATGATTGTAATTTACCCCTGCAGCTAACAATATTTTTTTCAGAACGATTTAAAATATTTTAATTTCGTCGAAAAATTTCACACCTTCTCGAATTTTTTTCTAGAAAGTGGGTACGATTTCGGGGGTATGTGTAATGACCAAAAATGATCGTAATTTACCCCTGCAGCTAACAATATTTTTTTCAGAACGATTTGAAATATTTTAATTTCGTCGAAAAATTTCACACCTTCTCGAATTTTTTTCTAGAAAGTGGGTACGATTTCGGGGGTATGTGTAATGACCAAAAATGATCGTAATTGACCCCCACAGCTAACAATATTTTTTTCAGAACGATTTGAAATATTTTAATTTCGTCGAAAAATTTCACACCTTCTCGAATTTTTTTCTAGAAAGTGGGTACGATTTCGGGGGTATGTGTAATGACTAAAAATGATCGTAATTTACCCCTGCAGCTAACAATATTTTTTTCAGAACGATTTGAAATATTTTAATTTCGTCGAAAAATTTCACACCTTCTCGAATTTTTTTCTAGAAAGTGGGTACGATTTCGGGAGTATGTGTAATGACCAAAAATGATCGTAATTTACCCCTGCAGCTAACAATATTTTTCTCAGAACGATTTGAAATATTTTAATTTCGTCGAAAAATTTCACACCTTCTTGAATTTTTTTCTAGAAAATGCGCAGGATTTCGGGGGTATGTGTAATGACCAAAAATGACTGTAATTGACCCCCACAGCTAACAATATTTTTTTCAGAACGATTTGAAATATTTAATTTCGTCGAAAAATTTCACACATTCTCGAATTTTTTTCTAGAAAATGTGTAGGATTTCGGGGGTATGTGTAATGACCAAAAATGATTGTAATTGACCCCCACAGCTAACAATATTTTTTTCAGAACGATTTGAAATATTTAATTTCGTCGAAAAATTTCACACCTTCTCGAATTTTTTTCTAGAAAATGCGCAGGATTTCGGGGGTATGTGTAATGACCAAAAATGATTGTAATTGACCCCCACAGCTAACAATATTTTTTTCGGAACGATTTGAAATATTTAATTTCGTCGAAAAATCAAATATACTTAATCTCGAAGAGTTAGAATAGCCAAATCCTGGAAATAAACCACAAATTGTTAACAAACACAAGATACTGGGCCAAAAGATTGCTGTTCTCCCTAGTACTATGAAATACAATTACTATATCTACTCGAGACATCTAGAAGATAATCTGTATATCTGAATATACTAATTGTAAATAGTATAGGGGAGGATAATTATTGTTTGGCCCAAGTAAACTTAATTGAATAAAAAGCAAATGATTTTGGGGATGAAATCGTTGGCACTGGCTCGAGCCATTAAAACACACGTTGACTTTGATCGACATCGTCTCGATTTATTTCCCGAATACTTCTTCAGATTGTCTACATCGTTCGGAATTGTCGTTTGTACTTAGAAGCGTAATGTGTCACGGCGAACACCTCGCGGAGCGGTGTTCTCGTCCGACAAAGATTCTAATCAGACATCGGAAGGATACTGACTTGGGGTAGGGTTTAAAGAATCCGTGGGATAGGTGTATAGCTCAACAAGTTTAATACGAGCCCCGAGGTAGTTGTTTGAGCGTGGTTAAGTGAGTAGTAGATACGAACCATTAAGACTATCGCCTAGGCCAGAGGGGACTCCTTGATTCCTGCGAAACTTTTTAATGTTTAAAGGCCATACGTCGCTTCACAGTATCCTCGTAACACCACACATGTAAAATACAATTAATTTTGCAAGAATTACAAATAATACATATCTAAATATAAATTATTATCTGTTTAGGTACCCATAATCGAGCAAACGATTTTTCAGTCTACGTTTCTTTCCCTTGTTCGGTTTATGAACCAAACAAGACAAAGAACATGCCAATCATATAACGTTCAGTCTAAACAACTAATTAGTCCTCCTATCGTTACACGTATACTAGTCGGAACAAGGAAGTTTTCTTTCAGGTTAGTTTCAAGCTGGAATTCGATACAACTCCATTGATATGGCCCTTTGCCTGTCATAGAACTAAGCGAGTATTTAGGTTAGAAAACCTGTAACATCCTTGGTCCAAATAGTACAACCATAAAACAATTTTGATAAACATACAAGAGCGCTTAACTTTTTATCACGTTGACTGTCCGTCGAATAGAGAACAAGTATCACCTGTACAAGTAATTTGAAAGATTTTTTAAATTGAAAAATTGTTTATACAAGTGCAACGATGTACTTAGACTTAGCATTGTAGGGAGATTGAGAGTAACACCTCTTCTATCGAGCCTATTAAAAATTTCACACCATTAGTAAACACACAGATAAATTATTAAGCTTGGTTGTCGTTTCCGAGGTCACTGGAATTGCTCTCAATCTCCCTGGACGTTCGAGTCCAGAGACAGGCAGTCAATGTGCTAACATCGTGCATCAGAATTAAATTACACGCCGTTCGAGAACGTATGTACAAACGAAGAAGGTACACGATTGAGAAAATATGCTAAAAGGCCGCAGGTTCCCCATCCCTGACCTAGGCCCACAGTCCAGCTAGCGAGTACCCTTGGATACTACTCGAGGAAGTATTCTACTGCATTCTATCGTGAACCTTTAATGAAAACCGATTTTCCTTGAAGAACGTTATTTGAAACATCAAATTCTAACTTGCATTTGATAACCTCGCTTTTCCTTTCCCTTTCCCGCGTAGCATCGGAATGAAAAAATAGATTACGTAGAAAAATAAATACGTAGGTTTCTTTATTTCGAGATCAATTTCGAGATCAATACTTTAGTCCTTTGTAGTCCTTTCTACCAAGGACCTGAAGTTCGTTCCACAGTAGAATACTCCCGGTTATGTAACAGACAATGGAAGGCTGGCGAGGACCGACTTCGCGCAGAGTCCAGGGATCCTATTTAACCGGTCGAGCTACATGTACACGGCGTTGAACTCACGCTTCGCGGCGGGAATGACAGTGGTAATAAAATATAACGTTATTATTATCGTTATTATTATCAAATACATCAACGGGGTAATAAAAATAGATGGAAAAGCCGCGACCCTCGCGATTGTCCGGTGTCCGCGAGCGATCGGTTCGGAAGTACATTCACTATTTACACGAATGAGCATTCCATCGGGAGTCCCCGTCGCGGTTGGCTCGCGCCTCGAGCCCCCTGTTCGCGAACCACGACGTGCCCGTCGGCTAGGAACTCTGTTTTTTCGTATGTTCGTCCGCACTTGGCTGCACGCCCGCACCTGTTCGAGGACAGAGTCGGTACGCGCCGTACGACTCCAAAGTAAAACCGTTTCCCTCGGTAGTCGCGGAGGTCATCAGGACACGACGCACTTCTCCGTGTCCCTCTGCGGCTGATTCGACGACGGCGACGACGACGTGGGGCCGCGTTTCCTCGCGCACGCAACCGCGTCGTTGGGCACGTACGAGATCCTGACGCCCCCGTACGCTCTTCTGGGCGGTAGAGCGTACGCAGCCGCCTCGTCCGAGCTGCTGGAGGAGCTGCAAGTCGAGCAGCAACTCTCCGCGTCCTCGTCCTCCCCGTCCATCCTCGACTTGGAACTTCCCGCTGTGCCTGTAATGCATGGACAACGTTAGCATTATGGTATCTGCCTTGGTGATGTTGTTACAGTAATTGTTCGCCTAGCTATCAATAGAGTTGACTACATTTTGAAGCCTCCCTATTACTCAGAGAAGAAAGGGACCCTTGTCTGTCTAGATTGGTATTGATATGTGTGAAATATAAAACATGCCTTGGAATACAAAGGTTTAAGGTCCGTATCAAATCATCAAAGTGATAGTGGCTCTCACTCGGAACACTGTAAGGCTGTCGATACGTCAGTCAATAGAGTATCTCCTGAAATAACTTTCCGAAGAAGCCTCAGTCAACAAATTGCTATTCTTGATTTTCGTCTTATTTTGACCCCTAGAATGACCCTAGGGGTGGCCGAACACCCTGTACAGTATGCAAAACAAAGTTTTACGCACCCCAGGCAGACGACGTGCTGGCGACCTCCTCCGGCTGTAGGCTCCTCGATCGAGACACATTCGTTCTCGACAGCGAGGCTGGCGACGGGGAGGGCGACGACGACGAATTCCTGTCGTTCGTGGGCGAGAGAGGGACACGCGACGACGTCCCTGCGTAGTCGTTCGCGTCTATGTCTCCCTGGAACCGTACTCGTCGCGACGTCGGCGTGGGTGGGTCCGTTTGGGCGATGATCAGGTTCGTCGGCGACGTCGCCGGGTCTTGGGCCAAGTTGCCGCCGGACAGCGTCCCGACGCCGCCGGCTATAACGACCACGCCTGGCGACGTGGAAGTCGACGCCGACGCCGAGGCTCCCGACGACGGCCGCGGCGGCGGAGGCAGTTCCGGCATACTCGATGCGTGGGAGGGAGCGCAGTTCTGGACGCATCTGAGTGGCTCTCGATCCCTTGCTTGCATCAGTCTGAAACACAAGAGGATTTCAAATTTAAACAAGATTTAAATTTGCTGTAAGTATTGTCTTTATGGGGTCGACACGATTCTCCAACAGTTAAATTAAACAACTGAGCCTACTTGAAGAGGGACTCCATAAAAGCCATAAGTTTACTTTGCAGAGCGTCCATAGAAAGAGAAATCAAGACGTGTCCCCTAAAGAAGGCATCGATTGACCTTTGCGTCCCTGACGGAGGGGAAATCAATTTACCTTCCCAATTCGCTGCGATTTTCCTCAGGATGAGAACTACGTTCTTGGAGCAGTCTCTCGAGATTCCTCTCGAGGAGCACCCGGTCAAGGCCACTCGGTCTGGAGCCACTAGAGGGGAACCCCTCGGCCGTGAATTCGGGGTTTATCGTGCTTTGCGTGGGTGTCGTCGCCAGAGAAGCAGACGTTTGATGATGCTTCCTGGTCATACGGGGGGAATTTCGCGGCGATCCTAGAGTGTGTCTAGATCCTGGCGGCGGGGGTGGTGGCGGAGGGGGCGGAGGGCTCGACGAACCCTCGCTGGCCGGCGGTTGTCTTCGACCAGTTCTGAAAATCGAATAGTAATGGAGTAAGTCGCCACCGTTTCAAATAAATAACCTGTCGCTACAGAACCACGGCCTTTTGGAGAGTGGAGGGTAAATAAGAAATGAAAGATAATATCGGCATTTTGTCAAGGTCACGTACCACGCCAGGGGGCCGAGATTAGTCACCTCAGAACACTCCATTAGGTTTAGGTTGGCTAAAAATCAATATTGGACTACCCGTTGGGTTAAGAAATGCGATGAAAGTCGCCTCGAGCGACAAGGGATAGGGACAACAGACTAAAACTAGTACTTTCCTACTGCAATTAATATAACAGGCATTGCAAGTTTTAAACTACACTAGAATTCTTGTTGCCTAAGCAAGAGGCTAACGAGAGCAATATCAACTGGATGTTCAAGATTACCTAGTGTACCATTTGGCTACGCAATAAGTGACATATGCCTCAAAGAAGAGAATCAACAGCAACAGCAGACTAGGGCCTATCCGTGCCTACAACCAAGGGACTATCTTCTGAAATCACGATTCCAACTTCCAACAAGCGTCAAGAATTCGCTCTAAATCGTCAGGTTGGATCCAAAGAATGTCTCGGGGCCCCGTGTCTCGACCAGACGACAGAGCATACCTGAGGAAGGAAGGTGGCGGTGGCGGGCCGGCGGAGGAGTCGCTGGGCGTCGTCGGCGGTTCTCCCTTGCTGCACGCTATGCTGCAATAAATGGCACCTCTTCGAGGCAGGAACGGCCGCCCGAGGAGGGAGGTGCGGCAAGTGGCGCAGCAAAAGCAAGCCTCGGTCGCGTGCCAGTGCTGACCCTCGTGCGACATTTGTCCTTGATCGACGCCGATCGGTTCGCCGCAGCTGTCGCAGTACTCGGCGAAGGAGGCGTCGAAGCAGCGTAGACAGTACGGTCGACCTTCCCTCATCACGTACCTCTGACCCCCGAGCTGGAAAAGAGGATGCAAATTTAGTCGAGAAACCGCTGATCCCGAGGGACTCGGTGAGCGATCGTTGGGGACTTGGGTCGGCGATGGAAAATTCATTTCCGTTGCAATCGGAGGACGAAGAGTCTTGCATTTCGATAAAACTAATATTGAGAACTGTAGAGCATGCTTCTGAAAGGAACGGAGGGTTACATTGGAGGGGATTTTTGTCCCTAGTACAGCGCCATCTGTCGGTTGGCGTTGAAATCGTTCGGAGTATCTCTAGGGACCATTAATTTCAGTTCTAACCTCAGTTGCGATTCTATGTTTTTCGTCTTAGTTTTAATTACGAAGCAAGAATTAACATAGAAACGCAACAACTAGCAAGTGACCATAACCTCTCTATCGACATTAAAGTATACATTGTCTAATAACGAAACGAATTACGAAATCAGTGTTAAGCCTCGATGACCGATATATTAATAGGAGGGGATCTGTGAATAAATACCGCGATCGTTCTGAACCATAAATCTAATTTACAGAGTTTGATAAATAGGAAATAGCGAATTGGATGGTATCCAGGTTGAATGTTAAATTGCCTATCGGCTTGAAAAATTCAAGCACGATATCGAATGAAATCTCTAGCAACGAACTACGAGCTACCCGTGCAAAATGGTGGGTACTTCCAAATCGCAAACTCGTTTCGAACTGACAGCCATTTAGTTTCGAGTGCCTCCCATTCGTCAGCCCGTACGCGTACACCTGGCATTTTTATTTTCCTGTCATTCCATTAATAGACGTCCCTGTCGGGGGCTGATCGATGCATCAATGGAGATCGACGTAGTTTCGGATTATCGCTGGCCCATGGCGGGCCGAAACGCCGACGGTGACGCGCGGTCCTTTCCCCGGATCGTCCATTATAGCGTTCGTAGAGACGATAAGGAGCTTTGTCTGGCCGATTGGCACAAAAGAGATGCACGGCTCGCGTCGACTGGCTATGACATTTATCGACACCTAGATTCAATGAATTATCGTGCGCAAACTGTATGCCACGGACGGCCGTCACAGGATATAAAGGGGATACAGCTCTGAGGCTGACAGCTAAATCGTCCTGGTACTGGGGGAGGGGGGTAAATGACTCTCAACGGACGCGGCCGTCGGGCGTAAATAATTCGTCGCGTAGCAAAAAGTGCAAATGATGGAAGTTTCTTGCGTTCTGTCATCCGACTCGGCCACGAAACGATACGTTGTTGTATAAACGCATCGATAAAAGTCGCGATTCTTTGACGCCGACAGGGAACTGCGACCTGTCAGACGCCCGATTATGATGATACCCTTGCGCGAATTGATTTGCAGTACGCAAAAAAAATCGTACCACGCTGAAGAACATTTCCACTCGGTGTCCGAATCGTCTTCAATTGCGAAAGTAAAGTAATTTTCTAAAACGGTTGGCTCAAGTTTTCGAGTTGGTCCAATGAGTATTGTGAGTTTCATCGAAATGGGCGTCTGAAGTTACAGTTGTTGACGATAGACACGGTACTTGAGGCCTACGAAATGTCCATTTTGTTTATATTACGGAACGTATAGTTACCATACTGTACAAAGACTTGTGAAACGACCTAACCTGAGAGACTCTGTGCATCTCTTTTGTCAACATCAGAGCGAGAATGAGAAAGTACATATCATCCGAGAAGCCTAGCCAAACCGACGCCAAGGTGTTAATAACACCCACCTGACGGGGAACCTAACTGCAGTGTACCTTATCAATTAACACGTGTCTACTATTCCATCTGGCGCTGACATAGCGAGCGTAATAAATTACGCATAATCCTTCCGTTAGTATTCTCAAAATTGTGATCGATACGATTGACTCTCGGATTGGTGGAGAAGAGAGCACGGACGCTCCAAGGGGCATTCCTCGATCGTTTTACCTGTCGATCGCATTCTAGACAGGCGAAGTGCCTCATGTGCCAGGCCCTGCCCTCCGCCTCGGTGCACTCGTCCGCCAGTATGATCTCGTCGCAGGCGCAGCATCGCGGCTTCAACGTCTCCGCGTGATGTCTGCCGCAGTAGAGCCTGCCGTCCCGCCAGAAGTATATCAGGTCGACGAGCAGCTGCCTGCAAACGCAGCAGACGAAGCACGCCGGATGCCAGAGCGCCGAGGGTCCGGCGCGGCTCGCAGCGACCGCCATCTCGCCGGCCGCGATGGGCCTGGCGCACTCGCGGCATCCGGCCCCGTGGGGCCTCTCGAGCTGGTTCGCGTGTCCCCGTCCCAGGGCCTCGCGTTTCCGCTGCGCCGCGAACACCCTCAGCTCTCGCTTCTCCTCCTCGGACAGACCGCTGCAGTACCTAGCCTCGTTGTCGTGCGGCGGTAGCTGTTGCAGCAGCTGCTTCACCCGTTCCCGCTCGCCGGCGCTACCCGCGTACGGGATCTTGTCTTCCGGTAGCGCGCTGAAATACAGGTGTACCTGCGACAGCGTGTACGCGCACGGATTGTAATTAAGAGCGATCGTGTGGAACAGAGCGCGCCCGGCTGCTAGGGCCCCCGACAGGCCCCAACAGGCCCCGGCGGGTCGCGTTTCGAGGCGGTCGTTTTGTTACCAACCGGGGCTGCCGAACTTCCCGCTTCCTCGACAGGGCAGGATAAGGGGAGATCGGGGCAACACAATTTTTCCTCATTTTATTTGTACTTTTGACCTTTTTTTAACACTACGAGTGAAAATTAAAGAAAATGAGTTTGAAAGTATTTGGGCGATTAAGTCGCGACGTATCCATGTGCCCCATGGGGCATTTTTTTTTTCTTTATACAGGGTGTTCGGCCACCCCTGGGAAAAATTTTAATAGAGGATTCTAGAGGCCAAAATAAGACGAAAATGAAGAATACCAATTTGTTGGTGGAGGCTTCGTTAAAACGTTATTAACAATTAAATTCGAAAATTTCAAATCGTTCTGGAAAAATTATTTTCGGTTGCGGGGCTCAATTACAATTATTTTTGGTGAATACACATACTTCCGAAATCCTACTCACTTTCGAGAAAAAAATTCGAGTAAGTGCTGAAAGTTTTGGCAGAAAAAAAAATTTTTCAAATCGTTTTAGAAAAATTATTTTCGGTTACAAGAGTCGATTGCAATCATTTTTGGTCAATACACATAGCCCCGAATTCCTACGCACTTTTGAGAAAAAAATTCCTTAGTGAAAATCTAATATGAGGCCAGAAATGGTTCTGCGAAATTTCACGCGTATCTTTAAAACGTCATAACTTCTGAACGGATTAGAGGATTTTAATGTTTCAAACGGCAAACAACGCGTATTTTGGTGAAGAATATGTAAAAATTTTAACGATATTGAAAAAGTTGTTCCTTGACCACGTAGAGTGAGAAAACTCCCATAAAAATATTCCAAGTTTGAAAGTACCGTAACTCCTACAATTGTGAATATATTTCAATGAAACTTTTTTCTGAAGTAGAGCTCATGGGTATCTACGTATAGCGCCAAACAAAATGACTAAAAATGAAAATCGATTTTTTAAGAAAAATCGACAGGGGGTAGGTGCCTCAATTTTTCGACGAAAAAAAAAAATTTCAAATTGTTCTGAAAAAATTATTTCCGGTTGCGGAGGTCAATTACAATTATTTTTGATGAATAGACATACCCCCGAAATCCTACCCAGTTTCGAGAAAAAAATTCGAGAACGTGTGAAATTTTTCGACAAAATTAAGAAGTTTTAAATCGTTCTGGAAAAATTATTTTCGGTTGCGGGGGTCAATTACAATCGTTTTTGGTGAATACACATACCCCCGAAATCCTATCCACTTTCGAGAAAAAAAATCGGGAAGGTGCTGAAATTTTTCGGCGAAAAAAAATTTGTCAAATCGTTATGAAAAAATTATTTTTAGTTGTGGGGGTTAATTACAATCAATTTTGGTCAATACACATAGCCCCGAATTCCTACGCACTTTTGAGAAAAAAATTCCTTAGTGAAAATCTAATATGAGACCAGAAATGGTTCTGCGAAATTTCACGCGTATCTTTAAAACGTCATAACTTCTGAACGGATTAGAGGATTTTAATGTTTCAAACGGCAAACAACGCGTATTTTGGTGAAGAATATGTAAAAATTTTAACGATATTGAAAAAGTTGTTCCTTGACCACGTAGAGTGAGAAAACTCCCATAAAAATGTTCCAAGTTTGAAAGTACCGTAACTCCTACAATTGTGAATATATTTCAATGAAACTTTTTTCTGAAGTAGAGCTCATGGGTATCTACGTATAGCGCCAAACAAAATGACTAAAAATGAAAATCGATTTTTTAAGAAAAATCGACAGGGGGTAGGTGCCTCAATTTTTCGACGAAAAAAAAAAATTTCAAATTGTTCTGAAAAAATTATTTCCGGTTGCGGAGGTCAATTACAATTATTTTTGATGAATAGACATACCCCCGAAATCCTACCCAGTTTCGAGAAAAAAATTCGAGAACGTGTGAAATTTTTCGACAAAATTAAGAAGTTTTAAATCGTTCTGGAAAAATTATTTTCGGTTGCGGGGGTCAATTACAATCATTTTTGGTCATTAGACATACCCCCGAAATCCTAACCACTTTCGAGAAAAAAATTCAGTACAGTCGGAACTTTAAACGTTAATAACTGTTTAACGAAGCCTTCATCAACAAATTGGTATTCTTCATTTTCGTCTTATTTTGGCCTCTAGAATCCCCCATTAAAATTTTTCCCAGGAGTGGCCGAACACCCTGTATGTATAGTTTATGTTATTCATGTAATAGAGCTTTCTAGCAGTGAAATGACGATTGTCTAGCAAAATTCAGGGGATGACCACCCCTCTAAAATAAAATTCCGTTTGCGAGCTTGCGTTACAGGGGTTAAATAAAAGAACGTCGCGGGGGATGGTGTTCGCATGTTACAAAGGCTCGTTGCAACTCGCGAGATGATAGCTTAGTCTCGAAGTACATATTGTGCCCTCGTCTAAATGGGAATCGAAGACGGGTCGAGAGCTTTATTTATCGCCATCGCGATACTCGATATTCATCGTTCATGAATTATTCAGAAACGAAGTGGTTACAGTTACACGGTACACGTGACGGTGGCTCCTCCCTCGAACAAAACATTGAATCGGTTACCGCGGGTACTTTTTATTTCACTTACGGGATCGTTGTATCAACCCAAATCCTGACCCACTTTCGAATCGCGCGCGCCCCCCCCAGGTACGGTCGATCGCCAAATCGATTTTCTTGAAAATTTACTTCCCCGACTCTTGTAGAATATAATAAGGAGCTAGACCAGCCCAAAGATCATCGACGTTAACTAATTTTTTTTAGGGAAACATCCCCCATGGAGTTGGCGATGCTTTCGTATGATACGCGAAATTTCTCGATGTTTTCTGAAAACCACGTCTCGAGTGGTTCGACTGGTGTAACTGTCACGATAAATCAGCTGGAGAGAAAGCAAACCTTTATGCAAATCCGAAGTCACCGCGCGCGGCGCATAGCGTATCAGGGCGCGCCCACTCGAGAGTCGGCGAGTCCTGAAACTTTCGTAACGTTGGACACTTTTTTTGTATCTTTTACTTCTTCTTTCGTCGATTATAAATGTCTCGCGGTGACTTCTGTGCCGGACCGGCCGTCCCGATATCGTTCCACAATTCGAAGGCTGCTTTCTCAAACTCATTATTTAAATAGAAATCACAGAACAAAATATTTTTGGCCAGATAGAGATTTAACGATTTTATATTCGAGAAGTTTCGTGTAACAGAATATTTTTAAAAATCAAAAAAAGGGAGGGGTTGTACGTTCACTGTCCGGTTTCTCAGCGGCGTATCCAATAGCGTGGCGATATGGCCCATATACAGGTCATGGACAGTGAACGCGTTGAGTTCACATCGAAAATTCTACAGATCATCTGCTCTCTAGAGTCTTGAAAGATCTCCCCCAGGATTGTTTCGTGACAGAGAAGCGTCTCGATTGAAACGTGGACGGAAAAAAAAACGGACATTTCATAGGTCGTAACCCACTAAAAGTCGAGAGGGAATCGTATAAGAACGGGTGGATCGGTATTCCCCGCACGGATGGGGACTCGTTTCTTACTTGATCCGGCCTGAGACCAGGCGGCACCCACGTGTACTCCTCCAGCGCGCATCCGCTGTCATCGTCGCTCTGCGAGTGCCTCTGATGATGCATCAGGGCCTCCTGAAGCGCCAGCCCGGCCGGGGCCGCTTGCACGGGACTCTTGAAGGGCTCTTGATGAGAAGAACCGGCGGCCCCGCTTTGGAAAGCCATGGCCATGGCCATCGGCGAGCCTGGACCGAGGCCCAGTCCCGAGGGACCGCCCGCCTCCGTCGAAGTCCGCTGATGCTCGTCCCTGGGGCACCTGCAGCTTCTGCACACTTTTCTAAAATCAAACAATTAGGGCAACTCGTTAGAATCGCGGTGGAAACCTGGTCCACGCTGGGGAAAAGCGGTGGAGTTGAATTAAAATTCGAGGGCCCAAAACGAGCGGTACTTTCACGAATTTTTTACGGGAAATCCGTGCGTTCGATCGAAACGATCTTTTTATCGTGTATTAAGCGTTCCTTGGAGTTTTGAAAACTATTTTTTTTTAGCATCTATGTTTATTCGTAATGGAGAAAATCGCGAGAACACATGTACCGGTTTTTGAGTTATATCGTACACGAGTGGGGTTGAATTAAAATTCGAGGGCCCAAAACGAGCGGTACTTTCACGAATTTTTTACGGGAAATCCGTGCGTTCGATCGAAACGATCTTTTTATAGTGTATTAAGCGTTCCTTGGAGTTTTGAAAACTATTTTTTTTTAGCGTCTATGTTTATTCGTAATGGAGAAAATCGCGAGAACACGTGCACTGGTTTTTGAGTTATATCGTACACGAGTGGAGTTGAATTAAAATTCGAGGGCCCAAAACGAGCGGTACTTTCACGAATTTTTTACGGGAAATCCGTGCGTTCGATCGAAACGATCTTTTTATAGCGTATTAAGCGTTCCTTGGAGTTTTGAAAACTATTTTTTTTTAGCGTCTATGTTTATTCGTGATGGAGAAAATCGCGAGAACACGTGTACCGGTTTTTTAGTTATCTTATACACGAGTGGGGTTGAATTAAAATTCGAGGGCCCAAAACGAGCGGTACATTCACGAATTTTTTACGGGAAATCCGTGCGTTCGATCGAAACGATCTTTTTATAGCGTATTAAGCGTTCCTTGGAGTTTTGAAAACTATTTTTTTTTAGCGTCTATGTTTATTCGTAATGGAGAAAATCGCGAGAACACGTGCACCGGTTTTTGAGTTATCTTGTACACGAGTGGGGTTGAATTAAAATTCGAGGGCCCAAAACGAGCGGTACATTCACGAATTTTTTACGGGAAATCCGTGCGTTCGATCGAAACGATCTTTTTATCGTGTATTAAGCGTTCCTTGGAGTTTTGAAAACTATTTTTTTTTAGCGTCTATGTTTATTCGTAATGGAGAAAATCGCGAGAACACGTGCACTGGTTTTTGAGTTACCTCGCACACGAGTTATGAACTTCGTTTTAATTATTAGATCAAAGCAGTACGTGAATTTAATTTTCGGAACAGCGACCATAAACCGAAGCGAGGACGTTCGAAGCAGGAAATGAATCCTATTCGTGTTAATCCTTTTCTACCAGCGAGAAAATCTATTTCTATTAGAGATCGTAAAGTTAAATTTATTGGCATTCCATGGCTTCGAAAGGTATGAAGGAATGTATCCATATCTGAAAACCAGTAAATCAGTCTTATCAGCACGAGTCTGAAGTCCAGAAACGACTAAGTTTTCGATTTACATTATACAGGGTGTTCGACCACTCGTGGGAAAAATTTTAATGGGGGATTCTAGAGAGCAAAATAAGACGAAAATCAAGAATACCAATTTGTTGATGAAGGCTCCGTTAAATAGTTATTAACAATTAAATTCAAACATTTCGAATCGTTCAGGAAAAATTATTTTCGGTTGCGGGGGTCAATTACGATCATTTTTGGTCATTACACATACCCCTGAAATTCTACCCACTTTCGAGAAAAAAATTCGAGAAGGTAGTGAAATTTTTCGACGAAATTAAAATATTTCAAATTGTTCTGAAAAAAATATTGCTAGCTGCGGGGGTCAATTACAATCATTTTTGGTCATTACACATACCCTCGAAATCTTGCGCATTTTCGAGAAAAAAAATTCAGTAAAGGCAGAACTTTAAACGTTAATAACTTTTAATTGAAGCCATCATCAACAAATTAATATTCTTCATTTTTGTCTTATTTTGTATAAAATAAAGTGCCCCTTAGATAAAACGTTCAGTTTCAATAAATTTCTTTTTTATCGAAACACGACTTGACTATTTCTAGCAACGATAAATAGAAGATAAAATTTATCTTTGTTTCATTTTTTTAACGAGCAAAGTTTACCATATAAATATCATGGCAAATATTGAAACGTGTCTGTCTCTATTCGGTATCTCAAGTACCCCAAAACCATATTCAACGCGCAATCAGTGTCAGCATAGTGCGCGTTGCATATTAATATCGAACCATGTTTCTGGAAAAACGAAGGAATTCCATTTCCACGGGAAGTGATAAATCGCGCTGCAATTAGCATTCTTGATCCCCAGCAGAACGTCGATTTGCTACAGAAAATCCAACAAACTGAAAATAAACAGCGACGACGGTCGGGTTTCTTATCTGACTCGAAGACAAATAACTCTAAATCCACCATTCGTACGATAAAAATCATAATAGGAATCATCGAATAAAATTTCATTTCATGATGCTTTAATGCGGTTCAAACTGGATTTCCAAAGTTCCCGCAAAATTTCAAACCGGTTTGAACTTAAAAAAAAAATAGTATCGAAGTTTATAAAATTGTTTCCATAGAACAATTATTAACCTTTTTTTTATACGTACCGTAAGAATGGAAAATTAAGAAGAAAATAGCGTACGGTTACGAACGGTATACAGTGAAAAAGTTTATTGTTTTTTCCCTCGATGGCTGCTTAAAATTACCATATTCTGATTTATCGTCTGCGAGGCACAAACCGGCCGCTACTTTGACGCGATGAGATGATAAACGGAGACGCGTCGACATCGTTGATTATGCAGAAACGACGGACTTTCCACTCCCTTTCTAAATCTATCGACGAAGCTGAAAGTGTAACCAGCTCATTACAATTTCGAGAACAGTCTATCATTACCAACGGTGGTCGCCAGCATCGCGAATTTCTACCGCAACGAGGAATTCTATTTTCACGACAAACAGCGGATTGAGATTGCTTGATTACACAGTAGCTACTGGGCAAACTATCAGTTTACTCGTCCACCCCGGCGATTTCGATGCTGAAAAACGTTTTAACCATCCTGGCTAAAAAGGCAATTTATTCTTGGCCACACAGAGAGACGTCGCGGCCTCTAAGAACGCGCAGAGATTCGATAGGAAAATTTATTATATTACCTAAACAACGATCCGGCGAGATTCTTCAGAAATTAAAACTAGACGAGATCGCAATTTCATATTTTAGCAACGAAATGGACGATAACCAAATGGTATAAATTTATGATGGAATAACTACTTTTACAATTTAGGTATAGAATACGAAAGGTACTAGGTGTAAAAGTTACTAAACACGTGTTCCAATTCGAAGAACCACTCTTCCAATGATTAACATTCCAATAACTTTCCCCTAGGTGGCGTGTAATTTTGTCTAAAGAAAGAAAAAATGTCCTGAAACTATTTCCACAAAACATACCTCCGTTTCAGACGGTACCCTAGTTTCATCGTTTCACGCCAATGAGTAACACTCGAATAATCCCCTCCTCGGATCATTATTCATCCGTATGTCGAGAAACAGGATAAAAAGTTCATTCGAAAACGTTTCCTTGGATCACATTCTATAGCAAAAAGCTAAAACTATTCCTAGCAATCATATTTAGCTCAGTTTCAATTACTACCCTAGTTTTAGCATCCCGTGCCAACGAATAACACTCAAACAATTTCCCCCCGTATCATTACTCATCCGTGCGTCAAGAAACGAGATAAAATGTCCATTCCAATCGTCGACGCTTCGAAAACTATTCACGAAACGTGATCCGACACTTAACTCCGTCGCGAGAAAGAAAAATGAACTTCGTTTCGACGAGAAAGCACTTCTACCAAAAACAGGATCGAAACTAGGGCCACCAGTCTAATAATCTCCCTAGGATCGTATTTAACATTCGAAAAAACTTATCACCATTAACTCGGTGTCGGTTCCTCGCTCTGATTCCTCCATATTCCATCGAGTATCACTTCGAAAACATTCCCTCCCCATTCTCCGATCACTATTCATCTCCGTTTCGCGAAACGGAACAAGAACCCGTCCCATCGGTCAGCGCTCGAAAAAACTTTCCCCCCTCGGGCGATTTCCTCGAGAAACGGGAGCAACAGATCGCGGTGAACTCACTCCGAGGAGGCGGCGGCGACATCGTAACCCGAATGCAGGGAGCTGCAATCGCCGACGCGGTTGCATTCCGTATCCCCGATGCTTCGGTCGTGCTCGAAGGCAGCGGCTGCGGCGTCGTGAGCGCCGTTCAGGTACTCGACGCACTTCTCCGTGGGGCTGGCCCCGGACGCCGCCAGTCCTGGACACCCGACGACGACACCGACCACGTCGTCGTCGTTGATCCCGTCCTCGCGACTCCTCAGGAACGCGTCCAGGTAGTGCTCGTCCGCGGATGGTAGCTCGTAGACGGTACCAGGAGCGATCCAGTTGTTCCCCAGGTCCTCCCGTCGGTTTGCAGCCTCTTCCTCGACTTTTCCCGCTTGCTCGTTCTTCCTGGCGTATAGCTTCCTCAGGTAGGCCTCCTGGTGGCTCCTGGTGGCCCAACAGCCGCCCTGCCACCACCTCTTGGACCCCAGTAACGAGGTCTTCCGTCTTCTGGCTAGGCTCGACATCGTTTGGTCATCCGTGTTCCTCTTCCGTCGGGAGTCTCGCGTTACGTCGTCTCCTCCAGGCTTATCGTCAAAGGGAGATCGCTGTACGTCCTCTCTATCGTCGGTACGCGCTCGTTTCGCGTTTAATCCTCGGCTGCATTAAGCGATCGAAGGATAGGATATCCTCTCCGATCGTCCTTCGGGCCCGATCAGCCCGGACGGCGCTCGATAAGATCGTGGTCCCGGTCGGACGACCGCGGCGCGGCTCGGTAACTCCGCGAGTTCGCGCCGAGCCACCTGGGCGAAGAAGAAGAAGAGGAGGAGGAGGAGGAGGAAGGAGAAGAAGAAGCCGTCATCGTCAAGTGGACACCGCGTCGCCGGAGATATCCCTCTCGGTCCCGTTTCACGGACGACGATCAAAGACAACGACGACAACGACGAGGAGGACGACGACGACGACGAGGAGGCTCGCGTGCGAGCCCAGCGGCCGATCGATCGCGCGGCGCATCGCTCCTCGCGGCGATCGCGCGGCACGCGCTCGCGAATACGCGCGGAGGACACGCCGGGGTTACCCCCGCGCGGAGGGGCCCCTGGCGGCGCGCAAGAGACGATGGACGGAGGGAGGGGATGGGGGGACCAGGCGAAAGCTAGCGACGGGAGGAGAGAGAGAGAAAGAAAGAAAGGTGGCGCGAACGGAAAAAGGAAGAGAACGAGGGAGAGAGACAACCCGTAGGAAGGGAGAGCCAATCTGTACGTATAACCGGTAGTACGACCGGAGATTAACGTTTTAATACGCGGCGTACAAAGGGAAACCGGGCGAAACCGATAACGTTCCGCGTGGCCACGAGCAGTCCCCGGCCACGTCGGGCCCACCGATCCGCGGGGCCCGGTCCCTCCGCGAACCGTCCCCGGCGGTTGTCCTCGAATCGGGGACGAGCGTCAATTTCCGTTCGTCTCCCTCGTGACGGCCCGTTCGAGGCGGATTCGATGCACGTAGGACCCTGGACGCGCGACGTCCGCGCGTCTCTCGGTTCTCGGAACCGTCCACCGGCCAGTATCGACGGGCAGCGTCATCACGGGCCCTGAGCGCGCGTCCGTCCGTCGTCGATCACGGAACGGCTGATCGTCGGGGGCCCCGGCGATCACGGGCCCCGCATATCGCGCGTCGTTTCCGTGGAACTGCGCCGCAACAGCGTCCTGGAACACGTTTTTCACGGGCTTCTCGTAAACGACGGGCCCCAATGAAGACGAGAGTAACCACTGACGAGGCAACGCGGTTAATTGGGCGGCACTGTGGGGGCCCGGCCGGCGATGACCACGAAACGCGTCGAAATGATTTTAGACGCGGCGTCCCGGTTCCTTCCTACTCGGGCGTGCTGTGGCCGAGCGGACACTGAGCGTACTCCGGGACTCAGGGCCCCCGGAGAAGAGCGGGGTGCGAGCGGACAGCCGGCCGGAGAGACGTTCGAGGGTAGGGAGAACGAGGGGTCCGTTTCCCCGCGAGGCCGCTACGTCGGTGCGTGTAACCGCCGCGCCGCCAATGCGAGCCTGGCTGCCCCCACCTCTCCTCCCCCTGGCCGCCTTCCTTGCCGATATATTTATATTCGTTTCTAATACGTGTGGCGTGTCGGGGCCCGACGCCTCGCCGAGGGGCCCCCGTTCGTGTACGCGCGCGGTCGACTTCGCTTCTACGCCGTCGGTGCCTCGACGTGTGCGTGCGCAGCCTGCGCCGCGACGAATAGCTGCCCCCCGAGGGCATTTCGCGATGGACCGACCAGGGGAATATACGATTCGGACCGCGGCACTTTTTGAACGGGGCCCGGGCTCAAATTCATCATAAAATTAGGGCTACGTACGATGGACGCGAAACACAATTTCATTTAAACGATCGTGACTCGTGGATGCGTTATGTGGACTCTCAGTCTCAACTAAATTACTTTACTTAAATCAATTTTTCTTTGAAGCATTTAAAAAATAATGAATTATTAGTTTCAACTTGTAGAACCAATAATCCACTTAAGGATATGTGGGGTCCATCGCCTTCCGTACTCGCCGCCAGAGGTCCATGCTCTTGTCTCTCTCGCAAGCGCTCGACCGACTCCTAATGTGTCGGCGTCCAAAGCAGGGTCTGGTAGGATGCCTTGGAATCGCTCTCCCTATCCTTTTCTTTCCATCTCAACCACTGGACCCCCAAAGGTAAGGAATGAAGATTAAATATCGTTTCCTTAAAAACAAGATCAGAATGAATCAGTCCAGCGATCCCGGTGTTCCTTCCTCGACAGATAAGTTCAACGACTCCGAGATTAAAATCTGTCCTCAGAGGTTATGCTTGGGCCCCTAATGTCCCGGTAGATCGTTGCACGATTAAGGTTGAGGAACTCCGGGATCCAAATACGATATTAATGGGTTATCACGGTTGTTAGCCGACCAGTTCCAAGGAAAATGGAATAATCCGTACAAGGGTATACTCGATACATCGAACGACGTTTTGTCGGGGCTATTCTCCGTGTTCGATTTTGACACGGTACTCCGTTAATCTAGGAACGCGTCATGTTTATAGCCGCTAACTGACCATTAACTGACAGGATTTGCCGATATTAAAATGACGATCTCGTCGAGCAGGTCCCGGAGAGCGCTTCCAAGACAGTTTTATTGTGCTCCATATTTCATATGCCCAAGTATACGGGTCAAAAAAGTCCGCCAGTTAATTAATTCGTCAACGACTGACGGGATCCACCGAAATTAAAATAAACGTTCCTTCGAACGGGGCCCCGGGAGATCTCCATGAAAGATTCGACGGACCCCACCAATTTCAGCCATCCGAGTGCCGTCGATCCAACGACACTGCGCTTCATCGCCTGGCCATTACTCGAGATCAACGAAGATTTAAGATCTTGATAACTTTTAACAGGTCTTAACGAGTTTTAATTTCGTGCATCGAGTCTTTCTAATTGCTTTGCATACTTTTTAAACAGCTTCCCCCATTCGAAGAGTGACTTCCTCTTGATTTGCCTCTGATAAAATTAACAAACGACGAAACAAGACGTTCGATACGGCGATTGGTAGCCTGAACTTTGGTCCGTTCGTTGAACGTTTCGTGGAATGAGGAAATTCTTACGCAACGAGACGGGAACGGGCCCCTTTCCCAACGATTCCCGGATCACCTAATGGTAAGAAGTTTCCATGGCCAATAAGAGTTCGATCGCTCAATCATCGTTCCTGTATCCTTTAAGATTCCAACGTATCCTCCGATGCAGCTCGACTCCGAGCAGACCGGGGGACCAGTGGCGTTTCACTCCGCCCTTCGAGGAAGCTCCTAACCTCGTCCCTTTGCTCCTTTTTCTCGGTTATATTCCAGCGCTGGCCAAGCTTTTGATAGCCTATTTTTTTACCGGCTGATTGCCGTTCGTAATGGACAGAGGGTTTCTTGTATTTATTACTAACCAATTAAACACGTACGCTACCCCGGTCTTTCGTATTTCTTATTTACGACGGCCACGGCGCGTTTGCCTGACCGGGGTTAAAAGGCGTAAATATATAGAAAGTATCATGGGATTTCTAGAACTCTTCCAGAATTACGACACCCTCCTCTCTCCGAAATCTTCGTTTTATCTACGTCCTGTCGGTTAATAGTTAGCTAATAACCGTTAACTCTGCAGGCCACCGTACCCTCGGCCACTCTGTTTTTCACGGCGTTTTTTGGCCCATGCTATCATGTCTTCCCTGAGAACATTACTTACGGGGGCAGAAGGTCAGCTTGACACGTTGCTCCCAGTCATTCCGTGCGCGCTATTTCTCTTTCTCTCTATAAGGTGATTCAAGTAACGATGCCCGGAACCAATTTGTAGACCGCGATCCACGATTCAGGCTCGAGGTAAAAGTCCCCATAAACTTGGGCCTGGAGACCTTTTTACTTCCCGGAGTTATAGTTATTTTATTGCGCATGATCTTTTTTTTACTCGAGGGTCGTTCGATGCGTCTATTTTGAGAATAGGAATTTTAATTACGAGAAAGAAGGTTAATTTAAAATGGTCAACACACTTATTTCGGTTATAAAGTTTTTATTGTTAAATCGAAGATGAAAATGTGGGTTCCAGATGTCGAGAGATGGAAAGAGACTAACCAGGAAGGCATCCTTGCAGACCCTATTTTGAATGCTGAGATATTGGGTAGTCGATTGAAGAACGTTATACCCCTGGGAAAAATTTTAATGGAAGATTCTAGAAGCCAAAATAGGACGAAAATCAAGAATACCAATTCGTTGATGGAGGCTTCGTTAAAAAGTTATTAACGTTTAAAGTTCCGTCCATTCTGAATTTTTTTCTCGAAAATGCGCAGGATTTCGGGAGTATGTCTGTTCACCAAAAATGATTGCAATAGACCCCTTCAACTAAAAATAATTTTTCCAAGACGATTTGAAACCTTTCAATTTTTATGAAAAATTTGTCCACCTATTAGAATTTTTTTCTCGAAAATGCGTAGGATTTCGAGGGTATATCTATTCACCAAAAATGATTGCAATAGACCCCTTCAACTAAAAATAATTTTTCCAAGACGATTTGAAACCTTTCAATTTTGTCGAAAAATTTGTCCACCTACTAGAATTTTTTTCTCGAAAATGCGTAGGATTTCGGGGGTATGTCTATTCACCAAAAATGATTGTAATTAGCCCCCGCATCCAAATATAATTTTTCCAGAACGATTTGAAATTTTTTAATTTTGTCGAAAAATTTGTCCACCTACTAGAATTTTTTTCTCGAAAATGCGTAGGATTTCGAGGGTATATCTATTCACCAAAAATGATTGCAATAGACCCCTTCAACTAAAAATAATTTTTCCAAGACGATTTGAAACCTTTCAATTTTTATGAAAAATTTGTCTACCTACTCGAATTTTTTTCTCGAAAATGCGTAGGATTTCGGGGGTATATCTATTCACCAAAAATGATTGTAATTAGCCCCCGCATCCAAATATAATTTTTCCAGAACGATTTGAAATTTTTTAATTTTGTCGAAAAATTTGTCCACCTACTAGAATTTTTTTCTCAAACATGCGTAGGATTTCGAGGGTATATCTATTCACCAAAAATGATTGCAATTGGCCCCTCCAACTAAAAATAATTTTTTCAGAACGATTTGAAATTTTTGAATTTAATTGTTAATAACTATTTAACGGAGCCTCAGTCGAGAAATTTACATTCTTGATTTTCGTCTTATTTTGGCCTCTAGAATTTCCCATTAAAATTTTTCCCTAGGGTGGCGGAACACCCTGTATATGCAAACGGAAGGTCGAGCGCTTGCGAGAGAGTCAAGAGCGTGGCCCTCTAGCGGCGGGTATGGGAGCACACCCTTTGATTATAAGGATAAATAAATATCTTGCACTACAGATGGCTAAAATTCGCCAATAAAAACCATAATGGAGGTAACGAATTTCGCCCTTCGATCCTGTTTCGGAAATCGATACCGATTTACCAACGTTCCAAGCCAGTGTCTCGAGCAATCTTCGACGACCGCGGGAATGTTGCATCGAATCGAGGAATTACGAAAAAGAAAAATAAGAGAGCCGGGTTAACTGTTGGAAAAGCGAACTTTTAAAAAGATCGATTAAAAAGATCGGGGATACATGGTCCTGAGCGTAACTGGCTTAAAATTGACCGCCTAATTTAATTCAGAGGGGTAACGATACGCTGCGTCCTCCTCTCTTTTTCTTTCGGGGATTTCGGGGTTCTCCGGAGTGCTTCCAGGAACCTCGTCGCTGAGAAATGTCTTCATCGGGGAGATCCGATGGTAATCGCCGCGCTGGAATGTTTCGATCGATCCTTTTAACGTTCGTACTCTTCGTTCAATATAAATTTTCTATCGAAACATTAGTCGAAGTTTATTCACAGAATTTGAATGCCTATAGAATATTCGAACAGCCCCCCCGACTCTAATACGAATATATTCTGTTGCATAATGAATGCCACTCACACGTTTGCGCAACGAATAATCGATCGACGACATTCGAACACAAATTGGCACTTGCTGGCTACTTGTTACCCTAATGAAACTGTACCCAACACTGGCCAACGGTGGCAGAAAAAGGAAATCCCTTCAGTCCCGGATATAGAAGGCCACGTCGTACAAGAAATATGGATTTTATATTGCACTGTCACCTTCGACCTGCATCCGGTAGAAACGTTTCAATCAAATCGAGAAGCGACTCACAGGTGCCTCGAACGCGTTTCTCATTCGCTCGTTGGACGTTGGATTTGCTATTTCTCACAAGTCGAATCTGCTTTAAAAGCAGAAGAATAAAGAAGCTGGAGAATTTTATAAGTTTCATTTTTAGAATTTTCTATGTTCGAGTTTATTTATAGAGAGTCATTTTGTGATTTTTTTCAATCGCCGTTGCAGACACGTCGTTAATAAAGATTTAGACTTTCACGGATCGGAATCGACGAAAGTCTCGGCCGTTTTGTAACGCGGGCAAAGAATAGTCTCTGAACGTCGATTTGTCCGAAGAATGGAGAGGAATATTTCGCTCGGTACGCTGGCCTTTCGAACAGTCCGCGGACATGATTGATAGCTGCTTGATTATCAGTTGCGTTGATCAAGCGGCGAGCATTCTGCGGATTGCATAAGACCAGGGACTACCAACCTAACCGATCGTCGGAATCTACGAAACTCGAGTACCGAGTTTGCCTCGCGACACCGAGAATTGGTTGCTTTATTTTCACAGCCGTCCCGGACCCATCAGTCTCCGAGTCTCTTTTAATCGCGAACACATATCGTCGAATGTATAATTTAGAAAATCTTCGCCGCGGCGCTTAATCACCCAGGCACGAACCACGGAAGCCCCAACGATTATTAATTTATTTCACCATTTATCTCGCCGGTTAAATAACTATACGCACGGCAAGACGTATAAGAATTTACGAAATTAAACATAATTACCGATTTTAAAATATTTTTCTTTCCACCGTCATTTGTCATGAAATTAATAAGTAACAGTATTTACCGCCGTTGGAAGCGATTAATCTCTCGGACAAGGACAGTCTACGAGCACCGGGAACAAGATGGCGGCCACCTCGGCGGTGAAAACTCGCGTCGATTCGATTTAAATTATTAGAAATTCCAAATTTGTTAGGGCGTTGGAGTATTAATGCGCCGACGAATGGCGAGCTTGGAGGACCCCTTTCATCGCGAAATCCCCTAGCAATGCGTTATCCAGTCGCGTCGAGTCCGCTCGAATATAAAAATCAGCAGATCGCGACGTTGGGTCGGATCTGGACGCAGAAGAATAAGGGTTCGATCAATCACGATTCCCCCCGCGTCTCCCTCGGGCCCCGTGACACGCACACGTTTGCGGCTCGTTAACACCGAGAAACCCATCCACCCCCTCGCCCCCCCGCTACCGTGGAACATTCTGATCCGATGATCGGTAGCTTCGGCGATGGAAGATCCCAGGGACGCCTCCGGGAGGCTGAAAATTTCAGCTCGTCGAGAGCACGCGCCCCGTTGCACCCGTCCGTGGAAGCGGGAGAGATTCATCTGCATAACAGTTAATAATTCCGGTGCGCGGTACCGGTTACGCCTGGTCTGCGCAGAGGACGAATCCAGCGCCACCTGTTCCCTCGCTCGCGTAATGGAGATCGTTGGCTACGATTTACGATTTTTCGCGTCGTTCCTGCCCCCGGGCCCTTTCCACCGAACAATTCTCGAGGTTAAATTCACAAGCTCCAGATACGAATACGTAAAACAAACGTTTTCGTTCTTTCTATAGAATTCTGCGAATGCTCTCAACGTCGTTGCGCCGTTGAGTTATCTGTCGGAGGGACACTCGAGTCTCGAACCTTGGAGGAGGTGTCTTATTTCGAGACAGACGAGATAAGGGACACGTGCAGCCTCAGCCTGTGGCTATTTATGTCATTCGTTCCCCCAATTACCAAAAAAAAACATTGGGCGAAGTTGCTTCGACGTAGACTCGAAAACACGACGTTTGGCCTCGAACGGGGGTTCGTTTTACGCGATGGAAAAACTCGCGCTATATTCGAGCTAACACGATGATTCCTTGGATTCCGCTACCCGTGACTCGTGTCCAATCTCGCATGGAACGCGGATGAAAAACAGGCCTGGATCTTCATTAGATCAGCGATGATCGGGAGGTGGTGCAATTAAAAGCCTGTTTAAACGTCGTCGACGTGCGTTCTTGCGCGCGTTTCACTAGCATTTGCGCGACCATCCTCTCGCTGACTTCCGAGGCACCTGTTACCCGCCAAAACAGGTGGTGCTCGAAACGCGACGTTCAGCTGAACCCGCAGGTGCACCGCAAGACCGCTCGTTGAGGAGGGACGACGCCGTGCTTTTCCTAATTTTCCAACCGTTGCTCGTATAGCTCCTTTCAGAAACACCGCGACTGAAAACGACGATTTACGGATTTAATACTAATCCCATAGGGTTACAACTAATTCGATATGAAATTATATTGTCAACGATCGAACCATGTTGGAAACACTGGTTCTAGTTAGTGTTGGAGGACCATAATTGACCCCTGTAACTAAATATAATTTTTTTAGTACGATTTGAAATTTTTTAATTTCGTCTAAAAATTTTAGTACCTACTCGAATTTTTTTCTCGAAAGTGGGCAGGATTTCGAGTGTACGTCTAATGACCAAAAATTATTGTAATTGACCCCCGCAACTGAAAATAATTTTTCCAGAACGATTTGAAATTTTTGAATTTAATTGTTAATAACTTTTTAACGAAGCCTCAGTCAAGAAATTGGTATTCTTGATTTTCGCCTTATTTTGGCCTCTAGAATCCCTCATTAAAATTTTTCCCAGCGGTGGTCGAACACCCTGTATATATAGGAGCCAAAACAGGCTCCTGGATTTTGTCAGTACGAATTCGAATACGATCAGTTCACGTCTTTTCCTCATTTAGTCTTGATCGTAGAACTCTAGTTGCTGTAACCGAGTAATATTAGGAACCACTGCGAAATATATTATACCTGTAATATACCGACAGTCTACGAGTTTCTTACTCGGTTCCCAACATTAGTACTGGTCGACATTATTATTAGTAAAATGTTAGGAATTTCTGACGTAAATGATATTAAAAATATTAAAAAAATAAATTCGAACCAAGTGGTCCTGTAACTTTGGGGCCTCGGATGGCAGAATGGCGAGCAGTTTACGCTCGTTCCGTCATCTTGGACGGTCCTGTATTCAGCAAAGTACTGCTACGAAGCAATTCGAGAGACACGTGTTATTTTTCGTTGCGTGGAACTGGTTTTCCCGCGGACCGAACTGCCGTGCATCCGCTCTGCGCAGATTCCTTAATTTCGACGTTCGACTTTCGATCGAAACACGTTGCGTGCCAAGAAACGTTCGATAATCGATTTTAAACGGAAAAGGAACGCAAGTAAAAATATTCGTGACTGTATAAAACGATATCGAAAGGACATGTAGAACATGTGTACTCTGACACGTGGTATGGGTGGTACGTCCGGGTAGACATCGTCGAGGTTATGATTTTCGTGTTTCCAGCCATTAACTATTCAGTTACTCGGGAGTGCACACGTGCGTTGCGGCGAATTAAAACTGTCGACGCACATTTCCGACTCGCGTCACACTGTTACGATTATTCAAGATTGTGCACCGTCACAGCGGCGGTCGGATAAGTGGTATTCTAAATGCACTTATCTCGCATAAATATCAGAACGATGATGGACGCGTACAGCGACTGAGAAAACATCGTAATCTCGTTCCTATTTCTCCCCATAGTTCCAGCCCCCCGTATGGAGACTTTCTACATTAGGTTCGTTTGCAACCGAGATTCGACGCTAATAGTCGACGTAGGATTTCTTGGACGGGACAAATTAATCATGATTTGTATACTATAATTCGCTATTCGAGTTCTCTACTTTAACAAATATAAGTAAAAATTATTTTCTAATTATCTCCTGTCCGTGTGAGATTTTCTCGAGGCGTGCATCGTAGGAACAACGTGATATTTGTTACGTTTACTGCTCGCATTTGAATCGGTGAGAAACCTAACAATCTTCCACGTCTAAAAGGCGCGATAAGTAATTTTATCTCAAGATGAAATTTACTGGGTTATTTAGAGTTCCTCGTCGCGTTCCAATTGCGTTTCACGTTTTACAGAAGCGTTTTCTATTCCCATCGCGGAAATACTGGCGCCCCGCAACAAACTGTTCCGTTTTAATCCGAGATCCAGGGCCGCGGGTCGTTCGAGTCTCATCATCGCCGGGACACGCGTGCGCTTTTATTCTTTCCCGCGCTTATGCGGAGCGGACCTCCCTCGTTTCCCACGAGCATTCTCCCTCATTACGACTTCCCGCGGCGGACGCTCACGGAACACGTCAGATTCTCGAAAGGAGAATACGCGGAACGCGAGCCACCGACACTCGACTGCACCGTCAATAGTAGCCGCTCGAACAGCTTGTTTCAATATTTGTAAATGCTACGGCGGCCCCCATTTCGACCTCCTCCGGTTACATCGTCGATCCTCTCCGTCATGTCTGGGCACAAACAAGGCGGTCTTCGCTTCCAGACTGGGGGAATTTTATCCGACAAATCGGGGAATTTGTTATAGTCCGGGCCACGATATAGCGAGGTCGTAAACTCGAGTGGGTGTCAAAGTTCACACGTTTCAGCTCTCGAGACAAATGAATTGACAGAAGTACGAGCAGCTAAGGGCCTTAGGCCATAGTCAGGGCCGTACGAAAAAATATTTTATCTAGTGTCGCCATTTTTAGAGGTATCGTAACAGGTAAAGGTTTTACTCAAGTCTTCAATATCTTAATTCACCTGCTTATAATACAGGGTGTTCGACCACCCTTGAGAAAAATTTTAATGGGAAATTCTAGAGGCCAAAATAAGACGAAAATCAAGAAAAATTTGTTGATAGAGGCTTCGTTAAAAAGTTATTAACAATTAAATTAAACAATTTCAAATCGTTCTGGAAAAATTATTTTCGGTTGTGGAGGTCAATTATAATCATTTTTGGTGAATAGACATACCCTCGAAATCCTAACCATTTTCGAAAAAAAAATTCGTGTAGGTGGTGAAACTTCTCGACGAAAAAAAAATTCTTCAAATCGTTCTAAAAAAATTATTTCCGATTGCTAGGATCAATTATAATTATTTTTGATGAATAGGTATACCCTCAAAATCCTACCCAGTTTCGAGAAAAAAATTCGAGAAGATGTGAAATTTTTTGACGAAATTAAAAAATATCAAATCATGCTAAAAAAATTATATTTAATTACAGGGGTCAATTACAAACATTTTTGGTCAATAGACATACCCTCGAAATCCTACGCACTTTCGAGAAAAAAATTCAGAAATGTGGACAAATTTTTCGGCGAAATTGAAAAGTTTCAAATAATTCTGGAAAAATTATTTTCGATTGTAGAGGTCAATTATAATCATTTTTGGTGAATAGACATACCCTCGAAATCCTAACCATTTTCGAGAAAAAAATTCGTGTAGGTGGTGAAACTTCTCGACCAAAAAAGAAAATTCTTCAAATCGTTCTAAAAAAATTATTTCCGATTGCAAGGATCGATTATAATTATTTTTGATGAATAGGTACACCCTCGAAATCCTACCCAGTTTCGAGAAAAAAATTCGAGAAGATGTGAAATTTTTCGACGAAATTAAAAAATATCAAATCATGCTAAAAAAATTATATTTAATTACAGGGGTCAATTACAAACATTTTTGGTCAATAGACATACCCTCGTAATCCTACGCACTTTCGAAAAAATAATTCAGAAATGTGGACAAATTTTTCGACGAAATTGAAAAGTTTCAAATCATTCTGGAAAAATTATTTTCGATTGTAGAAGTCAATTATAATCATTTTTGGTGAATAGACATACCCTCGAAATCCTAACCATTTTCGAGAAAAAAATTCGAGTAGGTGGTGAAACTTTACACGTTAATAACTTCTTAACGAATCCACCATCAACAAATTGGAATTCTTGATTTTCGTCTCATATTGGCCTCTAGAATCTCCCATTAAAATTTTTCCCAGGGGTGGGTGAATATTCTGTATATGCATGTAGAAAATGAAAAAAGATAGTGCAGTTATGGACACAGAAAAACATTCAGAAAGGCACCCTCGAGCAAAATGTGAGTAGTCGGTCCCAACCCTCAAGAGTTTAGTTTACGACGAGAAATACGGTACGAGAGAGTCGATAGAAAATTTTCGAGGTTAGGTCTAACCTAAAATTGTGTTGCTTTTGTAATATCAAATATTTAACTATTGATTCTTGTCTGAGAATTGTTTTCTTCGTCATGTTTCATAATATTTCGATCATCAGCATTTACCACGGTCGTGATGGCAGCTTGATTACCCCATTGTAGAAAAATGGGCACGATCGATATTGGAAACAATTTCAATCGTCTGAATGGGGGTATCTGTTACCGAAAGATTTCAGGAGGAGAATGAACCCGATATCTACCATGATCGCTATGATTATACGAAACTACCTCCGTCCGGAACTATAATTGCCTTCGAACTTCATATTCGAAGAGTATAATAAAGCCTAACAAACTGTGAACGTTCGCGATTTATCAACTATTACGGGGTTGCTTTGGATAATACCGTTCGACTTTAAAAATTCTTTGATAAAAAAAAGAAACAGCTAATTGTAATTATATTTACAGACAAAGAAAATAATTTGTATCCGAGAACCGACGCGTGTACATTAATTCGAGAAACATAACCTCAAATGCTGTGAAAGCATTTTCCAGCTACGCCATTGTGGCGCATTTAATATTATCGTTGCCGTATATTATACGATCTCACAGTTTCTGTGCCCCACGAAAGTAAGGATTTCTTTACCCTGAATACAGAAATTCCAATCGTACTTTTATCGAGGTTAGTAATAAGGTTACTCGATCCAGGGTGCAGATTATATAGGTGTAGTAAAAGACAACTGTTATGTGATTTTGTTACAAAACATACAGATTTTATTTATGCATATCAAATAACAAACGATACAGCAGTCTTATAGATATTAAACGTCCTTTTTATTAACGCACAATGCATGTCTTCCTAACCTCACACTTCTACCAACCGAACAAAATTATTTCAGCACGGGTCATTCGTGCTAACAAATATCACTCGGATATTAATATGCATTTGTTCGTTCGTGTAAAATTCGATACGTCGATCGAGAAAATGATCGATCTCGCGTAGAATTCACCGACGCGAACAATACGTTTCGCGGCGCGAACGGATCTCGAAGGGACGCGAGGTCCTCTCATCAGAGAAGAAACGGGAGGGGAAAAAAGTGGCCGTTAATGGAAGCCCGAGTTCCATCGGGCGCGAGCGAACGAGCGCAAAAGGATAAGGAAATCCAGTCGGGGAATTATGCAGATTGTAGGTTGGAATCCATCTCCTGATGGGTTGTGGATGGGCATACTCGAACCTACGTGAGTTCATTCGCGGCGCTGGGATACCGCTGCCCGAACCAACTACCCATCAGCTCCGCCTGTCCGTTTCGTTGCTTCCAACCTCGTCTCTCTCGTTGCCCCGATGCCGTAATGCGTGCTTCCAACGCGATCTCTGCGTATGCAGCGCATCTACTTCCTCGTACGGAAGACGAACCACAGGATAGAATCGACGCCGGGGATACCGGATGTTTTCTGTGCTATTACCGGGGTTGCAAAGGGTACGCGGAGTTATCTAGGAAAAATTTAATGAAATTGCTAATCCCACGGTATAGTTAACCCAATCGCTCGAAGCTCTTCTTTTCGACGTTTGAACGGAGATGACGGAAGGAGCCCCAGGGTGCACCGGGGACACCTCATTCCACTTTCTCACACTGTGCCAGGTCACGCGTACGTGAGCTCGTGGAGTTTCGGAGAGTCGACAAAGGCAAGCTGACACATGCTCTCTTTTTCGATTCTCCGAGGCTGCCCGAAGTAATTTCGGACCGTCTCGTGGGAGTCGAGAAAGGAAGGCTCACATATGCCGTCTCGCTCTTAAACAAGTGAAATCCGACTCTCACGTCAATGGCATACGATTTGGTATCTCGACACTGCCTAGGCATTTTTTCTTTCCGACTTTCTTTCCCCATAAGCAAAGTACCATAAAGAAAACAAAAATTTTGTGAAACCTTTTTACGGAAATACACGTCTTAAGACTCCCTATATTTTAATTATTGAAAAAGAAATTTTTTTTTATTATTCCCATGTATGAGCGTACATACCGTATATTATTAATACGGTTTATCAAAATTAAGATACTTTAAGTATTTTTTAATGTTTGTACAGGCCTCTGCGGACCATTGCTGACCACTGCCTATATTTCTGACAACGTATAACGATTACTACTTGCTACTGCATGCCACTGCTGGTCTCCACGAGTCTCCACTGGCCTCTGCTGACCGCTGCTGACCACTTCTGGAATTTCTGACAACGTATAACGATTACGACTGGCTACTGTTAGTCTCTCCCAGCCTCTGCTGACCGCTGCTGGCCACTTCTGATATATCTGGTAACGTATAACGATTACTACTGAGTTCTGTCAGCCTCCGCATGCTCCTACAAGTCTCTGCTTGCCTTTGCAGGTTTCTGCTTGCCTGTGCATGCCTTTGCTGGCCTCTGCTGAACACTGCTGACCGCCCCTAATGCTTCTGACATCGTATAACAATTACTACATGCTACTCTTCGCCCCTGCTGATCTCTGCTTGCCACTGCATGCCTCTGCTCGTCTCTGCTGACCGCTGCTGACCACCTCTGATGCTTCTGACAACATATGTATAACGCTTACTACTTCCTACTATTCGCCCCTGGTGATCTCTGCTTGCCACTGCTGGCTTCTGCTGACCACCCCTCATGCTTCTGGAAACGTATAACGATTACAACTTGCTACTGTCAGCCTCTCCCAGCCTCTGCTGACCTCTGCTGACCACCCCTGATGCTTCTGGCAACGTATAACGATTACAACTTGCTACTGCTTGCCCCTTCTAGTCTCTGCATGCCTCTGCATCCCTCTGCTGACCTCTGCTGGCCCCTGCTGACCACGCTGACCTTTGTTAACAACTTCTAACATGATGTACATGTATTAAAACTTTGTATAATGTAAATCTATGTCAATAAATGATATAATTTCAATGAATTCTGTGTTCTCGTCACTTTTACCTCTCTTTTCCCCTCCCCATTATTCCCTAAGTTATAAGAAACCGTTTCTCTACTTAAAACTGGAATTCCAAAGTGCCCGGAGCGTTTTCTGAAATGCCGGTGACCTTGACCCACTTTCGAAACTGGGTCAAGGCCAAATCCGGATTCTCAAAGCGCCCGGAATTTTTCTAAAATTTCGAATGGCCTTGACCCACTTTCGAAATTGGGTCAAGGCCATCCGGATTTCCGAAGCGGCCGGAAATTTTCTAAAATTCGAATGGCCTTGACCTACTTTCGAAATTGGGTCAAGGCCATCCAGATTTCCGAAGCGGCCGGAAATTTTCTAAGATTCGAATGGCCTTGACCCACTTTCGAAATTGGGTCAAGGCCATCCGGATTTCCAAGTTGGCCCGAAGATTTCTAAAATTTCGAATGGCCTTGACCCACTTTCGAAATTGGGTCAAGGCCATCCGGATTTTCGAAGCGGCCGAAAATTTTCTAAAATTCGAATGGCCTTGACCCACTTTCGAAATTGGGTCAAGGCCACCCGATTTCCAAAGTGCCCGGAGTTTTTCTAAAATGCTGGTGAACTTGCGAGGAAGGTGGTACGCATCTTATAGGTAAGAGAATGATTTGGAGAGGAAAGGGACGGTAAAAAATGATGAGAACACATAGAATACTTTGAAATTATATCATTTATTGTCATAGATTCACGTTATACAAAACTTTAATACATATAACATATTATATTATATTATATCATGTCACAAGTTGTCAGCAACGGTCAGCAGTGGTCAGCGATGGTCAGCTGACATCGGGAGATGTTGGCAGAGGCCAGCTTAAGTCGGGAGATGTTGGCAGAGGTCAGCAGAGGGTGGCAGTAGCCAGTAGTAATCGTTGTACGTTGCCAGAAATATAAGCGGTGGTCAGCAGAGGCTAGCAGCGGTCAGCAGAGGCCAGTTTAGGCCAGGAGACGTTGGCAGAGGTCAACAGAGGAAGGCAGGAGTCGTAGTAATCGTTGTACGTTGCCAGAAATATAAGCGGTGGTCAGCAGAGGCCAGCAGTGGCAAGCAGAGATGACTAGGGGCGAATAGTATCAAGTAGTAAGCGTTATATGTTGTCAGAAGCATCAGAGGTGGTCAGCAGCGGTCAGCAGAGACGAGCAGAGGCATGCAGTGGCAAGCAGAGATCAGCAGGGGCGAACAGTAGCATGTAGTAATTGTTATACGATGTCAGAAGCATCAGGGGTGGACAGCAGTGTTCTGCAGAGGTCAGCAAAGGCATGCACAGGCAAGCAGAAACCTGCAAAGGCAAGCAGAGACTTGTAGGGGCATGCAGTAGTAAGTATTAATCGTTATACATTATCAGAAATACCTGCAGTGGTCAGTAGCATTCGGCAGAGGCCAGGAAAGTTCAGCAGAGACAAGCACACGCTGACAGAGATCAGCAAAGACCAACAGAGGTTAGCAGAAGTCAGTAGTAATCGTTATAGGTTGTCAGAAATATAAGCGGTGGTCAGCAGAGGCCAGCAGTGGCAAGCAGAGATCACCAGGGGCGAATAGTAGCCAGTAGTAAGCGTTATATGTTGTCAGAAGCATCAGAGGTGGTCAGCAGCGGTCAGCAGAGACGAGCAGAGGCATGCAGTGGCAAGCAGTAGCAAGTAGTAATCGTTATACGTTGTCAGAAGTATCAGGAGTGATCAGTAGCGGTCAGCAGAGGCTGGCAGAAGTCAGTAGTAAACGTTATGCGTTGTCAGAAATATAAGCGGTGGTCAGCAGAGGCCAGCAGAAGCTAGGAAAGGCATGAAAGAAAATATTTTTATCATTATGATACTTTGCTTATGTCCGCCTACGGAAAGTAAAAATGCCTGGGCAGTGTCGAGATACCAAATCGTATGCCATTGACGCGAGAGTCGGATTTCACTTGTTTAAGAGCGAAAAGGCATATGTGAGCCTTCCTCTCTCGACACCCACGGTCCGAAATTACTTCGAGCAGCCTCGGAGAATCGAAAAAGAGAGCATGTGTCAGTTTGCCTTTGTCGACTCTCCGAAACTCCACGAGCTCACGTACGCGTGACCTGGCACAGTGTAAGAAAGTGGAATGAGGTGTCCCCGATGCACCCGGGGCTCCGTCTGGCATCTCTGCGTTAGAGAGATTCCAAACATTGGATAAAATTCCCTAGCGATATCTCAGTTTACAGTACCTTCGCGAACATTGTAATTAAATGGGAATCGAAGTTTTCCCCTCGAAGCGTTAAGTTCAAGCGTTGGAGACTAATTACTTGAGATACGAAAAGATTAGATAACCTGCAGTGTCGATGGTATCGTTACGACGTCGCCGATGCAAGCAAGAGTGAACGAAATAACGTATAACGCGCGTTAAACGATCAACGTTACACCGTTTGCATCTGTTTCAACTTAATAGAGCGATCGATACTAGGCGGAAGCTTGTAAATTTTCTGTAAAATGCACAGTTAGAAAATTAAGCAAAGAAATTTCTTACCTTGAAATTATTATTTACATGTTCAGAATATACAGGGTGTTTAGCCAACCCTGGGAAAAATTTTAATGGGGGATTTTAGAGGCCAAAATAAGACGAAAATCAAGACTACCAATTTGTTGGTGGAGGCTTTGTTAAAAAGTTATTAACAATTAAACTCAAAAATTCCAAATCGTTCTGGAAAAATTATTTTCAGTTACAGGGGTCAATTACAATCATCTTTGGTCATTACACATACCCTCGAAATCCTACGCACATTCGAGAAAAAAATTCGAGTAGGTAGACAAATTTTTCAACAAAATTGAAAAGTTTCAAATCACACTAAAAAAATTATATTTAGTTACAGGGGGCAATTACAATCATTTTTGGTCATTACACATACCTCCGAATTCCTACCCAATTTTGAGAATAAAATTCGAGAAGGTATGGAATTTTTCAACGAAAAAAAAATTTGTCAAATCATTTTGGAAAAATTATTTTCGGTTACGGGGGTCAATTACAAGCATTTTTGGTGAATAGACCTACCCCCGAAATCCTACGCATTTTCGAGAAAAAAATTCGAGTATGTAGACAAATTTTTCAACAAAATTGAAAAGTTTCAAATCACACTAAAAAAATTATATTTAGTTACAGGGGGCAATTACAATCATTTTTTGTCATTACACATACCTCCGAATTCCTACCCAATTTTGAGAATAAAATTCGAGAAGGTATGGAATTTTTCAACGAAAAAAAAATTTGTCAAATCGTTTTGGAAAAATTATTTTCGGTTACGGGGGTCAGTTACAATCATTTTTGGTGAATAGACATACCCCCGAAATCCTATGCATTTTCGAGAAAAAAATTCGAGTAGGTAGACAAATTTTTCAACAAAATTGAAATGTTTCAAATCACACTAAAAAAATTATACTTAGTTACAGGGGGCAATTACAATCATTTTTGGTCATTACACATACCTCCGAATTCCTACCCAATTTTGAGAAAAAAATTCGAGAAGGTATGGAATTTTTCAACGAAAAAAAAATTTGTCAAATCGTTTTGGAAAAATTATTTTCGGTTACGGGGGTCAGTTACAATCATTTTTGGTGAATAGACATACCCCCGAAATCCTACGCATTTTCGAGAAAAAAATTCAGTAAGGGCGGAACTTTAAACGTTAATAACTTTTAATTGAAGCCACCATCGACAAATTGATATTCTTGATTTTCGTCATATTTTGGCTCCTAGAATCCTCCATTAGAATTTTTCCCAGGGATGGCCGAACACCCCGTATAATAAGCATCGTCGATAACGAATTGCAACTTTCTGGACGTTAATTTTCAGCGTTTTCGTTATTAACAACGTCCGTGGATCGGTTTCATCGTTGCGGTCTACGTTCGCCTGACGAAACGTGGCAGAGCAGGGCATGGTTTCCGCAGAGAGGTGGCAGGACGATGGAAATTTGCGCCCAGTGAACCTTGTCCTGGGGCGTCGGATTATTTCTCTATTTTCATTCCTGGAAGATAGGTCTGGCCAGCTCGCGATCCGGTTTACCTTTCTCGTCCAATAAACATCGGGACATCTCGTGAAAACCTCTGTCCAAGCACGTACGGACATCGCGTACCAGGACCGATTTCGTCTTCTCGCCGCGAAAGAACCGTGAACGTCCCCCGCCACACGCTTCCTCTTAATAAATGGCTGCCGTCGAAGCGTTAAGAGTTCTGTACTCGGTACGCCATTTACCACGATCGATAAGCGTTCAGAGATTCAATACCGACGACGTAATTAAATGCCGCGGGGACACGCGTAACTATTTCAGTAGAAGCGATCCTGCTATCTGGGGTTCGCCTTTTCTAATTGGCGCCGTTGCCGCGGTGGTCTGACGTGCAACGGACAAATCTGACCTGAACAGAATGCGGCGATCGTAAAAGTTTTTTATCCACGAGAAAACATCGCGACGAGTTAACCCCCTTCGAGGACGGTTTTTTGCTAGACGTCAAACGCAATAACGTAATGATACCTATTATTAAAGGCATGCAAACATTTCCATGAATCGAACGTATATCAATACCACGATACCCTTTACTTATTTTAGGTTATTTTTCGTAGAACGTTGGGTTATGCTATACGAAGGAATAGATATTTAAGTATTTCTATTTAAATAAAGTGTACAGAGCTGGGAGCAATGTTGGTGGTCTAACCTAACCTCAAAATTCTGACCAGTGAAACGCATCAACTTCTAGTAATATTGAGTTTTGAAAATGTTCGGCCATACGTAGGGCTCCGCGTTGGGAAACACTGGTCTAAGAACACCGTAGTCCTTGAGAAACTATAGCCCCTGTCCGCTGCGACTTCAAACGAATGTTATACGCACAAGAAAAGAAACAAAGGAATTCCTCGACGAACGCTAGGAACGATTAACGCGGTAATAATCATCGTCGAGGCATCGTGTCTGAATCCTGGACATTAAAATATGTTAAAACCCTCGAGTGGCCCGAGGCCCTTGCATATTAAGTGTCATTTGCATGCGAAATTTCAAGCTAAATTTTCGAATATTGCCACGAAGCGTCAAAAACGACGTTTAAAAGAACACAAAACATATGCATGGAAGTCTATTCGTCGTCTAAACAACCCAAAAGCCTGCTATGCGACGATTCCCATCGCGAATCGATGGAGGTTAGGTCACCGATTAACCAGAAGTTCAACGAAACGTCATCAATGGCGCCAACGCTGTCCGTCGAGTGCCCGGTTCGTTGGCATTTTTTCGAGATCGCGGGCGCGAGCGAGAAATCGGGAATTCAGGTAGTGGCCGGACGAGCAGACTGTGGCTTGCTCGCGGGAAAGGCTCGACGGAGAACGAACGAGTCGAGCTGAGCTGTAATTTAGAGAAAAACGTTCCCCCGGAGCCGCGGGGCCCTACTTTTCGTGCTCGCCGACCCGCCTACCTGGCCTCTATTACCGCGCTCGAGATAGCGATGGCCTCAAGACGCTTCGAATTACTTCCAACGGACGACAAATGTTTCGATTCGGTCCAGGCGTCGCTGGACATTAGTTCCCATGAATGTCGATAGGTTTCAACCTGTCTCAATCCACATGCCCCCTCTGGACGATCGCGACAAACATAAAGTTACTAGATACAGGGGACATGTTCTAACTAGGGTTGGAACTAGTCGGATATTCGACCAATATTCGAACTACAAATAACCGTAATTTGCACTTATTCTTTAACCCTTTTATTACTTACAAAATTTCTCAGATTCTACGTTTTATAAATGTCTACCGTATACAGAAATTGTTAATAGTGTTTATATCCAGAAGACTACGAGTATTGTTTCACAGAATATTCTGAATGTATAAATTTAACAATATCTTTTTACATCTAGAATTACTTTTCGTATCTAGTAAGTTTAGGTACACGGTACACGCTGCGCCATCTGTGACTTTCAGATCGCTTCCATCGCGTCACGATTTCGTCTCGAGCGATACGTTGAAGATTATTCTGGAACCTGTGCACGATTTGTTTCTCGTTGAGAACAAACTCGGTAGGATACGAGACTGTCCTGAATTGGAAATATTTGCCAGTCAGGCACGTTCACTTTCTGCCAGGAAAAGAGAAAGTACAATATTCGAATTGACGTTTGGTTCCTGTTCGCTACGCTAGGGGATCCCAAATACCACATTGCACAAACTGCAACTACGTTAAAACTAGCAAAATAATTAAAATAATCTCTAAAGAAACAAATCATTGTACCCTGCGTAGCGTGTGAGAGCACTTATGCCCCAAGATTTTTTGATCTCGAAGATTCTGCACCGGCGCCGGGGATAATTACAATGCAAATCTGACGAATTACGTTACTTAAGAACGCGTGCAAGAGCAAGAATCGAAAGCCCATCGCTAGATCGGGAACAACCTGCCTTCGGACTGACTGCGTCGTCTCTCGCTGCCCCCCGCCCCCTCCTCGACGCGTCGAACCATCCGCTCCCCCCGCCTTCCCCCAAACTCCGCGTCATTTCTTCGGGTACGCACTTAAGTCCCGCGCTCGGAGCCGCTTCTGCGCGTTTCATTCTGCGCGGCGGTAGCCTCGAATCGCGCTCGCGGCTGTCCTTGGGACTTTCTTCTTAGAAAGGTCTTTATTCGGGAACACGATTGCGGGCACGGCGTTGGAATTACGGGCAATCAGCTGGCGTGACTTCGGGGAATTGTTTTTTGGCAAGATACAGGAATCGGGCACGGAACACCGATTGCAAGCTTTATTGCTTTCCGACTCGCAAAAGAGGAAAGCAGAATTTCAAAAAAAGTCTTACCCGCGTTGGAACGTATATTTCGTGCCTGACCGATTTTCGATAACATTCCGATCGTGCTTCAAACGGTATGCGTAAAAAGAATCGAAAAACTGGAATACCCTCTTAAGGGGAAAAAAGAAAATTTCGCGACGGCGAACATAATTTTTTTTTACGACTAAATGATTTATGACAAGCCGTGTGATTTATCACGATCGACCATTACATTCGTTACTAAGTCGAACGAATGGTTTAAGGCGATAACCTCGAGACGTATTTACCACCCGTCCTTGGAGGTTCCTTCCTTCGTTTTCCTTTTTCCGTAAAAAAGACGCTTATTCACGGACACTGATTGCGTGTGTATAGATGAAATTACAGAGGCCGGCCCGATCGGACGATCGACTTCAGAAATTGTCTCTCGGGATGGAAAATTAATAAATGATTCTTGATCACATGCAAGAGTTATGGTTACACCGGTAATCATATCCCTGGGCATTTCTTCGCACGAATGGCCGGGGATTTCGCTTACACGTTCTAGGGACTTTTTCCCCCCGTGGTGGTTTTTTTTAGCGCCGAATACCGATCCCGATCGTGTCACTGCGATTACATTGGACGAATAATTAGCCCCGATAACGCGATGCTCGAACACTTTGGTACATTTTATTCAAATCAGAATTCCAGCGAGCAAAAACGAATGTTGAATATAAATGAATACTCGCCGGACGCTTCCAAGAACCACGAATCGAAAGGATTTGCATGAAATGCGAGCGAGGCTTTGAAACTGACGCGCCAACGGTCCCCATTAAAAATCTGTGTGTTTGTGATTTCCCAGTAAATCCTATTATTCTTGTCCGATCCGGATAAAATTTTACTTAGTTATTCTTTATGCCCACACGCACAATATAGACTAGTAAATTTTTCTTAACAAATTCTAACAACGCGCTGAAATATAATTGTAAGTCAGATCGATCGTCGATTATACTAGAAGGATATTTATGTTAATCGATCGGGGTGTAAATCTGCCTTCGAAATAAGAGGAACGACGGTTAAATCCTGTTCACGGCGGCGTAACACGCTTGTCATTCGTATTGTCACCCACGCCTTCTTCGAAGATCGGTATCGGCGTCATTGTCAACACGTTCAGCGGGTCCAACTTCGGCTACCAGCGATGTTAACAAGACACACCATCTGAATGATTATTTCCACGAAGCATCTGGCCGACGAACCCAAAAATAAAACGACACGAAAATCGACGAAAGAGTCAACGTTGCTTTCCTTGTCGCCCAATACAGATTATCTGTCAGCGACCACGCAGCGACCTTGAGATATTTAATCTAACGTTCCAATAAAAAATCTTGTTGCCCCATAATTATAAACACATCCATTCCTCCCCAGCAACATCTCCCTAAACCTCTTCATCCGAGAATCTAACATCAATGCGTTTCATTCTCGATGCTACCTGGGTCCCAGGCGTCTCGGGACGCCCCACAAAGAGGCGTCGCAGGTGAAAAATATGAAAGGGGGAGACCTACGGTGAGAGAGGGCGGGACGAGCCTAAATTCGTCATAGAGACTGTGACAGATTTACGGCCAACGAGATGGAAAGAGACGGGGGGGGAAAAAAAGTACGATAGAGGCGAAACGTTAGGTGGCGAGCGCGAGAAGACGCGAATAGGGTGCGAAAATGTCGAGACATCTGCTACGCGCCACCCTGCACGTTGAAAATTATTAATCCCGACGAAAGTACTAAATCATAGGACCCCGGTACTGCCGGGGCTAGGCGAAAGTGAAGAAGGAGCGACAACGGCGACGACGACGTACGCGACGACGATGACCTTGATTTAGGGTCGCTGAAAACCCTTCCCACCGGGTATCCTAGGTATTTACGACTCGCAGAAACTGGTTGCCGTGAACTCTGGTAGCATCTGCGGGTGAAAGGATTCTCCCTCCCCCCCTGAAGGAGGGGAGGAAGAAATCAAAAGTATTCATATTTCAACCGGCTATGGCGGTCCGGGCGCTTCTCTCGTCGAGTAATGGGAGTTAACCCCGTAGACGGTCAGGAATGACAATTCTGAAAGGAATACGATACACCTGCGAGATATCTTCGGGATCGTTTAAATAAGGCACAGTTTAGTTTATTCGATCGCGATACAATTTTAAGGACCTGTGTAAGGGGAACGTGTACACACGTTGGATCTCTCGAGAACAGAACGTTTCGAGGTATTGCCGGTGGACTCATCAGGAACGATGACTCGACACGCCTTATCCTTGGACGCAAATATGATTTTAAAGACTCGTCGACTGCGGAGTTCCGAGTAATTTTAAGTCAATGTTCGTTTATTATAATATAGAATAGTTTATTAGTATTCTAGACTTCGTTGCAAGTTCCTATTTTGATAAAACGCTCGGAAGATCAGTCGTCGTACGAGGATGAATTTGCCAGGTCAGTCTTCCTGACGAGTTCCCCACGAATAAGTGGATAGAAACATTAATAATATGTTGGTAATAGTTATACAGGTTATACATATTTGTTGCTAGAATATTACCGCCCTTCGGTTACGAAGATCGATCGAGGTTTTCCCTCAGGCATTTTTGTGCTTTTGTGTGTTTAGAGCATCGTAGATAATATTTCTGTAAATTAGGCAGTCTATATTTTTAGGCGAGACGTAAGGATCAAGCGAACAAAATTTCATCCGGATGGAACAAAAATTGTAAGAGTTATAGGGGAATCACGAACACACAGACGTTCAATATAAATTTCGCTGTATCGATATACAGGGTGTTCGGCCACCCCTGGGAAAAATTTCAATGGGTGATTCTAGAGGCCAAAATAAGACGAAAATCAAGACTATCAATTTCTTGACTTCGTTAAAAAGTTATTAACAATTAAATTCAATAATTTCAAATCAATATGAAAAAATTATTTTCGGCTGCGGGGGTCAATTGCAATCATTTTTGGTGAATAGACCTACCCCCGAAATCCTGCCCATTTCCTAGAAAAAAATTCGAGAAGGTGTGAAATTTTTCGACGGAAAAGAAGAATTTCAAATCGTTCTGGAAAAATTATTTTCAGTTGCAGGGGCCAATTACAATCATTTTTGGTGAATAGACATACCCCCGAAATCTTGCGCATTTTCGAGAAAAAAATTCAGTACGGACGTAACTTTAATTGTTAATAACTTTTTAACAAAGCCTCCATCAAGAAATTGGTATTCTTGATTTTCGTCTTATTTTGGCCTCTAGAATCCCTCATTAAAATTTTTCCCACGGGTGGCCGAACACCCTGCATTTTTAAAACATTATTGTTACAATCTGTAGAAATATCCCAATTATCATTCCTCTCTGACAATGGATTGGTTCCGTTTACCCTTCTAGTGACATCTAGCGGCGGTCATCGGGGGATTCCTTTTTAAAATAATAGAGGTTAATCAAGATTCCTCGTCCCGCGTCTTGACCCCTTTCCCGTGCTGTCTGAACCAACGAAGGGGAAACGCGGCCCGCGGAGAATACATCTCCCTTTCGGATTACGTAGGCAGGAACGTCGAGAAAATATAACTCCTAATGAATCGCCCGTGCACTGACCTCATCTCGTTCAGTAATGGAATTTCAAAACATGGCCACGTATCTCCTTCCCTCTCAACCGCTCGGGCTTTCTCTCTCTTTCCCCCCATCTCGACGCGTCACCGCCGGCGGAAACGATCTCCCGCGTGTATCTCGTTCTCTCGTGCCTTTACGCGACCACGGTCGGATTTTTCGTTAGCCAGAAATTGCATTTTTTTAATTCCCCCCTATCCAGCCGGCTCGCGAATTACATACGTTTCGTATCGCGTTACATTTTTCCCGTGCGGACGGTAATTGAACGCGACCCGCCCCCCCGTGGCGCCCTCTGCCTCGTAGCGACGAGTAAAAATAAATTATTTATTCGAAATTGGTCAGGAAACCGACCGTGGAACAGTCGAAGATAGATGGTGTGTTCTAACACTAGATAAGCGTAAACTGTAATTGCAATTACAGTAGGGGGCATAAAATATATTACGCCATCAATGGAAATCACGTTATGAATATCTTACGTTGGCCATGGTAATAAATACAGACTATATATTGCATTGTATTTCTTGCATTTGAATTCATGGCATTCGGATGGTCCACTTAAAATTTACATCCGTATACTCGATACTTTAATTCAGCCGGTACACCAAGTTGAGGTTATGTCGTTGACCCGATGGTCTTGCGCTCTCCTTTGCAGAAATTAGTGTGATTCGACGGGCCGGGAATTAGTTCCATAAAAATTCATTCGTAACAATTTTCGACAGCTGTTCCCCTCCTTTGTAGGCCGGTCACGCGCGAATCGTGAAAACCCGGTATCCCCGTAACCGGGGCGCTGAAGCGACGGTGCCGCTTATGATTGCTACGAGTCCCATGGCGGTCGTTCGACGTACCAGGACGGGTAAAATCCTCCCAGCGCGTGTACGCTTCCGCTGGCGCCAAAGGTCCCTGGACCCGCCCCGCGCGGGCGTGCTTAATTCGGTCGTACCGCGAGATATATTAATTAACGATGGCTCGACTTGCAACCCAATTTAGAAACAAGCACCTTGTTTGCATACAAAGGAGCGTCATAGAGCGAATTCGCACCCTCGATTCCGCGCCGATACGAATGGGCTTTCGTTGGAAGACGGTTACGTTATAACTGAGCCGGCCAGCGGGCGGACAAAGCGTTGGAAGGGGCACGGGGGGAAGGTAGCCAACGTGTGGCGGGGGGATGGGGAGGACGAGGGGAGGGCAGGCAATACGAGAAAATCGTTGGAAAGGGGGGAACGACGAGGAAAGGGGAGAAACGACGCACGATGGTAAAGGAGAGACGGAACACGAGGGAAGGAGCGAGACTGGCGAAAAGACGCGAGCAAAAACTGGCGGAAATGAACTGAAGAAGGAAATGAACAGGTTGTAAACGGTAACAGAAGTAAGAATGCGACAGAAACTGAGAAAGAAGAACGGTTGAAAAAAGCTAGAAGTGGGAGGGAAGCACCGTGAACGAGACTCGTTAAACCGCGTGCTAAGTGTTTAAGGAAGACTCTTAACTGTTCGCTGGGATGCTCGAGATGCGTTTGTGTGCACGCCTCGAGAGTGCACGCACGAGAGCACCGACTCACGCCGAGTGCGCTTCTTTCCCGCTGAGTTCGCGCTTTCGGTGCTCGCAAATATCATCGGCTCTTCTGAATTTAATTAAAAGTTCGTTCGAGCCGCGGCGCGTTAACGCTTTCCACTTCCGCTCTAACCCCGCCCAGCATTGTCGAGAGCTGCATTAGGCAGGAATAAATTTTTCTGGTTATTTCGTTCACAAACGAAAGTTTTAAGGTTAGGCAGCCTACCGATATCTATTTGGCGAGACGCTAAATTGATATTCAATTTACTGATCGTTGTTAGGTCTGAATTCCTCGGTCGGTAAAAGCTGACAGACGCTCCGTCGATAATTTTAACTGAAATTGTGAATTCGATGAAAATTCTTTTAACTATTGCCTTCATTCCCCTTATTGAACTGATGAAAGTGTACGACAAGTCTGGCAAGATTTTATTAAACCCCGCTACAGCAACTTATGCATAATTCGCGTAACTTTCTTCATAAAAGCGAACGCCGCCTTTATCCACGTCGTTACTTATGCATACGGTATCCGTCCTTCTCGCAACAGACTCGACGAACAGAAAGTAGTCGCTGTTCAGAGGACTTTGCTCCCATTTGCAAATAGAATCTTCCACGGATTAATAAGCGACTGCTCGATACAATAAATTCTATTTTTCCTGTATTAACCGAGTTGCACCTAACCTCAAACTCGGAATTCCTTTGACCTCCTATGTTCGCTTATTTCTAGATATTTTTCGTTACTTTGACGAACGGAGAATATTCGTTTCACGTAAATTCTTCCGTTGAATATAAACTTCAGGGGCGTTAGGGAGTATAGAAATTCGGTGGAAGCGTAAGTACATCAATTTGGCGCTTTCTACGTTACCGCACGCTGGATTCCCGCGTAAAGGGGGCGTGTTTAACTCAATTTTCGCGTCAAAGGGGCACACGCTTCGATTCAAACGCAACCTCTTCAATTTATAGTACGTTCCCGACTCCCACGGGGCGAGGGGAGCTTCCGGCGCGGCCTTGGCTCAATTTCCGCCCGTACCAGCACCCTAAATTTCAGATAACGCCGCAACTTGTCCTCCCCCCCACATCCTGCCTGCGGAAAATTCGTTCGTGGTTCCGTCGCTGGGCAGATTTTTCCTGTTCTTTTTTTTGGTCAATCGAAATAGTCAAAAATACAAAACAGCATTCTTTGTAAGTGGCGTAGTAGTTAATTCAACATTAGATATACAGGGTATATCACGCCACCCCTGGGAAAAATTGTAATGGAAGATTCTAGGGGCCAAAATAAAACGAAAATCAAGAATACCAATTTCTTGATGGAGGCTTCGTTAAAAAGTTATTAATGTTTAAAGTTTCGCCTGTACTGAATTTTTTTTCTCGAAAATGCGCAGGATTTCGAGGGTATGTCTATTCACCAAAAATGATTGTACTTGTCCCCTGTAACTGAAAATAATTTTTTTAAAACGATTTGAAATTTTTCTTTTCTGTCGAAAAATTTAGGCACATTCTCGAATTTTTTTCTTGAAAATGCGTAGGATTTGGGGTGTATGTGTAATGACCAAAAATGATTGTAATTGACCCCTACAACCAAAAATAATTTTTCCAGAACGATTTGAAATTTTTGAATGTAATTGTTAATAACTTTTTAACGGAGCCTCCATCAACAAATTGGTATTCTTGATTTTCGTCTTATTTTGGCCCCCAGAATCTCCCATTACAACCCCAGGGTTGACCTAACACCCTATATATAAAAAAAATTGTTTCATTTTATCTCAAGTAACACTGAGATATGATGTGAACTTCATTTCTTAATAACTTTTTAACGAAGCCTCCATCAACAAATTGGTATTCTTGATTTTCGTCTTATTTTGGCCCCCAGAATCTCCCATTACAATGTTTCCCAGGGTTGACCTAACACCCTATACAGGGTGTTCGGCCACCCCTGGGAAAAATTTTAATGGGGGATTCTAGAGGCCAAAATAAAACGAAAATCAAGGATACCAATTTGTTGATGGAGGCTTCGTTAAAAAGTTATTAGCGTTTAAAGTTCCGCTCGTATTGAATTTTTTTATCAAAAATGCGCAAGATTTCGGGGGTATGTCTATTCACCAAAAATGATTGCAATTGACCCCCACAATCGAAAATAATTTTTCCAAAAGGATTTGAAATTTTTTAATTTTATCGTACAATTTCACACCTTCTCGAATTTTTTTCTAGAAAGTGGGTAGGATTTCGAGGGTATGTCTAATGACCAAAAATGATTGTAATTGACCCCCGCAACTGAAAATAATTTTTCCAGAACAATTTGAAATATTTTTTTTCGTCGAAAAATTTAGGCACCTAATTAGATTTTCAGTAATGAATTTTTTTCTCGAAAATGCGTAGGATTTCGAGGGTATGTCTATTCACAAAAAATGATTGTAATTAACCCCTGCAAACGAAAATAATTTTTTGAGAACGATTTGAAAAATTTTTTTTTTGCCGAAAAATTTCAGTACATAACCGATTTTTTTTCTCGAAAGTGGATGGAATTTCGGAGGTCGTGTATTCACCAAAAATGATTGTAATTGATCCCTGCAACCGAAAATAATTTTTCCAGAACGATTTGAAATTTTTGAATTTAATGTTAATAACTTTTTAACGAAGCCGCCATCAACAAATTGGTATTCTTAATTTTCGTCTTATTTTGGCCTCTAGAATCCCTCATTAAAATTTTTCCCAGGGGTGGCCGAACACCCTGTATATAAAAAAAATTGTTTCATTTTATCTCAAATAACATTGAGATATGATGTAAACTTCATTTCTTAATAACTTTTTAACGAAGCCTCCATCAACAAATTGGTATTCTTGATTTTCGTCTTATTTTGGCCCCCAAAATCTCCCATTAAAATTTTTCCCAGGCCGAACGCTGTATTTATTAGTTGCACAGTTCGACCATTTCTGCACGCTCTGGCGTGAAGTCCGCCATTGTCCCCCGAAGAACCGCAACCATACGCGCTTCCACGCGAGTCATAAACCCCGCAATAAGCCACCCGAGAGCGTTGCTCAGGTATCGACACGAAACGGCACCGTTTATCTGCCTGAAATCCTCCAGAAGTGGCACGTAAAGCCCCCGATCCGGGTCCTCTGTACGATCCGTCTCCTACCGGTGGCTGTAACCGGCGTTAGTTCGGTTTACGCTTCGGGCAGCTCGTGCCTACCTAAGCTATAATATAGGGGAGTCGAAGCATTTAGCTTATCGCGACCGACTATCTACCGGTGGCATACGCCTCCGTCGGGGGGGCTTTTCAACCCCTCCGGGCTAGAGCTCAGGGTCGGTGCGCCTACACAGAATCGGGGATACGGCAATGTCGGGGCCCTTAAATCAGCCCGGTGGCCCGCCTCGGGCGGCTTGAATTTAACCTGAAACGTTATCGCGCCACCAAACGGTGGCGGAGGTGAGACTGGACCGGAGATAAGCCTCGGGACGAATCGAGAACGCACCTGTAGGGGACACCGAACAGTGGTAGCCCCGGGGGGATGGTCGGAATTCGAGCACAGGTCGGAGGCACGTTTGCTGTACAAATTTCCGAGCTATCAACAGTTTAGAACGCACTTTACCGCGGAGAATATTCTGGTTTGGCAACCATGGACAGACGAGTGTCAGTTTACGCCGTGGAGTTCTTGGAACAACACGTGGCGATTCCTCGAGTAAACGCTGATTCGTATCTCCGCTTAAAATACTTATATTCCGATTAGGTAGCCTGATAATATCTACGTTAACGATCTAGTAATCGATACCTGTGACGAAAAACTTCGTTGGGAAGCAGCTGCGGATACGTCATCGTTGAACTTACCTGAAACAAAAAGGAAAACTCGAGTTAACGACAAAGGGCAATTTTTGATACGATAAATTTTTAACGGAGTTCTGCTTTCGATTCGAGGCCGACGGTTTTGTGCATTTTGTTCACGCACACGTTCCTCGGACGAACGAGCAAAAAGAACAGACATTCGTTTAATTTATTTGCATAGTAATTTATTCGTGACGTTTCTTCGATTGCACGGCGAGCTTTTTATTTCCTCGTTGTGATATATTTCATTCCACCGGGACAGAAAACTACCATCGCGGGTAGAGCGGCGCTAGCGATGCATAACAAACATGTCCGCCACGAAGATATAGTTCACGTTATTTAGCACGGTAAAACATTTAAAAAGGTTTCGATAAATCAAATGTCGGGGTTAGACACCTTTGTACGATTATCCAAATGCTACGCGATTATCGAGAATTACGAAGGCCAGGATATTATTAATTCGCAAATCCCTTTGCATAAAATGCAAAAATGGGAAAGATAACTCTATGATGTAAACCCATCCGCGCATGCGCATTCACGCCAAGCTCAACAAGTCCCTCCAATTTCCTAACCTATCAAATTACGATTCATATTTAACAAGCAACGAATAAATACAGTTGTTTATAAAAATTTCGACCGTGTCTGGTCGAGGAGGGAATCGTAATGCAGAATCGCATGATAACCGGGGCACGATTCTAGAGGCCAAAATAAGACGAAAATCAAGAATAACAATTTGCTGATGGAGGCTTCGTTAAAAAGTTATTAACAATTAAATTCAAAAACTTCAAATCGTTCTGGAAAAATTATTTTCGGTTGCAGGGGTCAATTACAATCATTTTTGGTGAATACACATGTCCTCGAAATCCCATCCACTTTCGAGAAAAAAAATCGAGAAGGTGTGAAATTCGACGGGGAAAAAAAATTTCAAATCGTTCTGAAAAAAATATTGTTAGCTGTGGGGGGCAATTACAATCATTTTTGATGAATAGACATACCCCCGAAATCCTACCCACTTTCTAGAAAAAAATTCAAGAAGGTGTGAAATTTTTCGACGGGGGAAAAAAGTTTCAAATCGTTTTGGAAAAATTATTTCCGGTTGCAGGGGTCAATTACGATCATTTTTGGTGAATGGACATACCCCCGAAATCTTGCGCATTTTCGAGAAAAAAATTCAGTACTGACGGAACTTTAAACATTAATAACTTTTTAACGAAGCCTCAATCATCTTTCGTAGGACGATAGACTATACAGGGTGGTCGGCCACTCCTGGGAAAAATTTTAATGAGGGATTCTAGAGGCCAAACTAAGACGAAAATCGAGAATACCAATTTGTTCATGGAGGCTTCGTTAAAAAGTTATTAATGTTTAAAGTTTCGCACGAACTGAATTTTTTTCTCGAAAATGCGCAAGATTTCGAGGGTATGTCTATTCATAAAAAATGATTGTAATTGACCCCCACAGCTAACAATATTTTTTTCAGAACGATTTGAAATATTTTAATTTAATTAAAAAATTTCACACCTTCTCGAATTTTTTTCTCAAAAGTGGGTAGAATTTTGAAGGTATGTCTATTCACCAAAAATGATTGCAATTGACTCTTCCAAACGAAAATAATTTTTCCAGAACGATTTGAAATTTTTTTTTTTTTCGTCGAAAAATTCAGGCACCTAATTAGATTTTCGGTAAGGAATTTTTTTCTCGAAAGTGTGTAGGATTTCGAGGGTATGTATAATGACCAAAAATGATTGTAATTGACCCCTGTAACTAAATATAATTTTTTTAGTACGATTTGAAATTTTTTAATTTCGTCTAAAAATTTCAGTACCTACTCGAATTTTTTTCTCGAAAGTGGGTAGGATTTCGAGGGTACGTCTAATGACCAAAAATGATTGTAATTGCCCCCCGCAATCGAAAATAATTTTTCCAGAACGATTTGAAATTTTTGAATTTAATTGTTAATAACTATTTAACGAAGCCTCAGTCAAGAAATTGGTATTCTTGATTTTCGCCTTATTTTGGCCTCTAGAATTCCTCATTAAAATTTTTCCCAGGGGTGGTCGAACACCCTGTATATTTCGAACGAAGCTCGTGAAGTATTAGCCGTAGATACTCGATAATTTTTAAGATATAAGCAACTGTCGGTGGTCAACAAGATGGCGACGGTCGACAATGAGCGTACACCCTCTGTTCCTCTCCTCCCCCTTTCTTCTCGTTTGCTTGAGGGTGAAACTGGACTCACCGAGCGCGCGGAATCGAGGAAAGGTGAATTCTCCCGCGAACGGGATTCCCGTCACGATCAAAGACGCCCGGTACGTTCTAATACCGAGGCGGAAAGGTCTACTTTGGTATTCGAGGCGCGAGTTTCGTCGGTATAGGAAGGGTCGTGATTGAATCCACCGGCCACGGTCCAAAGAAACACCCTACCGGCATTTATATCCCGTGGGATCCCCCACCACACCCCCTTTATCCACCTCTCTTCGCCGCGTTTACCAACCCCCGTCTCGCAAGCCACGACAGGAATAGTTTTATTATAGCAGGCACGTTGACCATAACGCGCGGGAGGACCTCCCGCGGACGCCACCCCCTTTCGCGTCAACCCCTCCCCGTTCCACGAAACAGCCATTCTCAAAGCTCGTTCATTTGTCGACCGGGTTCGACGCGTCGATTGTCAACGCCAAACCTGGAGAACTTTCTACCAAAACTTTCGAACAATTGTAAAGCAAGTAAAAATTATTCGGCGCGTGGATTCATTTCCTTGGATACGTAATTTGTTGGATTATTAATAAATAATCCTTACAAAATTGAATCTAATAGTTGAGCAATGGTTTCTTTCCTATTTAAGTGAACCTCGCTTCTCGTTCAGTTCCAACAGAGTAAAGACGTCCTTCCGAGTCATTAAAGTTTCACTTTTACGTATAAAGAGTACTACTTTTTCACCCAATTCCAATACGATTATCCTTTAGTTAGATACGGACGAATGTATTAGACAATAATAATTGACTATGATTCTGTAAACGAAAGTGTCGGGGTAGTTTGAGAACCACTGCTGTGGAGTGTTGGACGTCGTTTGGAGGACCGCGTCCCTTGCTCCGTCGGTAATGGTCGTCGTGCGAGAAAGAGCCCCCCGTCGTTTCTCCTTTTTAACCACAGTCGCGTGTCCGTTTCCTTGGCCCCCTCCACCATTTCGTTGGACGGTCACGGGGATATTGTTTAGATCCTCTTTTGTTCCGCGAACAAGGGAGGACGTTGATACGTGGATGGGTAATAAACAGCGATGGTAGGGAGGGTGGTGGTTTCGTAGGTGGACTAATTCGATGGGGCAGAGACTTTGTGTTCCGCGCACGGAATACCCGATTGATGAGATCAAGGGTTCCTTTTTTTTTCTGGCCGCTAGAGTATCGGGACTCATATTTTAGATCACGTTTCGACGTTTGCTTGGACATCTATAGCTAGATGTTCCGTGTATAGTTTCTACTGGAACGAAAGTGTTGAAATACTTTGGGGAAAGTTACGAGACGGGCGAAAGGGCGGAAAGAAAAGGCGACCCGTAAATCCGGATTTAATAGAGAGTTCTCGCGTCAAGTTCCTTCCATATCGTTCGTAGACCGGTAACCCCGGGACCTGACGTCGGCATATTGCATTATCGCCCGACTTATGGGATCCCATATTCAATATGATGCCGCGCAGACTTGGACCAGAGGGATGCTTGCTAGGCACCAAGGGTAGGAAACCTCCGCGAGGGTTCCTCGGGTCCGCCAGATAGTCCAGGGTCGTGCATCATATTCGAGGACACGAAGCACGGAGGAATAAACGTCAGGATGCACGGGAGACGATTTTTAAACGGGGTACACCCGGGGGACGTTGGGAATTAAATCTTCGGGACATAATGGATGGCGAAGTTTTCAAATAAATTACTTTATTACTCTTTGATTCAATTGTTCGTAACTGAACGAAGTTTTCGATCGAAATTCGCTACGTTCAATTGCTGTCAATTGTCTTGATGCGAGGCAATGGGCAATTAACTGTCATCGTGGTTCGACGGGAGTAATAATATTAATTCGGTGTATCGTCTATTAGCTGTTTCCTGCACGCTAATTATGTGGGTTATAAGTTTATCGTGCCCGTACCTAAAATAATTGCCAATCGTAACGTTATCGTTGTTACGTATTATTTTTAGGTTAGGTTCACAGTAGGACATTACTCGTATCTCTATAGAGTGGCAACCTAACAGTTCATAGGTGGCCAACGAAAGAATTTCATCTTCGATAATAAGAGAATTACGCGCGAAAAGAAATCGCGGACTTCCTCTCTATTAATAGCCAATAATTTCGACGAATCTGCAACGCAAATGACCCGAGTTCAATTAAGAGTGCCAGCGCTGCTCGGTTTCGCGATATCAATCAAAATAAGATTACACATTCGTGAGTGATCGGCAAGGATCGAGGCATGCGTGATTTACGATCGACTCGACTGCGCCTCTTTTCTCATCGTAAATCCGGCGTGCTGTCGTCTTTATGGTTTACGGATTCCGAGGCTCCATCTGCACGCTACGCAGCCATAAACGTATCCTCTATCTCTCTTCTTTTTCTCTTTCTTCCGTCGGATCGATCGAGTCGGTCGAGAGCCACTTCCGATATTTCGCTCGTATTTTAGGCGTCCTCTCGTAAGCAGCTGCTTTTCGATGCCCCCCCCCCCTCCTTTGGTAGTGGAAGCGAGAGAGTGTCCAGAGAAAGGAGACAACCGTGAACCGCCCTCTGACGATTAAATTTAATGCGTTACGAAGTGATCGAATTCCCAGAGATACGCCAATTAATTTCGTGTAGATCTCGTGGACCTACACATATAGTAATTGAGTCGGTCGAGCGCTTGTGAGAACGCGAACCCTCTGGTGGCGAGCATGGGAGGCGACGCCACAAAATCGAAGCGATACAATTGAGGTTACTCCCCTCATAAATTAAAAATAGTGGCTTACTAATGCTCAGATACTGGATAAAAGACACTTCGACGTCGCTGGAGATGTCAATGTCAACAGACTGCGAGGGAAACGATAACCACGAGGGCCGTAAACCGAAATACGAAAGGCGGGCAGGCGGCCGTAACCCGGGATCGGTTTATTCAGGACGTAAAATTAAGTTACGGACCCTTTGAGGATTAATGATTTCACGGCGGTCTCCGGGAATCCTTGGGATCGCCTCTAACTGGTCACTTCAGGATCGTTCGCCTTGAGCTTTATTCGCGTCGTTTGTCGTATTTTTTTTTTTTTATCCATAGAGCACGGCGAACTGTTCGTTATAGTCTTTCAGGGAATTGCAGGTACTCCCGGTGACCGTCGGGGGTGGGATTAAATGTGGATGAGCGATAAGGGTGGCTCACGGAACGACGAACGTTTCCACCACGTGAGTAACGTGTTATTAATATTTGGTAACCCGACTATACAGTTTTACGACGAGTTAATTTCGGAGACCTTTCTGAGAAGCATGATTTTGATAGGGGATTCCCTATCTATCTAGATTTATTCATTGACTATTTCTAAATACGTTTTAATTTTAATATTTGTATTAAATCTAAATATGTATTTTTTAACATTAAAAATTTCCAAAGTCCCTTAAAAATCCTTGCAGCTTTCAGTAATCTTAACTACTGAACTCTCGGAACCCCGAAAGCAGACTACGGCACTGAGCGTTCTGCGCCTGCAACCCATGCAACCCGGCGTGCACCGCTGTGCAGCGCGAACTAAGTCCCAAGAAGCAGAGACGAGGCCCAGAATATCGCGAACGATACCTACTTAACCCTTTTACTTTCAGACGGTCAATCTGTCGCCACCTATGGTGCAAGTTGGAAACCTCACGCGGTCGATCTGTCGCGACCTACTATTCTCTGATACACTAATCCCACAAACGCATTACCAATTAAATTGTTCAAACCATAGTTCATCTTCTATTCAACAAACAACATCGGTATTCCTGCGAATAATATTTATTTACCAAACTCGAAGCTCACATTTCTATCTAGACAGGTGGTTACACGTTCAGTCGATGACTAAATAAGTAGTTCACGCGTGTTATTTGGTTAACATAAAAACTTTTTCCCAGTTTACTAAATAACTGTGATTCAATTCTTTTCTCGTCGAATTTTGTATATTCTAAGAGTACTTGCAGTCTTGAAAGTAGTGTTTATGTTCATTACTATCGGGAAGCAAAAAAACCGTGCAAAAGCGAGCGCTTAACAGGCAGAAGAATCGATTTTACTTTCGCCGCGAGGCCCTTTCTCCAGCCTCTTCTATTCCTTGTCTTTTTCTTTGTTTTTTTCTTTGCAGACACGTGGAGAAAGGGAAAGGAGAACGAAGAGCTTCGGGGTCGAACAAGACGGATAGTTTTCCCGCGGCGGTATCGAAGTTTCTCGCTCGTCGGATGCCTCGACGGCGACGATGGAACTCCGTCGGCTGAATGCCAAGTATTCTGACCGTCGAGGCCCCGAGACAAGGGGGATCATCGCCCACGTTGCTTCCCCGGGGACGTCTGCTCGAGAGAAATGATCGGACGAGACGTTTCCGAGTCCCGGACGGCTCGTGCAATAAAACAATTCTTCGGGGACGAGTTCCACCGGATCTAGTGACTTTTTAGGGACTCTCTGTGGTACTGGTGATTTTTACGATACGACGACAGAATTTTGATATGAACGCTTATTCGCGTGAAACATTGATTCTCACGCGATTCGATACTTAACACTATTTCTACCAAAATATACTTCTTAATAATCGTCGGAAAAAATACTTTTACTTACAGAATACAAGAATACGAATTTGTCGATGGAGGCTTTGTTAAAAAGTTATTAATATTTAAAGTTCCGCCAATACTGAATTTTTTTCTCGAAAATGCACAAGATTTCGGGGGTATGTGTAATGACCAAAAATGATTGTAATTGACCCCTGCAACCGAAAATAATTTTTTTAGAATGATTTGAAATTTTTTTTTCCGTCGAAAAATTTCACACCTCGAATTTTTTTCTCGAAAATGCGTAGGATTTCGGGGGTATGTCTATTCACCAAAAATGATTGTAATTGACCTCTTCAACTAAAAATAATTTTTTTAGGACGATTTGAAACTTTTCAATTTTTTTGAAAAATTTGTCTACCTACTCGAATTTTTTTCTCGAAAGTGCATAGGATTTCGAGGGTATGTGTAATGACCAAAAATGATTGTAATTGACCCCTTCAACTAAAAATAATTTTTTCAGGACGATTTGGAACTTTTCAATTTTGTTGAAAAATTTGTCTACCTACTCGAATTTTTTTCTCGAAAGTGCGTAGCATTTCGAGAGTATGTGTAATGACCAAAAATGATTGTAATTGACCCCTTCAACTAAAAATAATTTTTTCAGGACGATTTGGAACTTTTCAATTTTGTTGAAAAATTTGTCTACCTACTCGAATTTTTTTCTCGAAAGTGCGTAGGATTTCGAGGGTATGTCTATTCACCAAAAATGATTGTAATTGACCCCTTCAACTAAAAATAATTTTTTTAGGACGATTTGAAACTTTTCAATTTTGTTGAAAAATTTGTCTACCTACTCGAATTTTTTTCTCGAAAGTGCGTAGAATTTCGAGGGTATGTGTAATGACCAAAAATGATTGTAACTGACCCCTTCAACTAAAAATAATTTTTTTAGGTCGATTTGAAACTTTTCGATTTTTTTGAAAGTCTCATCACCTACTCGAATCATCAACAAATTGGTATACTTGATTTTCGTCTTATTTTGGCCTCTAGAATCCCCCATGAAAATTTTTCCCAGGGTTAGCTGAACACCCTGTATATTATAACATAAGTTTCATACTACCACGAATCGTCGTAGGTATTTGTACGGGCTGATTTAGATGGAATAGTGTTTCAAAACTAGAAACAAACGATTAGGATCCACATATCCCCGTCGCGCGCGGACAAATTACCCAAGTTTGGCGGGAAAATTTTCCGACACACCGGTGGTCCCTTCCGTGTCGCCGACTCGCCGGGAAAATGGCGTCTAAGGCGAAATTAATATTAAGCGTCCGCGTAACAACCAGCGGCATGACTAAACGGGCTCGTAGGACGCGCGACGGGCCAAAGGGTCCACCCTGCAGACTGGCTAAAACGCATTACGCGCGGGGTCCACGCGAGCTGCGTAGGAGGCAAAACATCCGGACGCGCGCGAACGAGACATTAGTTTGCCGCGCAAAGGATTACGGCTCCGTGTATATCTCGTCGTTAATCCTGATTTAGAGATTCCGGACGTACAACACCGGGGCCTATTCGTTGCGAATTAAGACGGGAGCCTGGCGTTGCAGCGTTCTAACGGCGCTTAAGTCAAACTTCGGGATTAACATCGACCCCTCCCCCCCGGTTTTGTCGGCTGGCAGCTGATCGTTGATCGTGAAAAAGTATCGACCGCCTGTGTTCGAACCAGACTGTGCATCGAGCGAGAAAAATAAGCGCTCCGGGGTACCCCGCACAGGGTTCGTCAAACCGTGTCAAACATAGTTTCAAAGAGGACAATGATGTATTTTTAACTCTAGGAATTAGTTTTACACCGCACAGGGTTCCTCAAACCATGTCAAACATAGTATCAAAGAGGTCAATGATGTGTTTTTAACTCTAGGAATTAGTTTCACACCGCACAGGGTTCCTCAAACCATGTCAAACATCAAAGAGGACAATGATGTGTTTTTAATTCTAGGAATTAGTTCTACACCGCACAGGGTTCCTCAAACCATGTCAAACATAGTATCAAAGAGGTCAATGATGTATTTTTAACTCTAGGAATTAGTTCTACACCGCACAGGGTTCCTCAAACCATGTCAAACATCAAAGAGGACAATGATGTGTTTTTAACTCTAGGAATTAGTTCTACACCGCACAGGGTTCTTCAAACCATGTCAAACACAGTATCAAAGAGGTCAATGATGTATTTGTAACTCTAGAAACTAGTTCTACACCGCACAGGGTTCGTCAAACGACGTCAAACCGTGTCAAACATAGTATCAAAGAGGACAATGATGTATTTTTAACTCTATTAGTTCTACACCGCACAGGGTTCCCCAAACCATGTCAAACATAGTATCAAAGAGGACAACGATACATTTTTAACTCTAGAAATTTTTTATTTTGCCGTGAGACGAACGGAAGGTACTAGAATGACACCAGAGCATATTTCATTTTTCCACCTTCCTTCCAAACCAAGGACCAAACCAGTATCCCCAGATTCGTGGGTGCCGGGCAGACGGTGTTTTGATTTCCAATTTACCTCCAGGGGTTTTACGTTAACTTGTTGAGTCTCCCGTTTTCGTGGCCCCCGGGGGCCGCCAAACGGAAGCAGTCCTTTCAATTAGCGACAAAATCCCGGGGATAAATTCAGGACTTACTCGACACCGCGATACTTAAACTCGATCTCCGAGGATTTCGCGGATGATAAATCCGCACTCGAATCGCGTTAAGACGTCAAATTTAATTCCTCGACCTCTCTTCGCAAACAGCGACGCCGGGCCACGGGTAAATACGCACCCGGTGAAGACGTCGACGCGAGGAATGGACGAAAGGCTGCGTTATGCGCCCGTGGAACGGTTAACCCGGTTGACAAGGGTAAAGTAATTGATACTGACGCCGGAACGGCTGACCGAGGACCGAGCACGGGCGGAATATCCGGTCGGAATTATAGGATTATATTAATACAGGCGTCTCACGGGCGTTTGCAGTTTCCACGGTTCCCTTCGACTCGCGGGGGATTCGCGAAGCCGGAATAAATTCTCTTATTGCATACTTCACGGACCTAACAAGCGATTACAAGCGTCGGGGTGGCCTGATAAATCTAATGGCGGACGCCCCGAGACTTCCGTAAACTGCCGAAACAGTGATAGGTCTGTTACAATGCTCGCGATATTCCAAAATTATTAGATAGATTACCAAAAATTCTAATTAAAATTTACTGTATCGAAGTCTACTAACAAGGAACCTTCGCGAAAGGTCCGGCTTCGATTTTGATGAAACTTCGTACACTTATAGAGCAGCCAAAAATAATCGACACGTATTTTTTTTAGCTGCGGTAACTCGAGTTTAAGGGGTGAAACCACCCCTTGAAGTATTGGCTCGAAACGGCTATCTCGAGAACGGAAAGACATACGAAAAAATTGTTAACGGGCGAGGTTAATGGTTTCTTATGTACAATAACATGGTGTTAAAAAATGTAACAAAATACAATTTGTGTAGAACAAAAAAAATTTATAATTTTTTTCTCGAAAGTGGATAGGAATTCAGGGGTAGGTCTTTTCACCAAAAATGCTTATAATTGCCCCCTGCAACCAAAAATAATTTAGGCACTTACCCTCTGTCGGTTATTCTTAAAACTTCTCTTTTTATTTTTAGTAATTTTATTTGACGCCCTACAGAAAAGTTGTATAATACTGTTTTGTAGGTACCCATGAGCTCTACGTCAGAAAAAAGTTTCATTGAAATATATTCATTATTGTAGGAGTTATGGTCGTTTAAAAATCGGACCACTTTTATGGGGCTTTTCACATTTTACGGGATCAAGGAGCAACTTTTCCAATATCTTTAGAATTTCTACATATTCTCTACTAAACGAACAGTTCCCGAAGATTTCATAAAACATTTATTGAAAATAACGAATTACCTGATGTTCGCGAACGAGATTCGAGAGTGTTGTACATTGGTCATGTGCCACCTGACACGCTCGCCGGTGTAAAACCTCGTGTGAGACAAACGCCTCATTGTTCCAGTGTCCGTGGCGCACGATGGACGGGAAATGCCCCGGTCTGAACAACGCGACCGAAGAAACCACTCTGCGAGTAACGGCCGCCATGATCGTCGCCGCTGAGCGGCGAATTATTGTCCGTGTTCGCCCCACGGCGCGTAAATCCCAATGTCGAAGCGCGGCGAGCTGCTCGCCATATCCTTTCGTTTATCCGCACCACGCCAAGTTACGATCGACCACGGCGAGAAAAAACCGAGACTAATCGTTCTGCGTCGCAATTATCGGACGAATCTTCCCCTCGAACGCAACCCTTAACGGTCCTCCTTGGTGTTCCAACTTCTACGCCTCTGGATAGACGATATCGAGAACGAGAGCTCTTTCACACCGGAAAGCGACCTTCGGTGCTCTGGTGTCCACCAGAGAGTCTTCCTCGAAACTCTCCAGTGGACACTGGGCCATTAAATGGCGCTGCACGTCACTTTAGCATGCAACGAATCCGTTCTGAACTCTCGTAAAAATATCACTAGAATCTATAATCGTCTTTCGTGGAAACTGTTCCCGAAACACTCGTGAAGAATAGTTTGCACTGTCTTAACGTTCGAGTGTCGTTGTTTTTATAGATTGAAAAGAGAAATGTAGGTGAAGGTGATGCAGATGGTCACTCTTCGGCAACTTAGACAAGGGAAACTGGGTCTGTACGGTTCCCCGCGTGACTCCACCCCCGCACCGTCCCTCGCCCGAGTCCAATCGACGCGGAAATGCAGAAAACGACGAACGCCGGTGGATATCGTCGCGGTAGCTCGCGTTATTTTGTTAGCACTGACGCGAGGATGAGGCGAACGGGTAAGCGTCGAGCGAAACACTAGCTAGGATACACGGGGTGCATGGTTAGGTTAGGGGCGCGCCCCTTCGCCGAGGCCCCCCTTCGGAGGCTCCTACGCGCGTGTATGCATCGGCGTACATTCGATACGTTGTCCACGAGGGGTGTTCTCTCCACGACCCATCGTTGCCGCCGTTACGGCCACGGCTATGACTAATAAGAAGCCGAAGACTCTGTCACACGAGTCCGGCCGGGCACCGTTAAACGATGCGAGCACGCACGGTTCGATCGGCCGTCGCGACGTCCTGTACACTGTTACGGAACACGCGCGAGCACGTGTTGCTAGCGATAGGATCGATAATACAGTTTTCTTCGGTTATGTGACCAAGAACATGTCCGCTCTAATGTCCACGAGCTAATACCCACCACTTGTGAAGTGAGGAAGATTTGTCAATAAGGCTTAGGAATGCAGAGTCTAAGCGCTTGCGAGAGAGTCAAGAGCGTAGCCATCTAGTGGCGAGTACGGGAGGTGACGCCACAGAGAGTTTCTAAATGTTTTCGGAAAACAATTTTTTTCTCGAAAGCGCGTAGGATTTCGGGGGTATGTCTATTCACCGAAAACGATTGCAATTGACTCCCAGAACTGAAAATAATTTTTTTAAATGTGTTTGACGCTGTACGGAAATGTCGTTTAATATCATTTTGTAGTTATTCATGAGCTCTAGTCCCAAAAATTGAAATATAAAAAAGAATACTTCGGATTAATGGAAGATTCGATCCTCGAGTTTAACAAAATGGTGCTGAGCATTTCAAGATATCGGATGATGTTGATTTAGAGCTACGATCTTGTTTACCCTCGCAACTGTTATCTGGATACTACCGGTAAACCGCTCGTTTGTTCTCCACGATACGATCGCGTGTAGCTCGATACCGGAGAAGGGTTGTTGTAGGGGTAATTTTTGTGGGTTCTCAGAAAAAAAGCCTGCTATTGATTTATCTAGGCGGGGGGGCGCTTAGTCAACCGAATTTCCCGCATCCCTTCGAACCCTAACTGAATTTTCATCCCCGACTCTGCAAAAACTAACGCCCGTCGCTCTTCGTCGCGTCGAGAAACTCGATTTCCTTCGATGACCGTAGAAATTCCGCGCGTCCTCGCGGTGACACGGCATTCTGGCCGCTACAAACGTTCACTTTGCACCTCGACAGGATTATCTGTCCATAGAGAACGATTAGAAAAAAGTCTTACAAACGGGGGATTATCATAAGAGGATAGAATTTCGTTCGTAACCGGCGAGAATCGTCATCAGAAGCAGTTTGCAAACTGAGTACTCGACCGAAAGGGTTGCTCGTATCTTCAGGGGTTTCTTGGCTAGGGGTGGCGCGAACGTAATCGTTAGAATTTTGCAACGACTTCCTGCTCCGAGTGTCGATTGCACGCGAGGTGCTAGAAACGTTTTATAGGCCACGTTTATTACGCGTAATTTTATCCAGCATTTTCCGCCACATTTTGCGCATAACGCGCGCTGGAAACCAGTTATGCAAAACTAAACGCGATATAAACACAGGGTGTACGGCCACCCTGGGAAAAATTTTAATGAGGGATTCTGGAGGCCAAAATAAGACGAAAATCAAGAATACCAATTTGTTGTTGGAGGCTTTGTTAAAAAGTTATTAACGTTTAAAGTTCCAACCATACTGAATTTTTTTCTTGAAAATGCGCAGGATTTCGGGGGTATGTCTATTCACCAAAAATGATTGCAATTGACCCCCGCAACTAAAAATAATTTTTCCAGAATGAATTTGAAATTTTTTTTTTCCGTCGAAAACTTTCACATCTTCTCGAATTTTTTTCTAAAAAGTGGGTAGGATTTCGGGGGTATGTCTAATGACCAAAAATGATTGTAATTGACCCCTGTAACTAAATATAATTTTTTTAGTATGATTTGAAATTTATTAATTTCGTCTAAAAATTTCAGTACCTACTCGAATTTTTTTCTCGAAAATGCGTAGGATTTCGGGGGTATGTCTATTCACCAAAAATGATTGCAATTGACCCCCGCAACTAAAAATAATTTTTCCAGAATGAATTTGAAATTTTTTTTTTCCGTCGAAAACTTTCACATATTCTCGAATTTTTTTCTAAAAAGTGGGTAGGATTTCGGGGGTATGTCTAATGACCAAAAATGATTGTAATTGACCCCTGTAACTAAATATAATTTTTTTAGTATGATTTGAAATTTGTTAATTTCGTCTAAAAATTTCAGTACCTACTCGAATTTTTTTCTCGAAAATGCGCAGGATTTCGGGGATATATCTATTCACCAAAAATGATTGCAATTGACCCCCGCAACTAAAAATAATTTTTCCAGAATGAATTTGAAATTTTTTTTTCCGTCGAAAACTTTCACATCTTCTCGAATTTTTTTCTAAAAAGTGGGTAGGATTTCGGGGGTATGTCTATTCACCAAAAATGATTGTAATTGACCCCTGTAACTAAATATAATTTTTTTAGTATGATTTGAAATTTGTTAATTTTGTCTAAAAATTTCAGTACCTACTTGAATTTTTTTCTCGAAAATGCGTAGGATTTCGGGAGTATGTATAATAACCAAAAATGATTGTAATTGACACCCACAATAGAAAATAATTTTTCCAGAACGATTCGAAATTTTTGAAATTAATTGTTAATAACTTTTCAACGAAGCCTCCATCAGCAAATTGGTATTCTTGATTTTCGTCTTATTTTAGTCTCTAGAATCCCCTATTAAAATTTTTCGCAGGGTTGGTCGAACACCCTGTATAACGGGTAAATACCGAGTTATCAGTTTCCAGTCGGGAATATTTAATACCGTACGTAACAATAAACAAACAATATAATTGAAGATTGTTGTAATTCAATGTTTTCGTAGAAAAAAACAATCTGATTTAAAAAAATATATACATAAAATCTGATGCGCTATAGAGCTCGGATCGCGTTCTCCAGAATCATCAAAAAGACTGTGACAAAGGCTTCGAGAAGCAAGTGCTTCCAGGGGTCGGGGGGATCGATTCTTTGACGTGCTCGTGCGGTCCAGCATGATTTACCGCTACCCCTTCTCGCGTGCACATTTTTATCAGAAACGAAACGTGCACCAGATGCGAATCGTGTCACCCTATCTTACGCGTCCTCGTAACCCTCGGAACGGTTAGTACATCAAATTTCCTCCTCGAGCGTTGGGGGGCCCCATGTGTCGCGGTCGTCGTCGCCGGGATATGTAAAAACCGATTCGAAATTCGCGTTGCGTCGTCCCGACGGTACCGGGTAACGACACTCCGGAGAAAAGAACGCAAATACGAGAGTCGCGGTTCGATTCCACCCCCTCGAGATTGTTCCTCGCGCCCTGCCCCGTCCGCCCCTGAACGACGAGAATCGAGGATAAAAAGGGGGAAAGGGGGACGGGAAAGACGGGAATCCCGCGGATGAAAGTTACGATCGTGCGCCAAGACAACCCATCGATGAAGAATGAAGCGAGCATATTAAAGATCCAGGGTGGGGGGAATCGCTGAGGCGAAATCCTACTTGAGTTCCAGGGTGCTTCGAAAGAATCGAATTTTTCGTTAGACTCCGTCGAGGGTCCTTCTCGTGCATATTCCCGTCTCTGTTTAAGGATGGAGGAACGAATCTACAAGAAAAACGGGGACTCGCGGGTAGCTGCGTCGTCGATATTCTTCTGTACTCGTTCGAGGGAACCGAGGAATATTCTACTCGAAATTGAGGCTCGCAATAATTGGGGGATCCGTTCGCTTCGACGAATATTTTATTGAAAGTAGACACGACGAGACACATTTGATATTTTTGAACACTCTGTATGTGTTAACGTTCATGCCTGAGTCTGACTGCTTTGAAAAACGATATTTGTTTAATCTAATAGTTTGAGGGATGATAATATTTGTTTTCTTTCAAATTATACGTTGAATGCAACATTATAAGTAACAAAACCCGCATTTTTAGAAACGAATCCAATAAAAAAAAATTGATCATTCTTGCTTAACCTGAAAAATATGAGCTTAAACGAGTCATTGGTACTTGTTTGTATTTCTAAATATTTTTCTAATCGTTTTACTCGACTAACTTGCATACGAACGTTTCCTGATATAAACCTCCCTAGTGCAAGATAACCGTGGAATTTTTTCTTCCGCTAAATACCAGAGCCCAGTAACTTCCCGTTCCCTTCATTTCCGTCGGAACAATTCCTTCGCAACGGGTTGGTTGCTCCTCAGACACGAGGATCGTAAACTTTTTTCCGCGGCCGCTATCTGTGTGTAGTGGACGCGCGAATCGCTGTTCTTATCGTCCCGTTTCACTCTCGCTGCAGCGAACAGGAGGGTAGATAAACACGGAAGAACCGCGCCGTTCCCGCCGCAATGATACATGCGCCATATGTGCACGCGACACCGCTCCCTCCACGCCGTGAACGCTTTCGCGACCCTCGAAACGGTTAAGACGTCATATTTTCCCCCCGTTGAAGCACACGTGCGCCGCGATTTCACCGTGCAGAGGTGGAACGTCTGTTCCGCAAGAAAAAAAAACGAGAACCACGCGAACGGTTAGACGTGGTTGCTGCACTACCCCGATTAATGACAGAATTTTAGCACGGGATCAAGAAAACGTTCTAGTCCCCAGTGGTGAATCATTTTTTTGTGTTATGAAAACAACTGGTCAAGATTACGATTCAACGCTTTATAATGTACACTGGGAAAAATTTTATAGGAGATTCTGGAGGCCAAAATAAGACAAAAATCAAGAATACCAATTTGTTGATGGAGGCTTCGTTAAAAAGTTATTAACAATTGAATTCTAAAATTTCAAATCGTTCTGGAAAAATTATTTTTAGGTAGAGGGATCAATTGCAATCATTTTTGGTGACTAGACATACCCTCGAAATTCTACCCACTTTTGAGAAAAAAATTCGAGAAGGTGTGAAATTTTTCGACGAAAATAAAATATTTCAAATCGTTCTGAAAAAAATATTGTTAGCTGTGGGGGTCAATTACGATCATTTTTGGTGAATAGACATACCCTCGAAATCCTATCCACTTTCGAGAAAAAAAATCGAGAAGGTGTGAAATTTTTCGACGAAATTAAAATATTTCAAATCGTTCTGAAAAAAATATTGTTAGCTGCGGGGGTCAATTACGATCATTTTTGGTGAATAGACATACCCTCGAAATTCTACCCACTTTTGAGAAAAAAATCGAGAAGGTGTGAAATTTTTCTACGAAATTAAAATATCTCAAATCGTTCTGAAAAAAATATTGTTAGCTGCGGGGGTCAATTACGATCATTTTTGGTGAATAGACATACCCCCGAAATCCTACCCACTTTCGAGAAAAAAAATCGAGAAGGTGTGAAATTTTTCGACGAAATTAAAATATTTCAAATCGTTCTGAAAAAAATATTGTTAGCTGCGGGGGTCAATTACGATCATTTTTGGTGAATAGACATACCCCCGAAATTCTACCCACTTTTGAGAAAAAAATTCGAGAAGGTGTGAAATTTTTCGACGAAATTAAAATATTTCAAATCGTTCTGAAAAAAATATTGTTAGCTGCGGGGATCAATTACGATCATTTTTGGTGAATAGACATACCCTCGAAATTCTACCCACTTTTGAGAAAAAAATTCGTGAAGGTGTGAAATTTTTCGACGGAAAAAAATATTTTCAAATCATTCTAAAAAAATTATAGTTAGTTACAGGGGTCAATTATAACCATTTTTGGTCATTGCACATATCCCCGAAATCTTGCGCATTTTGGAGAAAAAAATTCAGTACTGGCGGGAACTTTAAACATTAATAACTTTTTAACGAAGCCTCAATCAAGAAGTTATTATTCTTGATTTTCGTCTTATTTTGGCCTCTAGAATCCCCCATTAAAATTTTTCCCAGGGTTGGTCGAACACCCTGTATAATAGTTTCGATTGGTTGTAATTAGACGATCAAAAACACAAGTAGAAATAACGAATAATGATCAGACACGATCGTTCACCTAATATTCTGTAGAAAGCAATAGACGACGATTAAAAATAACGATGAAGGTCTCAGCGTGACTTTTTGTGTCATTTTTTTGGAATTTTGCCACAGTGCGTGGGCGTAAGAAGCGAAACGGAAACGCGTCCCGACAGTCGGCGTGAAAGTTTAACAAACCGAAGACGAACGGACGAGGGGATTATCATTGAAAACGTGATAACGCGAGGGTATGGAAGGGAGAAAAAAAAAAAGGAAGGTAAAAGGTAACGAGGGTGCGAATCTGAAGGCTGCCGGATGAACGTCGGAGGGTTGGGCGGCGAAGAAAAATCACATCAAATATTTACCCTGGTGCGCGAAGGTGTCGCGGAGGAGAATCGAGAAATCAAGAAAAAGCCTGGGCACTGACAACGAAATCCAAAGGGAATCGAATTCTTCGAATATGCTCCCCCCCCCCACTTACATTTTTTTCTTTCTTCCTCGCCTGGATGAACATTCGTTTGACGTGGAAGAAAATACACATTCTTGAATACGTATAATACTTTTACTTATTTTGAAAAATATATATACGAAATAAAAATATGGATATGCAGGAATTCCAGAAAAAAATCGAATCATAGTTTTTGCAACCTCGATTAAAGAACGTCAGAAGACATGATATATGAACCCAATATTCTTCGGGGGATTAACAGATGTTCAACCGGGAATATCAAAGACCGATTACGTTTAATGAATGGGGAAAGTTGGTCCGATTTATTGGAAGAGAGTAAACGATAAAAACGAAAGAAAAGTCAAATTAAGAAGGACCTGTTATTGGGCCCGAGGCGGAAGGGACGAGATTAGACGCGGTCGAGTGGAGAGGGGGACAAGAAAAAAGAAATATCGTGTCAAATATTTAACTTGGAACGCCGTAACCGTCCAAGGGCGAGGGGAGAGACGCGTAGGGCGACGAGGATCGAAAGGGATTCTCGGAGCGTTACTCGTGATCGACAAATACGAGAGATCCAATTACTAATGACGAAGTGGTTAAACAAAATTGCCGTCCTAGTGCATCGACGACAGTGATTCACGGTTTCGTGCCCAGGCCCTGTTTGCAGAAGGTTAGTGCCAAATGGGACGCCTAATTTCATCAACGGCCGTGGCATAATAATCGTCCATTAATGTCTTTCACGGGGAATTCCATCTTGCTCTTCATCCGTCGTTTTCCCAAATTGATCGTTAAACTGGTTTATTACCTTTCGCGAGCATACATGGTACCCGTGAAATGGTGATGATGATGGGGGTTGATAATGAAGATGAAGACAAAAAAATAATATTAACGTTGCCAGGGACCCACGATAGAGATAACAAAGATGGTAATAATAACTAGAAGGACACGAATGCAGTTGTAGCAATAGTCACAACAGCAAGAATTAAGGAACAACAATGGCGTCGACAGCTATGCAACAACATCGTGGACAAGTCTCCCAAACATTGTTGCGTCAGCTATTTTCGTTATTCACCGTTCCGATCACAACGCTACGAGCACTCCATTCAGAATCCTCCATTCACTATTCAAATCCCATACAGGGCAGTTAACACGCCCATAAATCAGTTTCTTCGGAACCAGTCCTGTTCACCGGGTCAATTCAAATTCAAATCGACTGTTGCCGGATCGATAAACCCAGTCGGTAAGGACAGACCGTGACTTACAGGGTGTTCGGCCTGGGAAAAATTTTACTAGGGGATTCTAGAGACCAAAATAAGATGAAAATCAAGAATACCAATTTGTCGATGGAGGCTTGGTTAAAAAGTTATTAACAAGTAAATTAAAAAATGTCAAATCACTCTGGAAAAATTATTTTTAGGTAGAGAGGTCAATTACAATCATTTTTTGTCATTACACATACCCCCGAAATCCTACGCACTTACGAGAAAAAAATTCCTTACCGAAATTCTTATTAGATGTCTAAAGTCGACGAAATTAAAACATTTCAAATCGCTCTGGAAAAATTATTTTCGGTTGTGGGGATCAATTACAATCATTTTTGGTGAATACATATTCCTTCGAATTCCTTCACACTTTCGAGAAAAAAATTCGAGAAGGTGTGAAACTTTTCGACGAAATGAAAATATTTCAAATCGTTCTGAAAAAAATATTGTTAGCTGTGGGGGTCAATTACAATCATTTTTGGTGAATAGACATACCCTCGAAATCCTGCGCATTTTCGAGAAAAAAATTCTGTACGGTCGAAACTTTAAACGTTAATAACTTTTTAACGAAGCCTCAGTCAAGAAATTGATATTCTTGATTTTCGTCTAGTTTTGGCCTCTAGAATCCCCCATTAAAATATTTCCCAGGGGGAACACCCTGTATACAGGGTGCTCGAAGCATCGATGTTTTAAGAATAATTATGTAAAAGAATAAATAACCTCGGTTATCGATCAACCCTCGTATTTATTTCGTGTTCAGCACGCAAATGCCCCACTGTCTGTTACACGTTTAACCGCCCCTGTGCGCTGATCTTGTTGTGACCAGAAGAAAAACCTGCTGTCAAGACTTCCATTCCGAGCTCGCGTCCAAAAACGACCACGAACGGAAGCTCGCGTCACCCCGTTTGGCTACGTCCGAATATAGATCTCGTACAAAACGACCAACGATCGGAATATGTCCTTCGTCCTGGCAGGGCGCACAGGGGAATATCGCTCAAAGATCGCGCGCGTTGAACTTCTATTTCGGTCGTTGCGTGGCGCGACCGCGACGCGTTGCCATTCGTTTCGTCGGATATTTTTAAGGTTTCCGACGCGTGCACAACACACGCGAGCGAACACACGCGCTAGCGCCTCGCACTCCGCAGCCCCTCGTGCCGGCGGAATCTCCTTGTGCGGCGTAAATATGCGCGGCAACCGTCGCCCTGCAATATTTTCAACCTGCCGTCGCCTCTCGAGACTTTCTCTTATCCTCGTAATTCACTGCCCCGACCGAGAAACGAACGCGACGCGTTCTTTGCCGGAAAAGCTAGCCACGACCCGATACGAGGGACGTCGATATTTTCAAGACCAGAGTCGAACTTGAGAAAAGTCACTAGACATGGAGACTAGAAATAAAAACTTTAGAACATACCTTATTTTCGAGTTTCAACATCATGCATATTTGATTTTCTTCAAATTATGACAACCATTACTATGACATGTATCATAACCTCGAAATTGTGCGACTTCAATGGAACGAAAAAACTTCGACAAGTACCGATGTTAAACGGTGGAGGTTTATTACCCGTATGCCATGGTCGAAGGTTGCAATCGTTGTTAGACATTAAAATTCTCGCGATTATAAAACGTACATACGTGTAAAAAGATCGTAGAAGCGTTTAACGTTTATGATAAATCAACACGCGTCCGTAGCAAGCTATAAATTGCAACGTATTAAAGACACGCGGGTAGGTGACTACACCTCGAATTTTACAGACTTGCATTGCAACAGTCGTTTTCGCATCGCATTACGAACGATCGTTTCCTTATCTTTTTTGAGGTTAAGCGTAGTGTCGCTTAAGGTTATGTCCATTAAACTTAGCAAACGTTTGACTACAAATTATAATTAGATTCGAATTTTTAAAAAATCAATTTACTTTGAAAAATGAAGAGAGTACATAAATATTATCCTCTAAAATATATTTCAGACACGGGTCCTCATAGGGAGCCTCAGAGTCGCTAGTTGCGCCGCTGGTATACATAAATCGAAAGTCGAATATAAAACGATTTACTCGAGGCGATAAAACTTCAAACATTCCCCGTCCAGCATAAATCACCAGCTACGAGAATCGTCGAAGCGTGATACTTTAGAATTCAACCTTAATCGAGGAGTTCTCTTATCTTCGTAATACGTTGTAAGTGCCGGGACGGTGAAAAACGGTCGAAAATGCAGTGTCGGTGTTTCGCTGGACTTTACGATTTTGCGTGAATACGGACTTGCTACGCGTGTTTAACGTTTGCACCGTTGTACGATCGGGCCTCCGGCACGCCGCGGCGTTAAATTAACCTTTATCTCGGTCGAGAACGACAAGCGACGGACGCTAGTGAACCCGTTGCTCCCTATGGTGTGGCTACAGTCCAAACAAAATCACCTGGCCCCTCAAGGCCGCCGTGCAACTATTTTCACCAGGGTTACCAAACTGAAATTTCAATTCGAACCGACAACTAAACTATTTCGACCATTCCTGGGAAAAATTTTAATGGGAGACTCTGGAGGCCAAAATAAGACGAAAATCAAGAATATCAATTTCTTGACTGAGGCTTCGTTAAAAAGTTATTAACAATTAAATTCAAAACTTTCAAATCGTTCTGGAAAAATTATTTTCGGTTGCGGGGGTCAATTACAATCATTTTTGGTCATTAGACGTACCCTCGAAATCCTATCCACTTTCGAGAAAAAAATTCGAGAAGGTACTGAAATTTTTAGACGAAATTAAAAAATTTCAAATCGTACTAAAAAAATTATATTTAGTTACAGGGGTCAATTAGAATCATTTTTAGTCATTATACATACCCTCGAAATCCTACGCACTTTCGAGAAAAAAATTCCTTACTGAAAATATTAGATACCTAAATTCGACGAAAAAAAAAAAATTTTAAATCGTTCTGGAAAAAATATTTTCATTTACGGGGGTCGATTACAATCATTTTTGGTGGAGAGACATACCCTCGAAATCCTGCCCATTTCTTAGAAAAAAATTCGAGAAGGTACTGAAATTTTTAGACGAAATTAAAAAATTTCAAATCGTACTAAAAAAATTATATTTAGTTACAGGGGTCAATTAGAATCATTTTTAGTCATTATACATACCCTCGAAATCCTACGCACTTTCGAGAAAAAAATTCCTTACTGAAAATATTAGATACCTAAATTCGACGAAAAAAAAAAAATTTCAAATCGTTCTGGAAAAAATATTTTCATTTACGGGGGTCGATTACAATCATTTTTGGTGGAGAGACATACCCTCGAAATCCTACCCATTTCTTAGAAAAAAATTCGAGAAGGTACTGAAATTTTTAGACGAAATTAAAAAATTTCAAATCGTACTAAAAAAATTATATTTAGTTGCAGGGGTCAATTACAAACATTTTTGGTGAATAGACCTACCCCCGAAATCGTACCCAGTTCCTAGAAAAAAATTCAGTACGGTCGGAACTTTAAACGTTAATAACTTTTTAACGAAGCCTCAATCAACAAATTAGTATTCTTGATTTTCGTCTTATTTTGGCCTCTAGAACCCTCCATTAAAATTTTTCCCAGGGTTGACCGAACACCCTGTATAACTGCATCGTTAATTATAAATGGTCTCCTTGTAATATTTCGTTTATTAATAAATCGAGAGTAGCCATTGTGCATCGCTTAATACCGAATGTATTATTTCCAAGAGACCGGATACAATAAGCGCAACCTAACCTTCAAATAACCGCAACGATTGCAATGGCGGCCGCAGTCGTTCATCTTCGAAGGATCGTACGTAACAGCAATGACATACGTATTGCGCGGCTCACGGCGACCAAGTGTATTCACCGTAAGAGAGAATTAGCGCGAGCCGACGGTAGACGAAGGGCTGCTGCTAATGGGGTCTGACGTTGACGAATCTCCAGGTTACGAAGTCGTCAACTACACAGAGGCCTCCGTTGCCGGGAGGTTGGTATTACAATCTAAGGCACGGTTCACGCTTACCAGCTTATCGTAGTAATCTAAAGCATTCATTTCCGACTGATGAGACGACTACTATTTCCGACGAGTTTCGCGACAGAGAGGTGGAGGGGGGAACTAGACGGAGACGGAGAAGAGGCGCAATTTCACTTCAGAAAACATCTCGCGTACGAAAAAGTGGCAATTGTCGCGGACGATGGGGACGAACGGATGAAAAATACGCGTTGATGAAGAAGAACGAGATGACAACTCTGGCGAGGATAAATTGCGGATCCCACTTCTACACGAGATTAACACTGCCGCTTTGTCGGTTACAGTGTTCACCGAATGTACTTTCGTTGTTCGTTTCGCTCGAGGCGTCGTCGTACATTTTGTATGCTTCGTGCGTAGACACTCGAAGTGTACACATCGAAGAATCAAGACTGCGATCATTTCTCTGGGACAGTTAACTCGGGTGTAATGTACAAGGTGTCTTCTTCGACGGGAACATCTAGAACAGACATTAGATGCTATCCCTTAACCTTTTCACTTGCTATTTATACTTTTATCTTTCGTTTATTATGCGTAGTTTTATCGCCCGTATACTATCTATATTTAGAATCAGGATCGTCACAAGACAAACGTTCTTAAAAGATACAAAATTTCTCGACCCAAAAATTCATCACTTTCGTCCCATTATGACGCGCACAAAAAAACGGAAAGATTGTAAAGTCGACGTCTAAAGTACCCTATAAAGCGAGAGTATTTCCGGAGATACTGTTCGCCCGGGGTAAAGTAAAAAATCGAACAGGAAAGTAGGGCCACTGTCGAGCTCCTGATAAGGCGATCCCTGCCCGGGGGAAAATCGCCGTGGCAGCTCGGACAGTAGCATCGGCTCGAGTTTCGACTATTTGTCCTCGAAAGACAAGATCCTAATGGGAAAGTAATCCCTCTCGGGTAAAGCGGTGGGAGAGATAAAGGCCCTGGCGTAAGAGATCCGAGAAGATTCGTATTGCATGCTCGCGGCAACCTGGATGAGGTTCCACGAGATGAGGTCCGCGATAAGGATCCCTCTTTTCGGAAAGCTCGTCTGGAATTTGTCTTCCACGGACGCGACAGGGCCGGTGGAAGGCCTTTGAAGCCTTCCCAGCGCAGTTCCAGCGAGATTAAAATGCACAACTGTCCATTACGGGCTGCAACTCCAAGAAATTGTTTTCGACGACGGCCGAATATGGCGCCCAACGTGGAACCAAAATTGCTTACTATAAAGAAAAGTTTCAAATATAATTATAGTCACCGAACGTTACATCCCATTCGTTAACACTAATAATAGAAGACTATGACGATGATTAAAATGTACTTTGTTAATGCTCAACACCGTTCGAAAGCACAATATGGCGGGAGCAAATTATACGGGGTGTTCGACCACCCCTGGGAAAAATTTTAATGAGGAATTCTAGAGGCCAAAATAAGACGAAAATCAAGAATATCAATTTCTTGACTGAGACTCCGTTAAAAAGTTATTTACAATTAAATTAAAAAATTTCAAATCGTTCTGGAAAAATTATTTTCGGTTGCGGGGGTCAATTACAATCATTTTTGGTCATTAGACGTACCCTCGAAATCCTATCCACTTTCGAGAAAAAAATTCGAGAAGGTACTGAAATTTTTAGACGAAATTAAAAAATTTCAAATCGTACTAAAAAAATTATATTTAGTTACAGGGGTCAATTACAATCATTTTTAGTCATTATACATACCCTCGAAATCCTACGCACTTTCGAGAAAAAAATTCCTTACCGAAAATCTAATTAGGTGCCTGAATTTTTCGACGAAAAAAAAAAAATTTCAAATCGTTCTGGAAAAATTATTTTCGTTTGGAGGGGTCAATTGCAATCATTTTTGGTGAATAGACATACCCTCGAAATTCTACCCACTTTTGAGAAAAAAATTCGAGAAGGTGTGAAATTTTTCGACGAAATTAAAATATTTCAAATCGTTCTGAAAAAAATATTGTTAGCTGTGGGGGTCAATTACAATCATTTTTGGTGAATAGACATAACCCCGAAATCCTACACACTTTCGAGAAAAAAATTCAGTTCGTGCGGAACTTTAAACATTAATAACTTTTTAACGAAGCCTCCATGAACAAATTGGTATTCTTGATTTTCGTCTTAGTTTGGCCTCTAGAATCCCTCATTAAAATTTTTCCCAGGAGTGGCCGACCACCCTGTATGTTCCCAACGCAATATTAACAAGAACAACCACAACGATCGTACACGTTCTAAAAATTCTTTCGTTCCTGGGTGCCTCTTTCGCATTTTTTTAACCAGCTCGAGGGAAGAGTCCTTCGTACAGATCCTCGAAACACCGTGCACGAAACGACGCATTTTCCAGCGCGGAGAACACGGAAGGACGTAATCGCAACAGCGAATACGCGCCACGGCGCTTTAATCTCATGTTACCGCGAGCTAATTAAAAATCGCAACGCGGGATGCGCCCGAAAGGGGCCACTGTACGGCAACGGTCCTTGGACCCCGGGAAGACACTTGAAAACTTGCCCGCTAATTGGCACATCTTCAAAGACTGTCGACCCGCGGAGGCTTTCTCCGCTGCCCCCTTCCCACCCTCTGTTCCGTTCCAGTTTTCTTTCCAGCGGTTTCGTGTTTTTCGCCGCGCGAGTTAATCGTCGCGATAAATCAAACGGATCTCTGTATTCCAGCGACGTGCAAAGCCAGTCTCGGGAAACTGGACGTGGAAAAGGGGGTCTGGGAACGAGTCTAACCTAAAAGGGTACCGGACAGTCTGCCAGTAAACACAAGTTCTTTTTCCTACCTCTTATCTAGCGCCTTGTTGCCACCGATGCAACCTCCAACGGTTCTTCATCGCCTCCTCGAAGCCACCGTTGCATCACGGACTTCTCGTAGCCCAGGCTTCGAAATACAATTGCTTCTTCGACGCACAGTTCTTCTCTCACTGATTCAAAACAACGCTCGATCGCCAAGGACATTCGTTCACTCGACGAATTTCGCGTTCGCGCGGGTAATTCGCGTGGAAAACGAAAGAGTTGGAGTTAGGAAGGTCGTCGATTGACACCGACTCGAAGAGCACGACGAGAACGATTAAACAGTACGGCGGGAGGTACGCCAGTACGTGGCACGCGCCTTCGACTGAGAGCAAAGCATTCCGACACCGGGTTCCGACACGAAATCTCAAGTTCGGACGCGTTCGGACGCGTTCGGACGCGCTCGACTCGAAGCACGTGGCTGCTCCGCGAGACCACGCTGTCCCCTTTCCGGATTCCCTCCCCCCACCCGCTGATGCATTTCGGTGTTTCCTCGCGTTAATATTCGTAGCACTTTTATTATCTTTCAGTGCACGTGTGATGCCATATTATATAAAATAAACTTGACAGCGATTCGAATTAACTCTGTGCTCCATAAGAAACGAAATATCGCGATAACGATCGAATGGTTTCATTAAAATGTTTCGAGAGTGGAAAATGGCTAAAGTTACCCCAAACTTGCCGGTATCTAAAACCAGCGTGCTATCTCATATTCTGTATCGTGTTTCGTAATCTTCCAAAACCCCATCGAATCGTGCTTCTCGAAGGGTATCGTCTCCCATCATTATTTGACTCCGCTTTCGGATAACGATCGTAAAGACTGTTTTGGACATCGGAATACGATACGGCCGCTGCGTGCGTCGCGTAAAGAAGGCGAAATCGGTCGTGGAAAGAAGAAAGAAACGCCCCTGAGTCGGTGGATTTACAGGGTAACGGTGTACGGCCACGAGATTAGGGAGGTGGTTCGACTATACGCCGCCGAGTATGGGTACCAAGCTACCCCCGACGATCGAGGAGCATTAGTATTCACGATGGATACTCGTAGCCTTGATGAGCTCTGTCTGACGTATCCATCCCCCTTAGCTTCGAGATAACCGCCAAGTTTCCTGGTTAAGGGAAAGACTTTGAAATTCAGAGCGCCATAAAAAATGGAATTCCTGCGCGCGTCTCGTCGATAACGAGATCGTTCCGCCAGTACGATCTACCATCCATCTTGCGCTCTATGATCGATGGCGAACGTCTCGAGAACTCCTGCGGGACTGTCGGAGTCCTGGAAACTCGTCCATCAACCCCCTCGAAAAGACGCCTCGGAATTTCGATAATTGTGCCAGTAATTATCGCTAGGATGGCCCCCAAACGTAACTGCATATTATTAACACTTTAAAATAAATAAAGTATTACGCGACGGTATCGTCCGTCGAATTCAATCGCGAGATTTTCACGAAGAGGTAGCCAAACCCAACGAGAGGATTCCCCGATTCGTTTCTCGTCATCGGCGTTCAACGAACCGGCATCGAAACGACGACGAAGCTCCGTAGAATCTACAGTAGCTGCGTACCCCGCGCAAATCCAGAGTTTATCTGCGCGGGAGTTTCTCCCCGATGAGCGATTCGCATGTAAACGACATCCGGTATACTGCCCTTTGGCGACCGCTCGTAAAATCTGAGGGGAGGGGGGGGCGAGGCACCTGCTGCAGACTGTCATCCTCCTTTTTCTTTAGTCCCGGGCTTTCCGGTTGGCTCCTCCTCCCGACAATCTCCGCCAAAACAGATACACGCGAAGGGGGGAGATTTATTGGTCTGGAATACAAAATTCCGCTTAAGGACATATGGATTTGTTTCGATTCGATTAACTTTCGAAATTAACATTTTACTGTTACTGGAAGGGAGAAAGGTGACACCTGGTGGAACAAAAGGATAAACAATATTCAAACCGTATACTTTGTTTCTTGCTTCTAATTCTAAATGCTTTGTCATCATCTGGGGCCATCCTCTACAGTAACGATACAATTTGCACTTTAAAAAGTTGAACCCTTGTCTTAAATATCCTTTTCTAATTGAAAAAAGGATTAAACTGCCAGTTTGTAAGGGGTCATTACGGTCCTCATTGAGAATCCCTGGCATAGACGACGATTCCGCGGGACGGAAACCGCGCGAACGACCGCAAATTCTATTTGCTCGATGGAAAACGCGTACCGTATGCCGCGAGGGGTTCCTGCAACTGCGTCCCACCCTGCGACCGGTCGGTTCGTTGTTACATTTCCCTTGCTTACGTGTACGTCGCCGGGTTCTAATGGATCCCCTAGCTCCGCGTGGCCGTAAATCCTGCCCCCGGCATGCGAATCCCTTCCCAGCATCGATTACCGTCGAAGATATTTCCGGAATAATGGCTATTGCCGAGTTGACGGTAAACAGAGGCGCAAGATGGCACGAAACGACCAAGTTTTTGGCAACGGTGCCTCTCTGATTGGATTGGCGACCGCGGGTGGAAGGACGAGTTAGTTGGCTTTTAGGTATTACTCGAGCGCGAGAACAACCGAGGGTGATAAGCAGAATCGATTGGGGAAAGTGGAAGAAAGGTTGATGAAACGTTTGAAGACTAGAAAACGGACGAATTAGAGCAGTCTTTTACACCTTGGAAGGAATCTTATTAATATACAGAGTGTTCCACCAACCGTGGGAAAAATTTTAATGAGGGATACTAGAGGCCAAAATAAGACGAAAATCAAGAATACTAATTCGTTGATTGAGGCTTCGTTAAAAAGTTATTAACGTTTAAAGTTCCGACCGAACTGAATTTTTTTCTAGGAACTGGGTACGATTTCGGGGGTAGGTCTATTCACCAAAAATGTTTGTAATTGATCCCTGCAACTAAATATAATTTTTTTAGTACGATTTGAAATTTTTTAATTTCGTCTAAAAATTTCAGTACCTACTCGAATTTTTTTCTCGAAAGTGAGTAGGATTTCGAAGGTATGTTTAATGACCAAAAATGATTGTAATTGACCCCCGCAACCGATAATAATTTTTCCAGATCGATTTGAAATTGTTGAATTTAATTGTTAATAACTTTTTAACGAAGCCTCCATCAACAAATTGGTATTCTTCATTTTCGTCTTATTTTGGCTTCTAGAATCTCTCGTTAAAATTTTTCCCAGGGGTGGCCGAACAGCCTGTATCTATAATGAAAAGTTTATTCTTCGTTGCTACGTATAACCGTTACCCGTTCGTTTGGTAGCCATCTTTCGTCCAGCCGAGACGAAATTCGACACCCGACAGATGTTTCGACACGGAGATATCGCTGAGCCTCGAAGTCGTTTGAGTTTTTTTCTGAAGAAACGGACAACGAACAAGAGAGAACGAAAACAAAAGTTCGTATCGTTTTTTAAATATCGTCTCAAGTACAACTGGCGGTCAGCGTTACGGATTCTAGCAAATTCTATACTCGCGTACAAGCTTGATTTTCGAATGTACGTTTCTCAAGAACAAAAATATTATAATGAAAGAGACTTACAGGTTAGTGTACACCGGAGAAAGAAATATTTAAACTTCAGTCGAGGTTAGGTTCCACTAACCGGGTTTCTCGGCTCCTCGCCTCTAAGGAGGAAGCACTTACTTAGATCGAGGGGTCTGGTTGGTTCCAGGGCGGGCGTTTATCCGACAAAAATCGAATGACTGGCACGGATCCACGAATACCCGGCGAGCGTTCGTCGCCGTGATAAACGGTTAAACGAGGAGACTTAAACTTTCAAGGGCGCATTTCCGCGGACGGACGTTAAACCGGAGGGAAAAAACGAAGAGTTTCATTTCCCGACGTTTATCGGGACCCGTTGTAACGGGTGGTCGTTAGTTTTTATTTTTTTGGCACAGTTCCGACCAACTTCCCTTTCGCTTTCGATTCGATCTCGTTGGCCTCGCCGGGCGTCCCGACGCTCGCCGCCCGCCGATGGTATATGAAAATCGAGTGTCACGACGGAATTTGAATAAACGAGTTTCGGCCTATGATCCTTCCCTTAACGATCCGACTTGGAAAATATCGGGATCGCGCGTCACGATGGAATAAATCGATTCGAGAGAAAATTGGCGGGAAAATAACAACGAACGTTCTCGATAAATCGAACGTAAGAAATTGTAACGGATGGAGTTTGACAAATAAAATTAATACAAGTTCTCGGAAGGGTTCTAGAAACGTGATATTAAGCAACAATTTTCTCCTGATAATTCTTTTTAAAATGTCAAATAAAGGAGTACAATTTTCATCGAGGCGCGAAATGTGGTATTTAAACGAAACGCAGAGGCAACGATACATGGACCAGCTGGCTCGCCCATATAAACAAAAGTTGGTGACAAATGGACGCCATAAATGACTCCGCGAACGAGCATCGACCACTGGCCGCATTCCTGCGGTGAACAGTGAGCAATGCGCATATAGTACTCGAAACCTAGGCATCCATGCTATACTAAATGAACAATTATTCCTGTCCGCGTGATAGCGGTTTATTGCAGCGCTGTTACTGCGACGCGCGTGTTCATTATCCCGTCCTTCGTCAAACGTAACCCACTTCGCCTCCAACGTTTCATCGAGCCAGTGCCTTTGTCGAGTTTCGTTCTTTCATAAGGGTCCATTACTGTTTGACAGGAGTGTCACGCCAGGGACGACACCTGTCTGTTACCGTTTGACAGAAACGTCGCGCCGGTGGAAACGTTAGTACGAGAAAAGAATTCTGACGCGTGTACCGTCCTATAAAGTAATCTGAAGCACGATTAATTGGCCGCCCAAGGCCACTGGGGAAACTATCCCCACCCTTCGAGTAACTGCGACGCCAATTGTGTCGGGCACGGTCGGGTGTCACCGTGCCTCCTCGGCGGACAGTTGATTGGTGATAGTGTAACTGATGGATATACAGAGTGTCCAGCCACCCCTGGGAAAAATTTTAATAGGGGATTCTAGAGGCCAAAATAAGACGAAAATCAAGAATACCAATTTGTTGATGGAGGCTTCGTTAAAAACTTATTAACGTTCAAAGTTTCGCCCGTACTGAATTTTTTTCTCGAAAGTGAGTAAGATTTCGGGGTAGGACTATTCACCAAAAATTATTGTAATTCACCCCCAGAAACCAAAATAATTTTTCCAGAACGATTTGAAATTTTTGAATTTTGTCGAAAACTTCTACACCTTCTCGAATTTTTTTCTCGAAAGTGGATAGGATTTCGGAGGTATGTGTAATGACCAAAAATGATTGTAATTGTCCCCTGTAACTAAATATAATTTTTTCAGTGTGATTTGAAATTTTTGAATTTCGTCTAAAAATTTCACATCTTCTCGAATTTTTTTCTCGAAATTGGGTAGTATTTCGGGGGTATGTATAATGACCAAAAATGATTGTAATTGACTCTTGTAACTAAATATAATTTTTTCAGTGTGATTTGAAACTTTTTAATTTCGTCTAAAAATTTCAGTATCTACTCGAATTTTTTTCTCGAAAATGGGTAGGATTTCGAGGGTACGTCTAATGACCAGAAATGATTGTAATTGCCCCCCGCAATCGAAAATAATTTTTCCAGAACGATTTGAAATTTTTTAATTTAATTGTTAATAACTATTTAACGAAGCCTCAGTCAAGAAATTGTTATCCTTGATTTTCGTCTTATTTTGGCCTCCAGAATCCCCCATTAAAATTTTTCCCAGGAGTGGATGACCACCCTGTATTCACGGAGAGGTTAAGTTTTATTAAAATGGATTATTAATAACTGTAACCATATCGGTTATATGCTAATAAACTGTGTTAAATGTAAACCGTAAATGTGTGTTTAACAATTTCCTTCCCATTTCTTTCTCGTAAAATTCTAGAAGGGATCGAATGAATTTCGATCTCTGCACAAGATCTATCGGATCTAGGTTATTATTTACCGTGTATTATAGACGAACAATCCCCGCCATGACATATCATAAAACCGTATTATGTGCATCGCGTTCCATGGCTCTTACATCGGCAATATTTCTTGGCATAGGTTGTTCGGGTGTCGTTCGAACTTCGTACGCATTTTCCGCCCCAGCTACGCGGAGAGTTGGGCGGTTGGATAGCGAGAGAGCAAGGAATAAAGAAACAACCGGGCGCCCCTCGATATTCGGTGTGACGCATCAGTATTCCGAAATCGCGTCGGTCGTTCGTCTTTCGAGACAAGAATTCAAACCATTTTGAACGAATTTTCCGTCGGAACGAACGGGGAGGGGGAAAGTTTACGATGACTCGCCCTCCAGCGGCCTTTTTCCGCCAAAGAACGCCCCCCTCCGACCCCCGGGCGTCGGCTTCTCTTCTAATTGTCGGTCGAAACAATAAGGAGTCGTGAAAACTTTTTTGGTCCATCTCCAATTTTCCGCCGACGTCGGCGGACGTTGTCTTCGCCGTTGGAATAACCGTGGATATTTTCACTCTTAAGGGGTTACGACGGGGCGAAAACGAGGGTTGGAAAATAAGGCAGTCTCGTGGAATTTTTTTATTCAAAGACGGCCCTGCAATTCTCCCTAACTACGAGGCAACTGAATTTTATTGAAATTATATTTCTTGCTCGTGACCCTACTATTTTTTAAAAATTATTGATACACTGATAACAGTATCCAGTTATGATATTCAAATGAAAGAAAAATTATTGTAACCTTGTCACAACTCGTGACTTTGACAACATATGCGAAGGTCGTAAGAGCTGAATCCGTTTTATATGCATATTTACCGAAGGATTGAACGCGCTGAATGTTGATCGTGCGAAGAAATCATCTCTTTTCGAGTTACGACCCGTGTTTTGAGATTCCCCGTACAGGGAGCGTACGTATCAATGAATACACGGTAAATTCCGGTTTTACACGTTTATAGACACACACGTTATCCGCGTAGGATCTTCGCTTCTACGAATACGAGTTGTCGACACTAGTCGACCGGGATGTCACTTAATACACGCATAGGGGCACTTACCGCGAGACACGTTCTTGTTGAATTCGGTGCCATTACGGTTATACGCGCGAGTTTCCATTTCAAATTAATACCCCGGCGACCGTTCGAATCGCGATTGGCGCCGTAATTTAAATTTTTATATCTTCCTCCGATATATGTAACGACGGAATCAAGATCTCAATGTAAAAGTCATAGCGACTCTTAAGGACTAACGACTCGCTGTTTATGCAGTATTCACGATGCACTTAACAGCGAGTAATCGCACGGCGAGTTTCGATGTAAACAAACGAGTTTTCCATTCCATCGTGTGACTTTATTTTATTTTTATTCGACCACATTATTCGTCAAATAAAAACGAAAGATGGTTGTACAAGGTGCAAATGTATTATCGTCGCTGTCGTAAGTGGACGTGATTAAATTTTTAAACTCCCATCTGGCTCGAGGACAAAGAATAAATCAATAATTATCAAAAATAATTTCAGTTGTCTTAATGAATTATTTTCCTACGTAATTTTAGTCAGCGTGGGACACGCCGTTGGTTGCTAGAATTGTCACATCTCCATTGATCGAAAGCAGAAAAGCGTACGGGACTCGCCGAAACGAATCTCCGTTTTCGTTCTCTATTTCTCCCCGGCTGGTTTAATGGAGACGTTAAACGGCGGTGGATGATAAATCTGTCCATCTATTCGCGTATTTACTTATCTATCCATCAGCGCGCGACTGCTTTTTCTCTCGGAATCCGACCCCTTCGGTATATTACTTTTAATTGAATTCCCGCGATGAAATTTCATCCGACGAGTCTGGAGCCTCGTCACTCTCTCGCTGTATTAAGTCGAGAGACCATTTCGCGGCCATCCTTTCTTTCTCTCTGTCTTGCTCCAGCCGTTCCCGTTCTCGTACCCTCCCCCCCAATGTACTGGAGCGCTATCCCATCCCCCGTCGATCTCGTTCGCCGCGCGACTACGTTCTCCTTTGTGCACTTGATTTTCGAGCCATTTTGCATATACTCGAACGGCCGTTTTCACCGGCGAAGTGCCAAGCGACGGTTACCCGATGCAAAAAGCTCGGGTTTCCCAAGCTTCGAGGCTCAACAACAACGCCTGAGTCATCAAAGCTCGCAGACGCAGCTTCGAACACAATCATGACTATAAGATGAGCCCTCAAAGATCACATACAGGGTGTTCGGCCATCCCTGGGAAAAATTTCAATGGCGGATTCTAGAGGCCAAAATAAGACGAAAATCAAGAATACCAATTTGTTGATGGAGGCTTTGTTAAAAAGCTATTAACGTTTAAAGTTCCGCCCGTATTGAATTTTTTTCTCGAAAATGCGTAGGATTTCGAGGGTATGTATAATGACTAAAAATGATTGTAATTCACCCCTGTAACTAAATATAATTTTTTTAGTATGATTTGAAATTTTTTAATTTCGTCGAAAAATTTCAGTACCTTTTCGAATTTTTTCCTAAGAAATGGGTAGGATTTCGAGGTTATGTCTACTCACCAAAAATGATTGTAATCGATCCCCGTAAATGAAAATATTTTTTCCAGAACGATTTGAAATTTTTTTTTTCGTCGAATTTAGGCATCTAATAAGATTTTCAGTAAGGAATTTTTTTCTCGAAAGTGAATAGGATTTCGAGGGTATATGTAATGACTAAAAATGATTGTAATTGACCCCTGTAACTAAATATAATTTTTTTAGTATGATTTTAAATTTTTTAATTTCGTCGAAAAATTTCAGTACCTTCTCGAATTTTTTTCTAAGAAATGGGTAGGATTTCGAGGTTATGTCTATTCACCAAAAATGATTGTAATCGACCCCCGTAAATGAAAATATTTTTTCCAGAACGATTTGAAATTTTTTTTTTTCGTCGAATTTAGGCATCTAATAAGATTTTCAGTAAGGAATTTTTTTCTCGAAAGTGCGTAGGATTTCGAGGGTATGTATAATGACTAAAAATGACTGTAATTGACACCTGTAACTAAATATAATTTTTTTAGTATGATTTTAAATTTTTTAATTTCGTCTAAAAATTTCAGTACCTTCTCGAATTTTTTTCTAAGAAATGGGTAGGATTTCGAGGGTATGTCTCTCCACCAAAAATGATTGTAATCGACCCCCGTAAATGAAAATATTTTTTCCAGAACGATTTGAAATTTTTTTTTTTCGTCGAATTTAGGCATCTAATAAGATTTTCAGTAAGGAATTTTTTTCTCGAAAGTGCGTAGGATTTCGAGGGTATGTATAATGACTAAAAATGACTGTAATTGACCCCTGTAACTAAATATAATTTTTTTAGCATGATTTGAAATATTTTAATTTCGTCTAAAAATTTCAGTACCTCCTCGAATTTTTTTCTAAGAAATGGGTAGGATTTCGAGGGTATGTCTATTCACCAAAAATGATTGTAATCGACCCCCGTAAATGAAAATATTTTTTCCAGAACGATTTGAAATTTTTTTTTTTCGTCGAATTTAGGTATCTAATATTTTCAGTAAGGAATTTTTTTCTCGAAAGTGCGTAGGATTTCGAGGGTATGTATAATGACTAAAAATGATTGTAATTGACCCCTGTAACTAAATATAATTTTTTTAGCATGATTTGAAATTTTTTAATTTCGTCTAAAAATTTCAGTACCTCCTCGAATTTTTTTCAAAGAAATGGGTAGGATTTCGAGGGTATGTCTATTCACCAAAAATTATTGTAATCGATCCCCGTAAATGAAAATATTTTTTCCAGAACGATTTGAAATTTTTTTTTTTCGTCGAATTTAGGCATCTAATAAGATTTTCAGTAAGGAATTTTTTTCTCGAAAGTGCGTAGGATTTCGAGGGTATGTATAATGACCAAAAATGATTGTAATTGACCCCTGCAACCGAAAATAATTTTTCCAGAACAATTTGAAATTTTTGAATTTAATTGTTAATAATTTTTTAACGAAGCCTCCATCGACAAATTGGTATTCTTGATTTTCGTCTTATTTTGGCCTCTAGAATCCCTCATTAAAATTTTGCAACCTTCGGAATCTAAAAGCTTGAGTCTTGAAAGCTTCCACATAATGCTCGATCTTTACCTTTAAGCCATGAAAGCTCAACGTCAAAGTACAACTGTGAATTGACTCTCGAGTCTTTGACCCTTCAAGGACCAAGCTTGGATAGTCCACGGAGTTTAAAATAGATTTAATTTAAATTTTGTCCTTCGATCGAAACGCATTAACAGTATTAAGAGCTATAAATGATAAAAATTCCCCGGGGCACGTTATTAAATATTTACAAGCGTGGGCTGTCTTTGGCGCAGCGATTAAATATCACCGAGGCGAAATAACGGTTTAAAAATATATTTCTCCGATTATACTGGGAGGCTGTCGTGTTTCGTTAGACGGTTAAAATGTTGTACGCGAGGCCTAACGTCAGTAATATTCCAATAGTGATATTCCGGCCTTAAATCATTTCGTTACGAGGATAAGAGCCGTTTGAGAACTGGTCGCGTGACAAGCAGCCACGGCGAAGGCGATGCTGGATGATTGTAACGACAGGTGCGATTAATGAGCGTTTGACTGAAGTTTCGAGTCTACGCCGACCGCTAATTAAATTAATTTCAAGATACGCTCCGTCTTGCCGCTGTCACCCACATCTAAACTGCCAGTCACGAATCCGGTAACGATTAGAGCTGGGGCGAATGACTAGGGGAATTCCGCTTCGAACAGCATAGATACAATTATTCAATTAATTTCTCCGCGCGTCTAAAAAAAGGTCGTTACTAATATCATCTATTTTTAGATTTAACGATCCTATACTTCCCGACTGAAATAATTGTATCGAAAATATTTGGTGGACAGTAAACGGTTAAAACCTCGAAAAGTAACGAAATAAGTCCTCGTAGCCAGCGATTGATTTTACGAGTTTCTGTATACGCGGAGGGTCAACCCGGGTAGAGCTTAAGAAGAGCAATCTTCCACGGGCGCGAAGATCGAGGAAATTGGCGCCGGACGACGAAATCTTATTGGGCCGTGGCCCGACTCCTTTCAATTAACGCCTTTCCCGTCTTCGAGATACGCCTCTCCCTTTGTTCTCGCGGAGGTGGCTCTCCGTAACAACGGGGATCGGGGGTTTCCCGCCGCCTCGAGTGCGCCCGAGGATCAGCCGTAGCGACCGGGATGGGAGGAGGAGGCGCGAGGATGATTGAACCGAGAGAGACAAACAGAGCACGATGGAGAAAAGTCTTTATCACGGCGAGCGTCTTGGCAATGTCGAAGAAGTGGTAAAGAGGGAGCAGGTGGAGAGAGGAGTCAGGACCTCCGAAGGGCGACGGAGAGGAGACTCGGCGAGAGGATGGCGTGTTATGGGGTTTTCACGGGTGCTCGGGAATTTGCATACAGAGCATCTGTCACCAGCCCCTTAGCTGGCTTCGACCATTCTCGACTCGGAATATCTCCCGGCGCGGATCTACGGGATAATGGGGACCATTCTTATGGTAAACCAGGTGGGGTGCCCGTGATTCGGTCTCTCTGTCTCCGTTCCTCTGCCTTCCACCGTTGTCGCGAACTGTACTCGCGCGAAGAAACGACCGACTCCTAGCGTGTAGGCACACCCGATTATCCGTAAACTGTTTTTCCAGGCTCGAGTTTACAATTTTTCCTGACGTCCTGCCCCCGGGAACGCGCTGAACGTGGGTGTAGCCTAGCGGGCTTACCAAGTTTATCTACATTAGTATATACATACGTCTTTTTTTAAAACGCATTCTCCGTTGCTACGTATAACCGTTACCCGTTCGTTTGGTAGCCATCTTTCGTGCAGCCGAGACGAAATTCGACACCCGACAGATGTTTCGACACGGAGATATCGCTGAGCCTCGAAGTCATCTGAGTTTTTTTCTGAAGAAAAGAACGAGCGAGAGCGAACGAGAAAGAAAGCATTGTCTGATATACACATCGTTTTTTAAATATCGTCTTTCACGCTTCGCTGGCTTCGAGGGTGGGTCCACCCAGTTGGGACGAATAGAAACGTTCGACTTACGGATTCCCGGAATCGCGTCTGGGACTCGTTCTAAGAATCGTTACCGTATCCCAGGCATCTAAAGCGTATGCGCGATAAAGTCCACTCCGGGTCGATTCGTCTCGGAATTCCAGCCCTTATCTGGCAAACATTTAACCGTCCCCCCGGCTGCGATGCATATGCATACTCGCGTATTTCCTGTTGCGCCGCATAATCCTCTATTCGACGGCGTCTTTATTGTTACCCAAGAACATGCCAGGCGTAATCGTCGTAGGAAACGGTAACAGAAAGGCAAAGATTCAGCTCGCATAGCCACCCCCCTTTCCTCCATTTGCATAAGTCTCGATTTCCTCATCAGCATGCACGGCTGCGCCCGCATTTTCTACGTGCACCTGGCTCCTGGCTGCCATGACGCCTCCTATGATCGCTATGGACCGTCTGCGCGGGGGCGGATCGATTCACGGTTCCGCGTGTCAGCTCCGATTCCCGTCCTTGTAATTTTCCTGATCCGTGGACATCGCCCTTTTCTCGACGTTGTCCAAACGATTCCCTTTCGCGGTCTTCTTTCGTCGAGTCCTGGCCCTATTACCTGAGCATTCCTTCGCTCCTCCCTGCTCGGACGAAAATGGTTTTCCAGGCACGGATCGCGGCACGCATTGAAATTCACCGCGAATCTCGCTTTCCATCTCTATTCCCGTCAGCCAAGACCAGAGCCACGCGCTTTGATCCGAGGGCGAAGAGCCAAACGTAGACACCCCTCGCCCACCCGGGGCACCTACACGCGCCTCTTTTGCTCTCGAGGCACATCCGCCTTTGTCCGCGACGCCCTTTAATTTAGCTCACTCTTTCTTCCCATATTTCCTCCGCCATCTCTACCTCTGTGTCTTCTACTCCGCTTTCGCCCGACGATTTCCTACGATTTTTTCTGCTCCACTTTTCTACTCGATACAACCCTTCCCCTATAGAGCACGACTACTTATACAGGACAATATTTGCCCGGACGAATTCATCAATTTTCTATGAAAAATAATAGTACCTTCTCATCATTCTCTAACCATTGCCTAACAGGGTTTTAATTATATTATCTAAACACGAGGCTTTAAATTTAAAACAGTGTTCTTACAGAAATTCCATCGGAAGGTATACCTTATTGGGCGACCACTATAGAGAATGCAGACAATACCCATTTCTTCACCTTCGTAGAAACTTTTCTTTTTATCAGGGTTGAAAGCTGCCTTGAAATGGAAGAAAATTGCACGGTACACCTGCTGCAAAAGTAACGTGGTTACCTCTACAGGGTGTTGCAACATCACATCTCACTCACCTGTACCCCCGGCATCCCCCGAAATGCGAACTATCGCCGTCGCGATGTTGGTTCGTCGTTAACTATACCGCCTTGAAAAATTAAACTATCCCCGGATCGATCTCGAGACCGTGCAGCAACAAAAGAGCAACACAAGTCCTCGTCGATTTACGGTATACGCGCACGGGGAGTATCTCGTGGCTTTAATTGGAGTTGCCGATCAGGTCAAATGAGACAGTTCTAATGAATCGAAGTCAAGGTTCGGTTCGGCACAGAACTGGAATCCAGTAGAATGCCGGGCTCATCGTCGCATTGGGGTAATCAGCCTCCATCTAGGGAAGTACACAGTGTCTACAATTGTAACAATTTAAATGGCGTACTGTAGGATTTACCCAGTTTGGACCTGAACCTCGTTCATTCGAGCGTGCAATTAACAACGAAATAATGGTTTATCGGACTGTTACTATTTCCCAAGTCTCTCGAATGGTATTCCTATTTCTGGAATGTTAACGCGTTCACTACCAAAGTCTCGAATCATACAGAATTTTTCTAGAAGAGTGATTCGACTTTCGATTAATACGGACGCCATATTTGTTTTTACTTGTTCGAGTCTCGTGACGTCCCTATTAATGTATAGTTGTTATAACCACTTCTGATGACGAAATTTGACAATCGACTGTGGATTTTACTATGTTAAATATCCGTGACTTACTTGAAACGAAAGAGAAATCGAGTTAGATAAATAAAGTACAAATGCTAAGAACAAATACAGGGTGCTCGGCCACCCCTGGGAAAAATTTTAATGGTGGATTCTAGAGGCCAAAATAAGACGAAAATCAAGAATACCAATTTGTTGATGGAGGCTCCGTTAAAAAGTTATTAACAATTAAATTCAAAAATTTCAAATCGTTTTGGAAAAATTATTTTCGGTTGCGGGGGTCAATTACAATCATTTTTGGTCATTAAACATACCTTCGAAATCCTACTCACTTTCGAGAAAAAAATTCGAGTAGGTACTGAAATTTTTAGACGAAATTAAAAAATTTCAAATCGTACTAAAAAAATTATATTTAGTTACAGGAGTCAATTACAATCATTTTTAGTCATTATACATACCCACGAAATCCTACGCACTTTCGAGAAAAAAATTCCTTACTGAAAATATTAGATACCTAAATTCAACGAAAAAAAAAAAATTTCAAATCGTTCTGGAAAAAATATTTTCATTTACGGGGGTCGATTACAATCATTTTTGGTGGAGAGACATACCCTCGAAATCCTACCCATTTCTTAGAAAAAAATTCGAGAAGGTACTGAAATTTTTAGACGAAATTAAAAAATTTCAAATCGTACTAAAAAAATTATATTTAGTTGCAGGGGTCAATTACAAACATTTTTGGTGAATAGACCTACCCCCGAAATCGTACCCAGTTCCTAGAAAAAAATTCAGTACGATCGGAACTTTAAACGTTAATAACTTTTTAACGAAGCCTCAGTCAAGAAATTGATATTCTTGATTTTCGTCTTATTTTGGTCCCTAAACTCCCCCATTGAAATTTTTCTCAGGTTTGGCCGAACACCCTGTATATTCTAAATTAAAATGTTCGATGTTCTATCTTCCAATCAGAATTATGTCAATATCCGCGACAGTATATTTGGTACGAAGTTTTTCCTCCAAGACATCTCACTTTCGCGATCTCTGCGATAAATGATCGGACTCTAATAACGGAGAAGCGCTGGAAACCTACACGATTCGGTCGGGCCAATGCCAGCGCGATCCTAATCAGGCCTAATAAGGGAGTAGACGGGCAATTCGATATAGTTATTACGATATAAATCCAGATAAGCCTCGCGCGAAGGAAACCCACGCGTGTCCCGTGATTATATCCGCCAAGTTTAAACCTAGACTTCGTCCACTCTCGTCCGGATTGACTCGAGTCACACCTCGAATCCAATTGGACGCACGCGATACTTGGCGTGCCCTCAGTTTTACAACTTCACGCTTCTCTGGTAATCAAACCGTTCTATCCTTATTGGACATCCGTATATACCTAATATTTGTCTCTTATTTCCATACGATAAACCTCCATTCGGAATATTTTGGAAGCGTCAAAATCGGATGTTTTTATTTCGAAAGGATCCCAAGTTGCTTTGCTCTATAGATACGAAATCCAAACACCGGAGAGAAAAAATATATGCTCGATTCTAATTTAAGCACGATAAAGAAGTTAATTATGCAGGCCGTTTAACTCTCGGTCGAAGGATCTCGGAGATATAATTGGATATCGAAGCGGCTATTTACTCTATTTTATGGAGACATTCGTAACGCCTCACGCACTACTCGTTAGCTCGGGTACAATATTAGCGTCTTCTTGTTCTATTTATTTATTTATTATTAATTACACGGCAGTATACAGTCGAAGTGTGTACGTATATAAAAGCAATGGTAGAAATGGATGCGATAAGAAAGAAGGCACGAAACAGACGTTATAACACGATAATATATACAAATTGGAAAAAAAGTGGCATTAGTAACGGATAATCTAATGGAGTCGTAGAACGAATCTATATTGTTGAGAAGTCTATTAACGTTAATACCTAACGTTCTCTATAAAATAACGATCAAAGTCTCGGGGTTTTAATTAGCACGCGAAACATTGTAATATTCCACAATAATTAATCTGTAAAAATATAATTAACATATCTCCAGTGTTTTTCCAATCCCAATAAAATTATAATCCCTTACTATTGTATCTCCAGATATAAGATTAAAATTCTTACAAAAAAGGTTACACCTGGATGAACCCGTCCTGCGTGTCCCTGATGACTTTTAATCGAATAGGGTAGTTTCCCGGCGTCCACGAAACACAACGAAGGTGGCCGTCGCGCGTAATGGGGTCGCGTGTTCCCGTTAAGAGCCGGGAAGGAGTTTAACGCGAGTTTGAGAGGAGAAGTCGTTCCGACCCTCGAAAAAAAAATCAGGGTTAGAGGCGGTCTCGGGGCGGGTGAAAAATTGCAGGGACTTATTAAACGGAAAAGTTGGCCAACGGAGGAGAAACGAGACGGCACCGTAGCGACGTGATATATGTGTACCCATCGGGTAGGAAAGTTTTGACGAGCGAACGACTGCCGGCTGCGTTATTATTGGCCATAAATTATCGAAGTCTGCACTTACGCGGGGGGACGCGAACAAGGAACGCGATGCGGGGTGTTAAAGTTGGCACGAGGCGCGTCGAATCGCCGCGATACGTTCGATTTACGAGATACGTCGATTGCCACGACGATCAAGATTCTAGGTTAGAGTCGGGTCCCACTCGACGAGACTCGTTACGCCCCCTTTATTTACTGGACAATAGTAATGGCCACGCTTCGTTAATCGGCAATAACATTTTCCAGAGATCAAATTGGGCATATGTTCTGTCGCTATGTGGAGGTAAAAAATGTAAAAACCACTGTCGCTTCATCGTTCAACGCAGCACTCGAAATTCTCTAAATCGTGGCACCCGTTCACGCGGCATTCCATCTTTAGACTCCGCCCCGTCAAACATAACCCTTTCAGCGACTGGAATTCCACGTTTTATTGACCTAGCGGAGCGCCAATCGACGCGGTTCCGCCCTGCTCGACAATGACCAGATAAAAACGGAAAAAGAAAAATCCAAGCCATTTGCCTAAGATCAGCCGCCGCGTAGAGATCGTTTCCGCGGATTACGTCTCCATAAACCACGCCGGGGCCCCGCCGTCGCTCTACAGATCGAGCGGCGACAGCTTAAATGAGCCGTGCTATCCGACGGAATCTTCCAAACCCGAGCGCGCGCGTTCGGTTTCGTTGGTGGATCGTAGGACAAACGACGCCGCTACGCGGAGACGATCTCCCTTTATATCCCGGCAGGTACGACGCCCGTTCTTCCCTTGGTTCTTCTCGGCTTTCCGGATAATTCGAGGCGATAAGCCCGTCGCCGATGAGAGGGTTTATCGCCGGGGGTGCGTCGACGACAGGGCGAAACTCTCGCCGAGATTCAAAGCGGGTGGAACACGGGGACGAAGAAAGACAGAAATCTAGAGACGCGTCCGTATAAAATAGAGACGAAGAGGGAAGCAACGACTGGCGTAAGTAAGGAGAGCACAACCTGAAAGAGGAGGATCTCCAACGACGAGGTTTAAGCCGACTGCTCGTAAATCGCGCTCGTCCGTGTCCTCGTCTCTCCTCCAGTGGCTCGCGATTGGCTCGGACGATCGATCCCCCGAAACGGGGAACCTCGGGGGGACAGGAGGCGGGGGTAGGGGGGCCAGAATCGGGCGAGGACAACGCGAAGCTCCGACGGTGGTAGGGGACGATTAAGATAAATATAGCGAGGTCGAGGCGCGTTCGTTATTGCTGGAAGGTGAACGTGTCGCAGAAACCTCCGCTAGTTGATACGATCGCTCTTAACATTCGATCCTCCGTGCCTCCTCCCCACTGTTCCGGGCGAGTCAGATTTTCGGAACGAAGGCCGGACCGATTCCGCAGACCGCGTCGCCTTGACCCACATTCGGTGCACACCGGGGCTACGTCAAGTTCAAGGGTTTAACCGAGTTCAGACGTAACGGGTGGTCCGAAAAAATTAATTTCTGTTTGCAAAATTAGTTCTCCGAAACAATGGGATTTTAAAGGTCCTTTATCGTAATAAAAAGAAACGTTACGAGGTTTCGAGAAAAGAACTTGGATCGGTAATTAAAGAAATTTTTGTTAATTCGCGAGCCAAGATGGTTTCGAGTGTTTCGTTCGAGGAAAGCAATTTCCCAGAGAGAGAGTTTTCCCAGGAATCGGGATTCTCGAGGCCGTTCCGCGATCTGCGGAGCGTGTTTCTCTGCCCCGCGTCCGGGGTCCGGTCTTCCAAGCGTGTTTTTTGCCAGAACTGCCGTACAGTCGTCCCTGTGCATTCAGCAACGGCCTGCAGCGGAGCTCGGCTAAAACGCGAGTAATTTCAACGCGCGTAAGCAACGCGGCGCATCGATCATCATCATCGCCATGGAATAATGCGCCCCGTGCGCTTCCGGCCGTTGCAACGTGCAATACCAATTTGTCGTTAAGTTAATTCCAGTCGGGCCGAGGAGAAGGGGGTGAAAGTGGATTTTTTCGTCGCCGCCCGATTGAAAAGTTCCGCGAGGCAAAAAACCGTCGAGCGATTATTTTAATTAGCGGCAGCGATTTTGCACGCACGACCATTAGGAGCGCGGATCGACGGGTTTTTTACACGTAGGATGACGCTAACGATCGAAAGTTGATGCTATTAGCACTGTGGAATCGCCTCCCGTGCTCGCCACCAGAGGGGTCGCACTCTCACAAGCGCTCGACCGATTCAATTGTTATACAGGGGGATTCTGCAGGCCAAAATAAGACGAAAATCAAGAATAGCAATTTCTTGATTGAAGCTTCGTTAAAAAGTTAACAATTAAATTCCAAAATTTCAAATCCTTCTGGAAAAATTATTTTCCGTTGCGGGGGTCAATTATAATAATTTTTGGTGAATAATCTTGCGCATTTTCGAGAAAAAAATTCAGAAAAGGCGGAACTTTAAACGTTAATAACTTTTTAACGAAGCCTCCATCGACAAATTGGTATTCTTGATTTTCGTCTTATTTTGGTCTCTAGAATCCCCCAATAAAATTTTTCCCATGGATGGCCGAACACCCTGCATATACACTCCTCGAACGACTTCCCAATATCTCAGTTGTCTCAGGCAGGGCCTGCTAGGCCCAATAACGATCGATATCGCGACGTGAGGTGGGGATAACTCGGTTGCTCTACTCCGGGGTAGAAACTGTTGCTTGAATGCGGGGATCGCTGTATTTAACACACTGTTCCGGTTCATTAAGCCCATTCTTAATGCATTAATTCAAACGCACCCCTGTTTGTCCAACGTTACGGCTCGTTTATCCGTTACACGACTTTTACCATGGAATTTTATGGGGCCACGGAATACCTTCAAAGTCGCGCTAAATCATTCCTCCCGTCGAGGAAAAAGTCACGGGAGGGACGGTGTTTGGAACCGGCTGGTAAATTGGGAAAATTGAACGGTTGTCGAAACCGTGGAAATTAGAAGATGGGCGGCGGTCGAAGGGCGAAAGGTCTGAAGAGAGGCGACAGGGCAATGCCTCGCGAACTTCCCGAAGGACGAAGGGTCCTTCGGGAGCGTCTTCGAACAGAAGACAGCACGGGGTCTCTAACGAACTTATCCCGAAGGCTGAGTGCTGCCCCCGGCGACCGAAGATATACGAGAATCTCGTCTCGGTGTCTATACAGGGTGGGACAATAATTATTGCAGCGTACAGTGACTTGTTCGAACGTTAACGTGCGAATAAAAAAAAAAGAAAAAAAGGCTAGAGGACGAATTATGGTTGAAGGGTAACACACTTGGCGCGTGATCTCTTTTTCCGTAGCATCGCGTACGCGCGCTGGATCATTTGTCGGGAACAGCATGGTACCGTCGTTTCTATTAATAACTATCAAGCTAACCGCGTTGTACGGCGACGTCGAGAAAAATAAGAGAGAGTCGAGCTATTCGGTAGCAAAGTCGTGGATCATTATTCAAAGCTAGATCGTAAACATCGTACCGCGAGATGCGCGAGACATTTTTCCAGCATCGATGACCGGCGCTAGATGAGGTAATATCTATCGTCACGTAACCATAACTCGTTTCCTTATCGGCGCATAAACCATAAAACCCATCGAGTTACAGTTTTTTATTGACGCTACCGATCTCTTCCTAGTGCATTTACATATTTACGCGCTTAAAAACACGTTCGTATCTTCGCCGTGGCGACATTTATCGACTAACTTTCGACCGAACGAGCCTCGAAGCAACCGGGTGTCTTCGTTCCGGGGCCATCCGATCGCCTCTTAACCGGGCACGCGGTTTCTCCGTATGGGGAAAAGGGGCGTGTACCTTTCGAGATTGGCTACCTTTTAACCGAACGATTTTTTCTACCGCGCGAGGAAAGGGGGGGGGCCTAGTCGGGCAGGGTTATCGTCCCACCCTGTATAGACACGCATGCAGAGGAAACGTACGCGAGCGTCGTTCCGCGACGTGCGTGAAAAAACGAGGAAAATACGGAAGAGTGACGCGGGGGGAGGACCTGGCAGAAAACTCACTTTCCGCTTCGGATCAGCCCCCTCTCTGGGGCTTCCCTTTGCTCGAAAGACGCGAAAGTGAACAAAAACCACGTCGGAGGATCGATCATGGGATCCAATAACGCGAACTCTATCCTTTCGACTCGGTTTTCCCTCGTTAGGAAGTCGTAGGAAGCTTTCACCGCTGACCGTTTGAAAAATTTCTCTTCGCAACATGCGTTTGTTGCTAGAATATTACCACCTTCGGTTACGAAGATCGATCGAGGTTTTCGCTCGGGCATTTTCGTGCCTCTGTGTGTTTAAAGCATCATAGATTGCTTCGTAGATAATATTTTTGTAAATTGGGCAGTCTATATTTTTAGGCGGGACGTAAGGATCAAGCGAACAAAATTTCATCCGGATCGAATAAAAATTGTAAGAGTTATAGGGGAATCACAAACACACAGACGTTCAATATAAATTTCGCTATATCGATATGCAGGGTGCTCGACCACCCCTGGGAAAAATTTTAATGGGGGATTCTAGAGGCCAAAATAAGACGAAAATCAAGACTATCAATTTTTTGACTTCGTTAAATAGTTATTAACAATTAAATTGAAAAATTTCAAATCGTTCTGGAAAAATTATTTTCGGTTGCAGGGGTCAATTACAATCATTTTTGGTGAATAAACATACCCCCAAAATCCTGCGCATTTTTGAGAAAAAAATTCAGTATGGTCGGAACTTTAAACGTTAATAACTTTTTAACAAAGCCTCCATCAACAAATTGCTATTCTTGATTTTCGTCTTATTTTGGCCCCTAGAATCCCCCATTAAAAGTTTTCCCACAGATGGCCGAACACCCTGTATACACTTTAGCATCAACAATGGCAACTATTTCGCTATACTATAAGTTTAAAATAATTAGTTTTATATTATTATTATATTAAAAATGGATACATTAAACCATGCTTTGAAAACGATAATACGATTCGACGTACATACGTACTTCGAATGGTAAACAGACCTCAATAGGTCAAGTCGATTATCGTTAGACTCTAATTGAGGCGACGTTTGCAACGTTTATTTTGCAGAAGAAAAAAGGCAGGAAACCAGTCCCCGGGATAAACAGAAACACGACGATGAAAGAAACGACGGCAACCTTTCAGGAAGAGTCCGCGTATTTCTTCTGCGCTCGTTGGTCGGCTACCGCAAGAAATGTCGTGTCCATCACGCGACTAGGATTAATATAGCAAGATGCATGCGTCGACGACGGCATAATTGCGGTCAATGCAATTTCTTCCCCGCAAACGACTTTCCATTTCTGCCACGTTTCTCCCGTGTGGTACCCGTGATGACATAATTGCGACCATTGCTACTTATCGTTAGTGTCGCTTATTTATTTTTTTTTTAAATCGTCGCGTCAACAATGCGTTTTCTCGCGCCAGTTGCACGCTGAAACGTTCAACGTCTGCCACGGAACGAACACGTCATCGTCGATGCTGAGATCCGGTTGAATTATTTGGTAAAATACAATATCGATACTGTTAAAAATTTACTAAAAAGAAGTTGGTAAAGTATTTCGAGATTGGTCGTTGAGCTTGTGTAAAATCTGATGGCTCGTTAACGCTTGGTATTCGCCGCAGACCCGGGAGGCAAATATTTGCGCAAGTTCCGATATCCCCCATCCGGTAATCCGCGGGGAAGTTAAAAGGCTATTCGTTAGAAAAGCCATTGGAAAAGTTTGGGGATCATTATCTCGAAAAATCGCGCGCCGTTCCTAATAGGGTATTCCAAAGGAGTTTCTGCCATTCGTTGGGAGGGGTAGACGAAGAAAAAAGAAGTGGATCGTCGGGGCCGGGGGCGAGGAGGCGCGAAAAGAGGCATCGGAACTCAAGAGTGGCCCGATCTTTCTTCGTGGAAAGCCCCTAGCTACGCGATGGTCACAGTTCGGTCGGCACCCTAAAAATTGCTTCGTGTAAAAAACGAGCTTTGTACGGGACAGGGGTAGCTGCCGAGCCGCGGAGGGTTCGACGAGGAACTGTCGAAACGTAGCCTACTTCGAGGACTCGCGACGACGAGGAGGGTTACGAATATGGCTCCTCGAGTGACTTCAAACGAACCTCACGATCGTAAAACCGTTGTTTCGAGTCTCGAACGTTCTTAACCCTCGTACAACGAATGCAAGATCATTTTGAGTAAAAGTAGATACTTCGCCCTTTAAAACGAGTCCAGGAAGACTATCGTACGATTTTTTTTGACAAAGTTATGGCTACTCGAAGAACGACAGAGACGCGTTCTGCCGTGGATACGCCATCTACGCGTAGATAAAGAGGAGTCTGTAGTACCGATCGATCTTTTTGGGGCCATGGCGGCCATCATTGTTTGCGGTTGTCCGTGACATTAACCGAATCCGTTGTAATCCGTCCCAAAGAACGTATCTTTCGAATTAACGAACCAAAGGGTGCTACTTTCGGTGTATTATCGTTATTATTCTGTGTTTCGTTTATCGTAGAATGGAATCTAAATCTGTAATTCACGCTTCGAAAGCCACGTCGTATTGTTGCACGCATTCTTGCGTTTCCCTGCACGCATCATCGGCGACGCTGCACGCGCACGGCCCCCGGCTTCGTGAAATTATAAAACTTGTAATACTAGTAGTGTTCCGAAGCGTATGCCCGCAGTTCCGTGGTTTCTTGTTTCCCGACACTGGCTGATAATTTTATTAGACCGGTACACGACTAGGGTTACGAGGGCCCCGACTATAATAAACGCTTGCAAACCCCGCTGATAATGTTCCGCTCTCTCTGTTCGCGGTGGACTACTAACTTACGCATCGAATTGCGAGAATTTCGAGATCCTAACGGGTACATTTTAACCCGAATCTGAAATTTATTATTTCCCTCGAATAAAACAATTTAATCTATTTACTGTCTGAACTTCAATTTTAAATGCGACGAAGAGGAATAATTGAACGTGAGGAGGTACGCGCATCAGACAGAAATAAGAAGTCAAATAAAACATGGCGAACGATTTCAGTGGAACGCGCGGGAAATAGGAATTGTCGTTAAGCCGGAAATGGGTTTCGCGTTCCAGAGTCGCGTACGACCGTGAGTTCCTTGGGCGAAGATTAGCGTGAACGATAATTCTTGCGAGAGCGCGCGACTAGAATAAAACGCGTCCTGATCAGCGAGGCTGCAACCCCTGTCGCGAGAGAATTCGCTTAATACGGAAAAGATGGAGCGACACTGAGGCGAGCCTTAAAAGCAGAGAGGCTACTAACGTGTTTATGCGCAGAAATAAAAATATTCATACTGTCTTGTCCGTGTATAGCGATGACCATATAGACTTTTCAACGAAACACATTTATTGCTCAATAATTAAACTCTTAGTAAAATATGAGAGTCAAAAAAATGTGTACTAAGAAAAATAAATTCTTTATTTATTCGGCGACTAGCGAAGCTGCTCGACAGTTCAGCTTCGTGTGTGGCATAAGTTTTTTTTACGTCCTCCTTTCGAGGCTCGGGATGATCGGTCTGGGAACGAGGCGCAGGGATACGATCGGTCGAGGATTGAACAAGCTTTGGAAATGCTTTCTCGATCAGTCTGCCCGATGCGTGTACATAATATCGGGCATATACGTCGCTCCTGCGAATCCTCTGTGCGTGACCGACGTATAGAATTACGCGCGCCGTGCGGCCTGCATTCCTAGGAAGGCATATACATGAAATTCGATAGCTTTTGCTTTAGCACCGGAGACGCGCCATAGGGGCGAGCAGGAGGACGAGAGAAATGCCAAGCTAGTCGGTCGATCGTTATCGCGTCTCGCGGTTGCACTCGATCCACGATTGTTCCACACCGCCTCAGACCCAGTCAACAATGCCCAAGTAAAAATAATAAACAGAGCATTTTTGAAATTTCATAGACGTTCATCGATGCACATTCTGTACGACTAGAAATAAATTATCACAAATATTTGAAAAATAACATGTACTATTAACTTCTTTAAAATAAACATGAAACACTACTATATCGTTACTAAACGTCCGTGAAAGCGATCGAACGAAAGTGGTGGTGTTTGTATAATACGTTTACCGCAATGCATATGCATGATCAACGGGCACCGTGTACCATTATTGCCCCGGGCGCCAAAATACCTAGGCACAAGCCTAACCACAATTACTTTACATCGAGTTGAGCAATAAGTCATGGTTTGAAGTACACGTATTTCAAAGTTCATAGTGCATTCTAAATTATAGACATGAAGCTACGTTCCCATCTGTGCAATATATATACATTTTAAGTAACGTTTTGTTTTCTTTTTTCACCAAGAGTTGCTATAAATTTACGTTAATTTGTAATAGGTGAATTTAAAAGAAGATATCGAAGATTCATAAATTCGTGTTCCGTAATTACTTATATCGAATTGAGTAGTATTCTGTCCTTGCATCCTGAATTACAGACCTAAAGCCACGTTTCCACTTGCGAGACGCGTCTACTGTATTAAAAATGGTCTACTATATTAAAAAATGGTAATTAGAAATTTTAATAGGGGATTCTAGAGGCCAAAATAAGATGAAAATGAAGAATATCAATTTTTTGATGGAGACTTCGTTAAAAAGTTATTAACAATTAAATTCAACAATTTCAAATTGTCCTGGAAAAATTATTTTCGGTTGCGGGGGTCAATTAAAATCATTTTTTGCCATTAAATATACCCTCGAATTCCTATCCACTTTCGAGAAAAAAATTCGAGAAGGTGTGAAATTTCGACGAAAAAGAAAAATTTCAAATCGTTTTGGAAAAATTATTTTCGGTTGCGGGGGTCAATTACAATCATTTTTGGTGAACAGACATACCCCCGAAATCCTACCCACTTTCTAGAAAAAAATTCGAGATGATGTGAAATTTTTCGACGAAATTAAAATATTTCAAATCGTTCTGAAAAAAATATTGTTAGCTGTGGTGGTCAATTACAATCATTTTTTGTGAATAGACATATCCCCGAAATCCTATCCACTTTCGAGAAAAAAATTCCTTACTGAAAATCTTATTAGATGCCTAAATTCGACGAAAAAAAAAAATTTCAAATCGTTCTGGAAAAAATATTTTCATTTACGGGGATCGATTACAATAATTTTTGGTGAATAGACATACCCTCGAAATCCTACCCATTTCCTAGAAAAAAATTCGAGAAGGTACTGAAATTTTTAGACGAAATTAAAAAATTTTAAATCATACTAAAAAAATTATATTTAGTTACAGGGTTCAATTACAATCATTTTTAGTCATTATACATACCCTCGAAATTCTATGCATTTTCTAGAAAAAAATTCAGTACTGTGGGAACTTTAAACATTAATAACTTTGTAACAAAGCCTCCATCAACAAATTGATATTTTTGATTTTCGTCTTATTTTGGCCTCTAGAATCCACCATTAAAATTTTTCCCAGGGGTGGCCGAACACCCTGTATACAGAAGTATGAGAGGTTAGGAATTGATCCATCGTGTATGAAAGCCATTATGATAAGTGGCTTGTTAGTTGCTACAAGTCAAACAGACGAACCATAGGCCCTAAGACGAAGATCGTACAGCACAAGTATAACGAATACGCGTAAGTGCCGGCAGTGAGAACAATATTTGTTCTCACGTCGAGTACAGATTTCATGTGAACCGAGCTTAAAGTGAAAGCCCCGCTTGTTCGCCGTGGGTACACCGATGCATTCAGCCAGCGATTACTCGTACGACCTGTTCCCCGATGTACGTCCCGATTTTACATACCCACGACATCGTTTCCCGATTAAGGATTCTGAAACGCAACCTCGATAAAAGCAAAAAGTACAGCCCGAGAATCGTAATGTAAAATCGATCGTACAACTTTTGCTTTTCGTCTGCTCGCCGTTCCCCGACGTACGGACCTACTTATATAAATGAAACGCGATTCTTTCGACGTGGAAAATTGTAAAACTATTCTTTCTTTCGGTTTTGATAAATTGAAACGAGGAACGTTTGTTCGAACCGTTGAAAAAACATTCTTACGTGATTGCTTCGAAACATTCGTGCAACTACTTAGAATTCCGTGATCGAGATATATATTTCAAAGTCGAGACACATCTCCAAATTTAACACTTATATTTTTCATACCTGATTATCTGCAACAACAATTCCACGAGCCTGCTGAAATTCACTCTAATCGACGAGTATTGAAACATTCCCTTGGTAAAACTGTCAGTACCGAGACAAGGTTATGGTACGAAAAAAGACCGTCGAACGTAAAGATTCGTATCTCGATCCAGCAAAATCCGATTAGCCGATATTTTTTAATAATCGTCGCCCTTCCCTTCTCGGCGTTGTAACTGACTCGAATTCAATCGAGATATCGCGTTCACGCGAGAACCGTCGATTCGATTCGCGGAGGACCTCCTGGGAGCCCTAACCTATAACAACCGAGGCGCGTCGATATAATCGGATAAACTTCCCGAGTCCGCGCGTTTCAAGTTTCATCTTTTCCATTCCGTGGCAGCTTAAACTCGTGGGATTTCGCCATGGATCGGCCGCGAACGGTCCGTGGATGGGTCCCGGCGTATCGAAAATCGCTCGTGCAGCGTTAATCCTCGATTACGTCCGCCTTAATCACCCGGCGCTCGCTTCGCGCCGCCATCTTTTTTTTTACTCTTGTTCTCGGGCTCTTTGCGCCGTGGCCTTCCAATATCTGCAATTGCCGACAGGGCCGGCGATATTTTACAATATTCGAACCCCCGGACCGACTGGCCAGATAAAAAACAGTGTTGGGTGTAAAGAGCTAGCGATGGAAACGATACCGAATCGAAGCGTAGTTAAAAATATTATTACAATTAGCATATATTTTACCGTCGATCGTAAATGTATTATACAGGGTGTTGGGCCAACCCTGGGAAAAATTTTAATGGGAGATTTTAGAGGCCAAAATAAGACGAAAATCAAGAATATAAATTTCTTGACTAAGGCTTCATTAAAAAGTTATTAAATAATTAAGTTCAAACCATATCTCAATGTAATTTGAGATAAAATGAAACAATTTTTTTTATACAGGGTGTTCGGCCAACCCTGAGAAAAATTTTAATAGGAGATTTTAGAGGCCAAAATAAGATGAAAATCAAGAATACTAATTCGTTGATGGAGATTTCATTAAAAAGTTATTAACGTTTAAAGTTCCGTCCATATTGAATTTTTTTTCTAGAAAATGGGTAGGATTTCGGGGGTAGGTCTATTCACCAAAAATTATTGTAATTGACCCCCGCAACTGAAAATAATTTTTTTAAAATGATTTGAAAAATTTTCTTTCCGTCGAAAAATTTCACACCTTCTCGAATTTTTTTCTAGGAAATGAGTAGGATTTCGAGGATATGGCTCTTCACCAAAAATGATTATAATTGGCCCCCGCAACTGAAAATAATTTTTTTAGAACGATTTGAAAAATTTTTTTTTCGTCGAAAAATTTAGGCATCCGAATTTTTTTCTCGAAAGTGGGTAGGATTTCAGGGATATGTCTATTCACCAAAAATGCTTATAATTGATCCCTGCAACTGGAAATAATTTTTCCAGAACTATTTGAAATTTTTTAATTTAATTTGTTAATTACTTCTTAGTGAAGACTCAAACCCATTAAAATTTTTCCCAGGGTTGACCGAACACCCTGTATACTTTTGAAAATAGAATATATTATTTAAAATAGTATTTTGTTTGAAGGTTACTGTTTTATTGGAACTGTAATTATTATTTTAAATTACCTGTGTCTGATAACGGATCGATTAAGAAATATGTGACGAGGTTAACGATTTTTAAATTTGGAATTTTTCGTCATTTAACTAAACGAATGGGGAATATGCAATAAAGGCAATCGAATGGTCATCACTACGTATGGGGGCACTCCATGGGATGTAGGATGGAGGATGGGATGGCGTTAGGGGTTCGCGTGACGGGGGGAGGGAGATAAAGAGAGGTAATCCGTGGTTATACGACGAGACACAGTTGGCAATGGCGCGTTCGATAGGGGAAGAAGCTTGCTAAATCTCGAAAAAGTAGTGCTCGATGAAACTGCTTTCCTCTAGACCCCTAATGGCAAGATTATGCACATCTATGACAGAAGATTCTTAAGTATAAAAAATTCTATATCTATTAGAATTTCGTATAATTTTCGTCAACGTTCTAGTTTCATAGACTCTGCCTTGAATTCTAGATTTAAGAATTTAGAAAATTTTCCTCCATAAAATCGTAGACCGATACATTTATATTATTCAACCAGATCGCAAAAGTATGTCTCGCGTTAGCTCTCGTTGTACGCCCGTTCGATACACGGCGGTACAACTCGTGCTACCAGTTCTCCGCCATTTGTAATTCGCGCACTGCCACCAGGAACTACGCGCCAAGTCAAAGATCGTAACTTAAATAAACCATCGTCGATCCGATACACGGATTCCTCCTCAACGAGACCCGACAGGCAATCTCTGACGGCAAACAAGTAAACGAGGCGTGGAGACGCGAGAAAGCAAAGAAAACGAGCGCTGGTGCCACCCTCCACCCAGCCTTTCACGGAATTCCCATTCGAACAACGAGCCCCTGACGTCGATAGCCTACCATACTAACCTATAATTTTTTAAATTAAAGCAAGCTCGAATTTGATCTACCCCTGTTCGATCTACCCTGATGATGGAAACTATATTTAGACTCATTTTAACAGTATCTAATAAACCAAATGACGCACGAATACGAAAAATAAATGGTTTATGTTTTCGGAATCGAAAAAACACGGTTGTGGCAAACGAGCATGATGTACTGCGCTAATAACCGAGCCCACGAACCGGCTGTGGCAGATCCTAACGATGTTTTAAGCCGTAATTAATTTACTGACCGACTCCCCCTTGCCCTTACCTACGGAATACAGCCGGTGTTGCCCTTAAATTCCCTGGGTTTCGCCAATGGCCGGCGTCGACGGTACCCCGTCCGTCGACCGTATCGGGTTGCACCGGCGTACCGGCTGAATGAAGCACGAAACGGTGTGGCGATCATCTCGGCGACCGACCAGGGGAATATCTAAATAGCGATCAGTTTCGGCGGCGGGGTATCCTGCGAGCCAGCGTGTGGGCGTGATGCTTGGAGCCCGCGCGATACACCTTTTCTAACCCTTTTTTTAATGATCGAACGCGCGCCTTTTCTCACGGGACGGCTTTGTATCGCGTGCAAACCGACGCCCCCCCGTCCTATCCACGGGGGCATTTATGGCATTATCGTCTGTAATTCCCAATCGTAGGAACACCCCTTGGGCTCATTTGGTCCATAGACATCCAGAGAATATTTCCCATGGAAACACATCCAAGTTAAACACGAATAAGTTTGTAATGACTTTGAGGAGTATACTCTCTGTTGAAGTCCTTGTCTGATTTAATTATTTATCGCCGGGGAGCGCGTCTTCGGTGCACATATCGTTGACTCATAAACGCTGCCGAAACACGTGTCGCTGGCCAATGTCCTTTTGTAACGGTAGGTGAGAAGAACTGGTACCTGCAGTGTGAGTCACCTGGATTGTCCCCCCATTCCCTTCTTCTCTCTTCATCCTCTGCGATTCAATTGGTTCTTTTACTTGTGAATATTTCGAAGGAATCCCGACCCCAATTTTCATTCATGTTGTAGGACTTTTTTTTATTACTGGAACTGTATATTTCCTTTCTACTTTTCAGGAAGGAAGGGGACTTGTCAGTGAGAGCTTCCTAGCAGACTCCGCCGTGGACGAGGGGTACTGGATAGTCGATCGAGGAGTGTATATACAGGGTGTTCTAGAGGCCAAAATAAGACGAAAGTCAAGAATAACAATTTGTTGATGGAGGCTTTGTTAAAAAGATATTAACAATTAAATTTAAAAATTTCAAATCGTTCTGGAAAAATTATTTTCGGTTGCGGGGGTCAATTACTATCATTTTTGGTCATTAGACATACCCCCGAAATCCTGCGCATTTTCGAGAAAAAAATTCGAGAAGATGTGAAATTTTTCGGCGGATAAAAAAAATTTCAAATCGTTCTGGAAAAATTATTTTCGGTTGCGGGGGTCAATTACTATCATTTTTGGTGAATAGACATACCCTCGAAATCCTGCCCACTTTCGAGAAAAAAATTCGAGAAGATGTGAAATTTTTCGGCGGATAAAAAAAATTTCAAATCGTTCTGGAAAAATTATTTTCGGTTGCGGGGGTCAATTACTATCATTTTTGGTCATTAGACATACCCTCGAAATCCTACCCACTTTCGAGAAAAAAATTCGAGAAGATGTGAAATTTTTCGGCGGATAAAAAAAATTTCAAATCGTTCTGGAAAAATTATTTTCGGTTGCGGGGGTCAATTACTATCATTTTTGGTCATTAGACATACCCCCGAAATCCTGCGCATTTTCGAGAAAAAAATTCGAGAAGATGTGAAATTTTTCGGCGGATAAAAAAAATTTCAAATCGTTCTGGAAAAATTATTTTCGGTTGCGGGGGTCAATTACTATCATTTTTGGTGAATAGACATACCCTCGAAATCCTACCCACTTTCGAGAAAAAAATTCGAGAAGATGTGAAATTTTTCGGCGGATAAAAAAAATTTCAAATCGTTCTGGAAAAATTATTTTCGGTGGCGGGGGTCAATTACTATCATTTTTGGTCATTAGACATACCCTCGAAATCCTACCCACTTTCGAGAAAAAAATTCGAGAAGATGTGAAATTTTTCGGCGGATAAAAAAAATTTCAAATCGTTCTGGAAAAATTATTTTCGGTTGCGGGGGTCAATTACTATCATTTTTGGTGAATAGGCATACCCCCGAAATCCTGCGCATTTTCGAGAAAAAAATTCAGTACTGGTGAAACTTTAAACATTAATAACTTTTTAACGAAACCTCAATCAACAAATTAGTATTCTTGATTTTCGTCTTATTTTGGTCTCTAGAATCCCCCATTAAAATTTTTCCCATGGGTAGCTTGGGAAAACACCCTGTATAGGAACGGAGGGACGCTTGCGAGAGAATCAAGAGCGTAGCCCTCTGATGTAGAATACGGGAAGTGACCGTACCAGCGTACCACTGTTATTATTCGTCCCGAAATATGAAAAGACTGCCGTAAAAAGGCAGTACGGAGGGACTGGGAGACAGAATTACTAAGTCCATCAAGAGCAGGACGACTCTCGTCAAGAATATTCACAATATTACGACGCTCGCTTTTCAGCACTCGTAAAGTCTGTCTTAAGTAAGCGAACGGGACAGATTTACCCTCGCGCAAATCCCTGTGAGGCTATTCCTCCACCCAAACGACGCTATACAATATAAGTTAAACATTCACGACGTTGTTCAACTTAAAACGATACAACCAAAGAGGCTAAAAGATAGAAATTCATATTTTTTACTTCGCCCTAGGTTCTTGCTATTAATCACAAAGTCACAACTCCCGCAATTTTCAATATTTTTGCGTAAAAAAAATACCGCGTATACTTATAAGACTAATAAACGTATCTGCAAAATCTCGACACGAAACAGCCTACTATTATTGAAAACAAAAGTGGTGGTCTAGACCAGTATCTCCTAACCTACTTTACATCACATGCCCCGCCTCAGGGTCTCAAATATTTTGATTACGCTCTGAAAGAGTGTAATATATATAGATACGTCGAACAAAAAATAATTTTCTAATTGCTGGGTTGAGATACTCTGGACAATGGTCCCTTAACGTCAGACAAGAAACTAGGAAGTATAATACGAAGTCGCGTGGTTGGCAAGGTCCATCAAGAGTTCGACCGGTTGAAAAACGTTCCCGGTTCCTGTTTCCAGCACGCTGTGCACCGAAATTGCCATCGAGAGCGGTCGCCTCGAGGGTCTCCCTCTGTGACAGAGTAGGCCAGATGCCGGCCAATTTGTCTAGTCCATTCATTGGCCGGCAGCGTCGGTGCAGCGACCGGGGCAACCGAGCGGGGAGGGGCAGGTGACTGGGAAAACGGGCGCCGAGACGGCAGACGACGCCCGGATGCCGGGCGCCGGGTGTCCTAGACTCGACGGGACAACGACCGCGATGTTTGTCGAGTCGAAATGGCGGAAAAAGGAGCACCGCGGGTAATCCCCGGCGAAACTGTTCGAAAAGAAGGACGGGACGCGGCCGATTCGACGCGGAGTAAGGGAGACGAGCGTCTAGGAGAAGTGCACCGTAATGGCGAAGGCGAAATAAAAAAAAAACGAAAAAAATACGACCGAGAGAATGAAAGGAACGAGAGCAACGAACCCCTGGAAAAGCACGAAAGGAACGGTCATAAGCGAGATTAATACATGGTCTTCGTTCGTGTTCGAGGATACCGGAAGTCGTATGGAAGAGATGATTTAAGTATAGTCCGATCGAGGCACTGGAATAGTGGAAATACAGTGGATCGTCGATGAGTGTCGCGGACATTTTGAAAAAAAATTTTTTAACACGTTCACTGTCCATGACTCGTATACGGGGCATAGCGCCACGCTTTTGGATGCGCCGTTAAGAGGCCGGACAGTGAACGAGTTGACGTAGAAATTTATACGTCGTAGTCCGAAAAAATCGATTGAAATTCGCATGTTTTTAGGTTGGGCTGCAACGCGAAAGAAATCAGCACTTTGTCCGGATGCTGAACGTAAGCATAAAGCGGCATTAAAACCAATCGAAACTAACGGGCAATAAAACCTGGCCGTCTTCTCGAGATATCCGGTATATTTCACTACACTCGGTAACCCGGGGCACTTGGCGTCGTTCTTGCGCAGTCTTTGTAGGGACCGTTCGAGATAACGTAACGAGCAGATCGAGTTCAGCGGCAACGATAAAGAATTAACGAACCCGGGCCAATCAAAATTCTTTGGAATTTCAGAAATTAAATTCAGAGGATTCCTGGGGCTTTTCGGGTCGAGCATTCGGCAGCTGTTCTTTATCGAACATTCGAGAACCACCTGCCTCGGGCAAGTAGATTTATTTTGTTTCGATGCTGAAGAAAACAAAACTGGCGCCTGCTTTTTCATATCTGTAAATATTAGGTTCGAACACGGAAGAACTTCGTACGAAAAAACTAGCACGAAATGATGTGGTAGTTACTGACAATTATAAGATCGAGTTCTAATGGTGTCTTATTCGTGCATCCAGTTACAGTAATTGCTATGAATTCCGAACGGTTAGATCGTTGGTTTAAAAATGTTAGTTCGATGATCTTAAAAGCTGGGTATTTGTCAAAATAAATAGATAGCTAAAAAGTTTAGACCACCTCCGTTCTCAAGTTACAGTTTCATTAAAATGTCCCAGCCGCGAACGTACAAAAAAGAAGAAAATGGCGGAGGGTTCTACGACCTCTGCATCCCCCCCAGATGCTTTGCACAGCGTTCAACTCGAACGCATCAATCACCGCGCGAACTGAAAGCCCATCATACAACGCAAACTAACCCCTGACCCAGTGACTCCAAAGAAAGCAATAAACCTGTTCGCCTTAAACGAGACCAGCCTGTTCCCGAGTCACCCTAAATTTATCAAGCCACGCGCTCGCAGACCGGTGTCCAATTTTCGCGTCATCCGTCAAGATGACCATTGTACGCTGCCGTTAACTATGACTTCTAGAAATCGGGCGCCACGCAGTCCTATTGGACGGGAGACGCCCAACGCCGATAGCACGAGGGGAGGGGGAAGGGAAGAAAAGGTCGAGACGGCCAGAGGTCCGGTCGGGGAACGTTTACGACGAAGGCCTTCTCTGAATTACGATCTCAATACTGCAATAAGTGCTCTTAGCGGGGCCATGTTTTTTTCGTCGACGCGACTCTTCCCCCGACGGCTCTTATCGTAGCTTTACGCCGGCCGCTCCCGTGGGCTTCACGAGAAATATTATTTAATTAACGGGAGGAGACCGGCCGCGGTCGGGACCTGGGATCTTCCTTCTGCTCGTAAATAAAAACGCTACGTTCCTGGTCCCTTCGTCTTCCTTCGTCCCTGGTCCCCTCTCTTTTCCCGCCATTGTATCCCCCCAACCCTCAATCGTTCGGAAATCCCAACGAGGAAACATGATTTCTTTTGGAACCTCGAAGTCCGACGTTTGTGAGATTATTTCATCAAAAATTGTTAAAATAAACATTAAAACTTGAACGAATAAAATTTTGTAATCGCGGGATTGTTGCCAAGGTTTTCGGGAATTTCGTCCCGGCGTTCGCTACCCCATCGTGCCCGCCGCGATATTTTCGGTAATCATGGCACCGTTTCTGGTAAGTCGGGACTCCCCAACCCCCTCCCCACGGGGGTGGCTGGCAGAGGTCTTTAAGCGCGACATTACTTCCGCTAGAAACGCGCCTTTTGGTCGATTAGCCCTGCGGTGAATTTCGGCTCCGCTCGAATCGGCGGACCATCGTCGTCACCCTTCCCTCTGTTCAACCACCCCCCCTCCTATCGCACGACCGAAGAATTTCTTCCTTTAATTGTCCTCCGACCCCAACGGACCGGGACGCCGCTCGAAATATATACTGTAGCCCAAAGTCTCCGGGTAAGAAACCGGGACTAGAACGACTCCGGAAAGTAATCTGCCTAATTACCCAGCAAGAGATTCATTCCAACCCCGGAGCATCGGGGACGGGACGCGCGCTTTGCGTGTCGTAAAACGTACCCCGACGCTCTTCTCCGCGCCTGAACCGTTCGTCTATCCGCGCGATTCTCTCCGCTACGACGCCGTGTGTCCCAGAGACCGTTTCAGAGGCGTTTGCGGATCTCACCGCGGACCTACGGATCCTCTCGACCGAGGAACGAAGCGAATTTTCTCTATTTCTGCCCCCGGGGGAGGTCGCAGGCTCGGGGTTGCCAACCCCACCACTCGCGGAGACTTATTTGACGCTAGCGGCTTGGGCGCCATACCTAAGCTCTTTGTGCGGGGCGATGAAATTCGCGCGTGAAAAGTAATGGTTTTCGTTAGACTGCAACAGACACTATACCTCTGTTAAAATATCCGTTTGGAATATATTTCGAGCGTACAGCTGGCCAGATCCGATCTCGTAACTATAATTTTCTCAAACGGAAGCGGCGACGCCGTAGAAACTGTTGCATAAATCACAGCGTCCGAGAGCCCTGCCCTCACCGAGATGATTGAACGTCTCGACGCGGTCCTAACGCGTTTTAATTCCACGCGTCTCTGCCGCGTTACGAGATCTCCCCAGACGCGTCCAACGAGCGCGAAAAAGGCACACGAGCAACGACGGTGTCGATAAAAGCTTTCCCGAGACGCGCCGGCCAGGGTAAATGGGGAGAGCCCTGCACGCAAGCTGGCCACTCGTCGCGCTAAAAATGAACTTTCTTCCTCCTGGCTGGTGGGCCCGACTGCGGGACGAGGAGAAAATATTCATAATGCTGGATTAAGGCGTGGGAGTGGTCCTAGCAGGGTGGACGACCAAACTAATCAAGAATCCGCCCCATTTAATTCCCGCGCGCCCTGCTCGTCTCGCTCTTAACGGAGCCCCGTAACTGCGCTGCTGCGGCCAAGAGTCGACTCTCGTGCCCTCGCTTCTCCTTATTACGTCCTCTCCCCGCCGCTGACCCCCTCGAGCCCCCTCGACGACCCGTACTGCCGCTTAGTTCGCTCAACGGCCGCGTGCACGCATCCATCGCGTGGACTCGACTCTTTTTCCGCCGCGAACGCATCGACTTCTTTTCTTTCTGGCCTGGCAATCGCCGTCCTCGTACCCCGTTTATCGAGCAGCGTGTGCGAGCGAAGAGGGGTTCGCGGGGCGCGCAGAAGAGGTTATTAGACGCCAGACTATTATCGTGGGATCATGTTTAACCGACGGCCTCCGGAAACACGGCGGACCGTAATGAACGGGTTTACCGTGAAATTTTAAATACCCGCGGCACGAGAGTCGAATCTCGTTTTCTCGAGTCCTGACATAATTTCGATTTTTGTTACCACCGTAGTTGATGTTACTATTGTTGTTATTTGGAAACCAGAAGAGTCTAGCTAGCCGTAAGACCAGATACGTCAAGAGGATAGTCGTCGTTATAAATTACGATAATAATGACGCCCACGACCCCCGACAGAGAGCTGACAGGCCCTGAAATTTCAAAGCTCTCTGCGGATGGCACGAGCATTCCGAGTGCTTATCGCGTATCGATTCGATCAGTTATCGATGGTTAACGCTGCATTAAAACGATGAGTCTGCGGGGACATGCGTGCACCCACGCTGCGATCCAAGTTAAAGCCAATCCAGACGCATTACTCAAAGGGTCGCGAAAGGTTAGCAAGGTTTTAAGGCTGCGTCCACAACAATGCTCCACGATTTTTTTTATTTTATTGCTAACTGTCGTCCAAAATTGGGGCTCGCTTTCATCGTACAATTAACACATCGCGTTCCGCATTCTGTTCGTTCGACGTGCTTCTAGGGCCCGCACATTTTTTGAACTCCAGAAACTCACCATACGATGCATATATGCACTTTTTTAATTCGCATTTGGTATTATATTCACATAAGGTTATTATTAAATATTACTATATATTTTTTATGTATCTATTTATTATGTAGACTTTATTACATTTTAACTATTATTCATTTTACACACCTGAGTAATGTTTTAAAGTATATCTCTAGTTTCGCTCCTTTTTCCACTGGACAAGCAGTCTTTACATTTTTTCTTTGGGAATTTCTTTTTGCCTATTATTGGACATTTCTTTATTTCGCTAACCATTTGTTATGAGAATACGCGAGACTTCGTTACCCTGGTAACGTAACAAGAAAATTTATTTTTCCTTAAAACATCGATTGTATCGAAAAAATATGAAAACGAGATATCTCGTCACCCGTACGCAATGTGTTAATAAAAGTTGAGACGCGCCTTTTGACTTACAGGTTGCATCTAAGTTTCCCTCTGACGGCAGTGTACGTCGCGGTCGTATTGTCGTTAAATTCGTTCACAGAAGAACGCGAGACCCGAGGAAGAAAGTCGAGACCGCTGACGTTCCACTTATTTTCAAGTAATTCGAGGCATTCCCAGTAAACATCAACGCTCCGCAGACAGAAAACGAGGACGCCGGTGATCTCGAGTAATTTGTCAGGTGGAGAAACACGGGAGAGGTAACAAAGAGACGCATTAAGAGAGAACCGTGCGGGAAACGCGGCGGAGAAAACACGAGGTATTTTCTTTCTTTCAGCTTTCTTTTTTTCTTTTATTCGTTCCTTTATTTGCGCGAAAACCGCAAATAACCGTAACCTGTCGGATTTGTACGGATGGATACGGTATTCAAGCGTAACAACGTTGGCGCTGGATTAGACGGAGCACTCTGTTATCATTTGTGACACGGATGAAATAATTTAACGAAGCTCTCTTTCTCGTTTCGTTGGACAGCGACGTTTAATCCTAAGGGGAATTTCTCATCTATTTTTTCCCCACTCTCCTTTCTTCTCTGTTTTTATTTCCGTTTTTTTTACGGAATTGGAAAATAACCGAGACCATTCGATCGCTCGTAATTCGAGGGGATTATCTCGGTTTAAAGCGACTGACTGTGCAACACGTTCTACTTATCGTAAATTACATCCACCAACGGAGAAAGAATTTTCTGAATGCACCGAACGGGTACGTTTATTTTTGTTTTCGATTCATGGGACCAGTACTATCGAACACCGATCGTAATCTACCGTAATCCTTACGGCTATATACAATACAAAGTAACTGAACGAGTTTTTCTTGGTGATTATTATCGGATAGGAACAAATTTAATCGCGCCGTTTGTTGAGTCACCGCGACATCGAGACCCGAGGCAATTGGCAAAGGTGTATCGAAACAATTAACGAACAACATTGGGAACATCTACATTAATGTTTTAGTATTAAACAATTTGCACAAACTCAATTTTAAAATCGAAAATAAATTATGTTCAACAATTAATACAGGATACAAAATATAGATATACAGGGTGTTCGGTACCCCTGGGAAAAATTTTAATGGGAGATTCTAGGGGTCAAAATGAGACGAAAATCAAGAATATCAATTTGTTGATGGAGGCTTCGTTAAAAAGTTATTAACGTTTAAAGTTCAGCCAGTTCTGAATTTTTTTCTCAAAAGTGGGTAGGATTTCGAGGGTATGTCTATTGACCAAAAATGATTGTAATTGACTCTTCCAACTAAAAATAATTTTTTCAGAACAATTTGAAACTTTTCAATTTCGTCGAAAAATTTGTCTACCTACTCGAATTTTTTTCTCGAAAGTGAGTAGGATTTCGAGGGTATGTCTACTGACCAAAAATGATTGTAATTGACCCCTGCAACTAAAAATAATTTTTTCAGAACAATTTGAAACTATTCAATTTTGTCGAAAAATTGGTCTACCTACTCGAATTTTTTTATCGAAAGTGGGTAAGATTTCGAGGGTATGTCTATTCACCAAAAATGATTGTAATTGACCCTTTCAACTAAAAACAATTTTTCCAGAACGATTTGAAATTTTTTAATTTTGTCGAAAAATTTCACATCTTCTCGAATTTTTTTCTCGAAAGTGGGTAGGATTTCGAGGGTATGTCTATTGACCAAAAATGATTGTAATTGACTCTTCCAACTAAAAATAATTTTTTCAGAACAATTTGAAACTTTTCAATTTCGTCGAAAAATTTGTCTACCTACTCGAATTTTTTTCTCGAAAGTGAGTAGAATTTCGAGGGTATGTCTACTGACCAAAAAAGATTGTAATTGACCCTTTCAACTAAAAATAATTTTTTCAGAACAATTTGAAACTATTCAATTTCGTCGAAAAATTTGTCTACCTACTCGAATTTTTTTCTCGAAAGTGAGTAGGATTTCGAGGGTATGTCTACTGACCAAAAATGATTGTAATTGACCCCTGCAACTAAAAATAATTTTTTCAGAATGATTTCAAATTTTTTAATTTACTTTTTTAATAACTTTTTAATGAAGCTTGAATCAAGAAATTGATATTCTTGATTTTCGTCTTATTGTGGCCTCTAGAATCTCCCATTAAAATATTTCCCAGGAGTGGTCGAATACCCTGCATAAGTAACTCTAGGTAACTTCCATTTTGCTTGATAGCGGGGTAAAATCTGTCGCTTGAAAGCGAGATCTATTTTACTATCGAACATCGAAACTTCCCTCTAGAAACCTTACCTCTAGAAACTAGCAGCGTTTCTAGATTATCGTGAATGCAGAATCGAGATCGAGCGATAGTTCGAAGGCAGAGTCCTCGAAGCTGGGAAACGTCAGACCTCGAGAACGATCGGGACAGCGGCGCAATATGCAGTAAAGCACGAATGCAACAATGCGATCTCCCCCATCACGTAGGGGTGACTCGGTCCGGATATATGGGGTGTCTCGTTAATCAAGAGAGCCTCGGTATCGCCCGCGGCTCTCCGGGGTGGAAAATGGGAGGTGAGGCGAGGGTGACCAGTGTTTAGCGCTTGACAAACGACCGGCGAGGTACGCGGTCGCGTAAACAACGTGTCGAGCGCGGAACAACGCGCGCCGAACTTTCGCAAAAACCCGTAAATCTGCCTATTAAACTCGATTAACGGTTCAGGAGAGGCACGGAGACGGGGATCATACCGATGATTGCGGTCAAGCTGCTACGAGGGCGGTACGAAAAAACTTTCTCGCGGTTTCGACGATATCGAGGCAAATATTTGCCGGAGGGATGAAATACAAGGGGGTAGAAAGCGCCTGGAATTTTAGAAAAATGGACCTTCCGCCCGCGGAGGAAACAAGGGTGGGTTTGGATTGTTGGAGAATTTTCACTAGTACCTTTTTGGGGGGAAAAATTTATTTCTGGTTGGGTAAACAATTTTGAAAGATTTTAGTATAATTATTAAATCTTAGTGTCTTTTTTAAGATCTGGTCAATTGTCGAGAAAAATTCCAAGCACTGTTTCCGGGGATAACGAAGCCAAAGGGTGCCTAGGGAGAGTCGAAGTCTAAGACTTTAAGCTTTCGTAGCTCCTGGAGGATTTGGTAAATGTTTAGAAAAGTGAAGCTGTTAGGGTGGCTAGGATCTTGGAAACTTTCAACCTGGAGGGTCTCAACAATTGTTTCTTTTAATTTTTGTGCGATTAAATTTGGTGAATTCGAGACCTTTGAACTTTCTGGAGCATTTAAAGAATCGTTTGCAATTTAATAATAATTGTACCGAAATCTGTTGCATACTTTCGACGAAGAACGGAATCGTAGCCTTCCGGGGGGGAGCTTATAAAAAACCGTCGCCGATTAAGGGCCAAGCAAAAAGGAAGCGCGCGTTTACGTAATGCGGGGAGGAAAAAAAGAACGCGTTTCGTAGAAGATCCACGGAACGATAGCGGTGGACGGATCGTTAAAAGAGACAATACGGCTGCGAGGAGCTAAGCAGAAGCGCGTTTTTTCGTTTGTTCATTAGCGCGACGAAGGGGCACGGGAGAAATGCCAAGGAAACGCTGCCCCCCTCGAGAAAAATTCACCGTTCAGCGTCCCGACCGCGGCGTAGCGCGCGAGGAATGCGACAAAACCCGATTTCGGTGGGGTTTTTCGCCTCGTTACACGACCCGATCATCGGGGGAAACCGATTTCGCTGGAATCGTTCACTCGTTGGCGGTCGATCACGTACGACTGACCACTCCGCCCGGACATTTTGATTAGACGCGTGCTTCGTTCGAGATTTTAGCGATACATTCAATGATAAATGTGTTCAGACGTTACTGGTTCGACAGATCGAGACTGGTAACACGTGTCCTCTGAAATAGGACACCCTCTCGAAGGTTCGAGACCATTCCAGAACGAAGCCTGATTACAATGGTGTCGGTTGTCTTCGCTGAAGTCAGCGCCATCTGTCGCCGCAGATAAACCAACGCAGAATCCTTTTATAAACGATTCTCTTAAATTTATCTTATCGACCTTTAACCCCTTAACGCTCATATTTTTCGGGTCAACCAAGAATGATCAGTTTTATGTTACTTACAATGTTGTATCCAACGTATAGTTTGAAAGAAAACAAATATTATCATCCCTTAAACCATTAGATTGAACAAATATCGTTTTTCAAAGCAGTCAGATTCGGGCATGAACGTTAAGGGGTTAAAATAACTCCGGATCTCCTTCTCACGACGTTGGTACAGTCTGAACGTCAACGTTTCCTAATACTCGTATGGGTTCTGAGGATGGCAGGATAAGCCAAGGTTTAGGAAGTCTCGTGGAAGGATGACTCGAGGTTCCTGGAACACGGATGACCAAGTACTTCCGGGAGCAAGTGACGCAGTGTTTGCAAGCGAAAAGTCAAGCATAGATAAAGTGGATACAATTGATTACACGTTGATTCCGCGGAGGATGGATAAAGGAAGCTTGCAAAACAAGAAAGGTATGTTGTATGAATTTAATACAGCAAACGATGTGTACCCAACGCATTCCCAACGGAGAACCGTTACGTCCACGACGAAAGTGCATTTAACGCATGTTGTTGGGGATCAAATACGGAATTAATATATAGTTTGATCCCTGAAACTCGAGTTACTTTAGAGACAACATGATGATTTCAGGATAGACTGTTTCAATTTTTCTGGATTAGTAGAATGTTGTATGACTAACTCATAAGTTGACATCGATACCGCATTAGAATCATCCTTACACAAACATTCTAGTCATAGCTTCCAAATTCCAGCCTTTCTAGCCACCTAGCATTGCACTATCTCTCACCCCTTAGATACAACGCGCATTTTTGTACTCAGGTCAGATCTCTGAAGTTTGCACCAACATGCGGAACTTGCCGTAACGATCTAATAAACCTACACGTCTCTTTAGTAAAGTGTTGTTCTTAATCCCACAACCCGGGACCCAACAAGAAGAGTATCGTCGAACGGATTGAATTGCTTCTCTATGGGAAGCCAGAACATGGAGAACAGAAATGTGTTGGGGTACCGTATTTTCTACCTGCGGATGGGAGCACGTATGAATACAATACAGGTTCAGTTCTCATGGATTGGAAGTGGACGTGCAGGTGGAACGGATACGTAGTGACTGAAAGTAGTCACACGAGTGGATTAGGCGCTCAAGATTGATGACCGATCGTAAACATACAAGTGAAATAGGTGTCCAAGTTAGTGGTTATGAACAGACAGAGTGGAAAGTTCCAGTTCGTTTGACTGGGTCGTGGACAACCGAGTTGATAACCGGGAACAGCCATACAAAGTACATACATAAATCTTGTTACATGCCTATAGATTTCATCTTCGGAATCCCAAAGAACCATACTGAAGACGCCCTATGGAAATAACGTGGCCTTAAATAGGCCTCGAGAAGACATACCAATTGCCAACCTGAAACTACCAGATTGCACTGGTGGCTGAAAGTAGACATACAAGTCAAGTCTACCTTCATAATTTGATCAACAGTTACCCAGGTTAACGACTGAAGGTAGGCACCGGAGACCAACAAATTAACTCTCTTAACGCATTAGGGATTCACAGAATGGTACAACGTTTCATCTAAACGTTCAACGATACGCTTTCATCCAACCCCTATAGCTAACGACTGAAAATCCTGGGACTGATACAGCCACGTCCATCTTTATAGTTTCGAATGATCCATGCGGGTAGAACAGCTACCCAGGTTAATAACCGAGGACACGCGTGACCGAAAGGTTAATTTCGCAGCCACTTAGAGGGTGTCTATCAAAATGGCCACGCGGAGGCGCGTCCATCTTCGCGAGTCGCGGCCGATGGCGTCGGCTCTTTCTCCTTTTTCGTCGATCCGGAAAGTCGGCCGATCGTGAAAGTTACTACGCGCGCCGGGATGATGAAAGACGCCGGAATATATTTTCGCGTCGAGGCCTGGGACCGTTTCATAATCGGCGGTCCGTCGCTCGATTTTACGACCGCGTTTATCGCGCTCGAACGACGCCTGACATTTGAAAATGCCGAACTTTATCGTCCCTGTAAATTCGAGCCTCGTAAAAAGCGAAGACAGGCGACGGCGGATGATGCGGCGCGGACGTTACAGCTCGGGTCTGTAAATTAATTATCTCGTCGGGAGGAAAGCTCTCGATACGTTTCGACGAACGTGATGGCTTAATACGATTGCACGGCGCGCGCGAAACCGAGCGTCGATTATCTTCGTGATTTCGAAAGCGATTTCGACTCGTTTATCGACACGTGTCGCAATATGGAGCCTCGAAATGTGATCAATTATTACCTTGTGAACTAATTTCGGGAAGTTGTAATCGGTAAATGTTACGGTATGGTATATTCACGACTGTTTTAATTCCAAGATGGCGGCTCCTGAACTCTTTAAGTCCAGGTTAAGTTAACGTTAATTTTCCAACTGAATGGAAAGTTAATTGTTCGCTGGAATTAGCCTCTCGATTTCTTTGCGTCCAGCTGCATAATCTCGCGACATCATCGACCGTCCCGTAATAGATACGTGTCGCAACACGGAGCCTCGAAATGTGATCAATTATTACCTTGTGAACTAATTTCGGGAAGTTGTAATCGGTAAATGTTACGGAATGGTGTATTCACGACTGTTTTAATTCCAAGATGGCGGCTCCTGAACTCTTTAAGTCCAGGTTAAGTTAACGTCAATTTTCCAACTGAATGGAAAGTTAATTGTTCGCTGGAATTAGCCTTTCGATTTCTTTGCATCCAGCTGCATAATCTCGCGACATCATCGACCGTCCCGTAATAGATACGTGTCGCAACATGGAGCCTCGAAATGTGATCAGTTATTACCCTGTGAACTAATTTCAGGAAGTTGTAATCGATAAATGTTATGGTAGTGGCGTATTCACGACTGTTTTAATTCCAAGATGGCAGCTCCTGAACTCTTTAAGTCCAGGTTAAGTTAATTAATTTTCCAACTGAATGGAAAGTTAATTGTTCGCTGGAATTAGCCTCTCGATTTCTTTGCATCTAGCTGCATAATCTCGCAACATCATCGACCGTCCCGTAATAGATACGTGTCGCAACACGAAGCCTCGAAATGTGATCAGTTATTACCCTGTGAACTAATTTCAGGAAGTTGTAATCGATAAATGTTATGGTATGGCGTATTCACGACTGTTTTAATTCCAAGATGGCGGCTCCTGAACTCTTTAACTCCAGGTTAAGTTAACGTTAATTTTCCAACTGAATGGAAAGTTAATTGTTCGCTGGAATTAGCCTCTCGATTTCCTTGCGTCCAGCTGCATAACCTCGCGACATCATCGACCGTCCCGAAATAGTCTTCGAGGTAGCCAAACGTCGTCGGTTAATTAAATTATGCGATGTGGACGACGCTATTTCCCGCTTAATGTGGACGGTGTGCATTTCGTTAGATTATCCAAGCGAAGTGTACCCGGTCGAAGTAAACCAGAACGAATCGCGCGACTCTGAATATAGCCGGGGCGGTAGCGATTAAACGTTCAGAGATGAACGCGAGCAAAGCTAATTAGCGGCTTTCGAGTCGGCCCCGGCGTGTACCGTAAAAGGCAGGACACGATGCGGCCTCTGAACGAGGGTACAGAAAGGTGGGCCCCCGTAGAATCAGAAAAAGTGGCCGGATTCTTCGGCATAAAAATCATTCCGCGCTAAAGCGTCGCCGTGGCGCGTCCCCGGATCGAATTCTGCGAAGATTATGCCGCGATCTTAGCGTCCAGGTGCGCCGGATGGAACACCGGTCTCGAGAGTCGAAAATAATTTTAAAAAAGTATCAAGAAAATTTTTTTTTATTATCAAATTTGACGAAAATCGCTTTGGTAGTTCGAGAGAAAACAGGTCGTGAGATTTAGGAATATTCCATTCGAATTGGGTAAGGGTTTCTTGGAGAGTCGACGCATTCACTGCCCATGGTCCGTATATGGGTCATGACGCCGCGCTATTAGATACACCGTCGAGAGCGTGGACAGTGAACGCGACGGAGGAATCGTTAAATGCCTTTTCGTACACACGAAACTGCGAATATAGAACCTATTTGTCAGGTTCCATCCAATTACTATTCTCATTGCTCGTTCTCAAGTTCGTAAAATTAACTGTTATCCGAATGAAAAGTTACAAGTAATGGGGGATAATCAGTGGATTCCTGTTATACGAACCTACCCGATTATACGAACTGCTTGTCCCCCGTCGGGTTTATATAAATGGAGGTTCCACTGTGCTTGATTATGGTCACTGTGCAAACTTGTCACGTCACTTTGTAATATTGTAATATGCGTAATTTCATACGCGCGTAGTCGTTGAAAAAGAAGGCTACGGAATTCTAACTCATGATCTCCGTATTGCTACCGCTGTACCGTTAGCCGTGCTATTATTATAGACTATTTCGTTTTTTTAAATATGACGGATCGGAACGCGACTCGTCATCTACGGCAAAATTACCCCGGCTGGAATCGCGAAAACCACTTCCGTGCTGTTCCGCCAGCAGCATCGGAGCCACGATTAAACTCGTACCGGGGTAAAATAAGTCCGAGACGTTCGTTTTTGCGAACGCTCGCGCGCGGCCATCGTTCGGATACCCGCGCGATGGCGACGGCATCCAGAAAAGGCGGGAAAACGGTCGAAATACAAAAGCCAGACTCGAGAGCCACCCATTAAACGATGCAAATTGAACAAAAATAATTTGACTCGATAAAAATTAATCTTCAAACTAAAATTTCTTTTCCCCCGTTCTCGATGGAATCGGAATAATAATACAACCCAATTACTAAATTCCCGATGCGGTTCGCGGTGCTTTAAAAGCCCATTACGCGGTGCCGTTTTACCAATACTAATGAGTTATTGCCGTTTACGGGATAAAATAAATACGCAAGCACGGACGATCGTTGAAAATCGTTCGCGGGAACGTTTGCAAGTCGTTCGATCGAACGTAGACGGGGGTTAAGGAGCGTTTTATGGCCCCTGAAAGGGATCTCATCGTGAGAAAGACAGGAAGGAAGAAAGAAACGTACGGGCAGAAGTTACCAGCCGACGTTGCATATGCATAGAGATCGTCGAAGAAACCGCGAGAAGAGCGATGCGACGACAAGTGAAACTCCTCGAGGCCATCGGTTCTGGGGGATACGCGACCGATGGAAGAACGAACACGACGAGTCGACCGACCGGCAGGGGGGGAGACGGGACGGGAGACGGGGCACGGGACAAGAGGAACCAAAAGGTCTTCAAGTTTTTGCGCCACGCGTACGAAACCTGCAACGCCGAGCGACATTCTTCTTCTCTTCTAACCCTTTCTGTTCGCGGTTCGACGAACGCGAAGAAATCGGCGACTGAACTTTTAGGGGCATGCTTTTTCGGGACCGGGACGGATAAAAGCGTTTGTCTTCGGCCACGACTTTTACGACTCGGCCCGGGAGTCGCTGCAACGATTATTTTCACTCCTCCTGGACTTCTTTCGTCGCTTCTTATCGAACGTTCGTCCGATCTCGAAAGAGCACCACTGCGACCAAATTAAAAATTATTCGCTCCGTTCTTCGCGGAAATACTGTACAATTCTGCGAATACTCTTAATGTCGCTGGGTGTTCCGCTGCCCCTGGGGAAAATTCGCCCACCTACACGAATTTTTTTCTCGAAAGTGGGTAGGATTTCGAGGGTATGTCTATTGACCAAAAATGATTGTAATTGACTCCTGCAACTGAAAATATTTTTTTTAGAATGATCTGAAACTTTTCAATTTCTTCGAAAAATTGTCTACCTATTCGAATTTTTTTCTCGAAAGTGGGTAGGATTTCGAGGGTATGTCTATTGACCAAAAATGATTGTAATTGACACCTGCAACTAAAAATAATTTTTTCAGAACGATTTGAAACTTTTTAATTTCGTCGAAAAATTTGTCTACCTACTCGAATTTTTTTCTCGAAAGTGGGTAGGATTTCGTGGGTATGTCTATTGACCAAAAATGATTGTAATTGACACCTGCAACTAAAAATAATTTTTTCAGAACGATTTGAAACTTTTTAATTTCGTCGAAAAATTTGTCTACCTACTCGAATTTTTTTCTCGAAAGTGGGTAGGATTTCGTATGTCTATTGGCCAAAAATGATTGTAATTGACTCCTGCAACTGAAAATATTTTTTTTAGAATGATCTGAAACTTTTCAATTTCGTCGAAAAATTTGTCTACCTATTCGAATTTTTTTCTCGAAAGTGGGTAGGATTTCGAGGGTATGTCTATTGACCAAAAATGATTGTAATTGACTCCTGCAACTGAAAATATTTTTTTTAGAATAATCTGAAACTTTTCAATTTCGTCGAAAAATTTGTCTATCTATTCGAATTTTTTTCTCGAAAGTGGGTAGGATTTCGTGGGTATGTCTATTGACCAAAAATGATTGTAATTGACTCCTGCAACTAAAAATAATTTTTTCAGAATGATCTGAAACTTTTCAATTTCTTCGAAAAATTGTCTACCTACTCGAATTTTTTTCTCGAAAGTGGGTAAGATTTCGAGGGTATGTCTATTGACCAAAAATGATTGTAATTGACACCTGCAACTAAAAATAATTTTTTCAGAATGATCTGAAACTTTTCAATTTCTTCGAAAAATTGTCTACCTATTCGAATTTTTTTCTCGAAAGTGGGTAGGATTTCGAGGGTATGTCTATTCACCAAAAATGATTGTAATTGACTCTTCCAACTAAAAATAATTTTTTCAGAACAATTTGAAACTATTCAATTTCGTCGAAAAATTTGTCTACCTACTCGAATTTTTTTCTCGAAAGTGGGTAAGATTTCGAGGGTATGTCTATTCACCAAAAATGATTGTAATTGACACCTGCAACTAAAAATAATTTTTTCAGAACGATTTGAAACTTTTTAATTTCGTCGAAAAATTTGTCTACCTACTCGAATTTTTTTTTCGAAAGTGGGTAGGATTTCGTGGGTATGTCTATTGACCAAAAATGATTGTAATTGACTCCTGCAACTGAAAATATTTTTTTTAGAACGATTTGAAACTTTTCAATTTCATTGAAAAATTTTTCCACGAACACTACTGCACTAGCATCGAAAGACCGTAATCTCCCGAAATGAAACGTTCCAATACCGCCGGGGCAAAAATGGCCGACAGTTTCGACCGATAGCGGACGGGACGAACAAAAATGGCGAACAAGAACGCGCGGATAGAGAGTCATCGGGTGTTTTGACGGACACGCGGAACGATTCGGCGCCAGTCCGACCCTCTTTTCCTTTTTTTGCCCCCTCCGAACGCATAAACCCTTGCGACTCGGCGAACGTTTCAGCGTCGAAGATAACTGGTCGCTTCCACGAATCGCGACGATAACGAAGAAATTAAAACCGAGAACGGGAGATACGCGGGATCGAGTTTGACGATTCGTCGCCGCGAGAAAGGGTCTCACGAGCTCGACGGTTCCTTTCCTTTTTTCCTCGGAGTCCCCCGACTGGGAATGAATCGTACTTCGTCGGATTTCAGGTGTGACGTGCAACCTGTCTTCGAACGCCTCGGGCCAGACACGAAGGCCTGCCTGACGAAGGGAATCGTTGATTGCACGTTCTGTCTGACACGCTGACGCGATTGGTACCAGTATCGAGGTCCCCGCGACAGGTTAAGAATACAATCCGATAGAAACGCGTGCGCAAATTTTTACTCGCCGACCAGACTATTCTAAAGAGGCTCAATTACGGAATAACGATGGTTTTTGACATTTTTTAGATAGATCTTAATTTATTTTAACACACGGGCTCGCGTATAAATAAAGTTTCTCATGTTTCGGTAGTTTGGACCGCGAGTAGAACCGACCCGACACGGAACCAATCTCCTTTTTGCGACAGCACCCAGAATTGACCATAAATGTCGGGGATGGTGCCCTCGACGAAGTGCCCCCGTTATCTGCCGGTGATTTACAGGCTAGCCAGGTGCATCAAAAGTTAATTAAACCCATGTGCTAATAAATTAGAAACTCTCGATACGTATAACGCATTGATTAGATACCGAAATGGGAATAGAAAGTCGAGCGTTATCGCGGCTAGGGATCTGCATTGTGAGCTACATACTCTCCGCTATGCGCACGAGAGCTCTAAAGGCCAGATCAAGCCTTCGCTGCTAAATTGGCTACACGGTTTTTGATCGCAGGCAGATTCCTCGCTACTCCGACAAGAAACACCTGTCCGCGATGCAGCCGAGAAATAAGCTTCTCTTGCTGGTCAGTTTTTTGCACGTGTCAAGTAATACAAACCGCCGAAGAAAGTCCCTCAATCTCCTGTCAGCGAAGAAACTTCCGAGTCCAGCTTCTTTCGACTCTGTTCTTCGGGACGATCGAAACACGGGGTGGGCCTAACCTAGATTAACCGATGCAAGACGTAGAAGAAACGTCCTTGTTCCTCCCGACCAAAGGAACTTCGGAATAAAACTTTCTTTGGACCGTAATCTCGGGCACAAGAAAAACATGGCGGACTTTATCCAAGACCACCCAGATTTCGTCCATGTTCTTTGGAGAGGCTAATTCGAAATATTTTCTGAGGAAAGATCAGCAAACGTCTGAAGATTTCACCTAGACTTTCCAAGTCCATCTCTGTTGGACTATGTTACTATAAATTATCAAGGAATATCTCCCTGTTTATTTTCACCTAAGAATCTTGGAAAGATCACCTAGGTTTCGTCCATGTTCTTTGGAGAGGCTAATTCGAAATATTTTCTGAGGGAAGATCAGCAAACGTCTGAAGATTTCACCTAGACTTTCCAAGTCCATCTCTGTTGGACTATGTTACTTAACGCGAAAACATGTTGAATTTAAGCTAGATCTCATCTAAATTATACTTTCCAAGTCCATCTTTATTGGACTATGTTACTTAACGCGAGAACATGTTGAGTTTAAGCTAGATCTCATCTAAATTATACTTTCCAAGTCCATCTTTATTGGACTATGTTATTTAACGCGAGAACATGTTGAGTTTAAGCTAGATCTAGTCTAAATTATCGAAGAATATTTTCCTGATTATATTCACCTAAGAATCTTGGAAAGACCACCCAGGTTTCGTCCATGTTCCTTGGAGACGATAACTCGAAATATTTTCTGAGGGAAGATCAGCATACGTCTGAAGACTGACCTAGACTTTCCAAATCTATCTCTGTTGGACTATGTTACTATAAATTATCGAGGAATATCTTCCTGTTTATTTTCACCTAAGAATCTTGGAAAGATCACCTAGGTTTCGTCCATGTTCTTTGGAGAGGCTAATTCGAAATATTTTCTGAGGGAAGATCAGCAAACGTCTGAAGATTTCACCTAGACTTTCCAAGTCCATCTCTGTTGAACTATGTTACTTAACGCGAAAACATGTTGAATTTAAGCTAGATCTCATCTAAATTATACTTTCCAAGTCCATCTTTATTGGACTATGTTACTTAACGCGAGAACATGTTGAGTTTAAGCTAGATCTAGTCTAAATTATCGAAGAATATTTCCCTGATTATATTCACCTAAGAATCTTGGAAAGACCACCCAGGTTTCGTCCATGTTCTTTAAAGACGATAACTCGAAATATTTTCTGAGGGAAGATCAGCATACGTCTGAAGATTTCACCTAGACTTTCCAAGTCCATCTCTGTTACTTAACGCGAGAACATGTTGAATCGAAGCTAGATCTGGTCTAAATTATCGAAGAATATTTCCCTGATTATATTCACCTAAGAATCTTGAAAAGACCACCCAGGTTTCGTCCATGTTCTTTAAAGACGATAATTCGAAATATTTTCTGAGGGAAGATCAGCATAGGTCTGAAGATTTCACCTAGACTTTCCAAGTCCATCTCTGTTACTTAACGCGAGAACATGTTGAGTTTAAGCTAGATCTCGTCTAAATTATCGAAGAATATTTCCCTGATTATATTCACCTAAGAATCTTGAAAAGACCACCCAGGTTTCGTCCATGTTCTTTAAAGACGATAATTCGAAATATTTTCTGAGAGAAGATCAGCATACGTCTGAAGATTTCACCTAGACTTTCCAAGTCCATCTCTGTTACTTAACGTGAGAACATGTTGAATTGAAGCTAGATCTCGTCTAAATTATCGAGGAATATCTTCCCTGTTTATTTTCACCGAAGAGTCTTGGAACGATCCGATCTAGACTAATATAAACTACCGAAGAATATCTTGCTCTTCTTGCCGTACGAGCTTTTGAATTCAACTTCTTCGAGCTATCCTTTATTGGAAAGACCAGATCATGTTGATCTTAATCTAGACGAACTGTTCTTCACCTCAGAACCTCTTCTTCTCACCGAACATCTCGCGAACATCTAAGCTCATCTTCAACATCTACTTAACCTAGGTTCAATAACCTACCATCCTTTCTGAAATTATCAGAACGGAAGTCTTTCGAGTTCGACGATCTCGTTGAAAATTTCACTTTTCCGTGAAAACGCAAGTGCCTAGGAATTCTATCTTTTGCTCGAGTAAAATCGAAACGGAAAGCGAACGATCCTTCCACGCGTTATTGTAATTGGTCGGCCTGTAAAAGACGTCTAAAATGTTACCAATTTGCTCGGAAAACCGCTACGCGCGAACCGGTCTTTACGCAGAACCTGCTGCGCCCGAAGGTTTCTATTTGGTAAAGGACGCTGCTAATAAATTGCATTGTAAATTCATCGCGATTAAGCGAATTTAAACGAAACGAAATACTTTCGAAAAATCGCTCGCAATTAAATCGTTCGGTCGAGCGACCAGCGAGTAGCCATTAAAAGAATCGGAAGAAACTGTGTCGCCCGTGAAAGCAGCACGAAAGGGAGACCTCGGGTGAAAAGTCGTTTCGATCGTCCCGATGGGGCGACAGAGTGTGAGAAAAGCTCTCGAGCACGCTTTAATCCGTCGATTCCAGCGGACTTTGATCGATGGTCGGCCATTCGGATCCGGTCGGCCTCGATCGGTTCTTTCACGCCGCCGATACGTGCTTTTCAACCTTCCGTAATTCATTGTGCGTCTTCGACGGATACTAACGGCATTTTTTCCCAGAATCAAGGCTCCGTCGTGACTCTGCTCGAGATCGGAACTGCGATTTTAATCGCTTTCGTTCGATACGAAAACTGCAACTTTCTAGAGGGAAACTAACCTTTGTTACGAAGGCTGGCGATCGTATCGCTTTTGCTAATATCGAGAACGTACGATCGATTATCGTCGTTGCACTTAAGGTCCAAGTCTCGAGAGGCTCGAAAGTTACGCGGTTCTGCTGGAATTTCCGAGTCTCCGGCGCATTCAGCAAAACCAATCGGGGCTTTGTATCAGCGAGTCGCAATTAACGCTGTCCCCTCAGATCCGGCGACCGCCTCGGCTGACCCCGAATAACTACCCGCGACCCCAAATAATTTCGCGCGAGCCAACAGCGGCCCGTTAACGCCGCTGGGAACGGTAAAGCGAGTGTAACGTTACGAAATCACGGACGGGATAGCGTCCCATTGTTTCGCGTAGAGACGTTTCGATGCCTTGCGCGCGGGCGTGACGGTGATTGAACATCGTTTGCAACGGGTCTCGTGCCGGGGACCTCGTTAGTATCGTTAAGTAGAAGGCAGGTGGTTCCGCGACGAGAACGGGACACGCTCGAATGCCATAGAGAACTCTCTGCTCTCGCTCTCGAGATTCGTTCGCTTCGGGCGTGTGACACGCTTCGCTCAACGCGGACGAAATTCGACACCAGCAGTTATTTATAAACCGCGATATCGTCGAGCCTCGCAGCTGCCACTGTTTTCTTTTTTTTTGCCGTGGTCGACGCGAACGAAGAAAAGGACAGCGAGCGAGAGCGAACGAGAAAGAAAACATTGTCTTGTGTACAGAATCGCCGCTGGCCATCCTAGCTTCCAACGGTTTTTTGAATATCGTCTTTCACGCTTCGCTGGACTCCGAGGGGGAGCGTTCGACTTACCAATTCGCGGAATTACGTCTGGAGTTTATTTTAAGACTCGTCACTGCATCGATCTTGGCGATATACCATGGGATAGAATTCCGAGTTAAAATTCGAACTTTCCGTCATCTCAAATTATCCATATTTTTTATTCGTTTGTTTTATTCCGTCCTGGCCTCAAAATATTCTAAACATCTTGAAATTGTAGAATAAGTTTCATTTTTCAGAAAAATTACAATTTAAATAGCCAATGGTCGCTATTTTTTACGCATGACGAGTATACTCGTCATGACACAAAATCCTGCCACTTCTCCATAACGAGTATACTCGTCATGCGTAAAAAATAGCGACCATTGGCTATTTAAATTGTAATTTTTCTAAAAAATGAAACTTATTCATGGCACAAAATCCTGCCACTTCTCCATGACGAGTATACTCGTCATGCGTAAAAAAGTGACCATTGGCTATTTAAATTGTAATTTTTCTGAAAAATGAAACTTATTCATGACACAAAATCCTGCCACTTCTCCATGACGAGTATACTCGTCATGCGTAAAAAAGTGACCATTGGCTATTTAAATTGTAATTTTTCTGAAAAATGAAACTTATTCATGACACAAAATCCTGCCACTTCTCCATGACGAGTATACTCGTCATGCGTAAAAAAGTGACCATTGGCTATTTAAATTGTAATTTTTCTGAAAAATGAAACTTATTCTACAATTTCAAGATGTTTAGAATATTAAGAAGTGGCAGGATTTTGTGTCATGACGAGTATACTCGTCAATCACAGCTAACTGGTAAAGATCCCCGGATCCACCAAGCTCCCGTCTCTAAACGCGTCTAAATCACCGAGCGTACGAAACGAGTCATCCCCCGAGCGCGATGGCGAGGCGCCGGGACGCCCGCGAGGCAAAACCCTGAGCGTTTCAAGGGAATAACGAACTTCCAGCGAACTGCATCGCGCTCCGTGAACCTGCGAACCAACGAGGCACCGTCTTTGCACGGGGGGGTTCGGTATGTTAATTACAGGCCAACATACGTCTCTCCCCTTCTCGGCCGTCTCATCTTTGGAGCTGGTACTCTCGCCACTCGTTCCTTCTCATCGGTTAGCTCGGTTGCCGGCCGATTCGTCTTGGAACGGCCCATCGCCGGTCTCGTTGCACGCAGGGCTCGCGTGAGACCGACGAAGCCGACCCTACGACCCGAAGCCGAGAAACCTTCCTTTTGCCCTCTTTCGATCTCCGCTGGCCTGGCTTCGTTCCTCCACGGCCACGGCCACGCTCCCCGCGTTTTGCAACGGACCCAACGTCGTACTCTGCCTACCCTGCCAGCCGATATCCTCGCGGCGTGTATGCCTGCCCACGGGAAATCGGCCAGCAATTACCCGAAGACGTTCCGCCATTTCGATAGCCCCGCAAAACCGTAACCTCGACTCGCATTAGGCTCCGGCAGCAAAAACTACCTAACGAGGGGGGATCCCGCAGATTATTCGCCGATCGAGAAATCCTAGTTACGAACGCTATTGGAAATAGCGTGGTGCAATGAAAAGAACAATTATAAAAGAGAATAACTTTTAACTAAGCTTTTATTGGAAACACTAGGAAAGCACGTCTTAACACTTTGAAAGGAATAGGTCACAGTTGCACCCTCTTGACTTGTATTTCGAGACGCTATACGCAACATGCGCGTCGACGGCTTTTGTCGCATAAAGAAAACTTTCTCTTTTAGAAGAAAAAATCCAACAAACACCCTAACCTAACCCTTTTGCAAATGCACCTTGCGGGGTGACTCGAGAGACTAATGTCGTTTTACTTTCCAGTATCAAAGAAATGTTTTACGCTGTACGTAACACGAGCGAAAATATTCGAACCGAAGGATCGAGGGAGCGAACAAACATTCTTTTTTCGTCGTCGGTTGTGCGAAGGTTGGTCGCCCTGTTCGCGGACGCGCCTCTACGTTATATCGATCGTTCGATCGTGACCAGCCCGGGCAGATCTTGCATCTCCGGTCTTTCGAGATAATTTTCCGTTTCGAGCGTCTTCTTTTTTTTCGTGGCTACGTTCGCCAAGTTTCTCTCGCTCGTCCGTGCCCATTTACTTTTGCTTTCCGACGGCTCGACCGGCCGATCGGGAAAGGGGGGGAAAAAAATCACACGAGGATCGCGTGCTTCGGAATCGAGTTTCTACGGCCGGTATTACAGAAGTATTTACGCGGCATCGATCAGTAATTTTCCTCGTAATCGTTTTAGTCAGTGTGCCCGCGTAATGATAAGTCTGCCCGCAGGATACAATGGCGGAACAACAACTATGCCTAGGGACGGCGTTGATTTCGTTTTCATCGGCTCGCCGTACAAAATAATACTTCCTTTCATCGAGGTATATACACGGTGTACGGCCACCCTTGGGAAAAATTTTAATGGGAGATTCTAAAGGCCAAAATAAGACGAAAATCAGGAATATCAATTTGTTGATGAAGGCCTTGTTAAAAAGTTATTAACGTTTAAAGTTCCGCCCGTTCTGAATTTTTTTCTCGAAAGTGCGTAGGATTTCAGGGATATGTGTAATGACCAAAAATGGTTGTAATTGACCCCGGTAATTAAATATAATTTTTTTTAAACCATTTGAAATATTTTTTTCCCGTCGAAAAATTTCACATCTTCTCGAATTTTTTTCTAGGAAGTGGGTAGGATTTCGAGGGTATGTGTAATGACCAAAAATGATTGTAATTGACCCCCGCAACTAAAAATAATTTTTCCAGAACGATTTGAAATTATTTTTTTTCGCTGAAAAATTTCACATCTTCCCGAATTTTTTTCTAGAAAGTGGGTAGGATTTCGAGGGTATGTGTAATGATCAAAAATGATTGTAATTGACCCCCGCAACTAAAAATAATTTTTCCAGAACGATTTGAAATTATTTTTTTTCGCTGAAAAATTTCACATCTTCCCGAATTTTTTTCTAGAACGTGAGTAGGATTTCGAGGGTATGTGTAATGACCAAAAATGATTGTAATTGACCCCCGCAACTAAAAATAATTTTTCCAGAACGATTTGAAATTTTTTAATTTTGTCGAAAAATTTCACATCTTCTCGAATTTTTTTCTAGAACGTGAGTAGGATTTCGAGGGTATGTGTAATGACCAAAAATGATTGTAATTGACCCCCGCAACTAAAAATAATTTTTCCAGAACGATTTGAAATTATTTTTTTTCGCTGAAAAATTTCACATCTTCCCGAATTTTTTTCTAGAACGTGAGTAGGATTTCGAGGGTATGTGTAATGACCAAAAATGATTGTAATTGACCCCGGTAATTAAATATAATTTTTTTTAAACCATTTGAAATATTTTTTTCCCGTCGAAAAATTTCACATCTTCTCGAATTTTTTTCTAGAAAGTGGGTAGAATTTCGAGGGTATTTGTAATGACTAAAAGTGATTGTAATTGACCCCCGCAACTAAAAATAATTTTTCCAGAACGATTTGAAATTATTTTTTTTCGCTGAAAAATTTCACATCTTCTCGAATTTTTTTCTAGAAAGTGGGTAGGATTTCGAGGGTATGTGTAATGATCAAAAATGATTGTAATTGACCCCCGCAACTAAAAATAATTTTTCCAGAACGATTTGAAATTTTTTAATTCGATTCTTAATAACTTTTTAACGAAGCCTCAGTCAAGAAATTGATATTCTTGATTTTCGTCTTATTTTAAAATTTTTCCCAGGGGTGACGGAACACCCTGTATATTACATGTCGAAATGATCGAATTTAAAAAATCGTTCGTTAATATCCGCGAGACTTTACCGACTGTAGCGACCGGTAACGTCGAAAGGGCTAAAGCTTTGGGACGTTCCACGAGTAAAGTCATTGGATAAGAAAATAACAAATACGTGCGATTACTCACCTCCAAAAGTGGGGCACGTATCCAGCCGGGCATAAGTCTCGACACTGACCGCACGGTGCACCTTGAAGGACGACATTGCCGTGCGAGTAACTGTTAGATTGGCCGTCTTGACCGGGTGACAGCATTCTGCAACAAGCAACGATCGCGTGTTTTCATTGTCTGTTCACGGTTGTACGGGCGTCGTTCGGATTATGGCGTCGGGGCCACCGACGGCCGTGCCTGTTCCCCCAGACCTTTCTTTTTCCACCTTTTGTCGAAAGTAATTCTTGACGAGCACTTGTCGCTTCAGTTTTACCCGTCTTTATGCAAATTACGTCGCTCTCGCGATCTTTAATTTAAGGAGTGCACATACCCACCGAAAGATGTTTAATACCCGGCCATTACCATAAATTACAATAATTATCGTGAATCAACATTCCCGCGTGGTTCAAGACCGCCGATGCGTTATTAAATCAGACAAATGATTCCTTTAATACGGCCAACGTGAAATTAACATGTACGCGAGCCCGCGCGTTCTGCTATTTCGGTCGTCGGGTAAACCCGCCGTGAAAAACGTTTTTTTTTTTTTCGAGATTGCAGGTGGATTCATCAATCTTGGTCAAATTCAAGAATAGTCCCCTCAGTCATGCCCCTGTCGTGCTCGTTTTCGCGTCCGATACGCTTTTCAGCCTTGCCCCGATACACATTTAGTTAACCGTAACAAGGTGTGCCGCGAAAATAATTAATTAAAGGCGCCATCTAATAGGGAGGAACACGGCCGATTACGCCCTGCTCGAATTAATAATGGAGGCCGGTAATTAACGGGTAAACGATGTCTCGCGAGGCTCGGCGGTCGTCGATTAACCAACACCAGGTAATTACGCCTTCTAGAAATTTTATTAACACGAAAATCTTCGGTAAAACCACGAAGAACGAGAGAGAGGGCGACAGGGAGGAGGAGAGAGACGAAGTGAAGGGGGAAGCACGTTCGGCGAACAGTTTTGTCGTAACGTACGTCTTCTCGCTCGTATACTCGACGCTTTTAAGAACGTTCGTTCGTTTTGCTCGACTACTCGTTGCGGGCATTATAAATATGCACCTCCCTGCCGGAGACCCGATCAAAAAGTAATGGCGCAGCTGTGCCGGTAAGGGCGGAATAAAAAGCGCGGGAACGAGGTCGATAAGTTATCCCATCGTTTAGCAAAATCGTCGGTTTCGTTTTTATTTATTTGTTTGGGTTGCTTTTGTTTCGATGGGCCGCGCGGTCACGGCCGATAAAACGAAATTGAAAATTGCAGGCCGTCGGATTACGAAATTAACCGAAAACGAAATTTAAAATCGAAACTAAGGGGAAAGGGTAAAAAGAGAAAAAGGAAAGGAAAAACGAATATATTCGATCGCGACCGCGCACGGTAGACGCAACAAATAATTGGCGTCAGAAGAATAAACCAAATAAGCGAAAGAGAAATTTAACCGCAACGCCATTACAGAATCTCGACGCGCAATAAGACAACCCGAACGAACGGGGACTTTTATGAAAGACCGTGACAGGAACTACAAGGTCGCTCACGGTCTTGCGACTGTCACGTGCCACGGTCTGTAAAATCGCGAAGGACATAAAAACGATTAAGCCAAGCACGGTGCACGATACTCGACCAACAGGTACAGTCGCAGCTTCGTACCACGCCGCGATACGCAAAGCGTTAGACGCGCGATTAAACGCAACATTGTTCTCGGAATTTTGCGTTGTACGTTCCGGTGGACGATAAAACGAATTCAAATAAAAATACGTAGTCGCGGTAGGACCGTATCGACAAGCTATTCGATAGAATTTATACGATCGAATATACAGGCTGAATTGATGAGAACTATTATCTTGAATAAATACATTTTCAAGCCCAGTTTGCATCGAAGTTTGTCCGCTCGTGAAGCGTGCTAGATCGGACGAATTTCTTTACTATTATCGTTGCGTGAAATCTCGGGAGTCATTCTCGTTGCGGGACCCATGTCTGACACCTTATCGGTGGCACTCGTAAACACGCGTGTGCTTCCGAGCGATCTGAGAGTTTCTAATTACCGCGACATAGCGCCCTCGATAACCTCGTTACTTCGTTGACCGACATACCACCATGGATCGACATTCCCAGCACCCTGTACCACGCGATGAACCTTATCGCGTAACCCGGAATGCCGCGTAACACAGATTCCTTCTTGAGCGACGGTAGCTCACGCGATTAACATCCTCGAACGAGCAAAATACGCGATTTTCATAGCTATGACATGCCTGATTCTTGTAACAACGACATTACGATACTTTCTCGATAAAAAGACAGTTTTGGACGGTCCAAAAGATGGAAATAGGTTATGTAGGGAATAGGTTTCGAATCGATCTTGGTCGTTTCGATTCAAAATGGCTGCATCGACGTTTCTACCAGAATCGAACGTTCCTACCGTTTAACCTAAAAACCGTACATCGATACTTTGATTATGTATTTTAACACTAGATTTACGGACTGAGCCAATTTGACTCATTTAGAATTTTGTTGCTATATACAGGGTGTTCAGGAATACCAATTTCTTGATGGAGGCTTTGTTAAAAAGTTATTAACGTTTAAAGTTCCACCCATTCTGAATTTTTTTCTCGAAAATGCGCAGGATTTCGGGGGTATGTCTATTCACCGAAAATGATTGTAATTGACCCCTTCAACTAAAAATAATTTTTTTAGGACGATCTGAAACTTTTCAATTTCGTCGAAAAATTTCACACCTTCTCGAATTTTTTTCTCGAAAATGCGTAGGATTTCGGGGGTATGTCTATTCACCAAAAATGATTGTAATTGACCCCTGCAACTGAAAATAATTTTTTTAGAACGATTCAAAATGTTTCAATTTTGTTGAAATATTTGTCTATCTACTCGAATTTTTTTCTCGAAAATACGTAGGATTTCGGGGGTATGTCTATTCACCAAAAATGATTGTAATTGACCCCTTCAACTAAAAATAATTTTTTTAGGACGATCTGAAACTTTTCAATTTCGTCGAAAAATTTCACACCTCCTCGAATTTTTTTCTCGAAAATGCGTAGGATTTCGGGGGTATGTGTAATGACCAAATATAATTGCAATTGACCCCCGCAACCAAAAATAATTTTTCCAGAACGATTTGAAATTTTTTTTTTCGTCGAAAAATTCAGGCACTTACCTGATTTTTTTTCTAGAAAGTGGGTAGGATTTCGGGGTTATGTCTATTCACCAAAATTTATTGTAATTGACCTCTGCAATCAAAAATAATTTTTCCAGAACGATTTGAAATTTTTTTTTGAATTTTATTTTTTTAAAAAAGCTTCATTTTTATGGTTGAGTCAAATTTACTCATTTCAGACAAAATAGGTATACCTAACATCCGGCAATCTAGTTTTAAGAACGTATCATTGCCATGAAAAAGCCCATTAGTAACCCAAACGTCACGATAGGTTATGTTCGTTCGCCATTGTTCCTTGGTTTTTCGTCCGTGATCCCCGCCACACGCGAAATCTAATTTACGTCGTGCTCGTTTACCTCGTTCGTACGATTATGATCATGCTGCATATAATATTACATGCCATCGTCCCGAGAATGTTTCCGAGCAGCACGTGAACACAGCCAAACGAACACTGGCAATTTCCATCGGTGGCATCGAGAAACCAAATAAACGGCAATAATTAGCCTAAGTTGCCGTAATTGCTACCCACGAGCTGCCCAAACGGAACACGGAAAATAAGGAAAGTGGGCTACAGCCTGCACCGGTGTAGAAGAAGTGGCTGCAGGTTGCTGTAATTAGTATCTTTTTGCGTCGTTAGAGTTAAGCGTCGCTAGCGTGCAGCGGCCAACGATAGGGCGAACGCAAGGTATGTTAATGGACGCGATAGCAAGTGGCCACGGAGAATCCTCTCCCCTCGGTGGTTTATAATTCGTGAAACGACCAATTAACATTCTCCGAAAAGAGTAGGTGGTCCGTCGGGGTCCTAAACAGGATCGAGTTACAAACTTTCGCGTCCGTATAACCGGGCATAACAATATCTGTAATCTTAATTCAAATCTACGTGAAAACGTGCCCTCGCGTTTCGTGGGGATGCGTTGCGAGAACATCGGGGCCGAATTCGATGGACTCTCCACGCACGAAGGCAACGAAGAGGCAGATAAACGAGGATGTAAATCTTCGTTAATGATTGCCGGTTGAAAGTCGCGGAACGATCAAAGTAACCTTGCTGCTTCATAAACTTCATTTCTCGAGGATATCGGAGTTTAATTAGTATGGACATAAATTGCTAATACCGAATTACAATCGAAATTGATTATCGTCGATGTTTACGCGAAACATTGAAAAAAACACCATAACCGTAACGAAACTGCTGGGTCGGACAAAAAGTATTTTCGTTTCGTTCCATAAAATAGAACCGATACTCAGATATTTTCAATTGGTCGCGAGTAGAAAATACTCTCCTTTTCGTCGAAGGTAAAAATGTAAATTATTTAGAAGGTAGTATAGCGATTGACCTTCGACTGGTTGGTAAACAAGGGACATGTGTGTTACGAATTTTTCTATGCGTATGTATAAATAGCCCGTTCTAGGGTAGAAACGTCCGAGATTAGGAGAGTCGAAGTTTAACGCGTAGTGTACTCGACTAAATATTTCGCACGATCATCGTATTCAAAGGTAAGAAGCATAAAAGTAGCGAAACGCGTATGCACGAGGAACAGATGCAAGAAGACGGCCTCGACTGAACTGGAGTTCTTCCGCGATGAAAGACACGTACGCACGGAGAGTCAACCGCTGCTGCAACCGGTGTATATTGCCTTGTGCACGGCGAGATCTTCGATCAAGAGCATGCGCACGTTTCGTGCGCGAACGAACAGGCAACGCGACCGAGCGTGCACAACGTGCAACCACCGAGAATACGGGAACGCATACTACACGTACCTGTTGCTTTCTCTCTGCAGCCGGGATGCTGAAGCCTATGTCGGACGGGACAGGACGGGATCCACGAAGGTAACGAGATCACTGCGTATAAATCCTCTATCCAGGGTGTTATTTTCAAACAAAGGATGACGTTTCGCACGGCACACGTAGACGGGGACGCGAAAGGTGACCGATCTGCCCTTGTAAGCGTCGCTGCGCGAATCATTGGACACGGTACCCGGCCCCCCGCATCGTCGAACCCGAATCCCTTTTCGCGCAACACTCCGCCGCGCCGCCGCGTAATATCCCGCGTGTGAGCTCTCGAACTCGAACCGACACCACTTCACAGCCGCACCTGCACTTGCACTTGCACCGCACCGCGCGAATAACAGCGCTACGTCGTGGCACAGAATCGTGGGGCCCCGACAGATCACGGGGTACCGTCGCGCCGTCCTATATCGAGCCGAGAGAACCGACGACGGTGGCATCCTCGCGGCATCACCGTACACTGCACTCGAGTCAAGCCGAACGCTCGGCTCGCTCTCTTCCCTCTCGCTCTCGTCTCGGTCTCTTCTCCGCCCTGCCGACTCTTACCGTTTTTTTTCCCCCCCTTTGGACCGTTTTTATCCCCTTGTACCCTGTTTTTCTTCTATCCCGCCACACTCTCCGAGTCTCGTGTTTCACAACGAACGAACAGGCACCGCTTCTTCGGACGTATTCGGTAACCGTTCGCGGTTCAACGATCGGAAAGGTTACAGCGAGACGCGCGGATGGTCGGCGGAGGGAATAATATCGCGAGTTAGATCTGTCATAACGAGGCTGGGGACGCGACTACGGACGGGCAAGAAAATTTTCGTGGGTACGAGAGCTCGTAAATCGATAAAATCGATCGCATCGTTCGAGCTACGACCGGTCCGAGAATCTCCCCACCCCCCGTCGTTCGATCGCGGAGGCTGTGTCGCGAGTTACTCCTCGAAACGCGTCGCGAGAAAGACACTTCGCGGTCGATTCTCAAATGGTACGCGATCCGTCTCGGTACAGCGCTCGAAGGTATCCTCCGCACGGTTGCAAACTGGGTAGAAGGGTGTCCCGTACGTACGATGGCACGGCAACACGCAGTCGAGAGACTCGAATCGGACTGGCTGTTGAGATGAGGCCCTTTTCCCCCACCCCTCGGCTCCATCGACTGGTTGCTTCTCTCCTCGCGTCAGGCCCCCACTTCCCACATGCCACCGGACATTCTCCTCCCGTCCCTCCCCCGCGGTCTACGACTTTGCTCGCATCATTGTATCTTTTCCCTTCTTTTTCACCTCCTTCGTTTCTCCCGTGCTTCGCCCTTTCTTTCGCGCGCATGAACTTAGCCCGGAGAACTCCTAATCAGGGATGGGCAAAATGTATTTCAAAAGGTATTCGACCGACGGCTTCTGTATTAATTTGTATTCCGTTTGTAACCGAATGCTTCCAAGTATCTATTCACTCGATAGCTCCATAATAGTAACCGCTGAATATTTCATACATTTTAATCTGTGGGATAAGATTACATTTTTTAATTATCCAAATTTTGTCAGGCCACTTTGATTTAAAGGCACAGAAATTGGGGCATCCAACCGATGAACCTGATCGTCGTGCCAGGGTTCTTTCTCCAATGCGACCGTCCCTCCATGCGTTCTTTCTCTGGTGCTTCTGATAGGTGTTCGACTGACATTGCAAGTGCAGAGTCACCGCCGGGGGCACAACTTCGTAGACATCTGTGTCTTATTGTGCATCCGTTCGTCCCGTGAATGGTTATCTCCGATCTCCCGGGCATTTTACTATTACGTCGGCTACGAGCGTGCCATGATTATTATAATGTATCCCTCGCAATTTTCGAGTCGCGCTAACGAGACCGTGTTACCACCGTTTAAGATAATGCGCCCATCAATTTGTTCGCCACTGTCGGAAAGATAAAATAAGTATACCGATTGGACAGAGAAGCTCGAGCTTAGCGGTCCTCTTTGATCGTCATTTTATTAAATCTAAACGCGCCTTTCAATCGGCTCTTGTTAACTAATGATCCCTACTTTCCCTATGGGGAAGGAAAGTATCGTAATTACGAATAATTCTGGAAACAATAAACCACGTTTTAAAATACTCTTAACAAAATTTTGATATTTAACACTAGATTTACGGGCATTGATCGTACATACAGGGTGTTCAGCCACCCCTGGGAAAAATTTTAATGGGGGATTCTAGAAGCCAAAATAAGACGAAAATCAAGAATACCAATTTGTTGATGGAGGCTTTGTTAAATAGTTATTAACGTTTAAAGTTCCGCCCGTTCTGAATTTTTTTCTCGAAAATGCGCAGGATTTCGGGGGTATGTCTATTCACCAAAAATTATTGTAATTGACTCCTGCAATCGAAAATAATTTTTCCAAAACGATTTGAAATTTTTTTTTCCCGTCGAAAAATTTCACATCTTCTCGAATTTTTTTCTAGAAAGTGGATAGAATTTCGAGGGTATGTCTATTCACCAAAAATGATTCTAATTGACCCCCGCAACCGAAAATAATTTTTCTAGAACGATTTGAAATTTTTAAATTTAATTATTAATAACTTTTTAGCGAAGCCTTCATCAAGAAATTGGTATTCTTGATTTTCGTTTTATTTTGGCCTTTAGAATCCCCCACTAAATTTTTCCTAAGGGTGGCCGTACACCCTGTATATTTATTGATACCTTTCATGTTGACGATTACCTTAAAATTTTTCTTTTAATTAGAATATATATTCGTGCCATTGCATCAATCAAATTCAACATAAGTTGTTAAAAAATAATATTTACGCGTTCTGCAATTTTTAATATGGAATCTGATATCCGTTAAATTGACGGCTTCCGTAAATCTAGTGTTAAAAAAGAAAAATTAACTCAACACTTTGACGACCACCGTCACGTGTATAGATGTATTAATTAATACATTTGTGCAATTATTGTTTTATTCAAATAATTGCCTTATTAAGAATCGTTTCAGGGTTTACCATGACAATTAATGACATCTATCGAAAAACATGACAAACAGCTTGGCACTAATACGACATAGCCGACTACGAAACGGACAACAGATAAGAGAAAGTCCGTTGTGCGTTCTCACTAAATATTATTCGAATTATTAAACTCGCGTATGCAATCTTTTTATTTAATAGTAATTTACTGAGCCACGATTAAATAAAAACCAGAAATTTACAGTGTATCGCACTTCTGAAACAAGTACAACAAAAAAAAATAATCGTATAACAAACAAAAATTGCTTCGTTACGTACTTTTCGCCCTCCATACTTTTTTCCCCCACTTTTCTCAATTTCTGAATTTGTTTACTCGGCATGACGATGTTTCTTTCTCGCCTGCATAAACTTATTTAAATTCATACAAATTTAAAACAAGCGATAAATGCATTGGAAATGATTCTCACACACTCTACCCCCAAATCATATTAACTAATAAGTCACGTTGCAAGTCACGAGGTTAATAGAAGGCCTGGTCAATTACGCGGCACCGACTGACGATAGTTTTATAGTCGTACATCATACAGACATCATTTTTCTTTTTACTTTTGTTTATTGCTGGACGCAGTGTGCGTTTTCAGCCGAAGGAGGAGCAGCCGCTCGAAGCGCCTTTAATTTCAAATGAAACAATTCGATAGCTGCGGTCGCGTCGGGCGTTTCGGCCGCCTTCGGAGCTGCTCGGCCAACCACGTGATGGTTATCGAGAAATATGGCGTGAAGTTGGCACGAAGATGGTTGTCGCGAGTTACGAAAGAGTCGACGATTTCTCGCGGGGAAGTCGCTTCCCAATCGTCCGGAAAAAGTGCCGCACCGCTGTTTTCCCTCTTGGATCCGGCCCGCGAAAGACAGTGCGATGTTATACGACATCAAGTGGATCATACCGAAGCTTCGAAGTTCGACCAGGCTCTGGAACATCGCGAGCAGTATAACCTTCGCGGCAGTAGGGATTTTCTCTAAAATCATTATAGGTAAGCACCTACGCGAGCCGGTTTTTCAGTAAAAATCAGTACTGTTTGTTCCGCGATGTTGGCGCGCTCTTCTAACGACGGTCGCTTCGAAATGCATTCAGGAATCGTTCCACGAGGTTCGGAAATCTGATAATTTTGCAGCAGAACGCAACGACTCGCGTTACGACTGCACGTTCTGCAGATAATATCTATCATTGGTAGGTGAACGGAAAGGACAACGAAGGGTTCAATTGAACGCGACTATCGCAAAATTGATTATCGTTTCGTGAATGAACGTGTGATATCGTGACTAGGGGAAAAAAACATTGCTGATTTATATAATCGTAGAATACTACGGAAAACAATTCGATTTAATCGACAAGATAATCGTTCGACTGATATTTTTTCTATGACTTGTTTTATCGAACATAACCTATATACGATATAACAGTGTTCGTGCATTTTTTTATGTGAAACCTTTGTGTCGATCATTGTTCTGATAATACAATAGCAACAATGAATTGTAGTCGCTTCTCGACGCAGATATTTTTTAAATGTGAAAATTGGACAAGATATTGTTAAGTCATAGATCAAATATATTGTTACGCAAATTACACGATTAACATTAACATCTAATATCTGGAATCGTTAAGACTAATTACGTATCACGGGGGAAAAGGCATGATGAGTCGTAATTGAAAGTTGCACGTAATGTTTTATTGCAGAACTCGTCTTCGTATGTATCCAACGTATTCGTACATCACGTAGCGAATCGGTGTTGTTTTTTTTCACTGGATGAACACACTTGAGTCTAAAGTTTAAATACGTTTCATTGGAAATAATAAGTTAACGTAACTACTAATTACCGTATAATTGTCTTCGACATTTATGTCATCCAATTAGATACGTTTTCACTCGGTATACAATTTTTTAAATTTCGCGCGCACATTTTAAATATACATATCCGAACGAAAGCGAAAGAAGATTAACCAAACCATACACAGACACGCGAACGAATACGTAAGTAAAGATAATACGAAACGTATAATTATTTCCTCGACGCTTCGTTGAAATATTCAAAACTGGGACATTTCTATCGATTGTCCTTCGCCATAAAAAATAATGGAACCTATTTTCAACTCGAGATTACGAAATTCGACCATACACACGAGCGAAACTTAAGTTCGCTGTGAACAAACTAATCTATTTTTCTTAACAATTAACATTTAACGCGTTCAGTGTCGAACGAGCTTTTTCGCATCTTTTTAAAGTTAAAACGGTGTAACGACGAACACCGATGGCCGCCACGACACTCGACGCGTTAACTGTTCGAACTTGACGTGAAATTTAACATAAAATTAATATTCATCATTAACATTCCGATGCTTCCTAACTGCACGTGTCTCTCTAACCGCGGACTTATTAGTAAACGGCACGAGTCTGCCGCCATCGTTGACTCCCTGGTGTTCTCTAGTTACCGCTTATAACCCTGGAAACGGGCACCGACGTGTTTCGCTTTCGTACGGTTTAATTTATTTCTGCGATGTGTGGTATTTCTAATTTCAGGTAGAATTGTCTATGCGTTACCGCCCAACGAAGGGCACAGGAAATCAGTCATTGGTCCTCGCTGGCCTTTCAGTGAGTACCACTGATTTACGAGGACGGCTCGATGTTGACTTAGTGACGATACAATAAACTTCGGAAATTAAGCGCATTACTCAATTGGTTGAACGCGTAGACTCGACGTACGCGCACATCCCGACCCTCCCTCCACGCCACCCCTCCCTCCCCCCTTTTCCCCCACTCCTCTCTTCTTGGTCGTTTCGTCAATTTCTCGGCGATGCAATGGCAGCGAACGAGCGTCGATGCTCCGTCGCTTATTTTTTCGAATTCAATGTCACTGCCGCTCGAAACTCGGATAAGCTTTTTTTCATTTCTGTTCGCTTCGCCTAATAACAATTCGCTTTTACGTTCAGTGTGCACACGGTGATTCTCATGAAGCGATCCGTAGAATTGTCTGAAATTTTGGGAAAAACGATATTGGAAAATGGGGGAAGTTTTGGAGATTTTAAGGTCGACTTTCAAAGAGATTGGCCGCTCAAGGTCGTCGAGAGGCTGTCCCCGTCGCGCCATCAAACTGCACCGCCATCTCACGGCTCTTTCGTCAATCTCGCCGTTGCAAGAGCACACAGATTTGAAACCATTTTGAATTGTTCTGTATGCTCCTTGTACGCTTGATTTTTGCCTGGGTGATTTGAAAAGATTCTGAAAATAATTGTTTTAAACCGTTACATAAGAATACTGGTCGAAACTGTTGCATAGAACTTCCAGAAAAGACCATGTGTTGTTTCGCGAAATCTTTTTCCGCAGTATCGCCACAATAGAAATTGCACAAGGTATCAAGAGTAGTGACTCAACCTGCATACCGTAACTGATAACCGATAATTGAGCGGTTCGAAGGTCTGGACGTTCAGGCTGGAATTTGCATGTTGTAATACCCCTCTGACGACGAGCACTGAAGGCAAACGTCATGATTTTATCGCGAGAGGTCAATCAAGATAACGAGCACGCCAAAAAAACGGCTAGACTTGAAAATTTCCTAAATTAGAAATAGATATAAATTCAACCGAGCACTAGTACGAGGGAGGTATCGTGGTACACTTATCTCACAAAGCCACAGAAGTTCTTAACTTTACGAAATTACATATTTCGTCATCAATTTTCGTAACTCATTGGCAAGATAGTCTTTCGAGATAGTTACGTATGCGTGACCTTGAATAACCTTGGACGATAGGGCGTTGAACTTATCTCCACAGCAGCCACCGTCCCTATGGAACACAGAGCTGGATTAGAATTAAGATCAAACGAGAAAGAACGACCTTGGAATCTCCAACATCTACGAAACAAATCGTTCTCACAGTTGATAAGCACTTTTTGCATACTACTGTTCAACACATAAGAATCATCCTGGTGTATCGTGACCATCGACTTTCATAATAGCAATAGTTAGAATAAAGCTTTAGAATTGCATGTAAACACGTGTGTATGCGATATTGTATATGCTAATTGAAACACTAGTTCACCAGATACTCTGTATCAAATTTCTGCAAAATCGGTACGAGGCGTCGATATAAAGGTAACGCTTGAAATTTTCAACTTCGCTGGTTGAGAATACATGCTCAACAGCTGCAACTATCTTATCAAGGCAAACGAATCGTTATCGGCAGGCAAACCAAGGATTCGATGTCCTGCAACGAAGCTATTCGTTGTTCGAAAACGTATCCATATTGATCCCCCCCTCTCATGTTTGACTTTTTTCTAAATGTTGAAAATTTTAAACGTTGACTCTATGTCGACGCCCAACGCTGTAGATCGAACGCATTCCCGGCTCAAGTTCTGCTAAGTCCCTTCCCGAAGATGCGAATTAATTTACCGAAGCGTTTCTTTCCGTTCGTGCTGTTTAAGAATGGCTGAACAAAACAACGGTGTACAACAAGCACATCATGACGCGGGCGTTAAATTGCCGGCCGAAAAACGTCCCTCTCATCACAGTGTCGAATCATCACAGTTGCTTCGACGATCCGGGCATATGGGGTAAGTCGCGGCGATGATAATGCGAGTTGCTTAACAATTCCCATTATTCGTCGACCTTTCTTAACACTTTGACGGCCGCCATTGTTTCAGCCGCCGTGTCAGCATTAAAATTTTCAAATGGATGCCCTCTACGAAGATGTTAATGTTTCAATATTCGTAAAACGTTGAAATAAGGTTAGGGAGCCTCCGCGCGTTAAACGTGCGACCATGAAAGTGTTAACGCTCGTGTCCCATCGATCGTGAAATCTATCTATCGCTTGTTACCGTAAACATCGGACTGTGCAAAAGGATCGTTGAATGTCGCTATGTTATTTCAGGTTCTAAGAACGATACGAGTGCCCCTTGTAACACGAGAAGCCTCGCTATCTACTCATATTGCGGCTTTGGACGTATACACAAGGTGTCCTTAAAACGTTCGACCAAACTGGACAGAAGCAAACCTCGTCGAATACAATCGTAGAATAAATTTTAGAAAATTAACTCTAAAGTTCTTCGAATTTACGTTCATCACAATCGTTTCTTTACTATTCGATTAGAGGTGTATATAGAGGCCAAAATAAGACGAAAATCGCTTTACAAGATCGTCACGAGTGCTCAAAGCCACTGCACGGCTATCCCCGCCATATTGTTTACGTTTCGTGCCCTACTATATTTCGTTTTTTCGCGAACGTTCTTTATCTTCGAAACCCGAACGACGAGTTGGCGCAAAAGCAGAATTCTCTTTTGGCGTGATTTACAATCGAGGTTCAACTTTGAACAGCGAATCTATTTCGATCCTATTATAGTCTTCTAACACCCTTGAATCGCGTCGATTCATTGAATAGAACGAGTCACGAGCGCTTTCGTTATACGCGATTCTGAATTGCTAAAACTTCGTAGAAAGAATCGAACCCTGTCTCGATTGCATAAACATTGCATTCGTCGATCCAGGTAGACTTCCGCTTTGGTCAAACGTTGGCCAACCGAACGAACGATTTGTCAGCTTGCAATCGGCTGGTTAGGCAACGACAATGAAAATACACGGTGCGCATTCAAGGTCTCGATGCATCGTAACGTTCGAAACCGATTTCTTTCGGTTACGATTAACCCCTTGATGTACGATCTAATCGGAAATAATTTTTCAGACGTATAATATTGCTCGTAAAGCGTACTATTACAGCAAGGGGTTAAGCTCGACTCTCACGTTCCCCCTTCCTGAGACATATATAATCTTTTCTTTCTCAGAATGACGTCGATACGCGATCGAATGAAAAGAATTTAAGACAGAAAAATCTCTGAACTCATTTAGCGACACTGGACCTGAGGCACCTACTGAATCGACGTAAGATGAGATGGGCACTAGCCGCGCACGACATTTGTTTCACGAAGACCTGGCATTCCTACTTCTTCATGTTGGGCAAGTGCATTCCCGTGATCAGAGGTGCCGGCGTGCACCAGGAAGCTGTGAATTTCAGCATCGAGAAACTAGCCTCTGGGGAATGGGTTCACGTGTTTCCCGAGGGGAAAGTGAACATGCTAAAAGAGGAGTTGAGGTTTGACATTCCGTTACGCCGACGATCGTAACCGTCCTCTACCGATCGTTTCACGACGATTACTATTTCACAGGTTCAAGTGGGGCGTAGGAAGGTTAATAATGGAGTCACCTGTGCTGCCCCTGGTGATACCGATTTATCATCTTGGCATGGACGAAATACTACCGAACGAACCACCGTACAGATTGAGACTACGGAAAAAGGTCACCATTAATTACGGTGACCCTATAGATTTTAGCGAATTAGTGCATGAATTACGTACGTCGAAAGCTAGCGAGATGGAAGCAAGGAAAGCGATCACAGATCGTATTCAGAACGAGCTCCTAAAGTACGCTTCTTCCTTCCGTTTCAACCTTCCAACGATTTAAAATTATTTTCTTTTTCTTTTCTTGTTTTTCGTTTCAGATTGAAATTGGTCACCGAGGAACTTCATGGAAAGTTATGATGATCGATGGGGGGATCGTCCCATTGTTACCCCCTGCTAGCTTTAATTTGCCAAAAAAATAAAACTGCAATTTTTAATACGACGAATAGGTGGGTACTTGTGGTACTAGGTTTTTTTTTTAATCGGAGGCGATCACCCGAGGACGACAGTTTAGCAATACTTGTGTAATTGTGCAATGTAACACAGAACGCCGGACAACAGTGATTTAGACTCTCTAAAAGGAAAACGCCACGCTCGTATGACACTTGGTTTCGAATTTTAATTTGAATACGAGTCGCCCCGACTTAACTAAGAATGCCATATACGTTTTCACGGTGGACGCGAACCCGTGCGCAATAATGTATATACATACACACGTGTACATAGAACGAACCGTCGGAACATGTTAAATACAGACTCGCATAGATTGTTGATAGAAAGAATGTTAAGATAATCATAAATTACGAAAGCTCCTCAACGATAACGTTACATCCTCGTTGCTTCGTTGGCGATTGCCTTCGTGCGCCACCATTACAATATGTAGGAGCTTTGTAATTTTTGATCGCACAACTAGCGTAATACAATCTTGTAACGTTTGACTAATTTTGTATTTATTAAATTTATTTCGCATATACTTAAAAAAAAAAAAAAAGAAGAAACGAGAAAACCTTTTATATACTACAGAGCAATGTGATTTTGAATGGAAGTTTATGGTAAAATTCAACTAACACCCAACGTATTTACCAGTTTTGTTTTTTTAAATAAGAAATGTCACTATCGCGTTGAAAATGATCGAATCAAGTTACGGTAGTGTTCGACGACTACAGTCACACTTTAAACGGCGATGTTCACATACGCACATATATTTTTGATATACTGAGAATTTACAATATAATGTTAAAGATACTTTGAATGATAAAAATAGTGCAAAGATATGCATATTTTGTATTTATTAAATTCTCGTAGCGAGTAGTAAAATATCTCCTACATGAAAACTATCTTTTTTTGTGTCGAATTCGTATCGAATAAGATTATTATTGAAAATGCAATGTGATAACTTTTTTTTGTTTTTTCTACACGATTATTTCGTTTCAATAAATTATTTCTTGCGTTAGCGGATAGTTTTGAAGTAACGTTCAATATACATAGCGTTACGGCCGTTTACACAATAGCTAACATAATGTTCCTTATAAACAAAAGATAATAAAACTTGTTGACGTATTTACTGTTACGACGAAGAACTTCGAATTATACGGACCACAACTTCTTTCCTCAATAAATATAGAATTGATTTTATTCCGACTCCACGATCGTAGATTAAACAAATATTCATATTAATCTACGAGGAATAGCTTTTACACGGACGTTTAAAATTGTTACATATGAAAATTCTGACTATATTACATGCTTTCGTTTACGATATTCACAGACAAATCTTACATACACTGTATGTGACATATAGAAATAGATTACGTTCTCGTTTACCACTAATGTTTTTTTTTTTCTTTTTTGATATTCATCAACGAAAAGATCGCATACGTTTTTCCTTGGCACATTTTCTCTCTTTGCAGAAACACGCGTTCTACGATCGATACAAAGAAAGCAACATACATTCTCACGTTTACGAGACGAACGAGGCTCACGGCGACTTCTTAATAGGACTATACATTAATACGTCACACATATCATAAACTTTGAATAGACAGAACGGTATATAACATTAACGAGGCAAAATTTACGTAATACATTAGGTGCTATCACTCTCGACTTATCACTTATCGTTCCATACTCTCTGGGCTCCGTCACGAAAATCGATAAAGCAAATTTATTCGAAATCACGATTGCAAAACTCAGATCGATACAAAGAAATCCTATGGTAATAAAGATTGTACAATCATCATCCTATCTACATACATTGATAATTAAAATGCTGTATCGTTTCACGAATAAAATTGACGAATACAACAAATTTCTCCAGACTCCTAAATATAATAGAGTCGACAGAAAGATTATATTATATTTTATTATTTTTTTTTTTTACTTGAATATACAGGCTGTTCGGTCAACCCTGGGAAAAATTTTAATGGCGGATTCTAGAGGCCAAAATAAGACGAAAATCAAGAATACCAATTTGTTGATCGAGGCTTCGTTAAAAAGTTATTAACAATTAAATTCAAAAACTTCAAATCGTTTTGGAAAAATTATTTTTAGTTGGAGGAGTCAATTACAATCATTTTTGGTGAATAGACATACCCTCGAAATCTTGCGCATTTTCGAGAAAAAAATTTAATACTGGCGAAACTTTGAACGTTAATAACTTTTTAACGAGGCCTTCATCAACAAATTGATATTCTTGATTTTCATCTTATTTTGGCCTCTAGAATCTCCCATTAAATTTTTTCCCAGGTGTGGCCGAACATCCTGTATATATACTTGATTTGTTTAACTTTTGTGCCTCGAATAACACGCATACGATATATATAAAAGATCATCTTTTTAAAAATCTGTCCATGATTCTATTAAACTTTTTATAACCTCAAATCCGACTATGGACGGTGTTTAAAAAAATAAAAATAACAAATAATACTTAAACGTTGCCCATTTCTGACAACGATTCATGCAGCTAATATACATATATATATATAGCATGACTCTGTATATGGTTCTTTGTAAATACACGATTAATGACTATTTGCTTCAGCAACGTACACATTAAAATCCTATGGAATTTAAATCTATAGATCTGTTAAAATCGTGATCAAGTAAAAACTATAAACACCATCACATCCGACTGATAAAAAAAAACAAAAATATAGCATCTTTTGTGGTATAGACCGCGTCGTGCTTTCCCTAGAATAAAAACGTTCAACAATTTCCTTTCGATTATCTACTTTAACGCCTCACGGGTGTCCATTAGCAACTTTCCGAAGACTAGTTTTGTTGAAGTTACAAATACTTCCGAGCAAAGCTGCACGTTCGTTGGTCACCTTCGGGGTGTTGTCGGCGGCACCATTGGATGGTGGCTTCGGTGGTGGTGGAATAGTACCTTTACCGGGAGCTGCGTCACCTTGCGACACATCTACAGAACCTTGAGTTAAATAAACTATAACTTTTTAACGGTAGTTTTACGACATCGCTTGGACACACGAACACATAATATAAATGATGCTAAATTTTTCTACCGACAACACGCGGGGATGGGCACGTTCGGATAAACACGTAATTGAGACTCGCGTAAAGTACTAAATTTATATCTTCGAAGCATGGAATAACTGACGAACAACCTGACATATTGTAATCTGCGACGATTCGCGACGAGACTAACCATTTCCAAGATGTACAAGTATTTGGAACATAACCTAGATTCATCAAATTTCAAAATGCTACTTCGAAGCGTTATCCTCTTACGCGGGAAATGATCCATTCGACAACGAAGACGAACAAAAGTATTTTTAGGCAATAGACTACAAAACAGAGTACAAATTAGTAAGGCATTCGTCATTCGAATACTTTCTCAACTACATTTTTCCCCATCCCTGATTAAAAACTACTATCGGTTCGGAACCAGAGTTGGGCATCAATCCACTAAATTTTCACCAATGATCTATATCCGTGCAATGATCGATCGCGCTATAAACAATTTAATCGGGATTAATCACGATCGGTGTTAATAGATTCCTGAAATTAATAGCTCGCGATGATTGGCGATCAAATTAATCATTAATTCAACATATATAATACAACATCTTGGGATTACTTAAATCGTAATCGACAATTTTGCCTAACGCTGTTCAGAACACATACGCTAAAAATTAATTAGTATAAAAAAAAAGAAAGTCTAACAGAATACCCAGAAAGTGCAATTGGAAAATGCGTATCACTGAAAATGTATCCAAGCAATGGTCAAATGAGATGTATGAGTGGGTATAATTAATGCGGAATGATCGTATGACCTACGTGAGAGAAATAAGCGTAGTATGCGCCATCAACTTTTGTGCCCAGCTAATGTAAAAATCGGGAAGATCGATTAATGTTAGTCATTAATGAAGACGATTCGTAGATGATTCCAATACTTACGGTAAGACGGTGGAGTCAAGGTCCCAACGCTGGTAGCCGTGGACGTACTTATAGGACTGTCCGAACGTTCTGGACTCTTGCCATTCGCTTGCTTCATCCCGTTTGCACCCAATTGATTTGCAGAACGTTGTTCTTGTGCCAGTTTCTGTTCCTTCTTCTACGAGCAGAGAATTACCAATGAATTTCAACTCGAAATATGTTAACGATTCGTTCGTCGACGTTACACTCGAGATATTTACCAATTTCTGTTTCCGTTTCTTCATCTCCTCTTCCGAACTCATCAGCTCCTGAACTTTGACAAGCCTTTTTTGATGCCTAACTACTTTTTGTTCGTCTTTCAGTCTTTGCTCAGCTTTGTTCACCGCTTCGTGTAGAGCTTCTTTTAAATGGCTACTTAATTTGAAGTGCGGTTTCTCCATTGATCCGATGGCTAACGCGGCGCGTCTTGCTGGCTCGAAAAACGGGTGCTCCAACAAATGTAATATCGTTGGCAGATCTTGTTTCAGAGCTTCGGGCGACAAGATCACCTCCAGTAAACTTTTCAGGGTCGCCTCGCAATACGGGAATTCGGAACAGGTTGCTTCCAGAAGCGGCCTCCCGAACGCCATTTCGTACAGCACGTGCCCAAACGAGTAAACATCTACCTGCGTCTGTTTAAAAATAATTGTTCGTTTAATCGTTGGATTATTAAGTGTACGTTTGCATGTAAAATATGATTCCGTTAGTACCGTAGCGTGAAGTTTACGTCTTTGTACAACGTAGGGCCGATAAAATGCAGGCAAGCCTAATAGACCGTTTTCTATATCTAACAATTTCGCGCATCTTTGAGTTAAAAGAATGTTGCCTGTATGTAAATGTCCATAGGGTAAACCCTTATCGTGAAGAAATCTTAAAGCTTCCAAAATCTGAGATAAGAGTTATTTTTATATAAGAACCGTTAGATTCATTATTTTAATACAAAATAAATATCTTCTCACCTGGTAACCATACATTGCAATTTCAGACACTGTCAAAGATTTGGTCTGCTTCGGGTTTCCATACTTTTTTATAAACGGTTGCTTAGGTTTAGTTACGCATAATGTGTCGCGCAGTGTTCCCGTCTGATGGAAGTTTCTTATCGTTAACGCTCCGTTATCAGTCACGTGTTGGTAAACAATTGGTTCTATATAATTATGCTTTAACGTTCCTAGACTTTTAAAAACCCCCTGCATATCTTTGTCCTGTAGATGTTTATCCGGACCGAATTCTACCCACGCGAGCAGTAATTCTTGCTTAGGGTTTTGCCGATTTTTAACTGTATAGTAATGCTTCCTCAATCGCCATCCCATGTCGGGAATGGCCTTAATAACTTCGTAATTGGCATCACTGCGTAAAGCTAGTGACACCTGTTGTAGAGCTATCTCTGAAAAGTAAAATTATTCTTTGAAACATCTATCCATTATATATTTATATGTACTTAAGACTAATTTTCATCTACATTATCGTAGGATAAAACCAGCGCACAAGCTTGCTCCGCATTCCTCAATCGCTCTCAATGCTCTGCCTTCTCTGGTCACTCTTTCCTAATCTCACACACACACACACACACACCCACACACCTTAAGACAAAACCTGCACTTTGCATTCGTCTTGGCAACCGGGCAATCGATTAATTTGCTTTCCCAGTTTGAACAGCCGACTCCAGTCACTCACTTCGTGTATTTACACAACAACACACTCACACTCTAGCTCCACATTATTACATTATTACATACCATGTAACGGGGCTGTGTAATTATCCGGATCTAAGAACTTTTTCATGGGAAGAGACGATGCCAGTATGGGATTCATTAGTATTGTGTTTAAAAATTTCTGAAATCAATAATGAAACATGTTTCTATCGCAAAGCTACATTGTATAATAGTAATGTGTTTATTTTGAGTTGTAATTAACCTGTAGTGCTATTTGACGTTGAGCTATGAAGTCTGGCTCCATATTACCAATAATTTTCTTTGGAGGAAGTGCCAGATCAATGGCTGATATTGATAAAGCTGCATTGAGCTGCACAAAGTCATTGTAGCGTCTGCTGATTCGCCAATAATTTTCTGGAATTGGGCCTCTTTGCGTTTTGATCACGTATTCCTAAATTTGAGACGGAATTTTTGTTTAGACGCGTAAAAGTACACAATGGTTGAAAATGTGTTCAAGCAGTAGTCCGATAAAAATCGGTAAAAGCAAAAGAATAATCGTAAACGGTTATCCAAAGAGCGATAGTGAGCGATAGATCACCGGACATGGTGACAGACGATAGTGAAGCCGGAGATTAAATGACACTTATCGAACAAATTATCAAGGTGTATACGCATTAAGCGTGTATCGTACCGTGTGTCCGTCGATTGTTCTTGCATTTTCTATGACGCTCGTCAGCCTTTCCGTATCATCCAGTATCACTTTATTTATGTATCGAGTCTCAAATAAAGCCATTGATCATTAATCCGACGGACAGCAGAGCCCGTAAGGGGCGAACTGCTCGGAGTGCTCGGGCCTATCACATAATTTCCGCGAGTCGCCATACATAACGCGCTTTTACTTCATTTCCACATCGGTGAACGTATATTTCGCACTTCCTACGAACGTTTCAATGTCAACCGAACAAACACGAGTGTCCCGTTAACGATCGCCGTAATTAAGCGTTACAGACTTCTCGGAACTTAACACCTATCAATTATCATTCGTTATTTCGTCAGACGTCAACCACCCTTTAGCAGTGATACCACGCAAACGGGTGACCACCACAAGGAAAACGAAGATTCCTATAATGCTTTGCGTTTATTATTTTACGTAATTCGAATATCTATGGATAGGAGTTCCAATAATACATACTTGCATTCGATTCTGTACTTATACGACTGACTATCGAAGACAAGCATTGCACAATTGGCTCACTCGATTCTTGCCGTTTAATGGGAAGGTCACCATCCTTGATTACCCCTTTTCCTAACCAATCTACCAACGGGTCTTCAAATCCTTAAAACTTTTGTCCATTGCTCGTCACAGAGTTCGTCGACGCGAACTTTATTACACGAACTAATAGAAACTTCATCGGCGGTTTGCTCGATATCGCGTACCGACGTTCGAACGTTCGCGCCCGAGAACGTAGTACCTCGTTCCGCCGTCGCAACTTCCGGCCACAGTTTCGTATCCTTTTTCCCGACCGTCGTCTGTCGTCGTAATCGTTATACACCGTGGTGACAGTGCAACGAGATTGAGTCGTGTCAGAAGTGAGCGAGTGTCGATCGTTTTCGCGAAATTACCGTACGAAGGCGAGTCCGATATCGACGCGCATCGTTCCGAAACGAGCGCGAGCCCAACGTCGAGCGAAGTCGTCGTTCCGTTCGACGGACCGAACGAGAATCCCGCGATTCTGTGATCGAATCACCGCGAGATTGTTTCCTCGAAGAGCGTTCGTAACGCGGAGAACGGTGTACGCGGGCACGGGGCGACGATGGCACGGCGGAATTTCGTGTTCGCGAACGGCCACGCGAGCCTCGAGACGTTTCCCGTCGGCTCTGGTTAACGTATCCGTGCCCCATTCGCGAGCGATTAAATCGAGTGCGCGACGCGTGCTCGTTACGTACGCGTTCTCCTCCTCTGAATTTTTTGCCAGCCTGCGTTCGTGTCGTCGCCAGCGTGTTAATTAAACAAACAAACTGTGGACCCGGGTGGTGTTAATCGGACACGCTGCGAGAAAATCTGGAAAGGACGCGCGAGTCGATGGGAAAAAGGAGGCGGCGGCGGAGAAAGAGGCAGGAATTTAAGGTACAAGACGACATGGAGAACGACGAAGCGCGATCCGTCGCCGAACGTGCGTCGACGTCCAAGGAGGAATCGTCCGCCCCCGGCACCGCCAACGACAATTACGGCTGCGAGCACTACAAGCGAAAGTCGAAGTTCGTGGTGAGTCCTCTTCTCCGTTCCGCGTTCCTTTCCAGCCGGAACGCCTCGCGTACGCTCGAGCGAGAACACGCTCTGTTTTCGACATACCGATCACGCGGATCCCCGGTGATCACTTGACGTTTCACCCGCGGCGGCTCCCCGACCAATCCACCGAATCCCTTTCAAGCGTATTATCTTTTCGCGCGACCATCTTTCGAACAAGTCCGGTATAGAACGGTGGACGACTCCGTGTCTCGTTAACCCTTCGCTTTGTCCTGACATCATCGCCCGATTCCGCGCGTAATCGCTCGAAATTTCGTCTAATTTTCGTCCGGCGTTAACCCCGACGGAATCGGGACGGTCTAATCGGGAATTCTTCTATGTGAAATGATTAATTTGTCTTTTAAATCGTCGAGTAAGTGACGCACGTCACCAATTGAGGGTTAATTATATTATTAATTCGCGTAACGACGCGTCTGTGAATGTTGCGTGCCGAATCGATGCAAGCGGGGGAATGTTTGCGCCGTGGAGCACGCCGAGGGTTGGTATATTCATTCGTTGCGTTACAGTGTCGCCCATGAATTTCAATCGTATCCCGAATTGATCGAAACACGCCGTAGGATCTACGCGATAAATCTTGACTTTCGAGTTGCCTTAAGTGACGCAATAAAGAGGTAACGCGTACCAGTTCGCGCGTGCAATATTTCCATAAATCTCGCTGTGCTCGGTGTTACCGTACGATCGACGATTGAAAATTTCGTCGAAACAGAAAAAAGGATCGTACGAGATGGCATTACGCGACGAGGGAAAACGAAATTGAGGCTCGATACTTTCGCGGCTATCCTTGAACTTGCCGGGCAATCGATACAATATACGTTTCTAAAACGAACGCGGCCGGTCTTGCAATTAACGACTGATTCCGAAATCGTTCGCGCGCGAGCTTTTTCTATCCCCGTCGCGCGCGTGTACATGTGCACGCGCCCGCGCGTGCATCGTCGACTTGTGTACACAGCAAACAAATCGATGATGTTTAGACGTGTATCGTGCGCGTATAACGAGACGTCCTCTTTCGAAGTGTTGTTTTACCAATTGCCACGATAAAGTCGAGCGTGGCTGGTTACCAGCGGACCAGTACTTCTGCGCCGTCCAAGAAAAGAAGGGGCGTAAATTACGATTTTTCGCCAATCGCACGAACCGAATGATTTTCGTCCGCTCGTCGGGCACGGGTCGCCGCGTGATTTCATTTTTAATATTGTTTACCTGGAGGCATAAAGATAAAACGCCGCGATTTTTGTTCCTCCAATATTGTACACGGTAACACAAGCACGTTGCGTATAATCTAGATAGGCTTACGATTGAAGAAGCCTGCTTACGTTCAACATCGCGGTATTTCGCTCAGCCATTTCGTCTATTTCATTAGATAACGCTTTATGGGTGAACTTTATGTAATAATAACCTCGAACGAAAAAATCTCGTTAGTTTAAACGACGAATCATAGTGATATGGAATGAGAAAAAGTATTGAAAATTATTGATATGGACTTTCATAGTTACAGACATACAGGGTGTTCTGCTAACCATGGGAAAAATTTTAATGGGGGATTCTAGAGGCCAAAATAAGACGAAAATCAAGAATACGAAATTGTTGATGGAGACTTCGTTAAAAAGTTATTAACAATTAAATTAAAAAATTTCAAACCGTTCTGGAAAAATTATTTTTAGATAGAGGGGTTAATTACAATCATTTTTGGTGAATACACATACCCCTGAAATCTTACCCACTTTCGAGAAAAAAATTCGAGAAGGTACTGAAATTTTTAGACGAAATTACAAAATTTCAAATCATTCTAAAAAAATTATTTTCGGTTGCGGGGGTGAATTACAATCATTTTTGGTCATTACACATACCCCCGAAATCCTACGCGTTTTCGAGAAAAAAATTCCTTACCGAAAATCTAATTTGGTGCCTAAATTTTTCGACGGAAAAAAAAAATTTCAAATCGTTTTGGAAAAATTATTTTCGGTTGCGGGGGTCAATTACAATCATTTTTGGTGGATAGACATACCCCCGAAATCCTGCCCACTTTCTAGAAAAAAATTCGAGAAGGTGTGAAATTTTTCGACGGAAAAAAAAAATTTCAAATCGTTTTGGAAAAAATATTGTTAGCTGTGGGGGTCAATTACAATCATTTTTGGTGAATAGACATACCCCCGAAATCTTGCGCATTTTCGAGAAAAAAATTCAATACGAACGGAACTTTAATTGTTAATAACTTTTTAACGAAGCCTCCATCAACAAATTGGTATTCTTGATTTTCGTCTTATTTTGGCCTTTAGAATGCCCCATTAAAATTTTTCCCACGGGTGGCCGAACACCCCTGTATAATAATAACCTCAAATGAAAAAATCTCGTTAGTTTAAACGTCGATTCATATTGATATGGAATGAGAAAAAGTATTGAAAATTATTAACTTTGACCACTTTCATAATTACAGACATATAGGAACGTGTACGAATTATCGACGAACGCGTGCAAAATGGAGGGTAACCGGGAATGAATGGTCGAATTCGAAGGTCGCCTAGTTGTTCATGGAATCGTAAATTCGATGTTTCATAATCTTTCCTATATTGTATCTTATATAAAGTTCTACTGTTGCAAGGATGTAACGAATCAACGAGATTATTTTATTACCATTACATACAATTCGACGATTATTACGTTGTATGTTTGATCGCATTACTGTTTGGCGGTTATGGCAATAAAAATTAATTGACGGTCTCAACGGTAAACGGGCGAACGCTGTTATCGCGTGGAAAAGTTTTATTGAATTGCTATAGTCATGCTGATATTCGGAATAGAAAATATTGGCCGCTCAGAGCCATCGAGCAGCCATCCCCACCAGTTTTAATCTTTCCGCGTTGTATTGTTCACACCCGTGGTTCTCAAACTGTGGTCTGTGATCCCCCAGAGATTCGTACCTCTTTGCGACGCGGTTACATTTTTTAGTTCAAAAATATCTCACGGATTATTGGTACAGGCAATATTTGTTCTGCATTCAGCAGATTCCCGAGTAAAAATCGTCTGGCCCACATGTGGGTCAGCGTACAGCGAACGTGTTAAAAACATCCGTTATAAGGTTCTTTTATCGTCAGTTGAAAAAACACCGAGGAAATTTTTGAAAATTACACTCTCATCGAGGTGGTATTAAGTTTCAAAACGAACGCTAATTTTCGTTCCATATGTTTGTGCATTATTATAGTAAACATCGTAGAAAAAGTTTAAATTAAATATTGAATGAACTATAGTTTCTAAAAGCATACCGATACTAATAATGTTTAGCTACGTAATCATACTATTCCTTTTTATCTAATATTTATTTTGATCTTTGTATCTTTTTATCAAGTTATTGGAAATTTAAAACATAAGTGGCTTACGTTAACTCGCTGATATAGTAACGATTATAACGAAGAAATTTTGTTGACCTCACGCCAAACGGATACCTTAATAAACTGTATATTATTTAATAATAACAAATCATTGAACTGTACCTAAAAATTTTTCTTTCGTTTATTACATATGAAAAATCGATACTCGACGGTAATGTATAAATCGATTCGTGTCGTTAACCTTTTCGATGTAAAGACCGAACGACGCGTTGTCGTGCCCTCTGCACGCCAGCGGGTTTACCGCTCGCGCCAAACGGATTTTCCGAACGCTTATAAGCGCCTGTAACGGTCGAAAGGGTTAAGGATCAAGGACGGATTCATACGGGGACTAATTGGATTATTATCCGAAGCCTTCGAAGGCGTGTGTTCGGACAAAAATTTGAAGAAACACTCGCAATGATTCACTGGACAGATTTGATTAATGGGGAAATACCGTTCGTTTTCAGACGCCCTGCTGCAACAAGGTATACACGTGTCGGTTCTGCCACGACAAGCGGGAGACGCACACGGTCAACAGGAAAGAAGTCACGGAACTGATATGCGTCTTGTGCGACACTCGTCAGCCGGTGCAAGCCACCTGCCAAAACTGTCACTGTCGATTCGGCAAATACACGTGCCTCGAATGCAATCTGTTCGACGACGAGGACAAGAATCAATACCATTGCGACGGCTGCGGGATATGCAGGGTCGGCGGTCGCGACCGATTTTTCCACTGTGCCAAGTGCAACATGTGTTTGCCGATTCAGTTACAAAATGGACACACGGTAAATAACGCGTTACGAAATTCGTGTTTACGCCGTGTAGAAAAAAAATATACACGGTGCTCGGACAACCATGGGAAAAATTTTAATGGGAGACTCTGGAGGCCAAAATAAGACGAAAATCAAGAATATCAATTTCTTGACTGAGGCTTCGTTAAAAAGTTATTAACAATTAAATTCAAAAGTTTCAAATCGTTCTGGAAAAATTTGTTTTAGTTAGAGGGATCAATTACAATCATTTTTGGTCATTACACATACCCCCGAAATCCTACGCACTTTCGAGAAAAAAATTTGAGTAGGTACTGAAATTTTTAGACGAAATTAAAAAATTTCAAATCATTCTAAAAAAATTATATTTAGTTACGGGAATCAATTACAATCATTTTGTGTCATTATACGTACCCCCGAAATCCTACACACTTTCGAGAAAAAAATTCCTTACCGAAAATCTAACTTGGCGCCTAAATTTTTCGACGAAAAAAGAAAATTTCAAATCGTTCTGAAAAAATTATTTTCGATTACGAGGCTTAATTACAATCATTTTTGGTGAATAGACATACCCCCGAAATCCTACGCATTTTCGAGAAAAAAATTCGAGTAGGTAGACAAATTTTTCAACAAAATTGAAAAGTTTCAAATCGTCCTTAAAAAATTATTTTCGGTTGCGAGGGTCAATTACAATCATTTTTGGTGAATAGACATACCCCCAAAATCCTGCGCATTTTCGAAAAAAAAATTCAGTACTGGTGGAACTTTAAACGTTAATAACTTTTTAACGAAGCCTCCATCAACAAATTGGTATTCTTGATTTTCATCTTATTTTGGCCTTTAGAATCCCCTATTAAAATTTTTCCCACGGGTGGCCGAACATCAAGATGTCAATAATCGTCTGAGACACTCTGTATATGTTCGATTTCGCGTGTAAAGTGTGCACGGTTACGAAAGTGTTCGTTTGTTCAGTGTGTGTAATAAATTCATTTACTCTTTGACCACGGATCGCGTATACGTATACAGACGTATCTAAAAATGTCAGGGTCACACCCGAAAATGCTTTATTGAAAAGATATAAGCGTTCCAAGATTTACGAGCAAAATTCGTTGCGCGGAATCGTATGCATATCATAAATTTTCAATGTCGGCTTTCGTTTACGCCTCCTGACCTACGACCATGCTAATTCGACGAACCGGAAGTCTGTATTCTCGCAGCAGGAGGAATTTTCATAAATCATAAATATCTTTGTTACGTACAAACGTTAGTGTTATGGTCCACTTTCATCAAGGTTGAGAAAAGATCATGTAAACATAAATTCCTTGGGTTGAAGTTTTTTAAAAAAACTTGCTGAAAACGATTTCCTTTTGCAACAATATACAGGGTGCTTGACCACCCATGGGAAAAATTTTAATGGGGGATTCTAGAGGCCTGTATGTGCCTTGACAATCTAAACGTTTAAATCAATCAATTTGTATATGCATATTGTATAATGCATGCGTAGTTATTTTATGATGATTAAGTTTTCGAAAGAGTAAGCAATATTGACCGTCGATTTAGAAACAATTTGTTATTATTAATATCTGTTTGAATGTTTCAGTGTGTGGAAAATGTGTCGCACGCAAATTGCCCAGTCTGCCTGGAAGATATTCACACGAGCCGTATACCCTGTCACATTCCAAACTGCGGTCATTTACTGCATCGCACGTGTTTCGAGGAATTGTTACACTCAGGACATTATGCTTGCCCCATTTGTCAAGTATCGCTTCTAGATATGACTGACTTATGGCGATTTTTAGACATGGAAGTGTCGTTGACACCGATGCCAGAAGAGTACAGAGATTACAAAGTCGAGATTCTGTGCAAAGACTGTCACGAAGTAAGCTATATCCGCTTGTAGATCTTTATTAAGCAACACGAATATCGGAAACAATGGTAATCTCCACTGATAAATTATTTGAACGTTTCAGGAATCGACGGTAAAATTTCACGTTGTAGGATTGAAGTGTTTAAATTGTGGGAGTTATAACACTTGCAGGGTCAAAGGCTCCCCTTCACCGGGTAAATATCAATCATTGTAACTTTCTTAAATGTCTACAGTGTCTTCATTTAAAAGAGAAATGAATTTTCAGCAGACGAAGGGAGACGAAGAGAAATCGCCACGCCAGACTCCGAGTATTAAAGAGAAAGAAGATGCTCGATCGTTCCCGAGAAACTGTCGCCCTTTTTGGGCGTTTATAAAAGTACAGTGGAGGAAGGCCTTTACCTCTTTACTTGTTTTTAGTGAATTTACACGTCTTTGTTGATTGTTTTCAGACTTTTCATAGACACTTTTGTTGGAAAGGCCGAAACGAAGTGGCTGGCCCTCGATCAGCGCTTCGTCGATGGCCGCGGAACGTTAGCAAAATCATTGAACATATTTGCGTTGCAGCGTCGAACGTAAATAAAATTGACACGATACGAAACTTGAATCGTCAGGAATACCAAGTTTCTTATCCGCAAAGATTCTCTTCGATAACAGTATTTCGAAATAGATCGGTACGTTTCGTACGTTTGTCTTTCTCGCAGAGATTCACCCATTTCCAAAAATTCTTCTCGCGCTGTTTCTCCCCCCCTCTTTTATATATATATAAATATATATATAGATAGATATGTACAAATATAGAGATTCTTGCACTTCGTGATACGTGACTTTCTTTCGATGCAATCTTTTCGTAAATGCTAACGAACAACCAACGTGTACCGGTAGTACTAGTCAAAAATCAACCCCCCTCCCCCCCTAATCTTTTAGCTATTGTAACCAAGAGCTAAGAGCCCCTCTATAATATTTACCAGACGCATATAGTTTCCCCGATTTTATATTACGCAGCTACTACACGTAGAAATAGAAAACAATGAGATTATTACTAATAAGACGCATTGTATACGTTAAATGGAATGTAATCGCGAGCGCAATTTTCGAAAAGATCGCCATCTAGTCAAGGATCATTCGGGTCTGCTTGATGTGTGACACATTTCTGCATTGAATTGGAAAAAAAAAATGCGCGGGGGAATTTCAGATAGTTGGGTGACGTAAAAGCTGATACATCCGACGTTACCGACGATTGTTTGGGGATTCACAAATCGCGAGCCAGCGAAACGACACGTGCGCGTAATCAGATTTCGCGACATTCATCTATCGAATTTTATCGGGCATTATCACACCGTGTTATTATGATCTAAAAAAAAAAAAAACATTCGTGATTGTACGCTTCGTGATGTTGTGCGTATGTTTAGGCATTTAGTGCACGCGTTTACGAAGACCGCGTCTTGTTTGGAGGAGGGGGTTGTGTCGAACAAAATCCTCGAAGTGTGATTTCGGATAACGAAAAAAAATAAAAAAACGAGAAATATTTATCGAGTAAAGATACACAGAACTATAGTTTCAACTATTTACCGTCGATTCGTCTTGTTAACTTTCTCGACGCTGTTCGAGAATCATAGCTAGTGCCGTTGAATCGTACGTAGACTGTATTCAACGATCGATAGCAACTACGATGCCAGTGACATGCAGGGGTGTTCCTAAAACATTTGGTCGAACGTTATTAGCGTGTGTTGCCAATTTAACCGATGAAAAATTGCCGTCAAATAATGTTTATACGTTTGACTGTGTTTACTCGTGTCGTTAGTCTCCGCTAGCGTACTACTTTCAATATGTAACGATATTTACCCAGTATGTTAGAAGAATACGCCGGTCGAATTGAGCCAAACAATTTAGTAACACCCTCTACACCCTCACGAGAACTACTGTTCGTTTGTTTCTTAACAAATAAGGAATAATGTTACTTGCTTTGACATTTGATAGCACCTCTTCTTCAAAGGAAACGCATCAGATTAATCACGCATTTTTCAACGGGACGATTTTTAATTCAAACATTTTTAATTTGTCGGTTATGTACAACGCGTCGAAACATTTGCGAATGAAGTTTTACTTTGGATTGTTGAATATTGATAAAACGCAAAAAAAAAAAAATAAAAATATAAAAAGCATAGCGGGAGTGTTAGAAAGCGTGTGTATGGAGAGAGAGCCTTAGAATCGCGTTCGACGCTCATTGGATTGTTTGTAAACGTTATTGAATGAACCGTGCCCAGTTTTGCATCGCTGTACGACGATTACGAGTCGCTCCAGTTGTCGTCGGACAATAAATTCTAACAGGACACGTCTCGAAGGGAAACTCCATGGCAGCTTGAATCGGTCAGATACATCCGATATACCTCAATTACGATCGTGAAAAGTTATTGATTATGCTTAGTTGAACTTCTATTCGTACCAAGCTCAATACGTACCAAGCTGATTGCTCACAGCACGTACCTCTTGTCCATTCCATGGCATTCCAAGTTTCGTGAAACAATAACATATGTTGGCGTACACTGAAAAACGAACTGTCGTCATTTACCCATAGGTGACGCAATTAGCACATTTAATTGCGCATAAACCATAGCGTTACACGCGGGAGCACTAATGCAAGGCGCAATTACAATGTCTCTTTTTTGGTGTGATTATCATCACGTCTTTATTATTCAGTTGTAAATTAAATACCAGTTACAAAGGCTCTTTGTACATAACGGCCGCAATAATGCTTTTGTTTTATATTATATATAATATATACTATTGTATCAAATAAACCGGCTATTATTTCGTCTTTTCGTCTTACGTTTTCGTAACGAACGTGACAAGGAGTCGCTACGCTGCGTGTGCACGCGCGCAACAAAATGCTAACTTCATGATCCACATGTGAGTTTTTAATTTTTTTTACATAAATGTCGGGCTCCTCTTGGTCGTTCGAATAAAGAAAATATCGCAAGCGAACGTTCTTTTACTTTGTACGTATCGCGAGGAGCGTGTTTACAACGATATTGGTAAAAGAAAGAACGAATGCTTTACGGGAAGCAACGTATTCGTTTCCCTTATCTGTTATTCGCGAGTAGATGCGGGCGCGCGCCATCTTGTAGCAACTCCTTATCACCCACAAAGAGAAAAAAAAAACAGACGGGTCTTTTTGCTTTGCTTTCGATTCTGCGGTTCGTCCGTGTCTTGTGAAGAACAAACTGCAAACGGAAGCGTATAGATCAAGCACGTGACATTCCCTCTCCTTTTGGATGCAATTTCGGTTGTACCGTGGCGTTCTTTGAAATGCAACTGGGTGCAACGCAGTGTGCATCGGGACATTTGTATCTATTTATGCGAGACACGACCACTTATAACGCGAATAACCTTGTTTCTGCTCGCTCAAAAAGTATAGAAAAAACAAAAAGGCAGTGATAATCGTTTCCGGCGATCTAGCGCGGGATTTGGGTCCGACTGCAGCGACATCTCGCGGTCACGCCATTCGCCAAGAACATGCCCAGATGCACAACGCGTCGTGTGCCAAGTTCCTACGAAATTTTTCTAATAGATTTATCTTTCACGTTTTTGCATCTTCCTTAAAACTCGTCCGACAGATTCGTATTTCGACAGAGAAAAAAAGGCCATATTCCTTAAACGGAAGCGCCGCATAGTTTTAACTACGACTAGTTCAACGTCGCGTGTTTTCCTTTTGTACCACGAAGTGCGACCGAGCCCCTACGGTTGCAGAAAGGCTTTCAGAAATTCAGTGAACGAGGACGCAACGGCAGATACCCATGGCTGCTAAGAAATCGTCGAGCGGCTCGCGTCATTTCGAGCTGATCGCGTGTGCGTCCGCAGGCCACCATTGTCCATTGTGCCTCTAACTGTAGCTGGAACAAACGCGGCGTCGATGTTTTTGCTTAAATCACGTATTACAATATTTACGATTTAATGCACCTTGAGATTCAACGGTCGCGAGCGGCGGGAGTTCACCGTGAAACTCGATGCGTCGCAACAGATGTCTTTCGAGTGCGTCGAAAATACAGGGTGTTCGGCCACACCTGGGAAAAATTTCAATGGGGAATTCTAGAGGCCAAAATAAGACGAAAATCAAGAATACCAATTTGTTGGTGGAGGTTTCGTTAAAAAGTTATTAACAATTAAATAAAAAAATTTCTAATCGTTCTGGAAAAATTATTTTCGGTTGCGGGGGTCTATTGCAATCATTTTTGGTCATTACACATACCCTCGAATTCCTACGCACTTTCGAGAAAAAAATTCGGGAAGCTGTGAAATTTTTCGACGAAAAAAAAAATTTCAAATCGTTCTGGAAAAAATATTTTCAGTTGCAGGGGTCTATTGCAATCATTTTTGGTCATTACACATACCCACGAATTCCTACGCACTTTCGAGAAAAAAATTCCTTACCGAAAATCTAATTTGGCGCCTAAAATCGACGAAAAAAAAAAATTTCAAATCGTTCTGGAAAAAATATTTTCAGTTACTGGGGTCAATTACAATCATTTCTGGTCATTACACATACCATCGAATTCCTATGCACTTTCGAGAAAAAAATTCGAGAAGGTGTGAAATCTAATTTGGCGCCTAAATTTATCGACGAAAAAAAAAATTTCAAATCGTTCTGGAAAAATTATTTTCGGTTGCAGGGGTCTATTGCAATCATTTTTGGTCATTACACATACCCTCGAATTCCTACGCACTTTCGAGAAAAAAATTCCTTACCGAAAATCTAATTTGGCGCCTAAAATCGACGAAAAAAAAAAACTTCAAATCGTTCGGAAAAAAATATTTTCAGTTGCAGGGGTCTATTGCAATCATTTTTGGTCATTACACATACCCTCGAATTCCTACGCATTTTCGAGAAAAAAATTCGGGAAGCTGTGAAATTTTTCGACGAAAAAAAAAAAGTTCAAATCGTTCTGGAAAAAATATTTTCAGTTGCAGGGACCTATTGCAATCATTTTTGGTCATTATACATACCCTCGAATTCCTACGCACTTTCGAGAAAAAAATTCCTTACCGAAAATCTAATTTGGCGCCTAAAATCGACGAAATTAAAATATTTCAAATCGTTTTGAAAAAAATATCGTTAGCTGTGGGGGTCAATTACAATCATTTTTGGTCATTACACATACCCTCGAATTCCTACGCATTTTCGAAAAAAAAATTCGAGAAGCTGTGAAATTTTTCGACGGAAAAAAAAAAATTTCAAATCGTTCTGAAAAAAATATTTTCAGTTGCAGGGGTCTATTGCAATCATTTTTGGTCATTACACATACCCTCGAATTCCTACGCACTTTCGAAAAAAAAATTCCTTACCGAAAATTAATTTGGCGCCTAAAATCGACGAAAAAAAAAAATTTCAAATCGTTCTGGAAAAAATATTTTCAGTTACTGGGGTCAATTACAATCATTTCTGGTCATTACACATACCCTCGAATTCCTACGCACTTTCGAGAAAAAAATTCGAGAATGTGTGAAATCTAATTTGGCGCCTAAATTTGTCGACGAAAAAAAAAATTTCAAATCGTTCTGGAAAAATTATTTTCGGTTGCAGGGGTCAATTACAATCATTTCTGGTCATTACACATACCCTTGAATTCCTACGCACTTTCGAGAAAAAAAATTTAATACGGGCGAAACTTTATAAACGTTAATAACTTTTTAACGAGGCCTTCATCGACAAATTGGTATTCTTGATTTTCGTCTTATTTTGGTCTCTAGAATCCCCTATTAAAATTTTTCCCAGGGGTGGTCGAACACCTTGTATATCAAGCCACGAAGCGACCGGGAATGGAACGGAAATTCGACACGAGAATATCGGATCTCTGCACATCCTGTCCCCCATATGGTACAGTTAATCGATTTAAGGGGGTCCTGTTTGTTTCGACGGGGTAAAAAAAGAAAAGAATCGGCTAAATCGAGACGCATAAGCGCCATAAAAATTTATGTTCGATTCCGCAAGATCGTTAGGTTGGAATTACAATTATATCAATTGCTTTGGCTTTTGTCCTTCGCTTGGAACGAATCTTGAGAATTAGAATGAAAATAGGAACCAAGACTGAGAGAAGGCGAATAAGAGAAAAGAAAGAGAACTCACCTTGGCGCGTTTAACCGGCCTGAGCGGCAGAGGGCTGAGGATACAGCAGGGACTGTCGAACGCGTCGAACGTGATCGCCCTCTTGGCGTTAGGCTTCCGTTGAACGGACGCGAAGTCGTGGGAGGTCTGGAAAGGATAGACACACTAGCTACAGCCGGCGATTAAAAAGAAACCTTGCGTTCAGAAAAATGCCTGATCGAAGAACATTTGCGTTCGAGAAGTACGCCCTAGTAAAGGTCGAGCGAAACGTCTCGCGTCGAAGTCGCTCGACAGACTGACGAGAACCGCGAGAGAGGGGGAATTATAGACAGAGACGGAAACAGATGGGACGTGTCGAGACAGAGAAGAACAGAGAGGTTACGGGGGAAGGGGTTTGGGGAGCTTACTTCGCAGAGACTCACGGGACTGCATCCGTGCTCGTCCTTTGCAACGTTGTTTATGTTTTCTCGCCGGGACACACGTTTCGCACGCTCGTTAAACGAACCTCTGCCCACTTTTTCATCGTGGATTGACTAGGCCTTTTTTTTTGCATTCTTTTCTCTTTTTTTTTTTTTTTTGCACGGTTGCAAATCGGTTTGAAGAAGCGTCGTCTCGCGACCGCTGGAGCCGCCGCACAAATTGTCTTTGGACTTGTATCGGGACAGGAGTCGAGGGATCGAGGATGAGGAGGGTACTTTGGTACGCTAGGCCAGGCCTGTATACAAAGGGATGTTATACGTTCGAGTTAGTTGTAAACATGCGGCAACTCAACGTTATTTACGAAAGGAATAAAAATATATAAATATATGTATATATTAATATGATAATAAATATTTAAAGAAACTATACTTTCTTCTTCTTCCTTCGATGCATACACTTGTATATACAGGCTATTCGCGAGAATACCAGCCAGTATTCTTCTTGTAAATTTCACAAGTTTTACTGTCTTTTGTAATCGACATAACGGTCTGGCAACACGTTCACTGATAGGCCCAACTGGATACGTGTTAATTGAATGAATATAAAACGTCGGTACAGACCATTATGTTGGTTATAGGATGGCTAGTATTTTCGCGAACATCTTGTACATGTACACATGTACACATATACACATATATCGTCGTGCAGAACACGATCTGAAGATCGTATGGAGAACGAAGGGTGTCACGAAGATATATACTTTGGAATCTACACGTACGTACACATTCCACGCCGCGACGGGTCATCGGTGACCCATTCACCAAAAGCAAAACATTTATCTTTTTACACTTTTCCGTTTGGTATCTAACTAAAAACTTGGAGGACGAAAGCGAGACTGTACGGTATCTAGTACGGCGTGTGATTTCATGTGTTTCTACAGGGTGTATCCAAACGAAACGATAAGTATAGTACGTCCTATAAAATTTAGTTGATATCGTTGGTCCAGATTAACCAACCAGAGGGGTTAATGATTGCATATAAATTCGTAACGCGATTCGTTGCTATTTGTACATGTGAATAGTAATTTGTATAAATTTTATATTGTTTACATGTATTTTGGAAATAATGCCAATACGGTCCTGCCGTAATTGCGTGATTCTATTCGTATTAGCTTAATCAATTTCATGGGGCGTATTATAGTCTGTGCTCTGGCAAGAAACGTTTACGTTTGTAAATTCTAATTAATAAATACTATCTATTCGACGTATCTATGGTTCTTAACCTCTTAACGTTCATGCCCGAGTCTGACTGCTTTGAAAAACGATATTTGTTTAATTCAACGGTTTGAGGGATGATAATGTTTTCCTTCAAATTATACGTTAGATACAACATTGTAATTAACAAAAACTACATTTTTAGAAACAAATCCAATAAAGAAAACTGATCATTCTTGGTTAACCCGAAAAATATGAGCGTTAAGGGGTTAATGACAACAGCTTCTTCAACATTCACAAGGAAAGAGTTTGATGCAAAGTTGGTGGTAAAAAAAGATTTGCAAGTTAGCTGTTATGCTTAGAAACATTCTCAAAAATATTTATAGGTTAGAATGTATGATAAATTTTCAGCAAAGTTTATTCAAGGAACCATTTATGAAGATATATTTACTGGAACTTTTGTATATATAATTGCATTTCTTAGCAGAATTCTTTGATACACCCTGTATGCGTTAATGGAGCTATTTGCTTCTCGAGTAATTCTGTGTCAAACAAGTTGAACTGATTTTTAAGAAAAAGCTATAGTAACGTTGGCTTATTTGTTAAAGATGATTCTCTCTGTACCACGATTATACGTGATTGTTGCAGCACCCTGTATATTTCTTAGACTATTAAATAACACACTAACTTAGTAAGTTCACCGGGTTGAATGCTTCCAGTTCACTTCGTCCCCAAAGTATCAATTAATGTACACGAATAATTTACACGAATTAAAACGTCAACAACAAAAGAAAGAAAAAAAAGATAATGAAAATTAGTCCGATACTCATAACCGTAATTTAATTCTCAGCGAAATTGATCGAAGTTAGAGTAAGCGATTCAGGCAAACAAAAACGAAACAATATCGACCGTACATCATCGACTGTATGCACAGCATCAGAACATCGTGAATTTTCGTTCGAAATAAAACAGTACGGATGCATCCAATCTGAAGGAAACACCTAAACGACGAAAGCTCGACCGCGATAAAAATGTATACACGCATTTAATAACTTAAGTACACGATCGATGCCTTTTAACGAGGCTTTAACCTCTGCGAATAATAATAAAATAACGTGTAACACGTTTTCTAGCTCCATGATCGTAAAGTTAGACAACAGCTTCAGATCGTTAACGCTACATATAAATAATTTAACAGGAAAAGCATTATACGCGCCATTGAAATAAGTTAATGTATAAATAAATCAAACGACATTCACGCCGTTCAGGTTAGTCATGTTACTTTACACTTAGAACTTAAAAGAAAAAAAAAAAACGCTAATAATCTTTGGATTGGACGATACCGTGGCGACAAGGACAGATAACGAGGTTATGATTTTTCCCGCGCCTTGGTGTTCAACGTTTAGTCATAAATTAGTTACGAAAAAAAAAAAAAAAATAAAAATAAAGGGAAAGGATGGAAAGAAAGAAGCGACGAGGCATAACATTATTAAGAGGCAGGCATAATTAAAGTACTAAACGAGGGATAAAGAAATAACGAGTGTTAAACTAAGAAAGTTAGAAAAGGCCGGCTAGCGTGTCTAAAGGCGATTGGTACGGGAATAATACCAGGATAGGGCTGGCTGTGTTTGAATCAAATTTTGATTATGATGGACGTGGTTCTCTACCTTCACGGGACTAGTCCCTGCTGTTAAGAAACTATCCTCCAACGCCATGGATGCTGGTGAAAACAATACCGACGTGTCCAAACTTTTACTCTGCAAAGAGACAAGACAATCGTTTGGTAAACCGATTCACTCTCGTGCAAGGCGATTAATAAATACGTGCCAATACATCGGAGGCTGAATCTACACACTGAACGAACGAATAACGTTACAAATCTGTATTTTTTGAAAATAGGTGCACAGACTTCGTTCGTATTCCGTGAATAAAAATAAAATCACGGAGATATTCTTCGGCATGTAGCGAAGGTTAAATAAGGAATGGCTCGCACAGAACGAAATACGATACGTATCTTGTGCCACGGTGAACGTGTTAAGTTACCGCAACTTACAAGTGGAGCCCACGGGTGTGGAAATCGCTTTTAAAATCACACAGTATAATTTGTAGCATACAGATAGTGTGATAAGAGTCCTTCGAAAATTTAGAGAATTTAAGTAACTCTTTAAAAAATTTATAGTATATTCCTCCAATATTTTTTATTTGTTTTAACGTGTAGATTCACTTGCTGAATTATTGCTACGCACTTAATTGAATCACCCCATCGAACACTGTGATAGATAACAAGTATGTACGTCAATTCCCAACTTACCGGTGTTTCTACAACGAAACTCATTTCTGAATTATCCTGAGAAGCATTCGCCCAGGCTTGACAGAGTGCTTTGCGGGCTCTCTTTCCACCGGGGGCGCTGTTCTCCTTACCCCGTCGTCGTATCGTGCTGTAACCGGAGTCCTGAAGGATGGCACTGGTCCCAGCTAAGCTCTCGCGATCGGTTTCCTGTTTGATGATCTCGGTTAGAGCATCGAGACGACTGGGGGTGGCAGGTAACTGAGTAGTCGCGCCGCTACGCCGCTCCAGCTCGGCCAGAGCGTTCTTGAACGGCGTTGGCGTCCTCGGCGTGTTGCCGTCTGAACAAATTAATGCACAAAAAATAATAAAGCAAGACTCGCGCAAAAACGTTAATCAAAAGTTTCATTAAGAACGAATCGATTACCATTCTGACTTCGTCGAAAACCAGTGGGCTGTGGTGTGGTAAGGGGACCAGGACTGCTTCCCTTAGGAGTACTCGCCCGCGGCCAGGAAGATGTTTCAGGGCTCAGACTGTTCAAGAACTGCGACGGACTAAATGGCAGTTGCTTGATAGGAGTGGATGGGGTATTGTCGCCAGTTTGCTGTTGTTGCTGCTGATGTTGCTGCTGCTGCTCCTCTTGTTGCTGCTGCTGCTGCTGCTGCTGCTGATGGTGCTGCTGTTCTGGCTGATGTTGGGTTATAATGATATAATCCGACTGGTTTCCACTGTCGGGAGAGCCCGTTCTCTGCTGGTGAGTATTTTTGCGTCGACGGAGAATCGGAGGTGGACTGCTTCTCTCCTTCTCCGCCATGTCTGATATCTCGTCCAAGTCTGGCATAGGCATTAGTCTTATCTCCGAACTTCTTGAACTGGTCGGTTCACCTTGTATTTGCAAATCAAAATACCTGCCGAAAGGGGTGCACTTGTAAAATAACCTTTCCGTTATCATGTCGTTTTCTAGCCATATATAAGTTGTTACACACTTTCCAGAGTGGATTAATTATAGTTAAAGGGTTACGTTTGATTGCTGACGGCGAGAACATACTTGGTAAACGGCGAGATCGATTCAGTCTTGACTCTAGTAGACGAGGTCCCTTGTTTCGAAGGGGATTGCAGCCGAGAATCGGTGTTGTGCGTACGTTGGTTGAGACTGAGGAGACCTTGGTAGGTTTGACTGTTCTGTTGATGATTGTCCCAGGCCCTGGTCCAGTCCAGCTGGTCGATGTTCAGAGTTTGGGCCTGCACGTTCGTCAAAGACGTTGCGTTTTCATTGCTAGTCGATGGTGGTTTCAAGCGACCGTGACTAGAGACGTCCTCGTCCGTGCAACCAACATCTTTTGACACAGACGACGATTCTGTGGCTTTTCTCCTACCCCTTCCTGTTGAAAATCGCTATCGTTATTCGTTTGATCCCTCGAGTGAAGGCTAAGCGACGAATTAATAAGATATTTATTTTATTTGCTACTTTTTCCTGCTCGATCAAGAAATAAATCAAACCTCTGGATCCGGTAATGGACCTCCCCTCCTCCGACTCGTACTTCCTCCTCATGGTGCTGTTCCAATGATTCTTAATCGCATTGTCGGTCCTTCCCGGCAGCAATTTGGCGATTTTTGCCCACTGATTACCCACCCTGCGATGAGCTTCGACGATGATCCTGTCTTCCACCTCCGTCCACGCGGTCTTCTTGATTCCCGGATTCAAGTGATTGTGCCATCGTTCCCGACACTGCTTACCGATACGACCCTTCAGATGCCGTGCAATTAACGTCCACTTTTTGGGGCCGTATCGTTCCACTAATTCCACCACTGCCTCATCCTCCTGTAAGCATCGCCATCGGTAAGGGGAAACCGTTCCATTTATGGGTCTCGAGCATTCGCGACAGCCATTCGCCATGAATAGGGGTTGGTCCCTAAATACAGGATGTTCATCCTTGGGAAAAATTTTAATGGGGGATTCTAGAGGCCAAAATAAGACGAAAATCAAGAATACCAATTTGTTCATGGAGGCTTCATTAAAAAGTTATTAACGTTTAAAGTTCCGCCTGTGAGACGGCAACCAGCGTACAGCTGCGTGCGCGCGACAGTGGTTCCCACTCAGAAAACTGTAAGGCTGTCGATACGGTAGTAAGCAGAGTTTCTCATGCTGCGTGAGAACCACCATCCCGCGCACGCAGCTGCTCGCAAATTGCAGAAACGTTAATAACTCGTTAACGAAGCCTCGATCAACAAATTGGTATTCTTCATTTTCGTCTTATTTTGGCCTCTAGAATCTCCCATTAAAATTTTTCCCAGGGTTGGTCGAACACCCTTGTATAAAAAGCTACCTTTCTAAACAGTTTTTAATAATATTCGATATCCTGTCGCGAATGAAATCTGATCGAATGTTAGTAAATTCCTTCCGTGGATGGTTTATCCACCTGAATGACCGAAATTGACCGTTGCGAGACGTTCAGGCTCGTAAGTGGCACAGAAAAACGCTGGACGTTGCGCCGGGAGAGGGGCAACGAAAGCCTCTCCGCCGACACACGAGTCCACCCATCCCCGGGGTGAGTCTCGCGAGTAATTTCTCCCGGTCCGTGGAGTCGCGAGGAGGTGGAGAACGAGGCGGTAGGTCGAGAGGAAGAAAAGGAACGAGTGAGATGACAGGACACGCCGAGAGATGATCGTCGCGGGAAGAAGGGACTGTGGAAGATGGCGGGAAAGAGCGTACCGGCGGCAACGAGGACACGATGGGTTTCCGAGCTCCCATACCGACGTATCAGGTGCACACCAACGCGGATCCTCCATGAGCGTCGTGTACACGCTCGGCGCGTTCGTTACACGGGGAGCGGCTTTACTTGCCCTTGGCTGTTGCCAAGTGCATTGCCACGACGGCGACGACGACGCAGCATCTCCGCGGCTACGCAGACTCTTTTTCTTTATTGCATACCCCACCGAGGCGACCGTGGAGCCGTTCGTTCGTTTCTTCGTTCGCTCGTTCGTTTTGCGTCCTACGTGTAGGCGTACGTGAGGCTGGGCCGTTACGAACTCGGAGTCTCCTCGGCCGGTTGGGACTGCAAGGGCCCCGGGCCTCGCGCCCCAGAACCTTCCAGGATCTCTCGTCTCGTATGCACGCGTTATACCTTTTTTTTTTTTTCAGTTTTCTTTTAACGTTTAGGACCACTCCCGGGAGATTTTTTTTTTCTTATTATATACACAAATTTTGTTTTTCATGTACGTTTATGAGTAAGGAAACAATCGTATACGCATATTGTATTTTTTTTTTTTAGTCAAATTCAATAATAAATGTGAATATTCTTCAAAGTATACCTCTTTGGTAACTTTCATTAACGATGGATCAAATCTGGAGAATTCTCTGTATCGTTTGTTCTTCTTTTTTGTTCAATGTTCCTCGTTGCATGTATCTTTCAACCTCAAAATTTATGAGTCCTGTACAGATTTATTTTCCTCAAACATCTCTCACCTTGGGATTTTTTTTTTAACTCTTCAGTGGAAAGTTCTGTTAACCATATATGGGTGACGCGGAGGTCAACGCGTTAATCCCAATAAAATGTAAGTATCTACGTCAGTCTGGGACCAATTAGACCGCAAGTACTGTGGACCATTTTTTAGTCGATTCTTTTGGTAAATATCCGGTATAGGGGACGACAGGATGTGTCTTGAACTTGACACATGTTACGAAGGACACTTCCCCGATTCTCAAGAGATTCAAGCCATCGTTATTAATGATATTTTATACAAATTTTATATTTCATAGGACCCACCTTATACAGGGTGTTCGGCTACCCATGGGAAAAATTTTAATGCGGAATTCTAGAGGCCAAAATAAGACAAAAATCAAGAATACCAATTTGTTGATGGAGGCTTCATTAAAAAGTTATTAACGTTTGAAGTTCCGTCCGTACTGAATTTTTTTCTCGAAAATGGGTAGGATTTCGGGGGTATGTCTATTCACCAAAAATGATTGTAATTGACCCCTCTAACTAAAAATAATTTTTCAATTGTTAATAACTTTTTGACGAAGCCTCCATCAACAAATTGGTATTCTTCATTTTCGTCTTATTTTGACTTCTAGAATCCCCCATTAAAATTTTTCCCAGTGGTGGCCGTATACCTATATCCCCAGCATTTTCCAAAGCATTCAATTTTTGTATAACAATATTAGCACAGAATGCAATTTAAATACCAAAAATTTAAAAGAATATTTTTCATTCCCTTGTATTGTACTTTTCCCATCCATTTATATTCCTGCGGACTCTGTATTTTCTGGTAAATGCTGTTGGGGGGCCTCGTCCCAGGCCATATAATGAACGAACCTTCTTTCTTTCTCTTTCCTCGGTGGAAGAAACTTTTCAGGAAAGGGGATGTAACGGTTCTTCGCGAACTTTCTGTCAACGGTCATTCCGATCGGCTATTGCATTCGAATTCCTGCGAAACCTTGCCCCAACAATTCAGACTCGACATCGACTTCCGTTCGAGTTGTACACGGTATACAAAAACTAACTATTCCAATAATAAAATTAACAAATAATCTATATTCCTTCTCGCAAGGAAGCACTCGTTTACTTAAAAAGAAAAATTAGCCCTTCTTATTTTTTACAATTTGTTTAAATTGTCCTCCTAATCAGTTAACTGTGTCGCTCCGTGTTGAAAGTGCAAATTTCTGTGTGTCACGAAAATCGATCGATGACGAGTATAGTGTCACTGTTAAAATATTGCATCAAAAAGATAGGTTTATTTTATAAAACTCGTCATAACAAAAAATCCTAGCACTTCTCCATGACGAGTATACTCGTCACACAGTTAACTGGTTAACTACAGCCCTCAAAAAGAAATTAAGACGCATGAAAAGATCAGACCCTTGGATTATTCAATTAAAAAATAATTGATTTTCAAAAAGCTTCCAACTGAAAATATTCCTAGCTCCCTTCCTAATTTTTCCAATGCATTTGAGCTTCGTCGAGGAAGACTGGGTTCACCAGGGTTGGTGGAGACGAAGGCTGGATATCATCGATAGGAGGATGCAAAACGAAATTCAGGTACCTCTTTCGTCCAAGGTCCCTTGACCAACTCCGGATTCACGACCTTTGCCCATCTCTGCTGGCATTGGACGTCGCTCCGGTCTGGGAAGTGACCAGCCACGGCGTCCCATCGGAGTCCTGTACCCCGTTGCTCCGCATTGCTCACTAACTGCTTCAATAAAGCATCCTGGAACAGTCACCAGCGAAGACACGAACGCGTTACAATCGTTAAAACATCTACAAGAATTATTGTCTCGGTTCTTGACGCTAGAATCGTCAGACTTATTTAAGCGTACCCCCAAAAACACCATACATTCCCCCCTGCCCCCATACAGAAACATTAATTCATTAATAAAATTTCAGCTACCAAAAGATGGCGTCCTAAACGAATCATGATAAATTCTGGCCCAATTTAAAAGCAGGTGCGTCAGTAAAGAATACGAAGACCCGCTAATAAGACTGGGGAGACTTTTACGATTTGCCACGTAAAATTTTGATTATGTTTTTTATTTAGATACTGCGAACATACCTCGTTAGTTGGGTAATTACCGGTACCACCGAAGATCCAGTGAATTTCGTTTAATTAGTAAACATTGGCAATCGCCAAATACGATTTACGATTCGGAATTAAATAGCAAAAACAATGATGGTCGATAAATTTTACGAATTTTAAATGGACCGCGAGGGACGACGTAGGATCAGAAAAATCGGACGTACGGCTGGAACGATTTCATTTCGAAAGGGAAAAAAGGTCACGTGACAAATGCATAGGATCGATAGGTCTCCGCGATGTTTCCCACGGGAAACCATACGGCGCGTAGTAGACGCACATGACTATGGGGTGGTCGAGGGCATCTGCCTGCGGACGTAACTCGTTGTAGAACGTACGAAGGGTGGTCCTTTTTTTTGAGGCCACGCTCATTGTATCCCACCCCTCGCGTTACATCCGATCAAAGTCACGGTACGATGACGCCATCTTGCACGCGCAACGCGAAATTCCCGAAACAGCACGGAGAAAGAACACCAGCGACGTTCCGATTCGCCCCCGTGTCGATGACCAACAATCCAACGACGCAGGAAGCGTCCACGGATTCCCGAACGATCGTAAAATGTTTCGTATTCGTTACCTCCTCTTTGGTCCACCTTCCTTTGTTTATGTGCTTCCCCTGCCCGTGCGTGCTCGCATTTGTCGAGGCCGGATTCTGTGACTGATTAGCGACCCCACGACAGACGCTGCCACTGTACTCGTTGTCCGAGTCACCGCCGCTACTAGAATCGTACCCAGACCGCGATCTAAAAACAAAACAAAGGGAACATTGTCTTACGCTCGATGGAAACACGAAAAAAATCAGCAATTCGCATTCGCGGCTCGTCGTCTCGGAATTTTTAGGATTCGATGTATTATTTTGCTGCATTATTACAGGGTGTCCGGTCACTCCAGGGAAAAATTTTAATGAGAGATTCTGGGGGCCAAAATAAGACGAAGATCAAGAATATCAATTTTTTGATGGAGGCTTCGTTAAGAAGTTATTAACAATTAAATTCAAAAATTTCAAATCGTTCTGGAAAAAATATTTTCGGTTGCGGGGGCTTATTACAATCATTTTTGGTGAATAGACATACCCCCGAAATCCTACGCATTTTCGAGAAAAAAATTCGAGTAGGTAGACAAATTTTTCAACAAAATTGAAAAGTTTCAAATTGTCCTAAAAAAATTATTTTTAGTTGAAGGGGTCAATTACAATCATTTTTGGTGAATAGACATACCCCCGAAATCCTACGCATTTTCGAGAAAAAAATTCGAGTAAGTAGACAAATTTTTCAACAAAATTGAAAAGTTTCAAATCGTCCTAAAAAAATTATTTTTAGTTGAAGGGATCAATTACAATCATTTTTGGTGAATAGACATACCCCCGAAATCCTACGCATTTTCGAGAAAAAAATTCGAGTAGGTAGACAAATTTTTCAACAAAATTGAAAAGTTTCAAATCGTCCTAAAAAAATTATTTTTAGTTGAAGGGGTCAATTACAATCATTTTTGGTGAATAAACATACCCCCGAAATCCTACGCATTTTCGAGAAAAAAATTCGAGTAGGTAGACAAATATTTCAACAAAATTAAAACATTTCGAATCGTTCTAAAAAAATTATTTTCAGTTGAAGGAATCAATTACAATCATTTTTGGTGAATAGACATACCCCCGAAATCCTACGCATTTTCGAGAAAAAAATTCGAGTAGGTAGACAAATATTTCAACAAAATTAAAACATTTCGAATCGTTCTAAAAAAATTATTTTTAGTTGCAGGGGTCAATTGCAATCATTTTTGGTGAATAGACTACCCCCGAAATCCTACGCATTTTCGAGAAAAAAATTCAGTACTGGTGGAACTTTAAACGTTAATAACTTTTTAACGAAGCCCCCATCAACAAATTGGTATTCTTGATTTTCGTCCTATTTTGACCTCTAGAATCTTCCATTAAAATATTTCCCAGGGTTGACCGAACACCCTGTATACACATAACCTTGCCAAAAGTTGACCCGAAACGGTCGAAAGGAATCATCCTTTTAACTTGCAAAAAATTCGAATGAAATCCTGCTATGGTATTCTAGGGGCAAGTTAAAATTTTCCACAAAAATTTGTCGATCGTCGAGTTCGTTTTGAGAGAAAATAATGCGTGCAGTCGAGGATCGAGGAGTCAGGTTCGCGAGAAGATTAGACACGTGCGAACGTGTAACGGATATAGCTATTTTTTGTTTGTACAAAAGCGAAGACGGGAAATCACGGATGGCTGACCGTCCATCCTGCGCGTTTCTTCCTCTTCTTTGTCGAGAAACTATCGCGCCCGCCACCCCTTTGTTCTACACCCTTGCCCGAAACCAACGTCTAAGAGGCAATCTTGACCACAGTCTGGCGAGTGTCAGTTTTTGCGGTTACAAGTGGTTTGCTTCTTCTTCGTTTTCAAGGATTTCCTGCCCACTTCCTCCGCAAATGATCGTTATTCATTCTCACCCCAGCCCCCGCCCCCTTCTCTTTTTGCTTCTTCCTCCAGAGATTAGAAAAAAATGTCTCGACTCGTATATGCTGGTCACACTTACGTCGATCGCTGATCTTTTCATAAAAGTGTACAGGGTGTTCGGCCACCCTTGGGAAAAATTTTAATGGGGGATTCTAGAGGCCAAAATAAGACGAAAATCAAGAATACCAATTTGTCGATGGAGGCTTCGTTAAAAAGTTATTAACAATTAAATTCAAAATTTTCAAATCATTCTAAAAAAATTATATTTAATTACAGGGGTTAATTACAATCATTTTTGGTCATTACACGTACCCTCGAAATCCTACGCACTTTCGAGAAAAAAATTCCTTTCCGAAAATCTAATTTTCGACGAAAAAAAAAAATTTCAAATCGTTCTGAAAAAAATATTGTTAGCTGTGGGGGTCAATTACAATCATTTTTGGTGAATAGACATACCCCCGAAATCCTACCCACTTTCGAGAAAAAAATTCAAGAAGGTGTGAAATATTTCGACGGAAAAAAAAAATTTCAAATCATTCTGAAAAAAATATTGTTAGCTATGGGGGTCAATTACAATCATTTTTGGTGAATAGACATACCCCCGAAATCCTACCCACTTTCTAGAAAAACATTCCTTTCCGAAAATCTAATTTTCGACGAAAAAAAAAAATTTCAAATCGTTCTGAAAAAAATATTGTTAGCTGTGGGGGTCAATTACAATCATTTTTGGTGAATAGACATACCCCCGAAATCCTACCCATGTTCGAGAAAAAAATTCAGTAAGGGCGAAACTTTGAACGTTAATAACTTTTTAACGAAGCCTCTGTATATAAATTTTTTGTTTGCGCAATTTTAAAATTAAATTCGATTTTATACAAAATTTCACTAACGATAGTTTCTATATATTACCGTTGAGATTTGTGCTAGATAAATATGTACAATGGACGTGGAATACGGTCGGGGGAAAAAGCAATTAAGTAATTTTCATCGTTCGTGGTAAACGGTGCTCGTCTAATTACGCAGTAAATGCGTCTTTAAGTGCGATTATTAAACGGTCGGTTGCACGGCGCTATAACGTATTTACATTCCAGCTACTGTGGAGTCTAAGTTCGCAGGATGACGTAACTTGCCGCGATAGCCAGTTAAACTCGAGATGAAACACACATGGATACACGTAGTGCATATCTGGCGCACACACGAATCGACGCAACGGTCCTGCCCTTGTTATGTTTACTGTTTCTGCCAGCCTACGACCGCGTTTCCGTTGCTAGCGGTCATAACGTCCAAGAGCCTTCGCCGAGCGACGCTAATTTAATCCTTTTGTTCCGCTAGAGTTTATCGCATAGGCGTTATTACACTAGCAACGAGCAAAAAGTATTCCAACGACAAACACCCGATTTATATTTTCCTGACATTCGAACGATTAAAATTATTCCAATAGAGACTTTGAGAATCGTAATTGTGAGTTTAATAACGGATGTAACATGATGTAATATTTCTTCTTGTCTTATCTCTATGTACAAAACCAAACTGATCCGTGCATTGGTCTAATTATAAATTTCGATACAACAGATTCCGGCCTAGATCGTGTTTGGTTAGGATGGTTTCGTAAACAAAGATAAGGCACAGTTACTTTTGAAGCTAGTTCTATCAGAGTGCACGCGTCTAACGAGTTGCCATATTGCTACTGGAGTCTTACATTTACATGGTAGATAAAAATATAGCTACTCTGCTGTATCATTACTGTTATAAGTACCAAAAACAGATAAAAAACGAAAATTATCATCGTGTGGTATCTAAATACCTAATGAATGTTCCATAAAAGTTAATTGCAGGCTTTTAGTAGCGAATATAAAGAAGACACATAATTACCGAACGTAATGAATGATAATGAAATCAAATTTTATGTGATAGGGCATATGCGACGCGTCGAAAACAGGATTTTAACACCGGAAATGACTGGCTACCCTTGAATGCATAATTAACTCGTCAGAAATGTGATAACTCCATCGTCGATGATCTCAGCCAGCTCTAGGTCGACGAAGGAACAATGGCGGCCCAAGATATCTCTCTCTATGCCAACGCAACGAAATAATGAAAACGATAAGGTTCACCAGCCATCTGTGTTTCGCATATGTTTATATATGTCGCGTATACGTGTACCCCGTGGTATCCTATAAGCGCTATCGTTTCATAACCTCCCATTGTATTTCGTTGCAAGACACACCATAGGGCCCACCTTCCTCTCGGTATACGCAGCTGTTTTGGGGGTGAAGGAGAGAAAGAGGGGGAGAACACGAGGGTGAAAAGTGCTTCTGCGTACCATGAAAGCTATATATCATAAATTGGCTCGTGCCTTCTGCCTTTCGACATAGTTCTATCAAAAATATTTAATTACCATTGTGCACTGTCCCTTTCGTCCTACACCATTTCTAAACGCAACCCTTATTTCGAATGATACTTCTATACACGATAGGATTACCGATGCGTCACCCGGTATATCGCTGTTCCATTTCTCCATATCTGTACACATATACATACACGCTATTTCATGCGACTATGCACACATTTACTTAGATACTTTTTTACATTTAGATTCTGATTTTATCTTCGTGCCTCTACTTCCATTTCTCTATGTTTATACTTTTATATCTGTAAGTATGGTGGGCCAGAAGTACAAGATCGTTTAAATGCTACGGAATCTTTTGTCAACGTACTTTTGACGACGTTCCGCACCCACGTAGAGTGCACGAGCATTCAACGCGAATTGCAGGGTACAATTGACTCTCGTCTCGAAGTATACGTTGCTTTTGTTTCCTTCGTACGCCGAATACGGGCCTTTCAACGAGGGCAGCAACGAACACTCTTTACCAAATTGATTTTTTCAATCATTAAATTCTAACAAGGTTTAACAATTCTATATATAAAAAACAATAATCTACAGATTTATCTTTATCGCGTTCATCTATTTCGCTTGGATACGGTGGCGCCGCGCGTGGCAACCGCGGTCCCCATTCCGTATAGGAACGAGGTCCGTTTCCATCTCTGCAGCTGTTTTCCAGCAAAGAGAAACTCGATACGTGAAACGTAAACCGATCCACCCTGTAATTGACCATCTAATTGGCCAAGTCTAGCAATGCAATCTTTCGGGCGCGAACACATTGGCTTGCTGCAGGTGCACATATGTTTACGTTCCCGACAGAAGACATGTCGGGAATACGTTATAAACCGCGCGATTGCAAGGGAATGCTAGGAACTGAAAGGGGAGTGCCGTTCGGGTGGAATGTCTCAAGTACACAGACCGCGTTGCAGGAAAAGAAAAGAGTTGCCACCGACAAAATTCGTGAAACTATGCGAGGAAATACTTTTTAGCATTCCCTGACTAACCTGTACTCTGCACGAGCCATTCAGAAATCCCTTAGAGAACAATCTTTTCGAAGATAATCTTTCGACGGGGAAATATAGGTTATGGATATTTTTTAGCATTCCCTACCTAACCTGTATCCTGCACGAGCTATTCAGAAGTCTCTTAAAGAACAATCCTTTCGAAGATAAACTTTTGACAAGGAAATATAGGTTATGGATAGTATTTTTTAGTATTCCCTGACTAACTTTGTTCTCTGCACGAGCCATTCAAAAATCCGAACAATCCTTTCGAAGATAAACTTTCGACAAGGAAATGTAGGTTATGGATAGTATTTTTTAGCATTCCCTACCTAACCTATACTCTGCACGAGTCATTCAGAAGTCCCTTAAAGAACAATCTTTTCGAAGATAATCTTTCGACAAGGAAATATAGATTATGGATATTTTTTAGCATTCCCTACCTAACCTGTACTTTGCACGAGTCATTCAGAAGTCCCTTACCAAACAATCTTTTCGAAGATAAACTTTCGACAAGGAAATATAGGTTATGGATAATATTTTTTAGCATTCCCTACTTAACCTGTACTCTGCGCGAGTCATTTGGAAGTCCCTTACAGAACAATCTTTTCGAAGATAATCTATCGAGAAGGAAATATAGATTATGGATATTTTTTAGCATTCCCTACCTAACCTGTACTTTGCACGAGCCATTCAGAAGTCCCTTACCAAACAATCTTTTCGAAGATAATCTATCGAGAAGGAAATATAGGTTATGGATATTTTTTTGCATTCCCTACCTAACCTGTACTCTGCACGAGTCATTCAGAAATCCCTTAGGGAACAATCTTTTCGAAGATAAACTTTCAACAAGGAAATATAGGTTATGTACTTATGTGTCAAGACACATACTTTTAATTAGTTGTCAATCAATCGTTTTTATCGGAATTATACAAGATGAAATCCAATAAATAAATCGCTGACGAAGGCCATTTGCAAAATTGCTGAAGTAAATTAGAATAAAATTACGACAACAATAAATAAAGATGGTTCGCGAGATTAGAAACCGTAATGAGTGGAGGAATTCAACGTGACTGAGCAATACATTTCAAATCTCAAGGATGCTATCGTCTTCCATAGCAAGTCGAAGTGTCCAATCGCGGTATATCTATGTCCATAGCTGCTACGAGAAGACCTCGCTAGATATTCAGTCGGATTTAGACGTCGGCCATATTGAAATAGCGAATTCTCCGAGCTAAAAATGTTGTCGTATCGTCAACCGTTCAAGAATAGACGTTTCTAAAAACTAAAAAGCTTGTTAACGACAATCGGAAAATATACCAGACTTGAAAAATCGAGAAAATTAAATAACAAAATTATTCCGTAACAAATTCCTGTAGCAAACGTACGGAAGGTATGAATCGGATTCTTCTGCTTCTTCCTTTTCACTTTCTGATTTGTATGTCCAATCGAAAGTCCAACGCGAAGGCAGAACGTGCGCGGAATCGTTCAACGTACGTCTGCTATTCGAGGCTCCATTCAAATTTGAAAGTGAGAATGAAGGTAGCGCGAATCACGTGCAGAATAAGCCCCCACGTCACGTGTGAACTGACACATCATAAACGAACAGAATACGTAAACTATTGTTGTACCTTATAAACAATTAACCAGCATACTTTTCGACTCGATCGTTTACGAATATTACCAAATTCGAAAATCCTAGTAGTTGACATTTAAAAGTCGGCCATATTGGATCCGCCATTAACAAATTTTCGAATTCTGATATTAGATTCGCGATCAGTGACATTAAAAATCCTTGTACGCAAATTTTCACGAAAATCTAATAATGTTTAAGACACGAGTCGGCCATATTGGATCAACCATCTTAATTTTTTGTTATCAGATTTTTATTTCGCTTCGATAGGCCACGACGAGGGGCAGCTCCTCGCGCTTTTATTGACATGTTACGCGCGCGAGAAAGAAGGCAGAAATCGACTTGGGAATCGTAAATACGCGTTTGGGTGCGGATCGGTAACCGTTTCTTTTTTTCTCGCGTTATGTAAAGGCTTTCGTCTTCGTGGAAGTCTAACGGTCGCGGGCATCCTTGAGTTTAAATACCGAGGCACGTGGCCCGAGAGCGCAGGACTTTCATCGACATTCTCACGATCCGCGAAAATATGCACGAGCGCGCGCACACATCGCCCGGAGATAGCGGAACGTGTAAAAAAAGATAGAAAGGAATCGACCGTGTGTACGTACAACGATTGTTAACCCTGAGTGGTGGGGTGGTCTTGTTATTGGTGCTATTCTGAATAAATTATTAAAATGTCCGCTGCCCGATACGATGAATATTTATGGAGACGGGGCATCTAACGTTTGCTCGACGGCGATTGCGAAAAACGATACAGGATGAAAGATCGCTGGTTCCGCGGCGCTTTAGCATCGATTCTCGATTACGAAATACAGCGATACGATAAGCTGTATGAAAAATTAGCGACGCCATTTTACGACGTCTAACAGCTACGTAATTCGAGGTTTTGTAATCTGTGATTAATTGATCAAGTCCATTCTCTTTTTTTTTGAACTTTTAATTCATCGAGAAATTAATTAACAACAGACAAGAGAGTAGGTAACGAAAGGAAACGGAAACGGGTAGAAAACCGATGGTCTATAAGATGCGAGGACGATAAACGAAAAGGAAGGCACGTGGACAAACGCATCACTGATAAAAATCGTGACGATTGTTCTGTAACGAACACGTGACACCAGCAGTGGAAACAGGAGATAAGTGAAACGGGCCGCCTGCGACACTCGTTAAACAATTTAGTACGACTCCTCCGTACGCCTCGGTAAATGGGAAGTCATCGAAGGAGGAGCGGAGAATATGAACGTGGTAAACGCTGGAAGGAAATTAAGAAGGGACACGCGAGAGGGCAGACCGAGATCGGGATTACAAGAGGAAGCGAGAATGGCGACACAGGAAAGGGAAGGGTAATACGCGGCGATCGGATCTCGTTGGATTTTATATCTTCCCTATCCTCTTACCTCGGTGCTTCGGACTTCCTGTCGGCCTGCCAGGTAATTGAAATTTCCTGACATAACCGCCAAGACACCCAGAGTGCCAAAAATTACAGTGGACAGGAAAATTAAAAGCAACAAAGGGGACCTCGACTCGCGTTATACGTCCCTGCTTAGCTACGAAATAACACGATCTGACAAAGTGTACACTATTTGCAAAGATATGATATTATAGGATTAGAAACTGAATGTTACAAACGCTTAGAGATTAATTATTATAACCTCAAAGTTCCGAAGCTCGAGATTAGCATAACTGATAGTATCGTTTGTCAATGTTAGCGCCTTTGGAATTCTAAATCATCGAATCAACAATACGCTTCGTTACGGAAATTTGAACGAGTCGAGCTTCCTAACTCCTCCCCCCCCGTTTCCTTCTAAATTAACGTCGGCGTCGTATCGGTTGCTAAGCTCCCTTTCCTCTAGAAATCTGCATGCGAAACTGCTGTCAGAGGTCGAGGACGTCCGGTGGCAATTTCCAATCGGTCGTTCGAAACCTCGACGGCCAGAGAGACGCTCGCCGCGAGGCGAAATGAATGAACAGACACTCGCACTTAGCTTTTCCTTGAAAGGTGGCGACACAAGCAGGTGCTGCGCAACAGCTGTCCCCTTTGTCTAGGACTGTGAAACGTTGTATAACTTCGGTGTCATACAACTCCGATGACAATTATTAAATTAATTGGCAGCAGTAAAACGGTATCTTTTCTCGCCCGACATGCATAGTTCCCTCTTTCCAAGACGTCGATTACTTTGTAGGTTATCGGATTACTTTGTAGCTTGCTCTGCTGCAGTGTTTATCAAAGTAGAGGGCACGACCCTCGGAGGAGACGCTTTAGAATCTAACGGGGTCAGGAAGCAACATTTTCTATGTAGATAACCTAACATTTCTTCCTACGAATACTCGGAATCTGACAACCACGCGAGTTTTCAATATCTCAGTGGCATATACCGACCAATGGTAATCGCCGGGCTCGATTCCAGTCTGTTCGAGCCACGGCTTGTCCCGCGATTGATGTGCCTCGAGCGACTGTGTTACCAAGGCGGCCACGGAAATCTCCCCATTTTTGGATAATAAATACCGTCCCCTTGCCAAAAACGGAAGAGGGTTAACGAACCTATTCATCGAATGATTTTCGCCGATACGCGATTATACGTTCGTTCCCCCCCGACTTTACGAGTTTCACGACGAAAATCGAGCGTCTCGTGAGAAAGGGAGAGAAACGAAGAACCCATCGCGAGCGTGCGTGCCGCGCGTATGGACATCTGCCGAAGTTCCGAACTTTCCCCTCTTTTCGGGCCAACTTCCTTAGTTCTTGTCTGCCGCGTACCGCTCTCCCCCCTTTTACAACGAGCGGCCCTTACGGCTAGCAGTCCTTTTTCTTTCCTTCCTTCCTTCCTTCCTTCCTTCCGTCCGCCTGTTGCTCGTCACGCAACAATAAGGTCATTGCGCGCCGCGCGCACCAGTCGATGTCCCTTCGCGAGTAATGTCCATCGTCCCCAGACCCATGGTCATGGTTTGTCGGGAAAACCAGACGGCACCTATACCTATAGCGCGCGGAGATCGTATCGCGTGGCCTCTGTCGCGACGAGAAAACATGGCGTCGCCCCACGGAATAAAGAAACCCGACTCCGGGGCTTTCCTAGAGCAAAACCAGACGTCCTACGCTATTGTACAGACTACCCAAACGGTCCACCGATAACGGGAGTACCGTTATAACCGCATAGAGGTCAATGTTCGGATTATTATTCACTCCTAGGGCTTCCCGACGACTTCTCAATATTTCTGTTCTATTTAGATTTATTAGGAATACTCTTGATAATATTTTTTCAACATTTTTCCTATCATGTTAATTCCTTCGAAAATCAACAAATTTAAAGCAAGAAAATTATTTGTTCACGGTGAAACGCGACGGAAGCAATCGGGAGATTCGGGAGATTCGAAGACTGTTATCTGGAGAGTCGATGCTCCTTTTAGGTAACGGGTCAAGACCGAGGGTCAATGCAACTGTTATCGTCCAGCCCCTTCGGTCGCGTGCGACGCCCGGCACAATTGATTCTGTCGTCGATTTTCCAAAGTTAGAGACCAGGTGCAAAGATCCATTCGTCCCTGGCCGCCTGCCGTCAGCTGCTACCCCCACGACCCACCCCCTCCGCCACACACGCCACGGATCACGAGAGAACCGAGCACGATGCACTCGCGTTTCTCAATTTGTGCGCCTTTAAAGCCTCGTGCCGCGGAACTACCGATGAAAGGGAACGCCCTGGTAAAATATGCGGAATTTCAACGTAGACCGGTGCTCGGCGCACGGGATTCTATGAGCACGATGCTCTATCATTAGGAGGGACAGGTGACCGCGACAAATTACCCGAACGGAACGTATTAACCGTAATTTCTTGGCGTTTAGATCACCTCGTACTTCAGCACGCGTGTACTCGGCCAATAAATTCTGCGTTAACGAATTTAAGAAGAACCCCTTTCCTGTCGACAAATTAGGTGCGTACAAAGGTTTTGATGGATTCTCAACAGACCAGTAAAATTCAATTTTTATAAATTAATAATAATAAATTATATTTTATTATATAAACGGAATAAAAATTGCTGAACGACAGAATTGATACGTAGTACTAGGTGTTGTAGAAAATTATAGGTTATGTGGCGCTACTGGTCGCCGTAAAAACTAATGACAAAACGTAGCGTACATGCGTCGCGTGTCGCTATGAGTTACTATAAGCACCGATAATCCACGGTGCATGCCAGGACTTACACCTAGTACCGATAAAACGTAGTACTACGCTGCCCACGGGCAGCCAACGAGCCCGCAAAAAGTGCAACGCTGTGACATCCGTACGTAATCGTGCATACGATGTCGTCACGAGTTACGTCGTTCGGGCAAGCGCGAGGTAATCATACCGCGAAGAATTACTCAATGAACCGTGCTTTTACCCGGCGTCTAGCGGCCGACATGATTCATGAATGACATTAAGGAGTCCTCCGTCGTTGCTCGACGAGGTGATAAGACGAAAAAAAGGCTGAATGGGAGGCGAATATGAGAGAATACAGCGCCGGGGACGAGTCAAGATCAAGGTCGACGCGTTTCGGAATTCTTCGTTCCGTCGCGTCGGGACCGGTCGGCGAAACTCCGACAAAGCGTGCGCGAAAAAGGAATTCCTCGAAAATAAATCCGAGCCACAAAGCGATCGATCGAGTCGGTTTAATAAAGCGGTCGGTACGACAGTCTGGCCAGACGCGTATCAAGTTGCACGGCTGCCCCCCGTCCCTCCACTTTCACGGACATACTAAAATAAATTTCTGGGAATATTTAAAGATAAAAATTAGTTTTGACTTGGTAATATTTCTCCAATGTAATCTAGAAAAAAGATGCTTTTTACAATTTTGATTGAAAATAATTTTTATTTAATTCGTATGAAAATTTTATGCTGGTCAATCAAATTTGATGCAACTGTACTTTGTATGTTTTCATTTTAGTCATGGAAAGTGGAAATCGGAGGAGCACACCTATACCTGTTCCACTGAGCGATTGGTCGGCGGACCTGTCGTTGTCTGTACTACTTGGTCAACGAGTTTCGAAAGTAAAAATGATCGGACTCCACTGTCCATGACCCGTATAGAGGTCATATCACCATGGTTTTTAGATACGCCGTTAAGAGACCGGACAGTGAACGTGTTAGGCAGATCTAAACATATTATTATTTTTTAAGCCAACAGTTTCGTAGACTCTTTTTAATATTTTTAAGTGACCGAAGGTCGTGGATTAAAATGTTTCTTATCAAAGATTCGTCTACCGAAATCGAGCAACCCCTACCATCGAAAGATGAATTTGTGCGCCCGTTCAGACACGCTCTAGGCATAGGGTGAGCACCGATAGGAGAGGATAGGCGTACACCCTACTACTCGTGGTTGCGTTTGCGCAGGCATCGCGTATGTGCATACACGCAAACAGCGAACGATCAGCCGACGACATCAGGGTAGAAGTCCTTACGAGAGACATCTGGCTACCACCTGCCTCGATGCCCTCGCGCTACCAAACTTCCCCCCAATAGAACGCTCCCCGAGCATGCGCACCCGCTCCTATGACGCATGCATGTGGATGCACGTGTATTCGAGAATGCACGTGTTCGAACTCGTCGTGTCCCCGCCGCTCTTTGCCCCGACCAAATCGCCAATTGCCAGGGATTTTTACTGTTACCGTCGACTTCCGGGTGATTTGTTAAGCAAAACCGATACACCTCCGACATCCTGAGAAAGGGGACGCACAGGACGCTTCACAAGGTGTGTTCGAAAACACCCGATGCGTCCCTTTTCGTAAATCATTTAAAATAATAATTGTCTAACGCGCTCACTGTCCGGTTCCTGAGCTGCGTATCCAATAGCACGGTGATACGACCCATATATGAGTCATGGACAGTGAACGTGTTTACATTAATATAATTATTTGAAAATTTATGTAATCCTCCATTAGTTCATTGTTGTTTGAACGCTTTAAAGGAAAGTTGATTTCCACATACCAATTAGATAAAAATCCACTTAAGGGTTAAATTTTGTAAATACAAATAGACTGAAGTATGCAAAAATTCTCAGGATGATAATTTTAATGGCGACGTTTGGGACTCCAACCCCACCGGGCTAATAGCATTGTTTGTCTTCCTAATATCCTCTCCGGGGTTAGTTTGACCGAAGCATCCCCAACTTGCACATATGTCATTCGAAAGCGTGGCGGCTCGGCAAAAGCGGTGCCATGACGAGGCGAGCGAGGGAAATTCTACAACCCCTCCGGGTGTCGCGGCGGAGAAAAAAAAAAAAAAGAAAGAAAGAGAGAAAAAAATAGAGGGGAAGTCCCTCTTCTCTGGTAGCGAGCTTCATCCCCCTCGCCTCTCGAGGTGCGCGTCGCACCACGCCTTTGCCCCGCGGTAAGCGGACGACGACCAATTGTAAATCGACCGAGGAGCCACCCGGTGCTCGTTCCCATGACAAGTGCGATGGGTATTTTCTACTCGTGAATCTTTAATTCCACCGTGGGAATCGAGGCTGGATCGGAACAGACCGGTCGATCTCGCGTGGCTAGGCGATCCAAGCGCACCTTGCTAATGCCGACTGATTAGAGGGCCCGCGAACAGTATCGGGATTCCATCTACGCCGAGCAGGGGTCCTACGCCACTGTTCTACGCCGAAACGGCGTTTTAGTAGACGGGAAGGGACCGTGAGTGTCATCTGGTTGCCAGTATGACTCACTGCACGGCCTATTGCGGTAATTAGGAACAACCAGGGCTCGTTTATACTTGTACTTACAAATTTACATTGTCAACACATTTAATTTTCGAAATTCTAGGCCGTTGCAACGAATTGAACTTTCGAGATTTTCGACCGGGTGGCAGTTTTCGAGAATCGACGAATTAATTTGGAACACGGAGAACAATGAATTTTCAATATTTTTGTTATTTTCTATGAAACTTATTTAACGCAAACGCATTCCACGGTGGAAATAACCGACCGTACGCCTATGGAGGCGCAGAAAATAACAAGACACATCGATTCGCGGCTTCGATTCAATCGGAATCTTCAAGTATTCCGCCAGCACGTGCTCGAACGCCACGAACAAAGCGGCGATAGAGAAGGACGCCCGTGACGGACGATTGCTCGACCATCAACGGATAAAAGCCCATTCGCGCTATAGATAATGCCGCAACCAAGTCCCAGTCAGTCCTTCATCTTCAAAGGCTTGTGTTCTTTTTCAAAAAATGATTATCATTATACCGGGGTTTTATCCACTGGTGTGGAATATCTTAAAAAAAATAACTGCTACAACAAACTTTACACTAAACTAGTTTTCAATTATCTAGAACAAAATCCTCCATCATCAAAGGCTGATGTTCTTTTTCAGAAGATTATTATCATTATACTGGGTTTTTATCTACTGTTGTGGAATATCTTAAAAAAAATAACTGCTACAACAAACTTTACACTAGTTTTCAATTATCTAGACCAAAATCCTCCATCATCTCGTGTTCTTTTTCAAAAAATTATTATCATTATACAGGGTTTTTATCTATTGGTGATGAATATTAAAAAAAAAATAAAATAAAACAAAATATTGAGTGGAATAACCTGTTGAGTTCCTATTACGGGTCAAAAGTGACCCAGCCCTTTTAGCGAACGTCTCAAGGGTTGAAACGAGTTAAAAAAAAATGAATTGTTTCCAAATTTTTCTCGACTACAATAATCCCGTTTGCGGGCCGGAAAGTATAAAGGCAGATCGGTGGAATTGAACATTGGATCTCGGCAACAAGAGATCATTAGAATTCATCGTGTCGCCGGCGAAACGAAAAGCAGCGTCAGTCTATCATTTAGCCGTCCCCCGGCACCGGGAACAATTCGAAAACATATGCTCCGTTGCTTTTGGAGGAACTCAATAGAATCTAGCAAAGGCGTCGCAGACGAGAGAGAAAGCGCATGCAAAGGTTTCCGTCTATATAAGCAAAGTCGTTCCAGACGTACGGTCTTTCTTGACTGGAGCAGATGCTGGAAATCAGGCTCGCCCTTCGCGCACCCCGGACGATCGGCGTCGTCGACCCTCCGGGACGAGTGTACCGAACCCGACGTCCAAAATAATGATACGATATACGAAGAGAGGAAAACGGGCTGACGAGCAGCAGCCCAAGAGAAAGGTCGTTCCATCTTCGGGGGGACTTGCTTCGAGGGGCCCCGTGGTCCGCGAATCTCATCGCGAGAAACTGGTATCCCTTCCAAATTTGTTACTCCGGCATCTCGGGGTCTTTCTCTATCCGTTCGATGGTCGTTGCCTCGCCATCATTGTCCAAAGGCTTTTAAAGAAGACGCGCAGCTGCTTAAACGGTTATTTAATTGTCAAACGAGAGGACACTCCTCCGTTACGAATTTAAAACCCCCCCGACGACCTGTCTTCGGGTCCGCGCGAGCCAAAACTTTAAAAAAAATATCAAAATGTCCCTATCGACCCCTGAAAACTATCTACTTCGAATCTAGATACATTTTAGTTTCCTTCGACATCGATACGTAAGACTTTCAGAACCTAACCTAACATGACCCTTTCGATAAAATAATCGAAATGTCCTATTGAACCTAGAAAACTATCTGCTTCGTTTCTAGATTCATTTTAGTTTCCTTCAACATCGATACGTAAGACTTTCAGAATCTAACCTAACTTAACGCTTTCAAAGAAATAATTAAAATGTCCTATTAACCCTAGAAAACTATCTGCTTCGAATCTCGATACATTTTAGTTTCCTTCGACGACGATACGTAAGACTGTTTCAGAACCTAACCTAACATGACGCTTTCAATAAAATAATTAAAATGTCCTATTGAACCTAGAAAACTATCTGCTTCGTTTCTAGATTCGTTTTAGTTTCCTTCAACATCGATACGTAAGACTTTCAGAATCTAACCTAACATGACCCTTTCAATAAAATAATCAAAATGTCCTATTGAACCTAGAAAACTATCTGCTTCGTTTCTAGATTCATTTTAGTTTTCTTCAACATCGATACGTAAGACTGTTTCAGAACCTAACCTAACGCTTTCAAAAAAATAACGAAAATGTCCTATTAACCCTAGAAAACTATCTGCTTCGAATCTCGATACATTTTAGTTTCCTTCGACATCGATACGTAAGACTATTTCTGAACCTAACCTAACGCTTTCAAAAGAATAATCAAAATGTCCTATTAACCCCAGAAAACTATCTGCTTCGTTTCTAGATTCATTTTAGTTTCCCTCAACATCGATACGTAAGACTATTTCTGAACCTAACCTAACGCTGTCAAAAGAATAATCAAAATGTCCTATTAACCCTAGAAAACTATCTGCTTCGTTTCTCGATACATTTTAGTTTCCTTCGACATCGATACGTAAGACTATTTCTGAACCTAACCTAACGCTGTCAAAAGAATAATCAAAATGTCCTATTAACCCTAGAAAACTATCTGCTTCGTTTCTAGATTCATTTTAGTTTCCCTCAACATCGATACGTAAGACTATTTCAGAACCTAACCTAACGCTTTCAAAAAAATAATGAAAATGTCCTATTAACCCTAGAGAACTATCTGCTTCGAATCTCGATACATTTTAGTTTCCTTCAACAACGATACGTCGACTGTTTCAGAACCTAACCTAACATAACCCTATTTCTACTTCTACCACGCAGCGGGAGACTTCCAAGTTTACTACCAATCATAAGCATGGCAGTTGCACGCTGGGAGATTTCTTTTTTTAGGAAGAACAGGCCGCACGCGACGCTAATCATTATTTATAGTAATGGACATTTCGACATTTGGATCGAATCTGTTCCAGTATATGAAATTATAAAACAGTGAGAGATATTAAAAACCAAGTGTTTTTATAAATCTATTAGCAGTTCCGTGCGATGGGAGAAGGTGAGAAAAGTGCCAAAAGTCACACCAAGATCGGTGACGTTAACGACACTGGGCGAGCGAAACTTCATTGACGTTGTGGAAATAGGAATATGTGCGAAAGTTACTAGAGAATCTCATTACGTAACGCTTGGACATGTTTGGTTCGAGGTTACTGACTCTACGTCAGATCTCAAGTTTATGTAAATCCGATCGAAACTCGCCAGACAAAGTTACAATTTTATTTTTATAAATATTCCATTCTCGAACGTCTGGTGATATTTCTCGATCTTCGGCAAAATCTCCCTACGGACAATGGATTTCCCCTTGGCAACCAATAAACTCGTAGCGTTGCTAAGAAACCCAATCACGCATTTCCTGTCCTATTCTGTCTGTGCCAAGTAGCATCCTGCGTCAGAAAGGGCATAACAACGTTTCGTAGATTACAGCATGAATTTTCTCGGAATCGTTGCTAGCAACTAGATGGGAAAGTCTGCCGTCTGACTTTTGCCCAAACACGTGCCGGCGACCTTCGTCTCGTAACGCGTGGTCCCCCGTCTCGAACTTCAATAGTTACCGACAAAGAATAAATGCAAATAGATGTAGATACAAGTAAGAAAGAGAAATTTAATTGTTCGACGGAACGAACGTCTCGAATAAAATGCTAAACGTTGGTCTTATTAGTGATTTATCGTTCAAACGAAAGTTTGCCAGTCTCTGATCTTCTAATGACCCAACTGTTCTTTCCTCGAGGCATGTATCCGTGTCCAGTCTCACTCTCCGACCCCCCGGTCCGCCATTAATAGCAGCGCACGCAGCGGAATGCTTGCGAAGTAACCACGTGTTTCAGGCTCGAAAGAAACGCTGCGATTTCCGTGTTTCACGCTTTTAACGAATCTTCTCGTCCTGTTCCCAGGATCTCGCCTAGGTGCTAATTATTAAAAATTCAAGAGGCCTTTGTTGCCTCTGTCTACGACCTTGATTCCTTTCTTTTTTATATTAACGTTATCTTGCAACGTTCAACAGGCTTGGAATCTCGACTTACCAGATCTACTTTTTCTATTTTTTCCTATCTAAATATCGTTTTGAATGTAAGAAACCAGGTATCGGACCGCCGTGGATCATATATGCGACCCAACGAGTTGCTATTTTTAAACAACCGTTCTTTTAACACTTTACAAATAAAAGGTTGTTCCAAATCTATCATAATCTATTAAAATAAATAAAATATACTTTGGATGAGCATGCTAATAACGTTAATTGTTACAACGTTCAAATTTTGCCACGCGAGTAAATAAACATGTTTATTTATCGTAAGTATTAGATAAGAATTTTGCATATGTCCGGTTGACGATAGCGTATATGGATTCATTGGGACAGAAGGGGTTAAGCTAATTCAGAAAATAGTTAACATACCGGCGACCAGTTAAAGGACACAGACGCGAACTCGTCCGGACGACAAACGAAATAAACGACAAGAGAATTCTCAACGGGTTCGATCCGAAACCGGGTTTAAATCTCCTTAGTCGAGAACGAGTCCCGGCTATAGACCTGCGAAGAGAGGAGGCCCCGGAATATACGGGCCCAGTCTTTTCCCTCTGGCTTCGGGCGATAAACGAGCCTAAAGCAGGATATCTGCTAGGCAACAACACGAGGGATCCTCGAAGGTTTCTTCGAAGGTGCCTCCTGCTTTTCTTTTCTCAGCCTCTGGTGTTTGTCTCGTCCCCCCCACCCCTTCGTCATTTTCAGAGAGCCACAACCTACTGGGTGACTTTTTAAAAATATTATCCGTCACTCATAGACTGGACGAATTTAAGAAGAACCATGCTGAATTTGACTTTCAATTATTCGATAAGGATCTAGGACCAAATACGACTTTTGTAATTTAAGTATGCGTAAAATATTAAATACTTCTATTTAAATAAAGGATCTACAGGGTATTCGGCCAACCCTGGGAAAAATTTTAATGGAGGATTCTAGAGGACGGAGGCTTCGTTTAAAAGTTATTAACAATTAAATTCAAAAGTTTCAAATCATTCTGGAAAAATTACTTTCAGTTGCGGGGGTCAATTACAATCATTTTTTATGGTTACACATACCTCCGAAATCCCGTCCACTTTCGAGAAAAAAATTCGAGAATGTGAGAAATTTTTTGGCCAAAAAAAAATTTTTCAAATCGTTCTGAAAAAATTATTTTCAGTTGCGGGGGTCAATTACAATCATCTTTGGTCATTACACATACCCCCGAAATCCTACGCACTTTCGAGGAAAAAATTCCTTACCGAAAATCTAATTAGGTGTCTAAATTCGACGAAAAAAAAAATTTCCAATTGTTCTGGAAAAATTATTTTCAGTTGCGGGGGTCAATTACAATCACTTTTGGTGAACACATATTCCTCCGAAATCCCGTCCACTTTCGAGAAAAAAATTCGAGAATGTGAGAAATTTTTTGGCCAAAAAAAATTTTTCAAATCGTTCTGAAAAAATTATTTTCAATTGCGGGGGTCAATTATAATCATTTTTGGTCATTACACATACCCCCGAAATCCTACGCACTTTCGAGGAAAAAATTCCTTACCGAAAATCTAATTAGGTGCCTAAATTCGACGAAAAAAAAAATTTCAAATCGTTCTGGAAAAATTATTTTCAGTTGCGGGGGTCAATTACAATCACTTTTGGTGAACACATATTCCTTCGAAATCCTACCCACTTTCGAGAAAAAAATTCCGGAAGGTAGACAAATTTTTCGACAAAATTAAAAAATTTCAAATCGTTTTGGAAAAATTATTATTAGTTGCAGGGGTCGATTACAATCATTTTTGGTGAATAGACATACCCCCGAAATCTTGCGCATTTTCCAGAAAAAAATTCAGTATGAGCGAAACTTTAAACGTTAACAACTTTTTAACGAAGCCCCCATCAACAAATTGGTATTCTTGATTTTCGTCTTATTTTGGCTTCTAGAATCCTCCATTAAAATTTTTCCCAGGTGTGGCTGAACACCCTACATAAATTTTGTAGAACGGAATCTTCGTTTAAAAATAAATGCAAACACGGATCGTAACGCGAAGATATGGAAACGCGTACAAGGCGAGTTGGCGTTACAATCTACCCCGAGATAAGTCAGCATCCTTTGATATCGACGCAGAAACTGAGACTTCCGTTACTCCGCGAGCTTCGGGACGTTTGTTACCACGTTGTGGCCTCCCAACGCGGAACAGCAACGCGCGTTTGTTTTGATAAAACACGCGAATAGTAGCGGCTCCTTTACTTAATGACAGTTTGCGCGAGATAAACCTGAGGACCGAAGATAAATCGAGGTGAATTTGAACAGGCGATAAGTTTGCAACGAAACCTAGAAACCTGTTTAAACCGCAGAAACGAGATTACGAACTGTTTACCGTTTACGCGATACTAAACTTCAAGGGGAAGCATTGTCGTCCAAACAGAAAACGTTCCGGATAAATGTCAAACGTTAAAGGAAACAAGAAAGAAGCTAGGACCAGTGTAAAAAGCACGTTACTTACGCTTCGGTGGGTGGTGGAGAATAAAAGGACGAGTGGTAGGTAGCAATATCCACGAGCTTCGCTGGCACGAGCAGTCCACTCGACACTACATCCATTCTCACGGGTAGTCCTTCCAGGAAAACTCGCGATCAGGGGCTCCTGAATTCTTCCGAAAAATTTCCAGCTTTTCGCGTGCTCTCTACGTAATGACACCGCGATACATCGTCGAAACTTTTCCCCGTGTACCGATCAAACCATCCCGGACCCGATAAATATACTCTTCGCACCAGGGGGAGGCAAAACGTTCGGTAATTTCAAGCCCTACGCGCAAGCATGTTTCACGTTTCCATGTTCGATGGAAAGCTGTCTTTCTATCGTCGTTCGCGACGGAAAAGTTCCCACGAGTCGCGCGAAAACATAAGAACTTCGCTGCGCCTCCTCTCCCTCTTCGTCGATCTTTCGTAACAGTGCACCCTCGTGGTCGTTCGCGCCACACCGCGTATCCATGCACACACGCGCGGCCAGCGTCAGTGGAGGTTCCTTGTCGTCGAGTTGGGCCTGCGTCGACGGTCCTCTCGATCGCCACGGACGATCGTCGTTATCGATTCACACGAGCTTCGTCCGATGGGGGAGAGGAAAAATGTTTGGGCGCACGCGTCGCGACAACGTAAAGCGTTTCGTACGAACGAGAAAACAGGAAGGCCGCGGTGTCGTCCGACGTGGTTTCGAAGAAAATCTCGAGAACGGTTCGCGTCAGCGTCTCGAGTCTCCTGTGCTGCCCATAGCGCGGGAAGAACGTGAGATCCGTGGCGGATTCGGTGTGTCGCGACGCGCGCCCAAAATCGAGCAGAGTCGCGCGTAGCGGGTCTCGACGGATCGGCGTTTAGATTTGAACTGAAGGTACCGGCTGGCTGGCAAGCCTGCGCGGACAATCCCTAACGTGCTCTGCTGCTGGGCTGTTGGCAACGTGTCGGAGAGAGGGGGAAGGTACAACCACGGTCGACGGAGGGTAGGGAAGGACAGGGGGAGTCACGGGACGAGGAGATGGTTACACAGGGCGCGATGAAACTCCGGGGCCTGTCCCTGCAAGTTTAACGCGCGTGTGTTGGTTAGCTTACGGTGCGCCCTCGGTCGTCCATAGTCATTCAGCTCGCGGAGAAAGCAGCCTGAACGGGCGATGCTGCGACGAAAGCTCTTTTTCGTTAACCCTTTTTTCTTTTATACGGTGTGGGATTAAATGATAGCCCAATCAACGTTTCCGTTTGTTTTCGTAGGCGAATCCTTTACCGCGGTTTCAGTAGAATGTCTTACAACTGAAGAGACAGAGTTCCTTAAGTAATTCATCGCGCTGTTTAAAATCAATTAAGAAAAAGTTAGGGATATGAAAGGAGATTTAAAAGATTAAGCCCTCGGCGTAACGATACCCTGTCTTCTTATTTCGGGTGTTATTATCGAATTTTTTTACCTGTCCCAATAATTTCGTGGCTCGTTATGGCTGTTCCCGGGTACGACTCGGCGGTCGGCGTGTTAATACGTCGTCGGAATTTAGATCGAACGACGAGATATCAATTGGCGAGGAGGTTAATTGTCTGTATCTGCACCGACGCGTCGCAGAGTAGATGGTTTCGTTCGCGGTATGTTGAATAAATTTGTTTATCCAAATTATGTGTACGTTTACTGCGAAAGTAATCGATGCGGTTCCCTTTCGTTAATAATCGTTGCTGAAACTGCATAGCGACGCGGAACATTAACCGTTTATTGGGTCGGCGATGGGCACGGAGGGCGCATTAATGCTCTACCTACACGTTTCGTGGGCGTGTGTTGGTACCTACTGGCGCCCCCTTTGGCCACCCATAGTCATTCAGCTTGCGGACCAACCGGACAACAACATTAGAATGTAAACTTTTATGTACGGCTGGAAATAATCGAAGGATTTGGGGCCTGGTGAACAAATAGAATATAATATTTTACAACACGAATATAAATATCAGGAAAGGTAATGGCGTATGACAGAGATGGCCAGTGGCGTATTATACTATAGGCTGGAGAGGAATTTGCCTAGGGCCCTCGATCGGAAAGTACCTTATACATCGTTCCCTCGAAATCTCGTTGCCATTATTTTTTAAGAGATTTTATACGTCTTGCAGAAAACGAAAATTTAATATCAGCGTTTTTGATATCGTTCAAATTACTTAAGAAATATTTTTTTTTAGTTTAAGAGGCTTCCTTTGGGCAAGACACTCTGTATGTTGTGTCTACAAAAGATAAGGAAATGTTAAGTATCTTAGAGTAGCACTCGATACGTTGTCCATTGATGGATAATTGCGTCATTGCGTGTTCGAGATTCCATCGGGTGTATGCTTAGGAAACTTTCGAGTGCAGGTTTAATGAATGTGTAAATACAGGCGAGCAAACATTCTATTCTGGTTCTTTCTTCCTATCGAGGACTTCGTTAAAATAGTGAAATAACCACGTACGATTACAATCGCTCCCTGCTATCCGTCTCGATCGAATTAGCTGACGGGAAGAGATCGAAAAAAAAGGGGGCCTGTGCAAACAGGACGCACAATAAACGAGCGCCAAAGATTGTTTTGTTTCGGAAGACTGCACCGCGGAGGTCCGCCGCAATTTCGTGCGGAGAATTTTGTAAGAGCATAAAAATTTACAGGCTTATTTCACGTTTGAACAGAGATACGAATTAATTTAAATAGAATCGTTCGAGTAACCAACAAATTAATTTTCTAAAAAACAACCGTCGGTACATACTTTCTTCTTCGACGAAGATAAATAAAATGGCGGGAGCAACGAATGTCGATTATCGAGAAAATCTCTGGGGTTTCACCAGAACGCTCTGTACAGACATGATTACAGATCTCGTACGCGAAGGATCGTGCAGAAAATAGGTTGAAACGCAGTGTGGGTCACGAATGCATGTTCAAGAATATCGCGAGACCACGAATATACAGCGTGTATCTCGATACGTGGGAGGTACAGCTGGGTTCCAGAGACGTGGTCTGACTTCAGAAATAGAAAATTGAAAATTCGTGTCCGACAAAACCGCATCCAACGAGCATCTTTGATCTCAAATTACATAAAAAAAGAAAACGTCGATTAAACGAAACGTTACATACGGGGTGTTCGGCCAACCGTGGGAAGAATTTTAATGGGAGATTCTAGGGGCCAAAATAAGACGAAAATCAAGAATACCAATTTGTTGATGGAGGCTTCGTTGAAAAGTTATTAACGATTAAATTCAAACATTTCAAATCGTTTTGGAAAAATTATTTTTAGTTAGAGGGGTCAATTACAATTATTTTTGGTGAATAGACATACCTCCGAAATCCTACGCATTTTCGAGAAAAAAATTCGAGTAGGTAGACAAATTTTTCAACAAAATTGAAAAGTTTCAAATCGTTTTAAAAAAATTATTTTTAGTTAGAGGGGTAAATTACAATCATTTTTGGTGAACAGACATACCCCCGAAATCCTACGCATTTTCGAGAAAAAAATTCGAGTAGGTAGACAAATTTTTCAACAAAATTGAAAAGTTTCAAATCGTCCTAAAAAAATTATTTTTAGTTGAAGGGGTCAATTGCAATCATTTTTGGTGAATAGACATACCTCCGAAATCCTACCCACTTTCGAGAAAAAAAATCGGGTAGGTGCTGAAATTTTTCGTCGGAAAAAAAAATTTTCAAATCGTTCTAAAAAAATTATATTTAATTACAGGGGTGAATTATAAGCATTTTTGGTCATTACACATATCTCCGAAATCCAGCGCATTTTCGAGAAAAAAATTCGGAACGAGCAGAACTTTAAACGTTAATAACTTTTTAACGAAGCCTCCATCAAGAAATTGGTATTCTTGATTTTCGTCTTATTTTTGCCTCTAGAATCCCCCATTAAAATTTTTCCCTCGGGTGGTTGAACACCTTGTATAATTATTGGTGCTCGTCATTTAGTTGTTAAATGTTAAAAAATATTTCGAGACTGTAACCTAGTAAGAGGATCGTATACATTTGTACAGAATACCATTTTTTTTATTTTTGGGTACCGAATGCAGTGCAGTGCTTCCCACATATTGAGAAACAGCCTGTACAAACGTGCAAGGCTCCAGCTACAGATTTCACGGTGGGAAAGTATTCGCGAACAACGATGCAGACGCACCCTGAGGCGTGCACCGTGCGAGAAGTATTCACCGGTATTAAACTACGTTCTCACAGGCATCGCGTCTGTCCTTTGTTTCCAAAACACTGGCTCGTACCTCGTTCATTTGCCAAGGAATCGCGACGTACGCCCCTCCACGGGACCTGCGCACTGTACGATGACTTCTAACCTCTTCCTAGCCACGCGATTTCGGCGAAATTTGGTCCGAAAAGTGCAACGACGCTAGAACGCCATCTTCCGTGCTATGGTGGCAGTTACAGTTTTACGATCGCCGAAAGATACAGTGTTTCTGTTCCAACACCTGTATTTGTACCGAAAAAACAGACGAGGGTCTCGAAAACGACAAAACTCTTCACTGTTTTCAAATCGAAGCCTTTGATAGAAACTGTCTGAATCGATCGTCTTTAATTCGACGTGTTTGAACACGCATCGACGAAGTCGGATATCGCTCGAATTAGCTGTTCCACACACGTGTATCCATACATTGTATAATTACGTAAACTATGGACTTTAGATTTGTCTACGGACGGAATCGTGTTAACGATAAGCTCTTATAATAGAACGTGTTGCAAGATTAATATCGATTATAAACTGAAACTCATCGAACGTGTTAGTAATAATATCAATAAAATAAATGAAAAATGAAAATGACCGGGATTGTCACGAGGGATGTCCTTCCGTAGAATGTTTACATAAGTAAAACGTCTAGACGACGGTCTTCGTAATTCTGTTGGGGTCCCGGGAACGATCAGAGCCGAACCAAAACAAGAGTATTCCTATTTCCTTTTTAACGTGACCTCAAGATTCTTTCGAAACGATTTTTCGCTTTATTCCGACGCGCGCTACAGCTGCTTTTACGCAACAGGAAGGTTTTTTTATCGCCGGGAAGTAGGAGCTTTAGAAAATGTCACAGTATGCACGCGTGTATAAGCGTTATTAATTTGCTCGAAGGATCATGCAGTGATTTAAGGTTTCCTATAACAGAATTTCGGTCTTTTTTTCGTAAATCCATCGCGTTCGATAATGTCCACGATCGTCAAAGATCAATTATTTACGCCAGTTAAGTACGAGAGTCGATCAAAAAGTATAGAGAAACTTAAATTTCCCGCGCGTATACATTGTTTACAGCGCAACATATTCGTAATCTCTGCGCGGTGCTAACATCATGGGTGTCCTGCGTATTACGCTACAAAAGAATGGACGGTCCCCGGTGGCGAATTTTGTCCAGCCCGCTGAACAGGAAGCATGGCTGCCAGGAGTGTAGCTTTATACCCACGATCGGATTTAAATCTCGAATTTTCGAAGCAGATAATATATCAAGCTTGGAATTAAAGTACAACGAAATAAAAAATGTTCGAATTAGGAATCAAATTTTCAACGATTGATAAATAAACAGTTCTCCGTGTCTCTATTTTACAGGTCGGAGAGAATGTTTGTCGAAGCACTATCAAGACACCCTGTACATCTCTTTCGAACGTTAAGACCTATCAATGTCAGTTTGCTTAACTTCAGGTGACCTCGAGACGTCAGAAAATGCAACGGTCACTCGGTACGAGGAAAATATTTACAAACTGTCCCACCTAATCTCGGAAGACGTATAGGTTAGGTCACGGTCGACGGATGGCTACGAACGATTCGTTTGGAAAGTACATTCCAAAGCAGCGAAACTTTTCTGCATCCGCTGGTTCGTAATTGCGCGACACACCCAGTGTGTTAGCGTCAGGGCCCCCGGAAAACATTAAAATCCCATTCAAGTTTGTTCTGCTCTGAAAACAAAAGTCCAAACCCCATTTACATGAAATCTAGCGGTACCGATTTGATTGCAAGAGAGGAGGTAGCACTGTGTACGAATTCCTCGAATCGGTCCAGCGAGCGGCATTAACTCTTTGGACACTAGCGACGCCCCTATGGCGGCACACATAACCTAAGCCACGAGGAGAGTCGGACAAGTTTTACACAGGATATTCGGCCACCCCTGGAAAAATTTTAATGGGAGATTCTAGAAGCCAAAATAAGACGAAAATCAAAGAATACCAATTTGTCGATGGAGGCTTCGTTAAAAAGTTATTAACAATTAAATTCAAAAGTTTCAAACCGTTCTGAAAAAATTATTTTTGGTTGCGGGGGTCAATTTCAATCATTTTTGGTGAATACATATTCCTTCGAAATCCTTCACACTTTCGAGAAAAAAATTCGAGAAGGTGTGAAATTTTTCGACGGGAAAAAAAATTTTCAAATCGTTCTAAAAAAATTATATTTAATTACAGGGGTCAATTACAAGCATTTTTGATGAATAGACATACCCTCGAAATCCTGCCCACTTTCTAGAAAAAAATTCGAGAAGGTGTGAAATTTTTCGACGGAAAAAAGAATTTTCAAATCATTCTAAAAAAATTATATTTAATTACAGGAATCAATTACAAGCATTTTTGGTCATTACACATATCCCCGAAATTCTACCCACTTTCGAGAAAAAAATTCAGTGGGGGCGGAACTGTAAACGTTAATAACTTTTTAACGAAGCCTCCATGAACAAATTGGTATTCTTGATTTTCGTCTTTTTTGGGCCTCTAGAATCCCCCATTGAAATTTTTCCCGGGGGTGGTCTTACACCCTGTATAATAAAATATTTTTATACGCGCGTTTATCGCATTTCACGAGACGAGGAACGTTTAATTCGACGCGAAACTGCCTTCGGATTGTTGGTCGATCGTGCCGCAAAAAAATTCTCGCAGCGCAAAGGGTTAATTCCGTGTGAATTGGCCTTTATTCGCGGTCGTTGCGTCGAGCGAGGCACAGCAACAAAAACGAAGAGGAAAAGGTCGGGGAGGAGGTGGTACGGACGGAGAAGGAACCGAGGAGGAGGCTGGGGACACGGAAGAGAAGAGAAAACACGAGGCAGACGAAGAGACGAGAGGAAAGGGTCCGCGGTAGAAGTCTCTCCGCAAGGCCTCGCGGTTTCGACGTTGTGTTCCGAGAACCGATCGGCTCTCGAAACGCGAAAGACCAACAAAAGCGGGCCACGTGAAGTCGACATCGATCCTCTTCCACGCTGGATTTAAATGCAATGTACACGATCGAAATAGGCGCGTCAGTTTTCCCCACCAAACGCGACTGTTCCGGTCCGACTATCGATACCCCCACCCTCGGTTAATCGAGTGGGTCGAAGAGCAATCGATCTGCGACTTTCCTTATCGAATCGTCGTACGTAGTAAGAAAAAGAAATTTGTTCTCATGACGCAAAAATAGACGCGTGGGTACGTATAAAAAGATAGGTAACGGCAAGTGATATGAAACGTCTAGTTCGTTTACCGGCTCGGCCGCTTTTGTCAGCCATTCAAACGACCGGATACGCAGTAGACGTAAACACTAAATACATAGAATATGGAAATGAATGCAATGCTTGTGGAACAGGTCACGAAATTCTTTGGGCTGGTTCCGAGACACAGACCCGAATGAAGGAAAAAAAAAACGAAGCACACTCACGAAAAAAAAAAAAAAGAAAGAAATGGAATTACCATTCATACGCGTAGCGCTTGGGAAGCGCGAAAAATTATGCTTCGAATCTTTTATTTTCTCTTTCACCCTGTCCACTGGTGAATCGACGATATTGTCGAACAGATTACACGGCTCTTTGCCCGTGTATTGCTCGGCTCGCACCAGATGGCGTAATATCCTTTGACTCCGGATCACAATGGCGGCAAGATGCAAGGAAAGATGATTTCTCCCCTATACAGAAAATCTGCGCTCGCGTGATGCATCACGAGAAATACCTTCCTTCGTTTTCTCCTTATTTCCGACAATGCAAGCCGCGGCACGAATTACCGTACACGAACTTTCAAAACCGACGCTGCGAACTTGCACGTTCGTCAATCTTTCATACGTGGAACAATAAATGTAATATAAACGTGAATTGACGCTTTTGTTTTTCTCGATTAAGTTTTTTGGCGGGAAAGCTCACGAGGGTATACCTTGTACAGTCATAGTCTACGGTAGACGGATGGTACCTAACCTAACGGATGTCAGAAGCACCGAAACCCATTCCGCGCACGTATTACAAAAATTCCAGAAAAGGGGATAACCTACTGCCGTAGAATAAATACACGCCCTCTGGAATCGGACCGCCCGTGAACGTCTCGAAAATAAATAATAAGCTGTCGTCGTATAACACCGCGGCGCTAGGAGCAAGAATAAGACAAATTGGCCGTCTACGCGGTATGAAATTCCTCGTACGGTAGATCCGGTACGTAAGAGATGCCATATACGTCGGTAGAAGGCGCAGCGATACGTCCGAGAATGGATGCAGGTCGTTTCACGACGCAGACAGGTTTTTCCCTTTGATGTGCGCGGAGAGTCCGCCTTCCGGGTTCTCATTCGTTCCAGGACCGCGAGGCGTGCACCGTCGCGCCGTACTGACCTTAAACGATTGAGAATCTTCGGACCCGTGGCGCTGTTGGTATTCGTACGAGGAACACACGGCACCCCGTAATTTTGTTCGCATTAACGCGCTCTTCGAAAACCGCGAGTTACCGGCCGTATTGCGGTACTCGATGCACAGGACTCGAATACGCGGGACAGTAACTGGATAAAAAAAAAAACGCGTTAATTATCCTCTTCCTGGTACCGGATTTTTGGGAGGTTCTCGAACTCTGGCCAATAGATAGACGCGACTAATGATATAGAAGGTCAACGATTGAAAATTAAGAAGGGGAACCACCGCAATAAACTTTGCCACGGTTTCGATATTTTATCGCGTGTTGCTTTAAGTGTACGCACTAACCACCGAGTAATTAAGTCGACTGGCTGCGCGCGTTCCCTCGGGACATCACTTAGCTCTCGTTGCGAGCACTGAACGCTCACGGAGAGGCGCGTGTTAATTATCGAATTATAAAACACGTGTACACGTTAATGGGACGACGGCTTTGGCGAAGCAGATATGCATTTACGAATGGGTTACGGAGGGTGGACCGCGTAATTGTAACCCAGTCTCTTGACTTCATAAATATTGACCTTATCGAAAGCTGTTGCGAACGAAAAACGCATATAACTCGAAAGGGGATCGTGGAAAGTGGCATTCGATGTTTTATTACACTTTTAGAAAATGACTGTTTTCCGCTTTTCTGATACAAATACCCAAACATAATCCAACGATACCCAAATCGTACGCGGTAACATAACCTAACGATGACACGTGCGAATCGGTGGCCGGCAGACATTTTTATCAGTCCAATGGTGAGATTAAAGAACATCCTGTCGCGGGCCTTGTAGTTCGCACGACCGATTCGCGTGCTAGTGTGAGAGAAGACAAATAGAAGACATCTGCCACGTTCATAGAAACGAAACGAGACGAGACGAACCCTTCTCGTCTCTTTCAGCCGGCCGATGATACGTGCCGTTCAACGGCGTCCCCTCGACTGGCGAGACACCGAAGGAAAAAGAGACGGAATACACGCGCGGGAACGGTAACCAAGGCGACAAGGCGAGCGCGAACGAGGGAAGAGGACGAGAACATCGGCGGAAGAAAATCTAGGAAAAAATACCGCGGCCAAGGTGAAGGCAGAGGAGGCACGAAGAAAACAATGCGAGAAAAAAAAAAGATAGGCTCCAAGAGAGAAAGAAACGCTCGACGTTGCAGAAACTAAATCTAAAAATAGGAAAAAGGAACTGGGAGATTATACATATTTAGGTTAGATTGTAAGACAGCCTCGATTAAATCTGCACGCGTGGACACCTTTTCGACACCGAGAATAGGTTATGTTAGACAACGAAAATCGGAGGGAGAAAATCGCGAACGCGAGAAAAGACGGAGAAAACGTCAAGCGAGCGGAAACGGGGGATTGAAAGAAAACGCGTTCGAAAAAGAAAAAAGAGGAAGAGTTTACAAAAGGTGTAAAGAAACGAAAGAGAGTGAGGGGGGAACGGGAGACGAAGAAAGGAGGGGCGGGGGGGGTGGGAGGTAGGGGAAGAAAGAGAGAGTCAGGGTGAAGGAAGAAACGCAGCGCGAGGGCTGTGCACGAGGAAGGGAAACGTGTGTGGTATGTTTCCGAACGCACCGCGTGCGCTATGCGCGGCGTCTGTTTGTCCTTGCGTCCTGGCTCAACACGCCTTGGCAGTTGCCATGCGGGACACCGGGTCCGTGTGGGTTGACGTCATTCTATCTCCCGACAGGCAAGTTAATATTGATAAGTAGGAACGTCATATGCTCTGGAAGCCGGGACGGAGAGAGATGAGTTCGCAATGGGCCGAACGATTCGGTGGTGGTCGCGTCCGGGCGAATCGCGAATCACGAATCACGAATCACCATCGTTTGACCGTTTTCTATTAACCGATGTGAATTATAACCGAGCGTCGAAGGAAAGCAGGAGAACGTCGGGGATGCAGGTGGAGAGGTCTATTCAAATTACAGGAGGGGGAAAAATTTAATTTTAAATTTCGAAACGACCACAAAGTATTCGAACTGATAGAGAAATGAAATTAGAAAATAATTCGACGATATATACCGATTTTAGACGCAATTGTATTCGAACGATGAAACGCAATATGGGCGAAATGAGTTCGGGGCGGAGTGGGGGGATTAGCAAGGGTCACGTAGATTCTCGAACGCTTGAAAACTCGAAATGGATCAGGGGTGGACTCGTACCATCTGGACTCTTAATTTCAGGGGTCGAACCTAGACCACAATAAAGGGAAGAAATGTTAATGAACGCAGAGGTCATTCCGTTATTCCATTCTGCAGTTTTCGATTTACGATTAAAAGCATATGCTTTCACGTTTGTCAAGATGTAACAGTTATCGAACGTGTCTTTGTCGTTCGTGCCTGCGCACCATAGATGTCGTTAAATTCAATATACGGAATAAGGATATGTCCACTTTGTTCTGATTATTATTACAGGGCGCCATCGCGTATGAGTCTTGAGTGTCACTTTCCGATAGGTCAGAAACTACAAACATCGCAAATTATACTTGTAATAACCTGCGTTGAAACGTGTGTTATCTAAATCTCTAACTTTAATCTATATTAATATGTTAATACGTTAATGTATATTAACGATTTTCGTATATAGGGTGTTCGGCTAACCCTGGGAAAAATTTTAATGGGGGATTCTAGAGGCTAAAATAAAACGAAAATCAAGAATACCAATTTGTTGATGGAGGCTTCGTTAAAAAGTTATTAACAATTAAATTCAAAATTTTCAAATCATTCTAAAAAAATTATATTTAATTACAGGGGTCAATTACAATCATTTTTGGTGAATAGACATACCCCCGAAATCTTGCGCATTATCGAGAAAAAAATTCAGTACCGGCGGAATTTTTAACGTTAATAACTTTTTAACGAAGTCTCCATCAACAAATTGGTATTCTTGATTTTCATCTTATTTTGGTCCCTAGAATCACCCATTAAAATTTTTCCCTAGGTTGGCCGAACACCCTATATAGACAAGACATTGTAAATAGACACATACTGAGTGGCAAAATTGTGCCAATATTTATGCCTAGCACTGTGTATGTACTCTCTGAAGATATTGAACTATAGTAAAACATTATATCCTTCGTTTGATTACACGGTGTTATCGTTCTTTAATGCTGAGAAAATAAAATACCATTGATGATGTAATGTCGATCAACAAAAGATATAAATCTCACTACGACGATCACCGTGCTTACAAAAAACATACGCTTTATTCGTCTCGGTTATGGAACCATAAAGCGAGAAAGAGTTATACAGAAGACGTAGCTGGTGAAGGTATTTCGGGTCTTCGACAAAGTGTTAATAATGTAAGCGTTTGAACAAGCGTGAAGTTCCATTTGCGGCCGACTTTCCGGGAAGAACTTGTTAAGGAAGGAATTTATCGGTACGTTTCACGGGCCCTTGCCGCTTTGCTTTTACTGCAAAGCAAATATAGAGAAATGGTACGCGAGCTGATGGTACGTCGGAAGGGAGGATCCAGTTTGTGAGAATGTGTCTGCGGTTAATCACAAGCTTTCCAGGTCAGATACGCGACGTCTGTTAAACATTGACTCGCTGATACGGTTTTATTTCCCGTAGCTCAAGCGCCACCTTGACAACTAAGCAAACCAGATACGTACCAGGCGAATTTCGAATCAGGCTGGTTTTATCTCGCAATTTACGATGCGCTTCTGGTGTAGATACTCGCACGTTTCCCGTCAGTTATTCGAGAACTACCGATCGCTATTTGTCCAACGACTACGTTCGCTTTGACTTATCGAATTACACGGTAATTAATACCTGCTGATACGTTTCGTGTTTCTAAAAAGTATAGAAGTTCTAGTAGGTCCCTTTGAAAATAAAAATGGCCGTCGTATTCTCAAGATGTACAGGTTAACGCGACGCACGTATTCCGTTACGCTTTTCTCGCGCGTAACGCGGCGCCAGCATGGACACAGTACACTCGATTGTTTCTCTCGAATATTTTCTTTCGAAAAGAGAAAGCTGACCCTTTCGAGAAGAGTTCGCTTCGCGTTACCTTATACCTTTCTGGGTTACCGGATCCGCGAACGAGAAAGACGATATCGATGCAAAAACTTCGACAGCGCAGATAGTGGCTAACCTCGAAAATCGTTGCCGCAGAGCAGAGACTGTTACGCAGATTCTGACGCTACGAGACGTCGCCAATTAGCGTGCCAAACGTTTTGGACGAACAATAATTTACATTCGTATTTGATCGAACGCTTAGACCATTAATCAAGATTAAAATATTTCGAATTAATTCGAACGATACGCGTGTATCGGGAACAGACGCGACGGAATGTGTCTATCTTTTGTTGTCGCGTTGTATACGTATATTCTATGACCTAGGGTGAGAAACTTGGATAAATTGCGCTTTCTTCGCGCTGGCGTGTCGTGTAATACGAAGACAGACGGTATATACAAGGTGTTCGGCCAACCCTGGGAAAAATTTTAATGGGAGATTCTAGAGGCCAAAATAAGACGAAAATAAAGAATACCAATTTGTTGATGGAGGCTTCGTTAAAAAGTTATTAACATTTAAAGTTCCGCCCGTACTGAATTTTTTTCTGGAAAATGGGCAGGATTTCGGGGTTATGTCTGTTGACCAATAATGATTGTAATTGACCCCTGTAACTAAGTATAATTTTTTTAGAACGATTTGAAACTTTTCAATTTCGCCGAAAAATTCAGCTAATTAGATTTTCGGTAAGGAATTTTTTTCTCGAAAGTGCGTAAGATTTCGGGGGTATGCGTAATGACCAAAAACGATTGTAATCGACCCCCGCAACGAAAAATAATTTTTTTAGAACGATTTGAAAAATTTTTTTTTCGCCGAAAAATCTCATCACCTACTCGAATTTTTTTCTCGAAAGTGCATAGGATTTCGAAGGTATGCCTAATGACCAAAAATGATTGTAATTGACCCCCGCAGCCGAAAATAATTTTTCCAGAACGATTTGAAACTTTTGAATTTAATTGTTCATAACTTTTTAACGAAGCCTCAGTCAAGAAATTGATATTCTTGATTTTCGTCTTATTTTGGCCTCTAGAATCCCCCAATTGAAGTTTTTCCCATGGGTGGCCGAGCACCCTGTATATAACGCGTATGCGCGAGCGAGGGAAAAAACGGAAGCTGAAAAGAGAACAGACTACGCCAGTGACCGAAAGACGAAAAGAAAGACAAGGAAGGAATAACGCGGGGACCGGTGCATATTCTCTACGCATGCCACGTGTTTTACCACCTGCCTCGGCTAGGCGCTCGATAATGCAAAAAAATATACGCACGAAACGTTTAAATAGACGGCTACCGCGAGAACGTTTCCGCGGAACGACGGTGTCTCGTTATCAGAATTTCACGGACGTCCGCGACACGAACGCTGCCACGAACCGTTCCGTCGAACACGGCCACCGTGATTAACCAGTCTGTATATTTAACGTTCGAATATTCGTAAACTACTTCTGAATTTTACGAGCATCGAAGAGTCCCGCATACCTGTTACGCCGCGAATCGAGCGAGCGTCGAAACGTGTGGGAGAATAAGAACGTTACGAAAACTTGTACACGACGAAAACGAGTTTCTCGCGCAAACTGTTTGATTCTGCCGCCCGATGTTCGATCAGTTCGTGACCGGGGTTAAATACCTCTGAACGGAACGAGAAATCTCACCGAGGCGCAACGTTGACCTTCGATCGCTACGTATTGTACTTTTAATCGAAGCTCTATCCAACGACGTAATCGTAGCCTCGATTTAAATAACGTGACATAATCGGCAACGGTCGCAATTTATGTTTATCGTTGGAACGGCGACGAGCACAGATTAACGAGAAGCTCGGGGATCAAAGTTTACGAGAAAGAGAGAAGTATACTCACCTTTTTCTGCCAAACTGCATATCGTTCAATGGTGCATCGTTCGCTGAAGACCGCCCGGTCCAAGAATATAGTCACGAGTACGCGAACCACGAGTCGCCGAACTCGGCAACATCGATCGAATAACAAAGATTCGCAACCTCTAAGGGAGAGGACGTATCGAAGACTGTGTGTCAAAGCACGAATGCTTTTCGTGAACTGTCTGCCGACGCGAAGGACGCGACCCGTTGTCGGTCACGTTCCCTATGTCGTTTTTGTTTACACACAGTGCTTGACAGCAGAGACTTGGATCTCACGTCGACGAATTATGGGTCATTCGGTACGAATTCACATCGCAGGGTAATTTTTCACGCGAGAATTAGGGTTAATGGCCACGTTAACGACATCTGTTGAGAGGACATTGCACCATACCGTTCTACGCCGTACCGCAAAAATGAATTTTACAATTGCACATTTTTCAACTTAAAATTACAGATTCTAATCTAAATTTCGTTATTTCGCATTTCGATACTACCATTCGATATTATCTGATATTAAAATAGTCATCTGCGATATGTTACGTCGATAGACATTGCTCGATTCGTAATAACGTAATGTTTGTTGTTAATTATGATTTTTATTCGCGATAGTAGCTTTTCTGTACTTCTGTTCTTTCGTTGAGAACGTAATGTTCGCGATTGGACGATTCTTGTCCCGCATTCGAGCGAGGAAGTGTCGTCTGTCCAAGTTCCCGCGTAAAATTTGTTTTTGTTGAAACTATTTCTCCGTTTAGTGTCATCGAACAAACGAATATGAAATTTAGATGCAGAATGGTGAACGTTATCGCTATGCGAGATTTTACAAGTGAGTTTTGAGATCGATGTATAATTTCTAACCTTTATCAACGTGTCCTTCCACGAAGGATAATCTCGTATTTTGCAGTAACGACAAACATGTTTCGCAATTACGTCCTTTCACTAAAACGATTCGACGAGTATAAATTCAAACTTATTTACGTGCCTTATAAAACGCATTATTCGTATATCTTTTATTTGAGAGCTGTCGAGACAGCATACAAAATTCGAATTCTTTATTCCAGACGTTGTTAACATTATTTCACGATTAACGCGTCAATGCACCTTACGATTATCACCGAACGAATTATGCTTCAACGTCGGCGACGACCGATCGTCGATGGTGTGGGCGGAACTAAATCAACAACATTTCTTCACCGAATACATTATGAACGGCGTTACCGAGGAACAAAACGAAATTTATTTAAAATTCGATGCTACCATGTTGGCCAAGTCGTTGAATCCTCTGCGAGCGATCGCGAAAAGCGTAAAAATCAAATTGACGAACAAACGACAACCGTGTTTAACGTTGGAGATCGAATTGCCGTCGTTAAGTATAGAATCCCAACAATGTTTGCACGATGTACCAGTTAAGGTTATACCACGACGAGATTGGCCGGAATATCAAGCACCAAATATACCGGAATTTGACGTACGGAACAGTTTCGATAAAACACCCTATTTCCATTTTATTTACGTGTAATTTGAATTATATTTTCGTCGTTTTTAGATATCGGTGGACATGCCACAACTCAAGTACGTAAGAAGCATCGTGGAGAGAATGAAGAACATGAGCCCGCGATTAACGTTAAGCGCCGACAAGTGTGGTATGTTCGTGCTTGAAATCGATACGGATAGCGCGACGGTTTCCACGCACTTCCAGGACCTCCAAGTATGGAGTTGCAGTCAAAACGAGGACGTCGACAAAGTGTCGGCAACCGTAGATATTAAAAAATTTCATATGTTTTTGGCATGGGACATTGTGCATCCGGACGTTGTGAAATGTAACATACTTCAAGATAGAATGGTAAACTTGTACTTACAGTTGGCGGATTATCTTAAGATACAGTATTTCGTTCCCTCGATAGCTACCTGAGCGATTGTTTGTTACGATGTTATTCTTATATAATGTACATATTTTATTTTTTTACGCAACTCTCGCCGCGCGTTTCATTTCCCTTAACGCATAAAAACAAACAATACAGTTACAAAAATCGGGTGAATTAAAATTATTTATACGCTAAGTTGAAACTTTGTTCATTCTCTTGTTTGATGTTCTGATGCAGTTGATCGATTTGTTGTATCTTCTGATTGAGCAGGCTCGTTTGTTGGTGCAACCACTGCAAACTGTTCATGTGCGCGTTCAATATTTTGCCAATTTGAACGATCGGATCGCTGGAGTCTTGCGTACGATTAGCTTGATTCAAATGTTCGATGATTTCCTTCAAATCCTCCGACATACGTTTCAGTTGCGTGTCGAGATCCTCCGCTAAGCGATACGTGTACTCTCTTTCTGGATCGGAGACCGGAAGAGACGCCAATTCCTTCTCCAATGGTACCAAAAAGTCCTCTAATTCTTTTTGCTGGCCAACCTACGTGGAGTCATTAGATATTTAGGATACAAAGCTTACGAATCACATTCGCTTCAACGATATAGTAATAAGCTTACAACATAGTCCAATTCATGTTCCAATTGTTGCTGTTCGATCTTCACTCTTTCGACCTCTTGATTAAGGGCTACTATTTTTTCTCCATTGGATATAAGTAACTTATCCCAAGCATTAACTTGCGCAGCTTGGTTAACAAACACTTTCTCCTGTTCCTCTAATTCTAAAGTCCATTTGTTGATCGACTCTTCGAACGAGTTTATGGATGCTGGTGGATTCGCGCTTGCAGATGAACTAACACTATAATATATTACGTATTAATAGGAAAGCGAAACACACCTGTATTTAATCGAAAAATTATATATTTACGTGGTAGTCGTTCCTAATGATAATTGAGCACTCGAGGTCGTAAGACTCGGAGCAGCGGAAGTTTTGTTTAACGAGAATCCCGTGGCCGCAGAGGTTGTTCCCGTGGTGTTTAAAGAGAAACCTACGAAAGATGTTAGAATGGTTATGCAATTACGTTGGAATTACGTCGTATCGATGCAGTAATTGATACAAACATGAATACCTGTTGCCGACGTCGTCGTAGTCGATGTTGTTGTCGCGGTAGATGCTGCGCCGAGAGTAAATCCTGTTCCTGTTGTCATTGTATTTGGTGTACCAAACGTTAAACCCGTTGTTCCGGCGGACGAGGTGGCTTCGCCGCCTCCCAAGGAGAATCCGCTAGTGAGGGGCTTAGCTACGAAACCTGACGTAGGTACTGCCGCTGTTGTAGCTGCTGTAGAACTTCCTAAACTAAAACCTAGGGTACTTCCAGCTGGAGTCGCTGCTGAGAATCCTGTAGGTGCCACTGTACTAGTAGCACCAGGAGTTATGCCAGTACTTGCAACCGTACCGGTGCCAAAGGTCAAACCAGGCGTTTGCTGAGTCGTAGCAATCGAAGGAGCCACAGGTGGTGTTCCAAAACCAAATCCTGTACCTTGAGCAGTGGTTGTACTTAATCCGGTGCCAAACATGCTACCAGGTTTATTTTGCACAGGTGTCGACGTCTGCAAAAACCCTGTTGGTTTTCCTGCATCTCCAGCACCGGTTGCTCCAAACGTAAAAGCTGTTAGAAGCAGATACATCGTAATGTATGCATTTTTATTGTATGGGTACGATCAAAGAATAATCTTGCTTTTTGTTAGAAGGGATTTTCTTTCACAATTTTGTAGGTTATGACATCCTTATTTTCTTTGGTCACATATATGTATATATTACATATTTGTACGGGATCAAAAAATTGTACGAATCGTAGTAAAGCAACTGTATTTTCGATATTAAACAATATTCAAACTTACTTGTACTTGGAGAATTAGTCGCACAAGTAGTAATGGCCGGTTGTTTTGAAGCTTGGAATGTGAAACTCATTTTTGTTTTTTACGTGTATTGTAGCTGCACAGTAATGTATATTTAAATTATGGTCGAGCAACTTCCAAACACGTTAAATCTTTTTTTATAAGTTTTAGCTGTCATCCATCGTGTACCATGGTTTGACGTTTTGTAAATAAAAGAGAAAAATTAACCTTGTTGGTTACAGAGGTCTTCGAACACAAAATATACGTCCAACCAGCGTGATGTTAAGGTCGAACGACAAACTATTTTAAAACTCTGCGGTCACAACGTTTGTATTTAACCTATCTTCGATTAACTTGGCAATTGAAATCAAATCGTTCTAACAGCGTGTCCGCAAAACACGTTTCGCCGTTTCCAACAACCAATCCGCGAACCAGAAGCAGCGAACACAATCGATTGCAGCGCACTCTATTGGAGTACACTGCATTAACAAGATGGCATCATGGGGACGAGTAGTCCGTTGAAAACTACCTTCTAGCTTTCGAAATTTGTAAACGGTTTTCTACTTGCAACTAAATCTGTACACGTTGAAAATAAAATTTCAATATTAAACATGTGAACATAATCATTTTACGGTTGCGTCAAATTAACGATATAATCGACAACTTTTTAACCAACGCGTAATACACGGTACACTCGACCCGGTACGATTAAGAGGTTATAATAATCATTTCCTTGAACGAATAACTTTCATCTTTTATACTCTATAAAGGTGTGAATGAGCAAAAGTGTGTGCTGCAATAACTGCGACCGTCCAAATTGTAGTCGACTTTACACGAGCTAACCTTCATTCTGTACACGAATACAAGTCATTCAAATTTTTGTCATGGCGATGCATCATGATTGACGTTACATTTACAAGTTTCACGCGTGACATTAACATCTTACGATGAAAACACGCGTAATGGCTAAACGGTGTATACACACTCGCACCCAGAATGCGATCGCATATTTCTAGAACGTTTAACCGGCTCGGTGTCTAACGAGTCTCGCTCTGCACCGTCGACTGAAACGAAGTTTGTTCACGAAAGTTGAATGCTGCGACCCACGCGGGGGCTTTGCGTCACAGACGAGTCATTCGTACGGTTAATATTCATCTGCTCTTCGGCCGAAACGTTTGCAACGTTCTGTGCACGTTCTTAGTGAAAAGTGTTGTTCACGTACCTAAAACACGACGATGCACCCGTTAAGGCGCCAAAATTGTACCGTGGGCATCCGTTTCGATGCTGGATCGTAAAGACTCGTATAGCACCAAGAATAAACGAAACAGTTCGATCGAAACATCAATTGTGTCTCATATTAACTCTTGCATCAGTTCCGCGCGTTTGTCGCTTTCAACAGATTCATAAAACAAACGTCTCTTTCGCGTTTAGTCGTAGAGTGGAGATTGATAAGCAGAGACGTTTCTCGTTCATTTTTTTCTTAGAGCATGAATGACCCACTGCGATATCACGGTCGGTACGATAACTGACACGATACTTGCTTGTAATTGAAATTAACACATCCGTCCGCACGCTGTACAATTAAGCGTTTAAGTTTCTCCTCTATACCGTACTTAAAACATTGTCGCGCGTGAATCGTACGAAATCTCGTGTTTTTACCGTTCGTGATGTCTGGGCTGGTAAAATTATGCGCGTGCCTCTGTCTGCTACATGTCGTAAGCAGCTCAACATTGACTGCACCCCCGCAATCGGCAGTGGTGGTCGCGTTCGAGGATATCTACGATCTGTCCTTGTTAGCCAACACTTTGTCGGATCAAGGGATCGATGCCACGCTGATAATACCGGCGTCCAGCGAGATCGATCTCTACGAGACTTTGATAGACGTGGAAGTGCTGACGGTGGACGTTCGAGTCGAGGCAACCGCGTATCCCGAGAGCAAAGCGATTCAAGCTTGCGAAACGTTGCTGAAGGATAGTCAAATCGCGAAGAAGATACAGGAAATTCAACCTACGTTCGTCATATTTCCTGCACTCAGGTTAGTTTTCGTTTCTCGATCGAATTATCGTCGCGATTGAATACTAGTCATTTTATTCTTAATTTAATCGTAACGTCGAATAAGAGACCGTTATTCGAAGGTTACTTCCGGTAAACGAGCCACCTGTTGTTCCGTTCGGGAAATAAGAATCGAATTTTTTTTTTATTTTAGGCACGATGGCTGCTTGATACCGTGGACCAAGAGCATCGAGTCCATTCCAGTGATATGGACGCGCAACTCGGACGAGGAGGTGTACGCGTTCGAGTACACGGGCACGGCGTTGCCGATTCAGAGTGCCGGATTTTGGACGAGGCTGCGAACGAGTTTCTCAAGGAGGTCAATATTCTCCGCGGGTCGGGACGAGTACGCGGCGTATGCTCTCCGGATAGCGGGAAAATACTTGCCAGACACCGGTTACAATTTAGACAATCTTTACTCGGATGTTCGCCTCATACTGCGGGGCGCTGATGTCCTCCTGCGGTCGGACTTTGCCCCCCTCACGCAGCTGATAGTCGAGGTAAGCGGGATGGAAAAACGTTCGACCAGTGCGTCGTCATGTCTCCCTGGTAAAACGTTCTCCAACGTTCGATTTTGTTCGATCAGAGATAGGATATTTTACCTTCGCGATGCACGCGTTCACGCCCTTTGGTCGATGCTCTAATTGATTTAAAAAGGAACGTTGTTTCGTTGACAGTGTACAGGACGATTCAAAAGTCGAATGACGTGCGCATTTTGCGACTCCACTTTTGAATCGTTCTGTACAATTGAACGAGAGCAGGAACTTTACACGTTAATAACTTTTTAACGAAGCCTCCATCAACAAATTGGTATTCTTGATTTTCGTCTTATTCTGGCCTCTAGAATCCCCCATTGAAATTTTTCCCAGGGGAACATTCTATTTCTAATATTAAATAGAGATTCGTTTTATGATAAGAAAAAAATATTTTGTTCATAATATGAAATAAATATTATCTGTATATTAGGAAAAAATATTCTACTTCTAATATGAAATAGATATTTCCTGCATATTTAAAAAAGAATATTTGTTACTGAATATAAAATAAATATTGTATGTATATTCGAATATTAAAAAAAGATTGAATCTCTTTTTAATATCGTATGAATGTGTATACGATATTTTGTGCTACTAGGGGTTGGATTGCTTTCCCTAAAAAGTTGTAGAACGTTACTTTAATTACGCGTTACGTCGTAGGTCGGCTGTCACCATTGCAGAGGAGCACACCCGTTACAAGGGGACCTGCACAAGTCGTTGATCGAGTTTCGAATGGGGACGATCGTGGTGCTCCTGGACGAAAATTACAAGACGTTAATTAGAGAGTTGGCGCAAAAGTTGCCGCAAGGCAGGGATGGCCAAGCAGTCGTTTGGAAGAATATGAAGTGGCAGACCACGGACGCCGCGCAGCCAGAGAACCTTTTTGTTGTCGCGACGGTTGATCGGCAAGATCTGATAGGTAGGCGTATCTTGTGTAATTTCTGCAGGGAACACTGACAGGTTCCTAATAAACCTGACAATAATTATGCACTCATTAGGAAGATGATAGTGTTTGATTCGTTCAGATTTTGTACTCGCGTTCTAGTCTTTGTTCTGAAAGGTTCTACCTTGTTCTGTCGCAGGCTATAGCCGCACAAGAGTGGTGCTAAGTCACTGCACCGACTCGGAGCTCTTGGAGGCCGGGTTTCACGGATCACCGGTGATATGTTTCCCCAGGAATGCCTACGAGTCCAAGAACGCGGCTCGAGCGTTGCAGTTCGGTTTCGGGCGGTCCGTGGGTGATATCCATGGCATTTCTAGCGGGGAAATAGTAAGCACTGTGACCCAGATCCACGAGACGCCCGAGTACCGCGAGAACGCTCGACGGGTCTCTTTGGCCATCCGTGACAGAATAAATCCTTCGGTGGATAGGCTGATCTACTGGCTTGGCTACATGGCACGGACCAAAGACGGGAACCTAGAATTCCTCACGGCAGTTAAACCCGCGAGAACGCCCAACGAGGACCTCCAGTTTTTCCTTGGCCTGCTCGTGGGCAGCATTTTGGGGATTTCCGTGACCGTCTGCGGCACGCTGACGTGGTACCTCCTTGTTTCCAAACGATCCCAAAGATCGAAGGGAAGGTACAGGCGGTAAAAGATACCAAAATAAAAAGTAACATTTGCGCTGGTCGGTTCAGACATGTGCTTTCGATACGATCTTTAAACAATAAAATTAATTGAACTGAGAGTCATCGAATTACGGCCACTGTCGCGTGTATATCAGCGTGCACGTTTGAATAACCAATGGGAATGTTTCTAATTTCGTGACCGTGTACGAGCGACGCGTAAAGTAAATTTTTTTAATGATAAAATAAAATATTCACGGCTGGAACGACGGAATCCAGGGGGCTGGCGAATTACGGACACTTTTCGCATATGTATTTATATAAATGCACGTAGAGTACAGGTACATACAAATACAAATGTTACGAGCTAGGGTGTGTTTATCTCATTGCTAATGAAGAGATGTAACTATTACGAGAATACTTGATCGTTAAGTTGATTGATTGGAAAAGCTAGAAGTACAGTGTAGCGTTGTGTGGAAAATAAATTACAAATTTGTCAATACTGCGCTCTGTATGTCGTCGTCGTCGTCGCACGAGTGCTCGCTCGTGTGCGTTTATCGCTAGATCCTTAAATAACATACGGACGAATCGGTTACCTTAGTTTCACGGGCTCGACTCGTATCTTCGTTAAGGCCATGTTTCTCTTAGATCAGATCAGGCGTTTCAGTGTCGTTTCGAGCGATGACAATTGGGCGCCGGTATACAAACTCGCGTATCAGTGTTCGTCGATCATCGTCGGATCGTTGTAATAAAAAAAAAAAAACGATGCTCGTCGTAGAAAAACTCGTTTCGTTGCGAAGCGTTACAACGATAAGACGGTTATAAAATAAATCGATCTCCGTGTAAAAAAATTGATTGCCGCTTGTCTTTCATTAAGTGACACGTAAAAATCGCGTGCCGCGTGGTTGTATATAAAATGAAATTAAAATGGTCGACGGTGTATAAATGGATGAGAAATTCTCGTACGAAATTGGAAAACATACTTGCATGAGACACGTCCGTCGCCGCGGGCGATTTCGCGACACGATGAATTCGGACTTCGTAATTGACTAGACTGTGGCTTCGATCGGCTTGGCGTACGCGACGAAACAGTAGCTTCCTCCGCGCCCCTGATCGGGACTTAGGGACATTCCGACTTCGAATCGATTTTCTAGGAAATCAATATTTCTCTTTTTATGCGATCGTCGATCAAACTGATTCCTCGAAGGTAGCTGAGCGCTATTAATTTTAATAATCGACTAACGACGACTAAATTTCCAACTGCGTCGATCAATCGGTTTGAGAATAATTAGTCGGGACGCGGCGGTGAAAAAGATCGAGACCCCGTGGCTAATGGTGGGTCCGCGACTCTTTTCCAAGACACGGATACGAACAACCATCGGTACTCGCGGCGCCGCGGGAAACGCAGGAGCGATTACTCTTCGAAGCTCCGGTTTCGTCTTCTCTCGACGCAGCATTCGATGAACACGTAACATTGATCGATCGTGTGTATGCTTATCTATATACAGCGCGACAGTTGTGGACGTAAAATCTACAAAACGGTAAGAAGACAGTATGTACAGTCATTGGCAGTATTGTTCCCGATTCGAGCGAACCGAGACGAACTACGGGATAAAATACTCTCGCGTTAGAAAAATGCTAGCCAGCGTTTACTCATTCCCACTATGGTCCACAGTCTGCCAGTCCCCCCCTACCATCGCCACGCATTGTCGATTTTCTCGTCTTCAGCCAATAGCGCGCACAGTGCGTACGATGGTAGGGGAGTTGGTAGACTGTGAACCAGAGTGGGGATGTAAACACTGGGCTAGCCTTCTTCTCGCGCGAGGACAGTAAGCACCGCCGTATCTCTGCGCGGCCTCCTTTTTCCCTTTTCTTTTCTTTTCCTTTTCACTTCGAGTCGACGTGGACTCTCGCTCTCGTAGTCCGTCTCGTTCCTCGTAACTCGCATTGTTCGCCGGAACACGGCCGATATAGCGAGTCGTGTACAGTGGCGCGCGAAAGTATTCGAACGCTCGACAGCAAAAACTGCCACGAATAGGTTAGGTCGAATTTACAACCCTTCGCTTTGGACGATTATGTGGGACGATCGAAGCGAAGAAACGTAAATTTAGCTCTGTACATAATTAACACGTTCGCTGCCAAACCTAGAAGATTCTCTACGAGTCTTAAATCCCGTTTTCAGACATTTGGAAAGTTCATAACCTAAAATTTGTGAGCCTCGTTCAGTTTCTCCTCGCTATGGTAAATTAGAAATTCTTTTAGCTTCCAAGCGGAAAGTACTGTCGCCCATGTGTGGCAGTAAACGTGTCAAGGTTCCAGGGCCCGAAGGAAAATTTGTTAACGCTGGCAGTTACGAAACTTTTATCCTACGAGCTGCACGAAGGTCGCGAACAAACTTGTCGTAAGTTAGGACGGTGTTTCGTAAAGGATTATCTTTTTTTTTTAATTTAAGAAGAAAATTCGTGTAACTGTTTTTAATAAACGAGCGTGGGCGCGCGGAATACTTTTGCGCGGCACTGTAGTTGCTCCATATTTAGGTGAAGACAAGGTGGTTCTACGCGCTAGAGAGCATTGGTATACAATGAGATACCTACACATCGTGGAGGTCTTTTACTTCGATATAAATAAGACTCTCGCGTCATACGCAAATGTGCGAGCACGAAACGGAAAAAAGAAGAATGGTCGTCGAGTGGCCTAATATCTCGCCTATGTTACTCTATTTCCATGCTCACGCTCAGCCGCTCGCTTATCCGGACACTCGATCTCGTCCACACGGAAACACACGCACGCTTCTCTTCTATCTTTCTCTCGCGTCAGCAAAAACCGCAAATTATTAACATATTGAGTTTCAGTCGGGGGGGATAGAAAGACGGGCGTGCCGTGCACGTACAAATTCGCCATTTCCGCGTCACAAAAGGGAGAACGAACGGTCGGCGCTGAGAATTCCTTTCAGAAAAAGGCTCCAGCCTCGCCGCCTCTCGAGTCGTATTAATAACGCGACGCACGATTTCGCGTTCCAACGTGCTCTAAATCGAATCCAATTCCTGTTACGCGTTCGATCAATTTTCCGGTTTCTTTTCGGGGGAGGGCGACCTCTTGGCGATTGGAGCAGAGTTCGTCGTCGATCCTCAACATGTTAACATTTACGTAAATAATGGTGCACCTGAGAGCCAGACTAGCATAATAAGCCACGTAACTGCAACTTCACAGACATATTGTACTTGCTATTATGATATTAATACTGAAACAATTCGACACAGTTTTGCGGGGGGATTTTTACTTCGGAGGTCTCTGTACAGGGTGTCCTTGTTCGTCGTGACCACCCTGGACGTCTGTTTTTATCCTCGAACCGGAGGGGAAAAGCGGAAGAGTTCGAACGAGCGAACTTCTTCGTCGGGAGGGAAGCTTTTCAAGGTCATCGTTACAAACTTCAAGGTTGCTTCGACATGTTAATCAATTTTAAAAACTCTTTTCTTTAATTAAATTCTGTTTAAAGAGCGCCTACAGGTTTCTAAGAATTTCCTTCCGGAGCAGCGACGGCAAATCGAAGAAACTCGCGTGTAAAATATTAGAATAAATTAATTAGCGGAATAAAATACAAAATATTCACAATTGTAATTACAGATTTTACGTTCGTTACCTGCAGCACGTAATCGTGTTTGAGAAGACCGTTAAACCGAGTCCTTATCCTCGTCGGATGGTTAAAAAGTAACCAGGCAGCATAGATGACTGAAACGTGCAATATTTTCTGGGACATCCAACTATACAAGATGCGGTTGAATATGTGGGGCGAGAAGTGATTCCTTATGAGAATGTTTTTCAAGATCACGACTAATCGATTGAAGTCTCTTACAAATAGTATTATTATAATTTTGATGCTTCTTTTCCTATTTCTTCGCGAGGAATCGCCTCCCGCCTTCTCGTTATTCGACCTCTGTCTTTGAATTGAAGAATTGACGAGTAACCTCGAAGAACCGGACCCGTCGATCGCGAAACGTCTCGTCGCGATACCTCTCGGCCCCGTCGTGAAAACAAACCAGCGTAGACATTTGGGGTGGTCAAGTTTGGGACCGCCCCGCAGAGCACAAACACACGTAGATATGTTAATCTAACCGTCTGAAAGCTACGCTTAAAGTCAACGTTGCCGAAGAGTGGACTTACGACACTCTGACTGTCAGGTACAGAATGTTCTAACGTAACGTGTCACACACTTTGTAGCCTCTCGCGGCGGTTTTACGGCCCCGCGACTGACCCCCCGTGAGAGCCAGCCAGGCCCGGCCATTTAAGGTCAAACTTAAAACAGCGTTGGTAGAAGCGCGGTCTACCCTTCGATCCCCCAGGCGACGGCCGTCAAGCTGGATCGTCGTCGTCGTCGCGGAGAATATCTGCCTGGACGCAGAGGGTCGTGAAGCACCTTTCGGTAGGCCGACCGGAATGCACGTGACCGCGCCTAATTGCAGACGTGCTCCTCCCGCGTGTGCCGGCATAGCTCGCACTTCACGTGACAACACCAGACGAACCGACACCCGCACTTCTCGGTCACGTCTCGGACTCTCGTCTGGTAGCCCCGGCCGCAGCACAGCAGTCTACATCCGTCCAGACCCATGGACGTTCGGTTGCATATCCTTCCTCTCGTGCCGGGTATACCGAGCCTGCAAACCACGGATTCCCACTTACTCAACGTTGCTACCAATCAAACTAATTCCTACGTTCATCCAATGCGATCAACCCTTTGGCGCACCAAAGTACAGCAATGATTTTTAAGATGGAGGCTTCAAGGAGATCTCCCCAGATGGGAGGCACAGAGACAGTCAACTTACGAATCACAACTGGGGGTCACCTTAACGCTAGATCTACCAAAGCAGTCAAAATGAGAAAAATTTACTCGCCTGTAGAACGGCAATCTGTGAACAGCTGCGTGCAAGCGAAGTGGTTCTCGACAGCTTTACAGTTTTCTGAGTGGGAACCACTATCACGCCGCGCGTAGCTGTATGCAGGTTGCAGTCTCACAGGCGCCAACTTCAAACGTTAATAACTCTATAACGAAGCTTCAATCAACAAATTGGTATTCTTGATTTTTGTTTTATTTTGGCCCCTAGAATAGGTGGTCGTTTCAATTTCTTTGGTACGAATGAATACACCGTAATTGTCGCCAGTTCTAGCATTAAGAATCATTGCTGTACCCGCGAAGATTCGAGGATCATGAAAGCAGGGAAGCCCCTGTTACGAGTAGAGGAGATATTTAGGAGTGGAATTTCTAAACGGCAGAGGATCGAAAGGACATCGTACGTGAGATTTTTCTCGCAGTAATCGGGACTGTCTTCGAGGTACACCAGGTCCGTTTTGTTCGGCCGTTTGAGATCGGGACGAGCGGGCCACAGCCTCGCCGCTCTTCTTCCGCCACGTTGCGCCAGTCGTACCAGGGCTGCGCCTTCGTGCAACGCCGCCAGTGCAGCACCGGCCACCCTAAACGTAGGCAATCTTCTCCAACAGACGCGCACGCTGCACGAGCCAGACATACCTACGGGGGCACGAAATTACGCTCGGATCAATTTCTATGAAAATATGAATGTCGATCGATAACATAACCCCGGCTACGCGCGTTCCAAGTACACAAGGAAAGTCCTACGGCAATTCTGCTGCGACCACTTTACAAGCCCAGCCGTCTATCTATCAATTTCAAACTCGAACAACATCCAAAGCACTTTTTACTCAACCAAAATTACCATCGACTTGGAGATTAAATTTTCTGAGCTTTGCATCTTCTAATATATGGAGTTCGCTAAATTCGACGTTCCGCATGCACCGACCTAACGCTCTGCTTACATGTAAGAATCGTAGCGTAACTTAAACGCTGTTGGAAACTCGAGTTATCGATCAACGTATAATACTTTCTCCCGGGTAAGTGGACCAAGCTTTTTAGATCCGTACGGGTTTGTGGAATGTATCCGTCCGTGGATCCTGTACGGATCGAGCAAGGGTAGACAAAGGGATAGATGATAATCCTAAGTCCTCGAGGCGGGCAGAATGAAAAATAAGACCGCGGACAGCGACCCGGCGGTTATCTGTGGAACGCATTAATGGCTCACCGTGACACTTGCACACGCGTTGCATTCTCGAGCGGACGGCACGCCTGCCAGCTTCGCTATCGTGCTTCCTCATCAGCTGGCCAGCCAGCCCTTTCGGTCCTTGCAGGACACCCTCCTTCACAGGCTCCTCGCCGCTGTCGGACCACTCTCGCGAAAACTTCTCACCGAAGTGGATGTCCTGTGGATGCACAAAGAACGGTCGCGTGATCTACGAGCCAACGACGCTTCAAGAATGCCCCAAACGGGACTTGAAAAGGCCCGAAAATAATTGTTACAGAGCCGTTGCAATCGTTAACGTTCTTACAACTGTTGTTTATTTGATTCCATTGGGGGGTTTAGGAAAATCTTAAACATCAAATTGCTTTTTAACGCCTCTGACGCTTCCCGACGAATTACCAAGATCTACGAGACCGGAACGATGCTCATTTTCCGATCGGTACGGTTGCAGGAATTCCGAGATCGCTATCGATAGGTATAAAGATCATTCTACCGCACCTGAACAGCGAAATGTACTTTGTTGACCGGGATTCGAGGCCCCGCCGAGAAGCGTTAAACGAGATCTCCCGGCTTAAGAGGATTTCCTAGTGAAAAAATGTGTTTTTTTTACGTTCTATGACAGTTTAGGGATTCGAAAGCGCGCCCTTGAAATGGTCAGTCGTGATTGGGAAACTCAGGGAAAATATGGTTTGTCTAATTCTTTTCTGTGACTAAAAATAACGAATGACGAATGATTCGAGGAGGAATATACGGGGTGTTCAATCACCCCTGGGAAATAATTTAATGGGGGATTCTAGAGGCCACAATAAGACGAAAATCAAGAATACCAATTTGTTGATCAAGGCTTCGTTAAATAGTCATTAACGTTTAAAGTTCCAATCGTAATGAATTTTTTTCTCGAAAATGCGCAAGATTTCGGGGGTATGTGTATTCACCAAAAATGATTGTAATTGACCCTTCTAACTAAAAATAATTTTTTCAGAACAATTTGAAATTTTTGAATTTAATTGTTAATAACTTTTTAACGAAGCCTCCATCAACAAGTTGGTATTCTTGATTTTCGTCTTATTTTGGCCTCTAGAAACCTGTATTAAAATTTTTCCCAGCTGTGGCCGAACACCCCGTATATTTTCATCCAAGAAAAACAAATTCAAGAGCCGGGCTCTGGGCGCGAGAGAGTTGGCAAACATCATTATCTGGAAAATCTGTCAGCGTGCCCGACCGTGACATTTGTCCCACGGGATCAGCCTCGTTAAGGAGTCTTCGTGGCAATGGTGGATACAGGAGGGGGTGGAAGGTTGCAGGAGCTTCAACCACCCCCACCTACTCATCAATTTTATTCGTAGACAAATGCTAAACAACCGTCCAAACTTTACTTTTTATCAAGAATTAAATAATTAGTATTCCGAACCATACATTTCAATTCCTGACTTATTTAAAGCAACAGTGGACATTTTCTAAAAGTTACTCTGTACAATTATGCAGATTAATAAATTATACAAATGGCTAAAGACGAAACAAGCCATTTTCCTCTTTCTGCCACGTGAGTTTCTCGGGCACATGTTGTGGTCTCCTTTTCTTCCCCCTTTCCACTCCCCACCTGGTTCACCATCTCTTCCGTGTTGTCTTTTCTCACGCTCTCTTCTTGTTCCTCCACACGCTCACCTTTCTTCTTTTTTCTCAGGTTTTTTTCTGGTCCTCCAGTCCTCGTTGGCCAATAGACCTATTTCTTCCACTCGAACTTTTCTCTACGTATTCCGTACATTTTCTGGCTGCGTTCCACCAAGAACACGAACCGATTTTCCATACAAAATACGATTCCTCGACGCGTTTCGATGAAATTATATCTTTCTTCTTACTTTCTACGTTATTTTTCATAATTTCTCCTTTCACCATCGCGTTTACTCTCCTTCTCAGATCTTTTCCACCGCCAAGTTCCTCGTCCCGTCGTCGTTTCACCTCCCCCGCGCGTGCACTGGGTATTTACGTTCGTGTGCATCGCTCACGTGCGAGTTGCGTGGCCGATATGTCCGGGCGGCGGGATGGGTGGGGTGGGCGGGTTGTTGCAACTTAACAAGCTTAGCTCCCTTAATCCCCTTGTAAGCTAGCAATGTCTACAAGGGGTCAGCCGTACGCATGAAATGCATCCGTTTACAGGACGAGCTTTGTCTTCGTCCAGGGTTAAGGTTTACGTCGACCGACCGTGGAGAGAGAGATCGAGACGACAAATTGGGGATGCCAACGCGGGGGCAGTGCTTCACCCCCCGTGTACACGCTTAAGAAGGTTGGCTAGGTGAAAACAAACCGGCAAGAATTACTTCGAATCTCGTTTCATTATTCCTTCTCTCTCCTACTTCTTCCCAACGTCCAAAGGGACGCCATCGTCTTTTTATACTATAATTGAATCTTAACCGTGCAAATTTTAGATCTGGCTTTCAGACCCTTACTTCAATTCTTCGTAAATAATACTAGAGAATTGTAAGAACTTCTTTTTGTTGTCCTTTTATACAATTGAACTTCAACCGTGAAAATATTAGATCTGACTGTGATCGATTCAATCGTACCCTCGCCAATTTTAATTCTTTATAAATAGTAAAAAATCGAACGAACTTTTTTCCCCCAATACCCGATACAATTTTTTCTCCGTTTTGGTTATAAGAGCGCCTGACGCGAGCACGTTAAAACGCAAAGCAGAAACGACGAGGGAAAAGCTTGTCTGGCATGAGCAGTTTCTGAGAAAAAGGTACTCGTGTCCGTTCTCTGTATCGGCGAGGGGTTGTCCTGTCCCCTTAACCCTGTATACGCGCAACGCAAAGAAACGGATACTGTTACGTCGTTCGGTTTTCCTTCCACCCCCTCCGCCAGCCGTGCCGAGGAAGGGTGAAAATAATCGTCGTTTGTCGACGGAACGGAATTTCATTAATTTCGCGACCGCGTAAGCACGGTTTTCCGCGACCAGTCCCGGAATTCAACGACCCGGATTGATTTATGATCGACGCCGCGAAGAAATTGATTAAGAATTCGCGCCTTCCGGTTACGAGCGCTCCCAGGTTTCCCTCGACGTTCGTCGCGAAATTGAAATCGCTGGCCCCGGAGAGGTTCCCGTCGCTGGTAATTGACCCGTCTGCGACTGTGGGCGTTTAATTAACAGCCGTTGCGTAAGAACTCCAAGAATTTCCGGAGGGAAACGTATCGGTTTCGTACGGCCAGATGCAGCCGTAAATCGGGGGTGGTTGTCCGTTGAAGGGTTTTAGAAACGACTGCAGAACGATGGGGGCGGTTTTTCGAATGCTTTTGCAATAGAAATAGGGTGGAAGACCTCATTACTGTCACCCGAGTAATCAACCCCCCCCACTACTGCACCTTCATTCCTTTTCTATTTGTTCTAATTAATGTGATCACTCAAATATTTTTATTTTTTATACCACTAGGACAAATTTTAATGGAAGATTCTAGAGGCCAAAATAAGACGAGAATCAAGAATACCAATTTGTTGATTGAGGTGTCTCACATTAGATTTTCAATTAGGAATTTTTTTCTAGAAAGTGAGTAAGATTTCGTGGGTATGTCTATTAACCAAAAATGATGACAATCGACCCCTGCAATCGAAAATAATTTTTCCAAAACGATTTGAAATTTTTGAATTTTGTCGAAAAATTTGTCCATCTTTCTGAATTTTTTTCTCGAAAATGCATAGGATTTTGGGGGTATGTGTAATGACAAAAAATGATTGAAATCGACCCCCGCAACCAAAAGTAATTTTTTTAGAACGATTTGAAATTTTTTTTTTCCGTCGAAAAATTTCACACCTACTGGAATTTTTTTCTCGAAAACGGTTAGGATTTCAAGGGTATGTCTATCCACCAAAAATGATTGTAATTGACCCCCGCAACCGAAAGTAATTTTTTTAGAGCGATTTGGAATTTTTGAATTTTGTCGAAAAATTTGTCCACCTTTCTGAATTTTTTTCTCGAAAATGCATAGGATTTTGGGGGTATGTGTAATGACAAAAAATGATTGAAATCGACCCCCGCAACCAAAAGTAATTTTTTTAGAACGATTTGAAATATTTTAATTTCGTCGAAAAATTTCACACATACTGGAATTTTTTTCTCGAAAACGGTTAGGATTTCAAGGGTATGTCTATCGACCAAAAATGATTGTAATTGACCCCCGCAACCGAAAGTAATTTTTTTAGAGCGATTTGAAATTTTTGAATTTTGTCGAAAAATTTGTCCATCTTTCTGAATTTTTTTCTCGAAAATGCATAGGATTTTGGGGGTATGTGTAATGACAAAAAATGATTGAAATTGACCCCCGCAACCAAAAGTAATTTTTTTAGAACGATTTGAAATTTTTTTTTTCCGTCGAAAAATTTCACACCTACTGGAATTTTTTTCTCGAAAACGGTTAGGATTTCAAGGGTATGTCTATCCACCAAAAATGATTGTAATTGACCCCCGCAACCAAAAGTAATTTTTCCAGAACGATTTGAAATTTTTTTTTTCCGTCGAAAAATTTTGTGGTCGGTATGGCAGTCAAATTGGGCCAAGAAAGTCCATAATGTGCAAGGTCTACTTGTCTACCTCGTCTCTGGTGAGAACCACTATGGAACACACGCAGCTGTTCGCAGGTGGCCTATCTACAGGCGTAATTTCCAACATTAACAACTTTTTAACGAAGTCTCCATCAATAAATTGGCATTCTTGATCTTCGTCTTATTTTGACCTCCAGAATCGCTGATTAAAATTTTCCCCCGGTCGAACACCCTGTATATTTTCAAACCTCCAAAATGGAAAGATAAACGCGAAAAAGTGCCGGAGATAAACCATGCGAATTCGAGTGGGAAAGGTGTTGCGGATCCTTTGCAAGAAATTTGCAAAGAAAGCGAAAAGAGAAACGCGTTTCACACTAGGAGACGTCCTTAATTAATAGCCGAGCGTCGGATCCAGGAAGGAGACGGTCGGAGGAAAGTAAGCCCCCGGTAAAGAAGAAAGTAATCCTAATTTACGGTCGGCAGTTAGTCGCGTCTTATTTTTCAAAGGACAAGGGAATACAAATAAAGGGTGAAATTACCTCGCTGCAGCCACCCCATTGCCAATTATTCGGGCGGCGTGTTCTGACCCGGTTGTCGCAGGAGCAATCGGTGAGTTCGCCCCTGGAACAGGCCCTTGTGACGCTGTAAGCAACTCCGGCTGCTGATATTGCATACACGAACGCTGCCTCGCGACTGTCTGCGAACATGCAACAGAATTTTTTCGCTGCGGAGAAGTTTTTTCATTTCACTTCCAAGGCTGCCCCGTCGCGATTACGCGAAACGACGAGCGCGCCATCTTCCTTTCTTTCCGTGGAATTAAATTTAATTAAAATTATCTCGGACTCGCGAGACGCGAGGGTACCCAATCTTGATAACGCAATTCGATGCGCACGATTTTATATTAAATTGAACACCGGGTTCGATTCGTGGGAATACGAGCCACAGGGGGGGAATTTAAATAAACGCGACGGTCACAACGTTATCTCGAGGCGAGCGTCGTTTGGTAAATTTTTAATCAACGGTTGGGATCGTTTCTAATATTTTTCAGTTTTATTTCCTTCGTTTCGAGAGTAATCGCGTTTTTAAGATTCGAGGCAAACGTTTTTTCAATATCAAAATAATTGCGTACGTTTACTGGGTACATGGAAACCCTCGTTGCGCAGTCGTTGGATGCTTGTTCGGTTATGGACAGCTGCGTTCACGCACTTGACCGGGTAATTGAAAAAGAAAGCGTATTAACGCGGAACACGTTAAATTGCAGCGATGCAGCCGAGTATATTTTCAGCTAGAAGTTAACGATTATTAAATATAATAAATCCGTGACTGCACCTGCGTTTAATTATTTCCTACATTTAATCGAGTAATTTCGTTAACGTAACCGCGGAAACTTTTAAGCGAATCGTTTCGAGTTTACGCAACATCTGCTCTTATCGAAGATATTTCGCCTCGAATCTGTCTTTTCTCGTCGGGTAGTCGTTCCGTGGTTGAGCTTTTACTTACTGACTAGCATCACGCCGCCGAAAACGTTCTCCGGATTTTCCGGGCTGATGGAACAATTCCATCTCGCTGATCTAAACTGGTGCTGACACTCCTCTATGGCCAATCTTGCGCCAGCGCTGACTGCCTGAAAGTAAACACCGTGAAAGGAAAACTGAATGGCAGCTAGTAGCCTACGAGCACCGGGGGTTTCCCCCTGTTAGCACGTTTTCATCGGCACGTCGAGAAACGGACGATACCGAACGTAGCACGCGTCATGGCGCGTCCACAATTACTGGCTCCGTGCATCTAATAGCAGATCGCGGTTTAATTGGATCGTGTGTCGGAAAGCAATTATAATATGTAATCAAGTTTCTACTAGCGGTACAATTATGCTAATGGAGTTATTTCGAGTCGACGTTATCTCGATCCATTAATATTAAGAGCAGCGTTCATTGTCAATTTGATAGCGACAACTTTTCTAGATGCCTCGAACAGATACCGTGGATCTAGTATTACCGACGACGCCTATCCTAGATGCCTGAAAGAGGATTCGAGAAAGAATATACTATTTCGTAACCCTAAAAAAGCGTTAGTGGATTTCGGTAGCCACGCATAACCTATCACAGACATTAAATCACTTGGCGTACATAACCTATCAAGCGTACCTACTCGAATTCATAATCCATCCTGCAGACAATCGTATCGACGGTCAATTTGTAACACGCACCTAATCGTATTTAACACATAATTTACAACACACGTCGAGTCGTGCGTCGCACATAACCTATTCCATGCGCCATTTCTGATCGTGCACTTAACACTTTTGCCACCGGTGGCGGTTTGAGCCTAACCTAGCGAGAATATATGCGCTTTTTCTTACGCGTACTTACTATATTGTTCACTTTCTGTTATTACAGGGTAATTGAATCTAGCATTTCTTTATTTTCTCCACAACTGATTAACAGATTACCTTACCGGTTGGTAAGCATTGGCGGCAGAAAGCCGATTAATAAGCTACCGGTCGGTAAAGTGTAAAAAGTCGGTTAACAGGCTATCGGTTGGTAAAGCGTTAACCTAACACGCCGATCAGATCGCACGATACGCTTAACCTATGACATCCACCGTACGTACCCGTAATCTATCTTCCATATACACACACACACAATCGGGAAAGACGAATACAAAACAGCTAGGAAAGCTGACGTAGAAGGTGCTGCGAAAGAACACCATTCCAAAGCGCCAAACACGGAACTGCATACATCGGTGGAGCATCCAGGAACGTCCGAACGAGGCATTCTCACGTTCTCGCGGAGGAACGAGGTCAATAAGATTCTGATTCCCGGTTTCCCGACGAAAGAAAGGAGGGAATCGTGGCCCGGGACAAGTTGAAATTTCAACGTCGACGCGACATAAATCGGCGGGGTCGCGTAGCGGTTCCCCGAGGATGTTCTTTCGTTCCCCCCACGCATATATCCGGTTCGATCGTTCGGATATTAAAGCTCTCGATGCTCCCCAGCGTCGGGGCGTTATGAATATTCATGGGCAGAGTCTTTTGTCGGTAACCCGGACTTGGAAAACCGAGACTGTCGGCGACGTTCAAAGGGATATCGGGGGTCCCGGGGCTCGAGTTTACCTAGGCACCGGTTTCTAGACGAGGCCCGCGAGCCCGGCCCTTCCATCGACAAGATTTGTGCATTAGGGAAAGGCAAACGCGATTTTCGGGACCGTCGACTCCGCGTTGCTTTCGTAAGCACACTAGCGCCAAAGACGAATTGCCAACGTAACACACTGTTCGACACAATGTCCCGGCCACAGTGACTTTCTTCATCAGTTTCAGCATCTAGAATCTACTAGCGTTGTCTCGAATTCTTTTCTCTATAATAAACGATTGTTCAAATTACATCCTGCTTTGTAATTACTAGATTTAAGTCCTACGGGGAATTTATTCGATCCACTAGATCGAAGTATTCCAAAAATTTCCCTAGTAAAGAACTAAGGATACGACTAGCGTATTAATAATCAATAAGAACTTTCCCTAGATCCTTTCACGGAAGAATGGACCGTGGAGAGTATCTACCGGAATCGTCGCTGGTTATTTAGCGAATCAGGGTGTCTCGAGTGGATGTATACCGTTCGCATAACCTCTTTACTCGGCGTCGCGAGAGATTTTGTATCAAGTATCGCGGAACGAAGTGGTTTCAAGGAGAATCTCGAAGCATGTAGGAAGTAGAAGTCATGTGGGTTTATGTAAATATGTTTCTGCGACAGAACACTTCGGACGAGTAATGTTTCTTTCTTGAGAGCAATTTGCGTTTATACCGTAGCGCTGAGCACTTCGGTCGAGTATTGATTTTGGATCAAGCAACACGAAGTGGTACAAGGAGAAACTTGATGCAAGTAGGAGGATCGGAATTGACTCTGTAGTTGGCGAGATCGCGCGACGCTGTGTTAGTGTCTCTTTATTACTTCTCGAGCACTATAGCGGGCCACCGCATTCTTGTCATCGATTCATTTGCGCTACCCATAAAGCGCGTTTGTGCCGCCATTTTTAACAGACTGTTGACTAGATAACTATCTGTGCTATTCGATACTCGCCATAAAATAAGTTTCTTTTACCTATCGAGCTTTGTTCCTCGGTGTACTAGAGCACTCGACAAATACATGGTGTTCGGCTACCCCTGGGAAAAATTTTAATGGAAGATTCTAGAGGCCAAAACAAGACGAAAATCAAGAGTATCAATTTGTTGATGGAGGCTTCGTCAAAAAGTTATTAACGTTTAAAGTTCCGTTCGTACTGAATTTTTTTCTCGAAAGTGCGTAGGATTTCGGGGATACGTGTAATGACCAAAAATGCTTGTAATTGACCCCTGTAATTAAATATAATTTTTTTAGAATGATTTGAAAATTTTTTTTTCCGTCGAAAAATTTCACACTTCGAATTTTTTTCTAGAAAGTGGGTAGGAATTCGGGGGTATGTGTAATGACCAAAAATGCTTGTAATTGACCCCTCTAACTAAAAATAATTTTTCCAGAACGATATGAAATTTTTGAGTTTAATTGTTAATAACTTCTTAACGAAGCCTCCATCAACAAATTGATATTCTTGATTTTCGTCTTATTTTGGCCTCCAGAATCCTCCATTAAAATTTTTCTCTGGAGTGGCCGAACACCCTGTATTTCTTTCCTTCTAAATTATAGGCCGGTCACCGGTGACCGCCACTTTCGAGGCGTTAAGAGGTTATGGCGCCCAAATTTTTTAAACGAAATCTTTACATATCCGTAAAAATACCGTGAAATAATGGTAAAATATCGACGTTGTTAGTTTTGGGGATAATTTAACGGACGATTTCAGACGGGGATCCCCCATTCTCGATCTGGGATCGCGGAATTCGCGACTTCAATTTCCCCGACAGCCGTGTGTCTCGAAAAAGGAGGTCGCGCAGGGTTCACTGAAGGCCCCGACTGTTGCAGAGCCGGAGTATTAAATATTGCACGCGCGGCAAACGAAAGCTACAACTCGAGCTTGGCATTCCGGGAGTTCTTTAGAATCGTGCGAATCCAGCCAGTGCCCTCGCACCGAGCCACCTTAAAGGGACGGTCAATTTTCCGTCGCGATCCGTGAATCGCTTTAACAACTCGAACGCGCAACGAGAATCCCTTTTCTTCGTATCCACCGACCATGTATACCTCTTGGATATTTAATATTTGTCCTTACGATGGACGCTATAGTTCCTAGAAATGCAATTCTAACACGTAGATATACAGGGTGTTCGGCTACCCATGGGAAACATTTTAACGGGGGATTCTAGAAGCCAAAATAAAACGAACATCAAGAATATAAATTTCTTGACTGAGGCTTTGTTAAAAAGTTATTAACGTTTGAAGTTCCGCCCGTTCTGAATTTTTTTCTCGAAAATGGGTAGGATTTCGGGGGTATGTGTAATGACCAAAAATGATTGTAATTGACCCCCACAGCTAACAATATTTTTTTCAGAACGATTTGAAATATTTTAATTTCGTCGAAAAATTTCACACCTTCTCGAATTTTTTTCTAGGAAGTGGGTAGGATTTCGGAGGTATGTCTATTCACCAAAAATGATTGTAATTGACCCCCACAGCTAACAATATTTTTTTCAGAACGATTTGAAATATTTTAATTTCGTCGAAAAATTTCACACCTTCTCGAATTTTTTTCTAGGAAGTGGGTAGGATTTCGGGGGTATGTCTATTCACCAAAAATGATTGTAATTGACCCCCACAGGTAACAGTATTTTTTTCAGAACGATTTGAAATATTTTTATTTCGTCGAAAAATTTCACACCTTCTCGAATTTTTTTCTAGGAAGTGGATAGGATTTCGGGGGTATGTGTAATGACCAAAAATGATTGTAATTGACCCCCACAGCTAACAATATTTTTTTCAGACCGCTTTGAAATATTTTTATTTCGTCGAAAAATTTCACACCTTCTCGGATTTTTTTCTAGGAAGTGGGTAGGATTTCGGGGGTATGTGTAATGACCAAAAATGATTGTAATTGACCCCCACAGCTAACAATATTTTTTTCAGAACGATTTGAAATATTTTAATTTCGTCGAAAAATTTCACACCTTCTCGAATTTTTTTCTAGGAAGTGGGTAGGATTTCGGGGGTATGTGTAATGACCAAAAATGATTGTAATTGACCCCCACAGCTAACAATATTTTTTTCAGAACGATTTGAAATATTTTAATTTCGTTGAAAAATTTCACACCTTCTCGAATTTTTTTCTAGGAAGTGGGTAGGATTTCGGGGGTATGTGTAATGACCAAAAATGATTGTAATTGACCCCCACAGCTAACAATATCTTTTTCAGAACGATTTGAAATATTTTAATTTCGTCGAAAAATTTCACACCTTCTCGAATTTTTTTCTAGGAAGTGGGTAGGATTTCGGGGGTATGTGTAATGACCAAAAATGATTGTAATTGACCCCCACAGCTAACAATATCTTTTTCAGAACGATTTGAAATATTTTAATTTCGTCGAAAAATTTCACACCTCGAATTTTTTTCTAGGAAGTGGGTAGGATTTCGGGGGTATGTCTATTCACCAAAAATGATTGTAATTGACCCCCACAGGTAACAGTATTTTTTTCAGAACGATTTGAAATTTTTTTTTTCGTCTTTAGGTACCTAATTAGATTTTCGGTAAGGAATTTTTTTCTCGAAAATGCGTAGGATTTTGAGGGTATGTGTAATGACCAAAAGTGATTGTAATTGACCCCCACTCCCAAAAATAATTTTTCCAGAACGATTTGAAATTTTTGAATTTAATTGTTAATAACTTTTCAACGAAGCCTCAATCAACAAATTGATATTCTTGATTTTCATCTTATTTTGGTCTCTAGTATATCCCATTAAAATTTTTTCGAGGGGTGGTCGAACTGTATTTCGACGAACGAAAAAAAATGTAACCTTTTCTTTTAGAAATACGAACCTAAACGTTGCAAGTGAATAATAATTCCACGCGGAAAAATGGATTTCTTTCACGATTGTGTCCACGAAAGTATGGAAGCAAGGTATCCGGGAAACGAACAGTTCGCGGGATATTTCGAATCCCATAACACGTTTATGCTCTCTTCGTGGCGATGTCGAAACTTTCCAACGTCGTCGTAACACACATTTTACGACCTGTTTCTTTGCATTTTTCGTTAGAGAATTATACACTGAAACAATTTACTCGTGCTCTTCCGTGGCACAAAAATCCGAGGGATCCGCGTCGGACAAACTATGCCGAAGGAACAGTATAGGACAGGTATACTAGCAAGAGAAGCTCGAAACGTGAAATATCGCGCGAGTTATGCATTCTTCGAATACCTCGTGCCAACACTCTCCCGAGCGTGGTATTTAAAAATCGATTTACATCGAGTTATAGAGTCCTAGTAACCTTATCGACGCCGTTGCTCTTCTATGGATCGTGGGGACTTTTGTTTATCGGTGTGCCATAAATATTCCTATGCGTTTGATATACGGTTCGGACACGAGGAAATCACATAACGCGTCACGCTCTGATTTCAGCTAGGTTGGATATCTGATCGAAAAATATTTCTCTACGCTGTGAATTGTCCGTCGTAACGAAACCGAATTTTTAACAATCCCTTCGAAAAAGAGAATAACCCGTGTCTGAGATATTCTACGGCCGGGATGTTCCCTCGTCCAAGACGTACGACCTGTCTCTGTCGCGCGATTCACCCAGTATCGCGAAGGTATGCGCGGGAAAAGCTCATCGGGCGCATAAAGGGGAAGAAAAATGGAAACGATTCGTCGTCGTCGTCGTCGTCGAAGAAGAAGAAGAAGCGGCTTCGAGCGTTAAAGCGACCGCGCGGAGACTCGGCTCGAAAAATTACACCGACAAAGTTTATACGCCGACTCTCTCTCTCGTCTCGTTTCTCGTTCCTTCTTTCTCTCGCTCGCAGACACTCCTCTTCCCTTTCTCGCTCTCTCTCGCTCTCACTCTGTTGCTCTCTTTGTTGCTCCGAGGCGTAGGTCTCGTGAATCGAATTAGCCGCGTGCTTCCCCGGGCATTAATCCGAGAGGTTCTTCGGCCCCTGCCGCGAGGTAAATACCTGCAGGACGGGTGGCGAGCGGGAGCATATAGCCTGCTGCTTGGCGGTCAGGTGCACGCTCTTGCAGTTCTTTTCGGCGCTCGCCGGCCCGATCACACCCGCGCCGACGATCTGAGCCTGTCCATCGGCACCGCTGCTCTGACCCGATCCGCTATTCAGCCGCGGCTCCACGCCCAGGTACCTGAAACAATCCCGGAAGCAGCCCGTTATTATCCACCCTTCGACCATCTTGCAATCAACCCCCCCTACAAGATAAGATTAACGCTACAACTACCGACAATTATAGTGTATCTATTTCTACCAGAGAAACTCTTGTAGAAAATCACGGTGAATTTTCAAACATTCGGTCGAGCAGTTCTGCTGTTAACCCGTCACACGCTTCTACCTGCTAATGATTCTTAAGATGAACGTCGCTTCGGGGGTTTGTTTTCCGTACAGCGGAGGCTGCGTGCGGGAAAATGTCTTTTGTCGTGTTTTAAATATCGTCTTTCACTGTAGCACAGTAAAGAAAATGTGGAAGGATCGAGGCAGCATAGAAGAACGTCTATCATGCTTCATTGGGGGGTTCTTGGGAGGGATACAAACGTTCAATTTGCGAATCATTACCGTAGCGCAAAAGATGTGAAACTAAAATTACCAAACAATAAATATCGTGTGATTCGTAGTTGTGTAGCGTAAGTAACAGAGAAAGCGCGTCGAACGAAACGATCCCCGCGAAGCTCGATGAATTCACGGGTGGTCGGGGCCGATAGAAAGTCAAATGGCGGTTCGATTATCGAATTTATTTAATGCCAGCCGGATAATAAGCACCTGCGGTAGCAAAAACCCGTACTCTTCGTCTCCGTATCGACGGGCTGCGCGAAAATATTGGCCCCGATCGCCACCCCTCGGAGAGAGCTCGCTTCCTTGGCTTTTCTCCTGTCGTTGGTCGAACGGATACCAGTTCGCGGCTACACGGCTTCCCCGATCCCCCTCCCACGCCCCTCCGCCAACAGTCCCTTCGTTCCACTACGCCGCCATCGCTTACCCTAGCTTGCCCTTCGTCCTTTTCCCCTCTATAATTTTCACTCGAATACCTGCTCTAATTATAGGTGGTTCGTCACGCCGAAAGTTCCTTCTGCCCCGTGATCCTCGGTAGCCGAACGCGCTCCACGAACGAGCACCGTGTTTCGTTCTCGAAATATTTCGATACGAAACGCGGATCCGTCACCGATGCTCGCGACCTATTACTTATTCGTTTATTTAAACGTGAGAATTATTTCACATTTTTAGCGGCGGCTGAATAAATAGTCGTAGGAACAATATTTGAGTCGGGTTAGGTTAGGTTCTGTAGGAAAATGTTCCGAGCCCAATAAAAAAGGGGCGAGGAAACTAAACGCAATTTCCAATTGTCTCCTAAATTCGATGTGTTAAATTGTAGTTGGTGGTCCGAGTGGAATGATCGTCAGAGTCGACTATAAAAGGGATTCGAAACGAGTCGAGAGGCGCGCCATCCTCGTCCGCCTGTTACTAATCGGCGTCGTCGCTCTAAAAAGCGGCCGCATCATTTTATATTATTTTCGAAGAGGGGTCCGGACGGCAGCCATGTCCGGACATAGGTAGCGCCCGTTTAGGCGGTAAATCTTAATGAGAATCAAGGGTGTGGCCTTGGCTGTCTCGAAAACGATGATTGCAACCCCGTGGGCAACGCTTGGAACGATCGTCGCCCATCAACAACCTACACGTACGACACCCGGCGCTGTAGAAAGAAAGCGACCAGTCCCCCCTCCTCTAGATGGGCCCCCAAGATTCCTAATGCAAACTTGAACAGTTTTTAAACTGTTCTCGGCCGGGGACCCTTTCTTTCGACGCGTCGGACATTTTCGACTGACAATTCGCGACGTCTGTATCAGACCTGTACGGTTCACTCCCGTACAACGTCACTTTCGCATCCTCCATTGTTTCTAATTGCTGTGCGTTCCACTAAGAGAGTCTTTCCTGCACTAAATCCAGAAATAACAGTTTCAAAGAGCGTAAACAAAGGAACCACACGACGGGCAACGTTAACGTCGATATCTGCCACGGTTACGAGCTCGTTTTATGAAACCCAATCCGCCGACGAGACGCTGTTTACTAACACCTTTCGAGTAACACTGCGGTTTCAAAACAAACGAATGGGACTGCAGCCCGGAACGAGACGTCCTTCAACGCTACACCACGGCTCTAACCACGTTCTATGGAGGCTAATCCGTCGACGGTGGCACCGTTTCGCCCACAAAAGATTCGACTTGCACGGATCTCGGCGAGGATTGATACTCACCGGCGTTCAAAAGACGACACGGTGGACGCCGTTCCTCCGAGTCCGCCGTGATTTACCGCCGAAAGTCCGTTCTTTGGCGACGATACTCGATAACCCTGTTGTCGTTGTAGAATAAAACACAGTGTGTTTGGTGTGTAATGGTACACCACGAACTGTCAGAGATACCTAAGTTTCAAGATGGCGTCTAACGCAATTTGATTTATCGTCTTCCGACAGATGTCGCGATTGTTACGACTCTTACGTTTCGACGCTCGTAAGGTTGCCAGGATGACCGGATCTACGAATACGGTGACTCTTGGGGACTTTTCACCCTCTTTTGAAAGAGAAGCGAACTCGTGGTAGACGAAAGTCGATGGCGAAACGTTGAAAATACGCGTCTCGAGGTCGTCTTCAGCCGCGCCTCGCGATTATGGTCCTGTCCCGCGAGGAAATGGCGTGAGTCATCTAACGAGACCGAGTCGGCTATCAGGTACGGGCTTCGTGGCAGCGGCGTAGGACCGTTTATTATTTGTTTGCGACCGGGTCGGCTCTTCGACTTCGCTCTGACTCGTTCCTAGCTATTTCGGGGTTTGTTTGGCCACGGTTTACGGCTCTCTCTTCCGTGAGAGGGCCGTTTTACTAGCGCGTACATCCCCGGCTGCGATCCTCCTCGAGCCTGGGGGACAGCCCGGGTGTTATCTTGTGTACTTCCAACCGAATGTCGTGGCCCAGGGAACACCGAGGATTAGCCGCCATCGACGTCGGCCGTTCGCGACACACCGGTAGAACTTTTGCGCTGATCGTGCACGATTATCCCTTCCCCGGTGAACCGATGTTTACGATAGGGCTGAGCCTCTGGTCAAACGGCCGACTTTGCCCTGGCCCTGGCCACTAAACGCGTTGATTGCAATATTGCAATCAATACCGTATCGATGGAAAGGGTGACGAATGGTCGATCAACCTTTACGCGGCGCAAAGGCGTCGAGGGTTCAACGATTAAGTTGGTCAAGGTCGACCACGGATAGAGTAGAGGCGCACGATCAATTTTAATAATTTTACACGTGGCGCCAACAACAATTTTTTTATCATGCTACGCATATCATATTCGCATATTATTTTCAGCGGCTATGGTCACCGGTGACCTACGAGGCGCTGTAGACCGTTCTTGCGATGTATTTTACGAAATGTTTCAATGTAATGTATCGCGATATGCACAGATAATATATATGTATAGTTTTCATGTATTAATAAAATTATTTTTGTATGTTCTATGTGGCATTAATTTCTTCGAACCATTATAGTAACAATGGCGTTATTGAAAAATTTATCGGTATCCATATTTACTCTAATTATGTAGTTTTACTGTTGGCGCTGTAGCCGAGTCGAGTGCCGGTCACCGGTGACCCCCACGGCAGTGAACGTGTCGAACATGATCGAATAAATTGTACTACGTCCAGGGTAACCGAGGTCACCTAAGGTCAGCGAGCATCGTTAACGATGTCCCGTCACCGGAATCGAATCTTGGACGAATGAAACCGAGTAGCCCCCGCAGGAAGTCGACGGTCCCGCTAGATAAGGGGGGGTGGAGGAGGAGGAGGGCAGAAAGACACTCGAGCGCACTCGCGGAGGGCAAGACCTCGGGCAAGGGTAAGTCGAGACGGTTAGGGAATAAGGCGAACCGTGTCGTCGGCGAGGAAGATGGGAGAATGGAACGGAAACGGGAGAAAGAGGGACAAGTCGAAAGGGGAGGCAACGAGGGGAATAATAATTCGACAAAGCGCCCGGCGGGAAAGAAAGAAATCCATATTCAGAATCCGATGATGTATCCGGGGCCGCGGGAGGGCTCTCGGCTGGCTCTCCATTCAAAAGGGAGGAAAAGAAGACGGAAAAGGAGCCCAGATAGAAGGAGAGAGAGGGCTCCTTTGCCTTTATCATCGGCGAGACCGGCGACGATTATTATTATTATTATTATTATTAGGAGAGGTATCGCGTTGCCGTCATAACCACGTCGGCCCGCGGCTTTGTCCACGTGACAGCGATAGGGCCCATTTACGTCGAGAAACACTCACCGCCGACATCATAATGGGGGATAAATCCCCCGAAAGCCCACAATACGTCGTGCATCGTGGTATTAACCCGTAAGTAGGCAGATATACCGGTTCGACGTGCACACGCGCGTGTACCCATAGACGCGGCCGTTTTCGTTTTATGCCCACGCGCGTGTGCGTGTGGGTGGAGGAGGAGGCTCGCGCGAGTCGAGCCCAGCCCGCCACCCGAACGAAACTTCTGCCTCGTCCTAATTAGTATCGATTACCGAACCAACATACATATCCCTGTCCCCCTTCCCCCTCCCTCTCTCTCTTGCTACTTTTGCTCGTTTCGTCGCTGGCCACCCCTCTGGATCCGTCGAAGTCACCGACCAGAGGGGTGCTTTACCGGGGGCTGGGCGCAGATTGCGCGGAACGCGGCCCTCCAAGTTTCGACGCCGCCTAGACCAAGCCACTGTTCTCGAAGGATCCGTCCAAGGACCCATTCAACGCGCTCTTCCTTCCGGCCGATTAATTTCCGGATCCGTCCACGACTCGACCAAATTGAAATCTATCAAATTTTCTCTACTTTATGAGTATTTCATTTCAACGATTCACTATGCTCGAGGGGGGTTTGCTACCCTTGATCTACAGATCCGCAACCAAGTCGTATACAATCGACGAGGCGCACGGTTTCGTTGAGAGCTTCGTCGAAGTTCGCGATCTATTTGCGGCTATATCGCAGTTAAACGAATATGAAATTGAGAATGTTTTCGCAGGCCAGTGTTTCCCAAAACGTTGCAAGTTCTCGTCCGGCGAGAACTTAAATTTTAGCAAAAATAAACGCGAGACCATTTTTAAAGGGGGAAAATAAACGATAAATTCTTAAACAATCCCGGATACCAAGCTTCCTAGAGGAAAGTATAGGTCTACGCTACTACATATAAAAATGAAAAATTGTAACGATGCAAGAATAACGTACGAATATTTAAAATTTACTTCATTTCTCCCACCCCCCGTCGAATTTTCGAGCACAATTTTTGTCGAGAACGCTCGTTCGCGGAAACACAGTTTGGGAAACGCTGACACGGAGAATCGACGGGGGCTATTTATTTTTATTGCCGAGCCTCGTGGATGTTGATTGTACGAGGATCTGTGTATTCTGCTGGGCATCACTCGCTGAGACGTAACGATTGGACTGTTTGGAAGTGAAACAGGATTCTCTTGGCACACTGATTGCTACCGGAAGTACAAGATCGATCGAAAATTTAACTGTTTCTTACTCATAACAGTGTATGGAGGCATTTGCAAAATGGCATTGAAGCAGTGATATGTAAAATGGCATCCATCATATAATGGTACTCGTAAAATGGCAACTACATATTGGTCTCACGAAATGGTACTCGTAAAATGGTACTGAAACAATAGTACTATTTCCATCAATTTAATTAATTCCAACTTGTTTCGTTTGTCTCACCAGCGAGCAAGATTTTAAAGACGATTGTTTAACGAGTCATAGCGAGAGACGGGGGTACGAAAGACAGTGACTCTCCGGGAGACAAATAGAAAGACACGATAAACACTTCCCGCGCGATCCAACGGTGCCCGGGATCCATTTGGGAAACGATAAGAGGGATTTTGAGGGAACGCAGACGCGATAGGAGGGATTTTTGAGAGAATGCAGATCGAAATTGTCGTTGGTTGGAAAAGCCAGGCGCAAACAGCGGGTTAAGGCCGCTCGTAAAACGGCCCGCTATTTACCCACGTTCCTTTCGCAGCCCCGGCATTCGTAAACGAACTGGCAGACGCTTACGGACGAACAACCTATGCCAGACAACCTGACGATCGGTCGTTCTTTCGTCTCGTATCGTCTACGTTTACGCGAGGCCGACGAGTGACGTCGTCCTATCCCCGTCGTTGTCGTCGTCGTCAGACATTCCTTTTCGTCGCGTACCAACGAGGGGTCAAGACGGTGTATAACAGACGCGATACGTGTTACGGCGGATTCACAGTACCCTTCAGGCAATCGTCTGTTCAGACATTCATCAAAGGAACCGCCAGACGGAACGGCCGACTACCAGTGTGAATATAACCATGCAAAACCCATCGAGGAACGTTTCGACCGATGGTTGCGCGACGGATAACGTAAATCCGTCTTTACAACTTCTCTGACACGGTCGTTCGTACCGATATCCAATTACAGTTTTTCCAACGCCACCGACGGAAGAACGAACTTGTTGTTTCTGGGAGATCTGCGCCGCAAGATGGCCAACTCTTCGGAGCACCGGCCGATCAAGTGGCCCTCCGAGTGCTTCGAGGAAAATTGTCCCATTGTCTTAGCCGATGGAACCATCGTCGCGGCTACCGTTACGAGTTCCTAGAATCTTAAAGCGCACGAAACACTCTGTCGCCGAGCGAAACTTTATTTCAATCGTGCGACAATCGGGGATCAAAGTCGTCGAGGTTTCGCGCGACGATTTTATTGGGAAAATAAATTTCTATTATATTTCCGGAGTGTCTGAACCCTGGTTCGCGCAACGGAACGCGTTTCACGCAACAGTAAACAAGGAATGTCAACCGTCAACGAAGCCTGACCGTTCGAGAGAGATACTCGACCTAATGGTTCGGGCATAAATCATTCGACGACAATAAAATTTATCGCCGAATAGGTGTCTCTCGAAGGTTTCCGTAGATTGTACGAAAGGGTTCTAGAAATAATGGGAGCGTCATAAAAAGTTATCTGCTCTAAGGACGGATACCGGGCGTCTTATCTGTCGCGTACGCTTTCCGTGTTTGGTCTCTTTGGTCGTTTCTCGAAAAATGATGCTCTATCGCGTGGTCCGCGAGGTGTTCCCGGACGAACCGCCAATCATTCTGCGTTTTCAGGAGCCAACCGTCCCGGGAACGGAATTTCAAGGAATCCTTCGAAAATACAGGCCATTTCAAATTTAAATGTCTCGTTTGGAGGATGTATTGGTTCGAAGATCGGAGGTCTCCAAGTTGAAACAATCAGTTTTCCTCGTGGATTCGATATAGAAATAAAGAATGATGGGTAATTAGAATTTTGGTACGCGTGGTTTTCCAGGACTAGGTTCCACGGTATGGCGCAGAGAATTCGGCCAGTGATTTCAACGTGTTCGAGCCAGCAGAGGATCGAGCGCGGTCGCCACTCGATTTCCCAGTTCTCGCTAATTTCCTTACGGGAAAGACAAGCTTTGATGGCCTGGGCGCAGAATCTAACAAGATCGGCCGAGGAATTAGCGCTAACGAGATTAAAGATTTTTAGACTGTGCACGCGTAAAAGCCTGGTCGAGCAACAGAGCAGTTGATACACTTCGAAAACTATCATAGAAACTACCTAAATACACTGCCGTTCAAAAGCTATCGAATCGTTTTCGAAACTTTACTGTCTCAGTGTCCGTAGGATACCGTAATTATCACTCTCGTCCGATCTTTAATGGTATTGCGTAGAATGTGCATTCCTGCAATTTCTAAAGACCGTGCACCGCAGAGAATGTCTGACGAAACAGTTATACGGCTCTTTGCTATTCATCCTAATGCAATAGAAGCAGAGGTGGGTAAACTGTAATCACGTTATATTGATTTACGATCGAGATTACAATATAATTACCGTGAGTGCATAATCGTAAATCATCGATTAAATTACATTTTGCTCAATACCGAATCGACAATCCATTAACGCAATCTCGATACCTGGCTGTGCAATAACGAGCCAAGGAATATTAAGAATTCCCATTTTATAATTCGTTATCGTATACTGTTTTTTGAAAGAAACAAGTTTTACGGATGAAATCGAATAATTTGCGGTTTCCTCGCGACGAGTCGACCGAACTTTTGAGCGACGGTGTACATCGGAATCCGCTGTTCCTTTTTCTTTTTACTCCCATTCTGTTTCAAGCTCAGCAAGCCTAACGAATCGTAAGTTGCACGATAATCGATATGCGCGCGAGCAACCCGTTATTTCCTCCGTTCAGAGACATTATTCGTTTCCCTGCCTATTCAGACTCACTGTCCTTTGCGACACGGGTGCTTCAATGTCGACTGCGAACGATAAAACATTTCCGCGGTTGCGTAACACCGGATTTATTCGCGTGAAAGTCTCTTTCCCCGCCGAGCGACCGAACCCGTTGGATTCCGGAACCTTGAAAACAGTTCATTTCGAAGACGGTCGTTCGACATTTTCAATTTACTTTCGCTCGTAAACCACCCCTCTGTCCGCGTTCGTCAGTTTTTCGCTGAAAAAAGATTCCCAGTAATTACCTAAATAATCGACTACCTAATGGGAATCGGCCTCGGTAAGGTTTCAGAGAAAATTGGGGGACGGGGGAGAGGGCAGCCAGCGTACGAAAAAAATGAAAGAAAAGAAAGGGAAGAAAAGGCGGAAGGATTGCATCGCGACTGGGGGCTCGTCGATCGTAACGGAACCGATATATCGAGGGTCCTCCGGGGGGATCGACGGATCATTCTGGTTAAAACAAGGCCAATCTTAATTAGGGGATGCACCGACTACGGTCCCGCGGGTACCCTCGTTGTTTCCTTTTTTGCTCCTGGCGCTCATCGCCGTACGCGTCTCTCTATGCACGGCCAGTGAATCTGAAAGCACGTTGCCCCCCCTCGCGGAGCCCCTGGGATATCAAATAGAGTACCCTGTGTACCCGGGGTCTCCGAGTTTACGAGAATACCGTGTTCCTTGCAAATCGCGTACTCTCGCCGCCACGCACATATCCAAACCGCCCGCCACTTGCTCTCACGCGTAACCTTTCACCTTTCCTCGCGTTCGACATCTCGACCGCGACTTCGTCGTTCCTATCTTCGATCTCAGTCGCCGTTTCTCTTTCGACGTTCGAATGGGTAGCTCCTGTCCCTTGGAAAACCGACCATTCGCTAGTTTCTGCCATCTCAACACATTAACGACGGGGCATTTTTATTAAAACTTTACTATAGAATTTTTTCAACATGTGTATTTTTGTAATTAATATAGTTTATTAAAATTTTCAGAAGTTATACGTGGATAATAGAATGTTTTTCTTGCATTGTCGGAGGAATTATTAGAAAAACACACGTTTGTCGTAAAACGAGAATACTCGTCTTGGGCACGGATCCACCATTCTACTAATTGGAGGCTCAGTTTCTTCGATATCTTGCCCTTTTTTTTCTATTTAACACTAAATTTACGGCCATTGATACCTTTCATGTTGACGATTACCTAAAAATATTTCTTTTAATTAGAATATGTATTCAGGCCAATGCATCGATCAAATTCAACATAAGTTGTTGAAAAATAATATTTACGTGTTCTGCAATTTTAAATATGGAATCTGACATCCGTTAAATTGATGGCTTCCGTAAATCTAGCGTTAATTACTCGTGTATGAAACTTTCTGGTTCTACGCAAACTTTATACCTACTCTAAGGTGTAGAGTTCCCGCAGGAGAAAAGCGAGAGTATCTTTGTATAACAAACACCATGAGTTCGTAGAACCCATGGCCAAAACTAAAAGGAAACTCCAGACACGTGCAATCGTCACTGGAGATGATTTTTGTAACATAGTAAGACGGTGAGGAAATCCAACAATTTCTAACGAGGGATTTTCGAATCTTTTATCGATAATCGATCGTTGGACGTATCGCTTCGTCGCGTGCCAGAGGCAATACACACCGAGTACACTCCGAAAACAGAGGAGGACGAAGGAGGGGTGGTTGCTCTCCGATAATATACCAAAATGCAAATCGCAATATGCTAATGCAACCACCGACAACGTTTGTCTAACCGAGCGTTAAGATCCCGGCCAGGGCGCTCGCCTGGCTCCTTGTTTCACGCGTGAACGACGCTTAACCCTGCCGCAAAATCAACGCCTGAACCAACACGGACTGTTTTCGCCCACGATCCTACCACCAGACCCACCGTCGGACCGGGATCCCGTCAACGGATCCACGGGGATCGGTGCAAAACACCAGGGGTAAGGTTTGAATCCCGAATTTATGATACGGGGCCAGCGAGAGAGAACTGGCGCGAACTGTTTCGAGCTAATTTCTACGGGATCGACAACCTTACGGCCAAAAGGAGACATTATCCCTTTCATTAGTAAATACACTGAATTTTCAAACGAACTTGGTTTGGTAGCTTGCAAAAATTTGTTTAGATATCTGTTAACTCGGGAATTCTGATATTTTCGGGGCCTCGAGAGACACTGTAAGCTATAAATGAGATTTTATACGAAAGCATATGGAAGATCGACCGTTGTTCCGTTGTAAAAAAAATATAAAAGAGTACCTTCCCTGCAGTTCCCCGGGGATACCTCTTTTTTTTTACAATTGCCTCTTGCCAATAGTACGTCGAACTCCGATGAACCGTAATCTAAAAAGAAAGCTGCTAATAACCACGGAGAAATTAACTTGAAACACTTTGCACGCTCCAGATACTTTCTATCTGTCCGAAAAGGAAAGAGAGGAGGAGAAAACCAACGGCGAGCAAGAATGCTTTGCGCGTTTGTTAGAGTAGAAAGAATTAGAAGGCTTTTAAGAAATGAAAAATGCAGACGATTGGGAGATTTAAGTCTTTGAAGCACTGGGACAGCCGACAACACAACGAAGGGAAAAACGAAGCGTCTGCTCCGCTGCTCGCGGAACTTTATTTCTATAATAGTTTTCCTCGGCCGGGAATTATTTTACGTCGTCTATCGGGACTTAATGGATTGTAAAAAAAAACATTCGACGCTTTCGAAAATGTTTGTTCGCTCGAAATCGACCGGAAACATTTTATACTGATAAAAAAAAAAAGAGTCCAGCGTGCGTTATTCGCTTCGCTAAAACGTTGTTTTTCCCCTGGTGAAATAATATAAATTCTTTTCTTCCCTTTAAAATTTAAATCCCAGAATTAAAAAATTCTACTTGAATGGTACGTGATTTTTTTTTTTTACGAAACCAGTAAGGGTTTTTGTCGTTGTTTTTCCCCGATAAAATGGCGAAGAAAGTTTTGGGAGATCAATTCAGCTCGATTTCGCGACGGGGACGAGTAACTTGCATTGTTGACCGTCGAGGGCCCGGTTAGGCGAGCGTATTGTGTCAGGCTAAACAAAAATCACCGCGCAATCCCCTGTTGATTCGCTCGACTCCTTGTTTCACGCGTGAACGGTGCTTAACCCGCCGCGAGCGAGAGAGCCTGAACCAACAACAACAACGCGGTTGTGTTTTCGCGTTATTACTATACTCTCGTTGCGAGGCGTACTCTGTCGAAGTATAACAGATCGGGGCTTACGACAACACGGATAAAAAGGGACTCGTCCGACCGTGGCGCGTTATTGCCGTCAAAAACCGCGATAAACAACGCGAGATAATTTAATTGTAGTGCTCCCGACACGAGAGCCGAATTAAGTACAATGCTGGCCAAAAATTCGATTTTCATCGATAAATCCGTACGGATTTATTCGTTAATTTTTCGAAACTTTTGTCCAACAATGTGGAGCACAGTAAACATTTCGTGCAACGCGATATTCTGATGGAGTCGAGTAACATATTGGTAATGCATATTCGCGGAACGCGTTACGATTTTAATAATAGGGGGAGTTACCCTGAAACCGGACAGCAACGATATCTTTAAAGTGTGAAACGCTAGGCGATCGTTATTTCGCGCGAACAATAGTAGAGATGGAATAAACAATGACCAAGTTTCAGCCTAAATTATCAGTTGATTGTTGCTAGTGTATCGTACAAATTATAAACTACTATGATCTGTTCGAATTTTATAGCAAAGTTCAATCGAAGTTTCAGTTAACTATTCTAACAATATTATTATACAGGGTGTTCGACCACTCCTGGGAAAAATTTTACTTGGGGATTTTAGAGGCCAAAATAAGACGAAAATCAAGAATACCAATTTGATGATCGAGGCTTTGTTAAAAAATTATTAACGTTTAAAATTCCGCCCATAATGAATTTTTTTCTAGAAAATGCGCAAGATTTCGAGGGTATGTGTAATGACCAAAAATTATTGTAATTGACCCCTGCAACTAAAAATATTTTTTACAAAACGATTTGGAATTTTTTTTTTCCGTCGAAAAATTTCACACATTCTCGAATTTTTTTCTCGAAAGTGGGTAGAATTCCGGGGGTATGTCTAATGACCAACAATTATTGTAATTGACCCCTGCAACTAAAAATATTTTTTCCAGAACGTTTTGAAAGTTTTTTTTTTCGTCGAAAAATTTAGGCGCCAAATTAGATTTTCGGTAAGGAATTTTTTTCTCGATAGTGCGTAGGATTTCGAGGGTACGTATAATGACCAAAAATGATTGTAATTGACCCCCGCAACCGAAAATAATTTTTTTAGAACGATTTGAAATTTTTTAATTTTGTCGAAAATCTCAGCACCTACTTGAATTTTTTTCTCGAAAGTGAGTAGGATTTCGGGGGTATATGTAATGACCAAAAATGATTGTAATTGACCCCTGCAACTAAAAATATTTTTTCCAGAACGTTTTGAAATTTTTTTTTTTCGTCGAAAAATTTAGGCGCCAAATTAGATTTTCGGTAAGGAATTTTTTTCTCGATAGTGCGTAGGATTTCGAGGGTACGTATAATGACCAAAAATGATTGTAATTGACCCCCGCAACCGAAAATAATTTTTTTAGAACGATTTGAAATTTTTTAATTTTGTCGAAAATCTCAGCACCTACTTGAATTTTTTTCTCGAAAGTGAGTAGGATTTCGGGGGTATATGTAATGACCAAAAATGATTGTAATTGACCCCTGCAACTAAAAATATTTTTTCCAGAACGTTTTGAAATTTTTTTTTTTCGTCGAAAAATTTAGGCGCCAAATTAGATTTTCGGTAAGGAATTTTTTTCTCGATAGTGCATAGGATTTCGAGGGTACGTATAATGACCAAAAATGATTGTAATTAACCCCCGCAACCGAAAATAATTTTTTTAGAACGATTTGAAAAATTTTTTTTCGTCGAAAAACTTCAACACCTTCTCGAATTTTTTTCTCGAAAGTGGATAGGATTTCGGGGGTATATGTAATGACCAAAAATGATTGTAATTGACCCCCGCAGCTGAAAATAATTTTTTCAGAACGATTTGAAATTGTTGAATTTAATTGTTAATAACTTTTTAACGAAGCCTCCATCAACAAATTTGTATTCTTGATTTTCGTCTTATTTTGGCCTCTAGAATCCCTCATTAAAATTTTTCCCAAGGGTGGCCGAACACCCTGTATACCTATACCTAAGATACACCTTAACGTATTAAATAAAAAGTATAAAAATTCTACCATTATTGCCCTATCTATTCCAATAGAAATATTGAAACTTAAACGAAAGAAACGAATATTCTGAACCACTGTCCAAGTGATCGTCTGCTGAGACAAACACCGTGATACTCGCGAGCAACTCGAGCTCATTACGTCATCGTATGGTTTCTGTATACCGCATACTCGATTTGATAAATTTCTAATTTGTTCGTTTGTTACTTCGTACCCTGACCTCATCGACAGGAAGTTTATTCGTAGTTTTCGACCCATTTTACCAGGACTGATCCGCCCCCCGTCGTTTCTAACGGGACACCTTGTATGCAGAGAGAGAGAGAAAGAAAGACGGAGCGTTCGTCTAGAAACGAGTAGAGGAGTCGGGACGCGTGGGCGGCATAGCGGGTGTCGACGAGGCATCGGAAGCGCGATTTATCGCGCGCGCTCACCGCGAGGAAAGAGTCGTCCCGCTGGTGGTCGTTAATTCCTGTCGCACGTGTCCCGCCGCTTTGATCACGCGAGTATGCTAATTGCCGTCCGCCGCCCACTCGCCGCGGCGGATTGCCCGCGAACGGAGAGGACAGGCCGCGGTAAAGAAGAGCGAGCGCGATCGACGACGACCCGGGACCCCGGGAACACCAACAGATGGAAACGAGCACGGGAAAAAGACGAGACGAGGCTTTGACTCCGTCGAGTGGATGGCTTTGGACGCTCTCCACCGCGTCGTTCTACGCTGTTCGCGCATACCGCGACCCGAGACACCGAGTACATCGACGTCAAACGTGCTACGGGACTCGTCGTCTTCCGTCCGAGCTGTTTCTGTAGAGCTTTACCTCCGAACGGGCGTCCAGATCGACGACAAACGCGAACAAACGCGAGCAAACAACGTCAAACACGTTCGGGAATGTTCGTTCGTTTTTGTGGCGCCGTCCACAACGAAATGATGAATGTTATCGTTTGACCGGTGTTTGAAACGCATCCTAACTGGTTCGTACCACTACAATAATCTGGTCAAAATGTGTCTCGACCTCTTATCGAAGGGACAGGCGAACCGTTTATGTAGAGTTTTACCTCAGAACGTGCGTCCAGATCGACGACAAACGCGAGCAACGTCAAACACGTTCGCGATATATGGACCGTTCGTACTCGTGTCACCGTCCACACCAAACGAGCGTTATCGTTTGACCGGTGTTATGAGACGCATCCTAACTGGTTCCGTACAACCAGAGTGATCGTTCGTTCGTCCAATACGCAGAATCTGGACCGTATAAAACGCGCCTCGACCCCTTATCGAAGGGACAGGCGAACGATGCGTCTGAAAAGATATTCTCCGATGGAGGTCGACGACTCACACGCGTGAGTGGCCCGCCTAGGGAAGTAGCTCTTGGAATACTCGCAGTCAATGGGCCTCCGACCTCTTCTGATATTTCTGCGTCAGGTGTGGGAGGGAAATGGATCCGGTCGATCGAGGCACGTCGGGACTCGGATCTATTCGCGTACGTGCCGGAAAACATCGAAATTGCGATAATCGACGCTGTCTTAGACTTTCTGAACAAATTAACTCGTGACACGAAATAGAGAAAGGCTTCGATCGCGACCAAAGAGCCGCCGCTGATCGGTCCGACGAGCGTCCAGAGACGAAATGCTGGCAAGCCGGGCTACATGGGTGTTTATTTTGTCCCGCGCGCGGTCTTGGGCGTATTTGCTCGCGGAATACGTGCGCTCTCGTGTGGCTAAGAAGACAATTACGTCCGCGGAGCAAACGAGCCCGACCTGGCGGCACGCTTTGTGCGGCAGCCGCCTATTCGAGTTCCCCGAATTCACGAAACGATTCTGGAAGCGCGCGTGCACCGACTGCTCGCTCGGCGTCAGCGGGACGGAACACAGCCGGATTCGAGACGCACAACCCCATCGACGAAAACTGTAGTTTTATTTCACACGGGGCGCGAGCAAAAGAACACACCTTGGATCACAACAAACCGGGACCCTCCATCACCTCGAAGTACTCGTTTTCCGAGATACAGCGAAAAGAGCGTTTAATACTCGATGCACCATCATCGTGCGAACCTGTCCGACGTTTACGAAAATTACGGTTCATTACGCATTCTGCGATCGATTGCCGGTTATTATTTCGAAATGGCAAAATAGTTAGACGTTGCGCAGAGCTCTCCGAGCTCCCATAAACAGGCACTCGCGTATTGACACGCGATTAAATCGCACGATATATTTCACAATTTCTACATAATATTCTCAGGCGTGGTACAACCATGGAATTATCTTATTTTATAATCTTAACCCCCGTTTCGGTTAAAATTTCAGATCAACAACATTTTGCTCCACTTTAAAAAATTCCTGTTCGTTTTATAATTTCGTTTATTTTTCGTATAAATTCGCGCGTGAAAACTTTATCGCGCGTTTCTCGGTGGTTTCTTTCGCCCCGTGGGATCGTTTGTATCGTTTGTTACGAGCCACCGTGTGTAATCGAAGAAGTCTCTTCCGGGCCGGATCGTAAGTTCTCGGATGAAAAGTATCGTGGTTTTCGGGGACCGTCGCGACGCGGTTCAACGGTTCGAATTCATAAATATTCCGCGGGTAGACGCCGCGTTTCTTTCGATTTATACGTCAGTAAGGATCAAAGGGCGACCTGACGCTGAGAATAATCATCGGGCCGGCGAAAAAGACGTTCTACAGCCGCGACCTATAAATTTCGGACGAGCTGGCTCTTCCTCTGCTTGCTCCCGGGTATCGAAGAGAAAAATAGACGCCGCGACCTCGGGAACAAAGGCTACGAACGATTCGCGCCATCGTTGCTTTCCTGCGACATCAATGGCCGCCGTTTAGAAAGCTCTGTTGCGCGGAAAGTACAAAAAAAAAAAAACGATACACAGGGTGTTCGGCCATACCTGGGAAAAATTTTAATGGGCGATTCTAGAGACCAAAATATGACGAAAATCAAGAATACCAATTTCTCGATGGAGGCTTCGTTAAAAAGTTATTAACGTTTAAAGTTCCGTAAGTAATGAATTTTTTTCTCGGAAGTAGATAGGATTTCGGGGGTATGTCTATTCACCAAAAATGATTGTAATTGACCCCTGTAATTAAATATAATTTTTTTAGAATGATTTGAAACTTTTCAATACCGTCGAAAAATTTGTCTACCTACTCGAATTTTTTTCTTCATAATGGGTAGGATTTCGAGGGTATGTGTAATGACCAAAAATGATTGTAATTGACCTCTGTAATTAAATATAATTTTTTTAGAATGATTTAAAAAATTTTTTGTTCGCCGAAAAATTTCACCACCTACTCCCTTTCGATTTTTCTTAAAAATTCGTTTTTTATTTTTGATAAATTTGGTTGGCGCTGCATGAAAAAGTTATTTAGTACTTTTCGTAGGTAACCATGAGCTCTACTTTAGGAAAAAATTTCAACGAGATAGGTTTACTATTGTAGAAGTTATGGTCGTTTGAAAATTGGATCACTTTTATGGGGTTTTTCGCATTTTGCGGAGTTAAGGAGCAACTTTTCGAATATTTTTGCGATTTGTACATATTCTTCACTAAAATACGCGTAGTTTGCTTTTTTAAACATTAAAATCGTCCAATCCGTTCAGACACTGTATCAGATAGAAAATATTAATATTAATTATTAAATTATTACGAAATTTTGTATTTTGGGAAACGACAAAGTCCTACTCGTAAAATCCGGACAGAGATTGGCCACTGTGAACGCGAAAGTATCCGGTTACCGGAGCGGAAAGAAACTTTCGACAATGCTCGACAAAACTCTCGTAGATCGAATATCAATTTTCCCGTGGTTGAATGGCGCCGAGGGAGAACGGGGGATCGAAGCCCTAACTACCCCGCGGAGTTAATTCGTGTTTGTGTGCGAACCACGATGCATCGTGCCGCCGGGCTGCATAATAGTGTCCTGCATCAACAACGACGTTTACTTTGGCGCGATATACAAACAGATATATCTCCGCGCCGGGCTTCGTTCGCCGGATCATTTTACGCGTACGATATTTCCGCAAATTAACCCTCCGATGACGCTGTCCGACAGGCTGGAGACGCGAAAAGGGCTTGAAAAAATATTACGATCAAAAGTTTCGTTAGTATCTAGCAGAAAATTAAAAAAAAAATATCCTCTATCACAAAACTGGAGGCACCTGGGAAGAATTTTAATGGGAGATTCTGGAGACCAAACTAAGTCGAAAATGAAGAATACTAATTTGTTGATCGAGGCTTCGTTGAGAAGTTATTAACGTTTAATATTGTAGAACGGCAACCTGCGAACAGCTGTGTGCACACTATCGCCAATAAATGTTAATTACTTCTTAACGAGGCCTCGATCAACAAATTCGTATTCTTGATTTTCGTCTTATTTTGGTCTCCAGAATCTCCCATTAAAATTTTTCCCCAAGATGGTCGAACACCCCGTATAAATAACACCGTAAATTCTATAAATTTCCAATCAAACATAATTTATAAAGTGTTCCGTACCTCGAAGCGTTTCGTCGATACAGATTCGAGTCGCCATAAGCAATAATGGAGTTACGTAGTTTGTTCTCTTATCGCGGGGGCCACGGAAGAGTTAAGGGAGTTCGAAACAGACGCAACTAATAACGAACGATCCGAGGAGCGGAAGTGGAAATCCCCGGGAGGAGACGAGATATCCAATCGCCGTTTATCCTTCTTTACGGAAATCCGGTCTCGCGTAGGGCGTGCCCCTTTTAACCCCGAACTGGCAAAAGTCGGGGATCGTCTTGGCGCGAGAAACGATTCCGCGGGGCGTTCTCTTTTCCCGAGTTTCTTGGAAACGAGGACAGACTCCCGGTTGACGCGGCACCGGGAGTTTCGAAACGACGAGGGTACGTAAGGTGCACGGACCATTGAGCCCTGTCCTGGCCTCGGGAACCGGGCAAACTCTGATTAGGCTCTTTCGTTTTCTTATTGGAAAACTTTCGTCGCGGCTACGAAGGCACAACGGAAAAGGGAGAAATTCCATCTCGACTCAATTTGCCAGAAAATTCTTTATACTTTCTCCCAATTACCCCGATGTTTACCCTCTAAACTCGTCCTCCGAGTCTGTTTTCTTGTTCCCTCCTCCGGCAAGAAACGATCGACAACGGCTGCCCGGGAAATTTATATTATTAACCCTTCGCGGACCGGACGTTTCGCAGCACGAGAAGTCGGAGACGCGAGGAGAACCAAATTGCATCTCGAGATTACTTTATCCGATATAAACGTTCCAGGAACCGTTCTAATCACAATAAAGAAAAGTTTTTTAGGACGATAATTAGATTTTTTGACGAGTAAAATGATCGTACGGAAATTCGCGACAGAATGAAGTCACTGTCGAAACAGACTCCGCGTCGAATAAGAGTCCAAACGAGCGGAGGGTGAACACGGTAGTCCTCTATTCAGACACCTCCGGGCGCGACATCAAAGAAGGTTTCGAGAAATCCGTTTCGGCGTAACTGCGGACGCCCCTTAAAAATCATCGCTGAGAAGACGAGTATTAATACTAAACAACGTAAAAATCGATACTTCCCGTCCTCCAGACCGCCATTTTTATCGGAACACGAACCTTTCGTTTCGTACGAAATATAAATTCTCCAAATTCTTAAAGATTCGTCGTAGACGTGCCGAAAATAGTGAGAAATCGAGAAAACGGACACGTGAACGCTAAATTGTGTACACTAGTGTCGTAAAACTTTACGACGAGCAGAGCGTGTCATAAGAGCTCAAAGGGTTAAATGGTTAACTATAGGTGTGCTCTTCAGTTATGACAGGTTGGGTTTTGGCCGTCGTAAAGCGGATTACTGTGAATCTTTTTTACACGCGAGTCGTACGAAATTAACGATAGCACTTAATTTTAAAAATTGTTACACTGTTTTCCTTAATAGTAAAAAGAATTTTCCAGTCTACTTGGACAGCTACCCTAATGCTATTAAAACATTTTTCGGCTCGCGAGTTCGACGACCTCTTTTTCCCTCAGAAGCGTTAGGGTTCAGAGTAAGATTTCTTTCAACACGGACACCCGAGAGCCGACCTTACCAGTGACGAAGCAATTTCCAGCACGAATGCTCTTCCGCCTGTTCGCGTGAAATACCTCTTATTCTATATACCGATCCTCAAGAGTAAAAACTCTCGAGTGGACACCGGGTATCGAACATCCAAACTGCCCGGTCGAGGCGGTAATACCTGGTGTTCGTTCGAGAGTTTTGCTCTTGAGAGTCGTTATCGGGGATAAGAACTCCTCGACACGAGCAAGCGGAAGAGCCTTCGCGATGGAAGCTGTCTCGTCACCGGCGAGCCACCGCTATTGTGTGTCCGAGCAAGAGTCCTCACTCTTAATACTGGCTCCATTAGAGCAGTCGTGTCGGGGTTAAGGAGCAACTCTTCTTCACCAAAATACGCGTTGGTTGCATTTTTAAACATTAGAATCGTCCAATCGGTCGAGAAGTTATGATTTTTTAAACAAATGCATGAAATTTCGAGGCGACATTTCTGGCCTGAAATCTTATCTTCGGTAAGGAATTTTTTTCTCGAAACTGAGTAGGATTTTGAGGGTAGGTCTATTGACCAAAAATGATTGTAGTTGACCCCTGCAATTGAAAATAATTTTTCCAGAACGATTTCAAATTTTTTTTTTTCGTCGAAAAATTTCACACCTCGAATATTTTTCTCGAAAGTGAGTAGGATTTCGAGGGTATGTCTAATGACCAAAAATTATTGTATTTGATCCCTGCAATCAAAAATAATTTTTTTGGGACGATTTGAAATTTTTTAATTTTGTCGAAAAATTTCACACCTTCTCGAATTTTTTTCTCGAAAGTAGGTAAGATTTCGCTATTATGTCTGTTGACCAAAAATGATTGTAATTGACCCCTGTAACTAAATATAATTTTTTTAGTATGATTTGAAATTATCTTTTTTCGCCGATAAATTATAAGCAACCCCTGTCGATTTTTCTTAAAAATTTGACACTGTACCGAAATGTTGTTCAATAGTTTTTTGTGGGTGTCGGTGAGCTCAACTTCACAAATAAATTTCAACGAAATACTTTTACTATTGTATACCTCGTATGTGGCAAAACGTAAGTCGGGGTACGAGTGGACGAAATAGTTTGCGTGGTGCGCGTTGATCGAGGGAAAACGGGTGCAACCGGATGTGAGGCGCGCGCAACCGATGTGCGTGCCGGTGGCGGGCACGGTCGAGGCCAATCCCGGAGCTAGAAGAGACGCGCGGCGTTTTATGGTGAACGCGTTTTATTGCCCACGGCTGCCGCGTAGTCGGCGCGGCTTCAAAGGCCCGACCGGAACAGTAAAGGCTAGTTTAACGGTGCTAACAGCGACCGCAACGCGCCGAATGTATTACTATACCGTCCCGATCCCACTACTATTTCCTCCCTGCCTCCCCCCCGTCGACAACCTCCGTCTTCCACGCCTTCTTCGCCTCTTTTTCTCGCCCCGCGACTCCGGTCGGAGTCATCGCCGCCACCCGGGGGCCAATCCTCCGTCGATACCAGCCGATAATTTACGGGCCGAACCGGGTGGATTTAATTAAATTTTCTAGCCGCATAGGGGGGGGGGGGGGCAGCTGAGCGACGCCGGAAACCACCGCGTCGTGGAACCGGAATGGAACGAAGACGTATGCGACACCTTCCGAGGACGAGCGAACGAATCGTCGCGCGTGTATGGTTTCGACGCGAGTTAACGCCGCCATTAATCAGACCGCGATAAAATGTTTACGAACGGCTGCTGCTCGAGATCGATACGGGGCGAACGAAATTTTCGATTCCCTCGGATATCTACGTTTCGACTATTTACAAACAAGTGTAAGATATCAAAGATAGCGCACGCTGGCGACGAGAATAGTCGGGTTGATCTAGGATTCCGGATAAAACTCGGCCCGTAAATCGTTCGCGGGGCGAATTTTCTCGGAAACGGTGGGTCGCGCGAACAAATCTGCTTCCACGGTTTTCGCTCGTTTTTGTCGGGGGGGCCTGGGGTCGGTGTGGTACGGGTTCGGCTCGACGATGCTCGGAGAAGACGCATCGCGTCTATTAGCGGCGGTCGTCCGCGGTTACAAAGCGACGCAAGGATGCGACACGGCTCGCAACCGGGGTCCCCCGGTGCAGGAAGTGGCCACGGTGCTTATAAATAAGCACCATTTGCCCGCGCGGGCAGCCCAGAGACAGCGCGCGAGGATTAAAATTGATTTCGTGTTTATGAAATGTCGCGGATACCTTGGCACGATCTCCTCCGGGCTCTGGCGGTCACAGAAAGAGGACTTCCACCTTCCGAGAATAGACGTGATTTAACGGCGGCTTTAATGTGCGTCCTGGAACGCGGGATAGGTGCCGAGTGCTCGGTTACGGCTACGGATACGGCCTAGATGCGAATAAGATGTACGTCGGACTGAAAGAAATATAAGGGGGGGCGTTATAGAACCATAGGTCAAGACTTAACTGACTGACGGAACTCGCTAAAACGGACCTCGATGCTCGCAGAGAAACACGACTGAACCCCTCTTGCGAGCTACTGGACTCCGTCGAGTTATTTCCTCTCCTTATTATTAGATTTAATAAGGATTACACGATGAGTGAGGTATTAGAGTTATAAGTAAAATTTGAACTACGATAATAGTATTGTTTCCTAACAGTGTATATACAGGGTGGTCGACTCCTGGGAAAAATTTTAATGGGGGATTCTAGAGGCCAAAATAAGACGAAAATCAAGAATACTAATTTGTTCATTGAGGCTTCGTTAAAAAGTTATTAACGTTTAAAGTTCCATTCATACTGAATTTTTTTCTCGAAAATGCGCAAGATTTCGGGGGTATGTCTATTCACCAAAAATGATTGTAATTGATCCCCGCAGCTAACAATATTTTTTTCAGAACGATTTGAAATATTTTAATTTCGTCGAAAAATTTCACACCTTCTCGAATTTTTTTCTCGAAAGTGGGTAGGATTTCGGGGGTATGTCTATTCACCAAAAATGATCGTAATTGATCCCCGCAGCTAACAATATTTTTTTCAGAACGATTTGAAATATTTTAATTTCGTCGAAAAATTTCACACCTTCTCGATTTTTTTTCTAGAAAGTGGGTAGGATTTCGGGGGTATGTCTATTCACCAAAAATGATCGTAATTGACCCCCATAGCTAACAATATTTTTTTCAGAACGATTTGAAATATTTTAATTTCGTCGAAAAATTTCACACCTTCTCGAATTTTTTTCTCGAAAATGGGTAGGATTTCGAGGGTATGTCTATTCACCAAAAATGATTGTAATTGACCCCCATAGCTAACAATATTTTTTTCAGAACGATTTGAAATATTTTAATTTCGTCGAAAAATTTCACACCTCGAATTTTTTTCTCGAAAGTGGGTAGGATTTCGAGGGTATGTCTATTCACCAAAAATGATTGTAATTGACCCCCGCAACCGAAAATAATTTTTCCAGAACGATTTGAAATTTTTGAATTTAATTGTTAATAACTTTTTAACGAAGCCTCCATGAACAAATTGGTATTCTTGATTTTCGTCTTATTTTGGCCTCTAGAATCTCCTATTAAAATTTTTCCCAGGGATGCCCGAACGCTATACGAACAGAGGAGTCAGTCGAACGCTTGCGAGAGAGACAAGAGCGTAGCCCTCTATCGGCGAGTACGGGAAACGACGCCACAGTAACAAAACCGCAATTATCGAAACAATCAATCCAATCTGTTCTATAATATAATTTGAAAAGAGTAAAACGGTACCAGATAACTGCTATAACGTATGCGATAGTTTGATCGCCTGCTGAATCGTAAAAATATCGATGCACGAGCATTGGTCGCGGCCAGGGTAATAGAAAACGAACGAACTATGAAGTTTACGGTTAAGAAGGAACGACAGGAGTTAATGCAACGAGACGAGATGGTGGGACGGGTAAGTCAAGGTTAGGGTTCCGAGGAACGAGAGGAGGGCAAAGATGCTTGGCTTTGCGAAAAGAGAACAAGCAAGATCGCAGATCGCGGATGGTAGAAGGAATCCGAGGTGACGGAGGACGGCTTTCTGCTTCGAGAGTATTCACGCGACACGTATGTATTGCTATTTACCCAGAAAACGTTACGCGTTTTATCAAGTCTACGTCACTCGTGAAAAACATCGACAAATATATTTTCTCGAAATCGCTCGAGTACAGTTTATAATTTTCGAGGAACAGAAGATAAAATCGAGGGGCTTTGGATTTTCTGGGACATCCTAATATTAACGAACCCGCCATCCAGCGTCGCGTCACTCGAGCGCGCCGTTTTGGCGGGTGAACTTTATAAAACCGGCTGCCCGATATCGGAAATAGGCTCAGGGAACCGGCCGGGAGGCATTAGTTGAATTTTGGCGACCGCTTCGTATCCCCTCCATTTAACGATTCTCGATCGCGCGCGCGAGCTATTCAAGAGGCTGTCCAGCGGCCTCTCGCGTCACGAGAATTATCGGAATGGCGGACCCACCGGCGGAAGAGGGATATTTAAATCCACCCTCCGAATATTCCGGCTGCATTTCGCGGCGGATATACCCGAGAATTTTATCGGCTTTTTAATCCAGCGCGGGCGCGAACCATCGGGGAGAAATTATTATCGGGTCGCGACGAATACCTCGGCGGGTAATTGGAATCGTGCGTCCGGAATTATCGGGACTGAAATTTATAAACAAAGAACGTTGTTACAAGTTAAAACGTAGGATTGTTATTGTTGAGAATAAGCATTTTATTCATGTACTTTTAATGGAAAGTTTGTATCAGTGGTGCGGTCCCCTCCTTTGCTAAGGTCAGTATACCTCAGGAGGACACCTGTTTATGGCACCCGCTGAGCGTCTTGGTTTTTTTTCGAGCTCAGTCAGCTGAAAACCCTTAAACTGTGAACAGCATTTCTTTCCGTTTTTGTAAAACTGTTATACCCTATTTAAAATATATCTTGGATTAAACCTGCTGTTGTATTTATTTAGCAAATAAATATTCAACAGTTACAAAGTACAACTCAACTTTGACTCCAAACAAACCGCCACCTGACTTATTTAGAGAAGGCTTTTTATCAAACGTTTAGTATCTTAAATGGAAAAATACTCAATGTTTCGTTTCTTGCGTCCATTTAACCCGGAGGCTCTGACGAGCAGTAATCGAGGAACATCGAGACCGAAAACGATACGAAAGCTATTAGAGGACGAGCATCGACGTCTTGCAAAGATTCTGCCGGGGAAAAAGGAAGGGACAGAAAAGGAAGTCCAAGGAATGGGAGACAGGAACCGATGCGCGTAAAAGGGAGCGGAAAGGCCGTTGGTTTCGTGTCAATTTTGGCAATCGGGATTCCACGGACGGTCGTAAAGTCGTTTATCTGCGCTCCGACGATGACGAGCCTACACAGCAGGGTGGCGATTTTCGTCGCTTTTAAATGCCTTTCGGAACAAGCTCCGATAACCAGAAACCTAACAAAAATTCCTTTCTCGATGATCGATGTAATCGAGATTTTAAATCACGATCTTCTTCGAACAGGTTGAAACTTACAACTGCAAACAGATCGGGACACTCGCTCGTATCGTAATTGAAATTGACAGATCTCTTTAGACAGATAGAAACGTCCGAATATATCAAACTGTAAACTGACAGGGCCAATTTAGTCGGGAGTACGAATAACGTGCACGTAACAGGTCGCATCGGAACGACAGTATTGTCAATAGAGTGTCTTCGCGTGGTTGGCGCACCGCCAAGTGCAACGGTCGTCCTCCCCCCACGGTTATTAATCAATGTTATTTTCGCCTAACCGTGCACCCCTAAACGTAAATATTGAAAATTAATGAACGTTATCCCCGGATCCGTAATAATAACAATAACTCCGTGGACGAATTATCCCGCGACCATTGTCGCGAGGAGTCCTCTGGATTAATTTGTCTGCGTTCCATCGAGCGCCGAGAGGAGCTCGCCACCCTCTTCGGGAGCAATCTCGCCGAATCTGGCCGCGGTTTCTCGTTCCCTCGATTCCTTCCCATCTTCGTGTAGAAATATTCCGGTGCACAAACACACGCGAGGGAACCGGGGATCGAAGAACGTTGCGATCTGGCATCTGCCCCCCGATGCAGACGAGGAAAGTCAAGGAGACGCCGATGCACGGCCGCGTGCAATCTCAAGGAAGACTACTCGGCGCAATCTGCCTCGGAACTCCTCTCCTGGGAGGGAACGGGACCGACTTTCTTTTATGTTATCACGCCGAGCATCGGTTTTCGTCCGCGGGAACCGTGTTATCGGGAATTAAACGACTTCCCCCGATCGAGATCTTTCAACGGAAATTTCTGCGAAATAGTCGAGCGCTTGCGAGAGAGTCGAGAGCGTAGCCCCCTGGCGGCGAGACTCTAAATACGGATTCGATCGTTCGGAAACAATTCCAGGGCAGTCGACGCGTCAAATGGCGGGTGTCGTAAGGTCAGAAAGACGTTATCGGTGCCACTTTCACGGCTGTCGAGTTCCCGCGAGCGTCGCGATAAAATGGCGGAAGCAATTTCACGGTTAGGACGACGATAGATAAAATTCGGTAGACACGGGTTCCCCGAAAAATTGTAAAGTAGGCAAAGGAGCCTGTCGGGTGGGTGGAGGAGCGAGCCTCGCAACTTTTCTGGCAAGAAAGGATCGATCGATCGGCTCCGTCCGGTCGCTAGCTCGTTTTCTTTCGTTTCCCTCCCCCGTTTTCCCATCTATGCTCCGCCGGAGTTCCCCTTTCTCTTAGCGGGTCCTCCTCCTTTATCTTGCGCGCTTTATTCCGAGTTTCCGGTACCTCTCGCATCTCCGATAGATGAAATCGTTCCGTTCCCTGGGCGCTGATGCCGAGGACCGACCAAGGCAGCGGGACGGAGACAAGGCGGAAAGAGAGAGAAACCCGGGCACGGGGCAACGGAGAAGTTGGAGGAAGCCAATCTCAGAAATGAATATGACTCCTGCAAAATTCACAGAACAATCCGCGGGTCGCTGAATGGCGGCTTGTTTGTCTGTTTGTTTGCGCGCCTATTTCCGTTCTCGTTTATATGCACGCAGATCGCCGTCGAGCGTTGCTCGTTGGACCGCGTGGGCGGTCAACGTCGACCCTCGCGACCCCAAAGGATCCTGCTGGCCGACGAACGATTCGTTCGTGCGTCACTTTAAATAAGTCTATCGGCTCCTTCTTGGGAGAAGTTTTAAATGTTTAAATGGAACTTTTTTTACCGGAGCTCGACGGTGAATTTCACATTTAAATTCAAGTCGAAACGTCTCCGCTTTGGGTCGAGCCATCCTCGAAATAAAAGAGATCGAAGATAAATTCAACGGAGAAAAATCGGGATCCACGGTAGCGAAACAAAGGACTTTCCGGCCACGAGTCGCCGAGAGGGCTGCGTCGAGGCGAAAGAACAAGACGTACACGTGTATTACGTGCTCAAGAGCGCGATTCAACCATTGGAACACGCGAGATGACTCGATAAGAATAAACGAGATCGCGTGGTCAAAGGAAAGGACACGTTACCTCCGCGCTTTGTACCGTGTATACTCTCTCTCTCTCTCGGTCGAGCCGCGAAAGTTGGTAATACACGGGGGACGAAGAGAAGAGACACGATGGAGGGGGAGGATGTCGAACAGAGAATGGAGCAAGTGTCGCTTGCATCCGTGATTCGACTGTACAAAGCCCTGACACGCGCTAGATGCTGAGATAAACGAGATCCTTTGTCCCTGCATTTTCACTTTGGCGATGCTTCTTTTGAATAAACGGCAAAAGATGACTGCGAGGAAAAAAAAGGAGTCAAAGGCTGAGGGCACGATACCGAGCATTCTTGGCGATTTAACTTCGAGAAAATGTTATTTTCGTCGCCGGGAATCTCGAAGCGAAGGCGAAGACACGGTAGCCGCGACGCCCGTGCGGCCAACTCGAGGATACGTTGAACGATTCCCCGATTATCTTGAATCGAGGGCACTTCGAAGCGATGCGTCGCGAAACTGAATTTGGAAAAACATCGTTGCACGTAATAATATACTAACTTAAAAGGTATTAACTTAAAGGTATCGTAAAGCTTGACCGAGGTAGCTATAAATAATGTCAACTCAACCTCTAATCAGTTTGATACGTAGTCGAGCAAAATGATATACGATTACGATTACCATTTAATTGCCGTGTAATCATAATCGTAAATCACTAAACCGTGCAATTGCCGTGTAATATCGCGCAATTGCCTTGTTGCTACCATGTTATTACTCCGCGATTGTGATCGTAAATCGTTAATTTAATTTGCTTTCTCACGGGGGGTTTCGATGATCGATCGAAATAAAGTGTCTGTTAAATATCTGATAAACTATGCTAAAGTCGATATCAACCTTTCGGGGCTTTGCTGGCGGGGGACAGAAGCGATCTTACAGAGAGCCAATTTCGACGATCTTATACGGGATCTTTACTATCTATGGAGAGCAAATAGTTGGTGAATTCGGTTCGTTGAATCTGGTGTTAAAATTCCATAGCCGATGAACTAGCGCACGTAGGAAGCGCGCCAGGACACCGAGGTCTTTGTTGTTACACTTTTTATCCTGCGACATAATAGGCCCGGAGAAAGGAGAGCAACGGTATTCTCTTGGCCAGGATCTCGAGCGTGTCCCTTGTATTTTTTTTATTCTTTTCTTCTCCCTCGACTGCAAAAACCCGCGATACCGCACGAGCGCGTTTCTGCGAGCAGCGTGCACGTGTCCGAGGCAAACGATGCACGTGGAGGATTCGAGGAAATGTAAACAAAGCGTCGAGAGGTAACCGAGGTCGAAAGTTTCGCACGGGCGTCTCGCGTAGCAAGATCGAAAAACTGCTTGCAGGGGGGATCGACCGAGAGGGAAAGAAGGATAAGAAACCGAACGAACGGACCTGTTCTGTCCTCCGCTCGTACCTGATTTTCCCCGAGCAAACGAATCGCAACCAGTAATACTCTGGGCAAAAACAGAGGGGACGGAGAGGCCGGGGCACATCGTTCCAGCGTTTCCAGCATTCTACTCTCTGTGGATGTCAATGACAAGGAGACACGAGGGGGGAGGAAGGAGGAAGAGGCCGCAAGACTGGCGGATGAAAGCAAAGAAACAAATCGTAGGAAAGAATTCGTGACGGGAGGCGAGCTCCCTCGGGGGAATGCATCCTCTCTCGTTGCACGGATTCTCGTTCGCGAATCCGTCGACTACCGGTTTTTATTTTTCTTCAAATTTCTTTCCCTTTTTCCTCAATCGTGACTGAAATAAAATCGCGACTCTGGAATTTTACTGACCACTTCGATCTGAAATAATTAGGACGATTACTCGTGGCTTGAGTTCATAGTAAGGAGTTAGCCAGCTGCGTGGGCGCTTTTCTTGCGCCAACCCCCACCCACCATCGTTCCTCGCCCTTTCCAAGTCCACCACTTTTTCTTTTTCTTTCTTCATTCTTGACATAGTAAAGATGTTGTCAACGCACCCCCGCCACCACTCGTCTTCATTCTTTAACGCCCAGCACCACCACCACACCCTCGTTTCCTTTCTTCTTTATTCTTGACACAGTAGAGAGACGTTGTTCTCGCCTTTTCTTTGCCGTTTCACTTTCTACCTTGCGTGGCACTTTCTTTCTCGTCCGTTTTATTTCCCCTGCCCGACGAAACATAATCGTTGCTCCGTTTCACCGAGAGTCGTCGTTTACGGGAGGTTTGGTAGTTCCAGCGTTAATCTGGACCGCGATCGACGTGGAAACCGCGCGTCGATGTTGTCGATAAGAGGAAGAATAGTTTCGCGGGTAGAGATCGACCGTGTACGGACCCCCGATAGGCAGATCTTGGTTTCACCGATCGTCGAAAGTAGTCGTCGACCGTACGGGATAACAGGCTAGATAGCGACGTTGAACACGCAACATTAAACCGAACGGACAGCGAAAGTGTTGCTTCGTCGTTACACGGTCCGCCAGAGATAAGGTTACGCGCCACGATTTGATCCAATTCGAAACTGCTACAATGTCCCTCCTCGCGACGCGGTAACGACCTCGGGAAATCGCGTCCCCTGGAAAAACACTCGTCTGCGTCGCAGACAGATCGCGGTCGATACGAGTTATCTAAATTGTTATGAAACTATAAAATGGATCGCAGCGAGGCTGGCGCCGAGGCAAATTTCCCGATTCCCATTCGCGTCGTTTCCTTCTCTTATTATATTGTACAAGTTGGACGAACGCGATCGTAATTTTACAGTTGAGTGACTCTTCGACCGTACTCCACCGTGAGATACGTTGTATTTTTTATTGTAATAAAGTAATATACTTAACGCGCCTTAGGTTCTGCACTTTGGGGCTGTGTACTTCGTACTATTTAGAGATCACGTGACTGATTACATCGAGATTACATTTACGACTGAAAGACGTCACGGTTAGCCAGGTTTACGAGGAGACATTTGCATAAAAATACGAGCGAGAGAATCGGTGGACCGGACACGTGCAAGGAAACAATTTAAAGAAAAATGGAGGCAAGAAAGCTGCGGGTCGCTTCCGTATCCTTGGAGAGGATGTTGTTGTCCAAGTGAAGGGGGTACAGGTAGGCGGAAGTAGAGCCAGAGTCGAGATGCAATCGTGTACGAGGAGAGAGGGGAGGCAGGGTGGTAGAAAGGCTCTCTTGGCCGAGTGGAGCAGGAGGAAAACGAAGAAGCCACTCGCGCGGCTCCAGACACTTAAGGGGGAAATAGAATTTCGAGGCGAAACGTTCGTTCGCCCGCAGGAAGGTGCGCCCCGCGCGCGCACTTTTGGCGAGCAACTCGACGATGGTGGGGGAGAGAGACAGGCGACATAGAAAAGAATAAAAAAAAAAAGGAGAAAATAAAGAAAAAAAAAACAGAAAAAAGGTGGACTCGGTCTCGTAGAGCGAGCGATACAACTATGCTAGCTGGCGGCGATTGGTCGGCGGACTCAAAAAGGGTTGGATTTTCGAGAGAGCAGCGCGGCGTAAAGGGTGGAGCGCTCGAGGATACTCGAGAGCGCTCGAGCGTCCCGCGTAGCGACGTGTGTGCTACCCGATCTGGAGTAGCGCTGTCGGTCGTTGGCGGGGGAAGGGGGTGGGTGGGGGGCAGGAGGGGGTGGCACGAAAGGCGGGAGGGGGTGAAGGATGGAAGAGAGGGAGCACACGCGGCCGCACGCTCGGCTTTTCTCCGCTCGAGTGTACTTCTCTCGACGACGAGACCAGAGCGGAGCCGAGCGGGCCTCGAGCATGTTTCCCACAAGCTCGCTCGAAAGCTTGTTAGTGAGATTCGCCATTTTTTCCAGCCCCTCTCTCTCCCCCTCTTGCTTATAACCCTCCTCCTCTCCTTCCCCTACTTCTACGCGCGTACACCTCTTGTACACCGCCTCCTCGATCCGTGGCCCCCTTTTTGCGCAGCGAGAGGATCGCCGGAGGAGAAGTGGGGGGGTGCTCGCTCGACAAAAGGTCGACCACGAAAATCGAGCCACCGGGGGCAAATCAAGAGTACCTCTCCATTTCTTGCTCTCCTTTTTTTTTTTTTCCTTCGTTCGTTCCGGCGTTCTTCGTTTTCGGCTCCCTGCGAGGTCCGCTGCTCCCCCTTCGAGGCCTCCTCGTTCGTCTCTCGCGCACGTTACGCCCCAGTTACCGCGATTCGCCGTCCCTCTCCTCCCTTCCCCCCCGTCGATTTCGTACCGATTCTCCCGGTGACTACAATGCCGGGGAAAATGAAGAGCGGAACCCGAGGAGCCGGAGGGAAAAAGACGAACGCGGGGTGATTATTATTTTCCTTTTTTTTTCTTCTTTCCTTTCTCTTCCTCCGGCCGTTTCCTTTGCGTTTCTTCGTTCATGCTCGAGCCGAGTGCGTGCAAAGCGCGATCTCCCTCTCGGCGAGAGAGCGGCGCGCACCACCGCCGGGAACAACAAAGAGGACAGCTATCGGCAGCCGCGCATTCGATCGAAGCCTCCTTTTCCTCGAGTTCTCTTCGTTGCTCGTTCCCCGTTCCCTCCGTTCGACCGTGAGTCACGGGAACGAACCGAACGGAAATCACCTTGCCGCGCGCGCGAGAGAGAGAGAGAGAGAGAGAAGAGAAAAAAAGGAACGAAAATAAAGGAAGAGGAGAAAGAAGGGCCACCCCATACGCGTATACGCACCGCGTAATGGGCTCTACTCCGGGCAGCCTGCGGCCTACCTATATACCTACATGCATGCTCGACTAGCCGCCTATAGGGTCAGTCCGACATGGAAATGGTCAATTTGTCTGACGAATGTGCCTCCCCCTCCCCCTTGTTCCCTGCTATTCTTCACGGACCTTTGCGCGGGATCTTGCCGATAAATCGAGCCGCGTACATTCCGAGAAACGATTCGTATCCGGATCATTCGATGATTAAAAGATTTATGGGGGCCTCACCAATATACTCGCGACGCTCGATATCGCGTTTGTCAGAAATTTCGTGATTACGAAACAAATGTGTGAGTGTGCTGTTTGGAATGGCAGCCGCAGGGAAAAATTACGGGCTTCGAAATTAATGACACGTGGAACGAGATCGAGGTAAAAACTGAACCCGATTTCCTCCGTCCGAACGATGACGAATGGGGTTCTAGAGGAAGTTACGAAACACGGTGTCTATGGTCGAAATCCAACCGTGATCGAGACCGGAACGCGAACCGAATATAATTAGCGGACCAAAACCACCCAGCGGTGTATTTAACATTTGTCCGTGGCAATAGATTGCTAATGCTCGCTTACGTAATTGCGCGATGCATCAACGTAGAGGGGGAATCACCTTAAAGGCACGGACGTCCGACGCGAAATGGCCCGTATTAATTATCGCCGGTACGATACGCAGCTCGCCAAGGAAATAAAAATAGAGGCATGGAAAAACGAAGCAAATACAGAGTGGAAGCGAATAAGTAAATAGGCACGGGGCGAAATAATTGTACGTCATACGTGAAAGATTGTCTTTTATCCCTAAAGCGCGGGGAAAATAAATCTGCCGGTGAATATTTATGGACGCGTGCAGTCCAGCAGCGCCGCTTTTGGACGTGACCGCCTCACGATTCTTTTTCTATTCCTTTTTTTTTACCACCCCTACCCCTCGTTCAGCTCGCGGAACAGTGTTACTAATGCCGCTCGCGCGCCATGAATGATGTACAGGGCGAGCTGGACGCCAAAGGTACGATACGATTTTTCTTCGAGGAGAGATAATCTCATTTCGAGACGATTCCCAAATTAGACTTTGAAAATTCGAATCTTTACGAACACACATGGTCTCGAGACCATTCCAGAATGATTACAAAGGGGGTGAAATCAACGCGTTCACTTACAATTTAAACCTTTCTACTCCTACGTCGAGCGTGACTCTGTTTTTATCTCAGAAGCTCCCTTGTCGAGTCCAAACCAAAGAGATATACACTTGAAAATTACAAAATAGAACAATAGTGTAAATAAAACAGATGTTCAATCGAACTTGTTTGCCCTATTTTTTAGTTAACGTAAGTTTCAAATGAAACACTCGAAAGCGTTGGGAGCTGCTGATGACAAAATTGAAATATAATTCGGTGCCAAAGTATTTAAAAAGTGAAAATCGCGGCGTAGACACCGATACTCCGTAAATAATTCAATTCGCGCGTTTTTCGAGGCAGCCTCCGAAGTCGGGATCCCTCGAGTGTTTCGCCGAGAAAGGAACACGCACGGTCGCGCGAGAAAAGGAAGGATAAAAAAAAAATGGAAGAAGGAGGAAACGAACGACGACGACAAGGGGCTCTTCAAGCGCGGCCAAATAAATGCGTGCGCGGAATCGCGCGTCACATTCGCAACGACACGGAGCGGTTGTCGGTATCATTACACTCGGGAAGGAAGGAGGGTGTCTACTAACTTGTCCATTAATATTAAAGAACCGAGGTGCAGCCGCGCGAGGGGGTGAGTTACAGGACGCGGGCAGAATGCACAAGGATAGATTTAGCATCGCGAAACGCGTGTAACCGCGCGTGCGTGTCAATATACACGGGGTGTTTCGTAAAATCTGACCGCCAATTCTCCGACTCGCCGTAGAAAAATGGCCAAACTGAAGTCTGAATCGTTTCAAGACCGTAATTTTCAACTGAACAAATCGTTAGTAACATCGACATTAGCGAGAACAATGTTGGTTCCTGAGATAGAAGCTAGCAACACTTTGTTATAAATATTTTCGAAAAAAGAAACGTCTTCTATATGGGATCGTGTCAGCCATGACACTTTCTTAGACCGACTCTCTACAATAATTTGTAGCTTGTACAATTTTTGTTATTTTGCCTCGAAAATTTTTCCCACGGTTGGCCGAACACCCTGTATATCCACAGAATGCCAAAACGAAGCAGTCTGCGGTTTCCTTTCGAAAAAATGAATAAGAATGGAATTATCGTTACGACTCGAATTTATTCTATATTACTTTGCGTCGGTTGTACGGTCGAGTCTTTATCTTGATTCTCCGCTTATAAGGGTACACCCTGTATACGCGTGTCGGGCTCGAGCGCGGTTCGCGTCCCCGTTTAAATCGTAAATAAAGGCGCGGCGTTTTCGGAAAGTTACTATCGGGGTTGATTTTACGCGCGTCGCTTTATGAATCGTATTCCTTCGGGATATCGAAGGAGGGGGGTGGGTGGGTAGGGCCTCGACTGTGCCTACACGCTGGGAATACTCGCCGCGTTAATAACGACGATGACGATGTGGTTTATCGCGGACGAACCGTAGAACGATATCGATGAAGTTTACGCCGCATCTAATACTAGGGAGAACCACTACGTTCGCTAGCAATATCTGTCGAATAACTGTGCACTAAAGTACCGCGGTCTGCGACCGAGAATTGAAATTAAACGGCGCTCGTTCCCGTTGATTTCGACCACACGCGAGCGAAAACGCGAATAAAATACCGCGGTGGCCAAGATCTTTCTAATAACAAGATTATTCCGTTTTTTGGAATACGAAAAGCAAAGGACAGAGGATAAAAGTATCCGAAGCTTTGGTCCAGTTTAATTATAAACGAATGCAGCTTATTTCGAATTTTCCATCGGCGTTTTTCAAAGGTATTCGTTTCGAAAACATTGGTTCGAGGATGGCGGGGTTCGTTGGGCGAGGGGCGGAGAAAATCGTTGAGAGTCGACAATCCCGTGGCCTGACATAAATTAGTCGTGGGCCAAATCCCTGCCTAATCCATCATAAATAACTTCGTGCAGATGCGTGTATGCGGGGATTCCGTCCCCTAAATTATTTCGAAAAGATCGCGGCGGTCCACGTGCTCCACCCGTTCGCGTGTGGGTGAGTGCAACGCGCGCTCCTGTGCCTCGTCGAGTGCTTAACCACCTGCCAAATGTACGAGGATTCTTTAATCCCCCATTCACGATTTGTCTGTCTCTTCGTACTCGAAACGTTGAAAAATTCCCGCGGCGTTCCGTGCCTCGTTGGCCAATAAATTTCTTTTTGACGCTAACCCATACCTAACGTTTCAATTTCTCAATGTTTCCCATTAATACAGAGCCTTGGAGACGAGGTAAACACGAATCTAGCGGAGTTACGATGCGGGAGCGGTTAATTTACTTGAAAGCGGGATAGGTGGCGAATTTTGTCTTCGCCCAGTGCTAAATAAACATTTTGGTGCTTGAATCCGGGGTAAGACGACGTTCAACGTCCACAGCTTGCAAAGGAAGCGTTTACAGGACATTTTGTCGTGGGTGAAACGCGGTAGGTGGAGTCAGACGGTTCAGAAACATCACGAACACCCGACGTTATCAGGTCCAACGACTCATTGATACCAAGGCGTGTTTCCAGGTTGTTATTCCGGTCAGCTGACCGGTGAAATGTTTCATTGGCGATCATCGAACCGTGACAGGTGTACAAGTAGAGAGAACAACCTGGACACGTCGATATCGGTGCGTCTTTGAACGACTACGAGGTCGGTGAATCGTTGGAATGATATTATATTTCACGCGGACATTAGTCGCGGCCGAGGAGCATGATTAACGATCGTGGGAACGCACGGCCGTGAAAACGCTAAGACACCGGGAGTCGATTAGAAACTGTGCAGCCCCGGTGGTCACTGAACCGACGCAGGTGACACGATGGAAGGTGCATCTGTGGGCGTTTAGCCTTAGAGAATGGTTTCTATTTGGTTTCCGCTCGGTGGTGCTTCGCTGAATTTGTGTACAAGAAATAGTATCTCGACGAGTCGGCGATTCTCGACAAAAGCGTGAATCCTTAAAAGCACTCCCGGGCATTTAGGGTACGCTCACAACGATCTAGACGGATCAGAAAAATCTGGTTCGACGCTCTGGACGCGTACCAAGCGTTTGCCCCGAAGGGGACGCTTACTCGAGGGGTAGGAAAACGATATTTTTCACGTTGTAGGACGTAGACAACTCAAACATTCCTTTCTGTTGACGATAGTTAGTTAGAACAAGTGTCTTTCAAGCATTTGATCGTTAAATTGAATTACCTATCGTCCAGGAATCTTTGAAATCCAAATACGGCTACCGGAAAAGAGTGACCGATAGCAAAAGGCTCGCCGGAAATTTGTATAAATAGCATCGACTCGCGAGCCAAGTTCCAAGGAATTTGATATAAAGTCGCGGAGGTTGGTATTCGCAGAATGGTCGGTGGTAAACATATGCTGTTCATTAATTATTGCTTAGCGACATTGGCGGGATGGTTCTTTGACGATTATGTTCCCGAATATTTTGGGAACCGTTGCTACTTTGATCGCCAAGGTATCCCAAGCCAAGATCTCGAACTTATTTAAATAGCTGGAACGTTTCGACGTTTCTATTAACCTGTTTTAGCGTAAGATGCGTGATGGAATTCACGAGACAAAGAGAAAACAACGAGTCGGGGTGGTATAGCTTTCTTGGACACGACAACTCCAATTATTTAAGCGGAGAACCGTGACAGATGGGAGGATGATTTGACAGAAAACGAGGGAACAAATTGAGACGCGAAGCGGTCAAGATGGGAAATACAAAACGTCGATTGGTTCTGGAACGGGAAAAGGCCTGAGAAGACGATCCCAATCGATGCAAACGAGATGCTGACAGAGACGTAGTCGGTTCGCTTAAAATTGCGGCCAGGCACCGAGATGAAACGAAACGAAAAACGAGAGACCAACCGATCGGTGGCTATTAACGAGTAAAAGACGAAGAAGTTGGCTCGACGTTGTTCCAATTTTCGAATTTCTTCGGTATAATTTAGTAGGAAAACAATGTAAGTCTCTGTTCTCTACAGAGCCAACGGAGCGATCCGATATAACTAGGCACTATGTCTTCTTCCCTCTGCCCTAACTCGGCTATATTTTTCCTAAGACGAGCATAAAAAGTACCACGAGCTATCCGGAGTCGTAAAAATGTGGACTATTGCCGATCATAATTCCCCCTGCAAAGACGCCCTCTGCCCTTGGAAGAGAATAAGTCCGAATGGCCGTCTAGAGATTAAATAGGATTGTTTACCTTGGAACAAGAACGCTCGCTCGTCCATTTGGAAAGATATAATAAAATATCGTTCGAGATTTATTCGCGAGCGTAGATTCGAACCGAATGAAAATTGCAACGGATTTCTTTCGTCGAATATTCGAGCAACGTCGGAAGGTAGAGTCCGGTACGGCAAAAACAACGATAAATCACGAACTCGTAATTATCGCTCGGCAGCGAGCGCATTGACGAAGTCAATTCTCTCCCCTTTTCACCTGTTCCCGGGATTAGATCGCGGTTACCGGCGAACCGGAGTCATAGAAAGCAAATCCGATCCGCGGATTCGCTCGTCGAGCGTTGAAAAAGTTGCACCGCTCCCTGCAGCTTTCTCCTCATGACCGTTAAGTCGGTACAAAAATCGCGCGCCGGTTAAGGAAACGCTTCGAGGAAATAATACACAACGTCCTGGGACCTTTAAGGGAGGATGTTGTCGAGAAAAACGACCGACAGATTTTTATTAACAAAAAACAAATTTCTTCGCGGGAAGCAGATCGGAATTTATCGATACTCAAACGTTTTTCGATATCCGCGGTGCTTAATTAAAATCCGTATGTAACGCGTTACGTAGTCTTTCCAGGGTTAATATCGCGTGGCAAAAAAAAGAAATGGCGGGCAGCCAGAGCTCGTAGTGTCTTCATTCTCGGTGGAACGCGAAGCCTCTTCCTTTTTGCGTGGCCCGATAGCGGTCGAAACGAACCACAAACTACGGGGCCAGGCAACCCAAAGCCCCGTGGGTCGATTCCGGACCACCGTCTATTATTATACTCGTAAATAGCGACTGCGTTTCCCCGGGATTTTTTCAAATCACCGAATAAACGATTCTTCTTAATTTGAAATTAAACCACAGTCGCGACAGAAAGCGACAAAGCTTCGGGAAAGTACGGGAGCAAAACGATGATTTATTTATCCAAAGAGCATCAGGGTACTTGGGGCACTGGCTATTGGCGTAAGGGTGAATTTCACGCCAGTGGAACTGCTACTTCGGTATCCATAGAGTAGTATGTATTAATGCGACGCGGTCCCGTTCGTTTGCAAATTGTCCTTGATCCATTTCTATTTTACCGTCAAATTCATTGAGTATTTAACACTGAAACTACCGACAATTACAGTGTACTATACGGCGGGTAAGTCACGTTTCAGCCATATCGCATAAAATAATGTTTCGCAATCGTTGATTAAAAAAATTCTTTACAAGGTTTATCAGAAATTACGAATAGGTAATTTCGACTGGTTTGGTAGTTCCAGCATTGACGAAGCAGTAACACCGACTGGCTCTCGAGGCAAAAAGCGAGGACGGAATTAAGATCTCGTCGATTTCGCGGGTGTTGCGTCCCGTTGGGGTCTCGTAAACGTTCTTTCGAAAGCCCTGTCGCAACATTGTGACGCGTTCGCGGTATCCAAGGGGGTGGAGGGGGAGGGGAGAGGAAAGACTGTGGATTATCGTGGACCGAAAAGTGGCTCGCGTACGGCGGCAAAAACCTAATAGCATCCTGTTTTGTTTACTACTTCTCGTTTTACGCGAAGCGGAGGGCCTCCTTGTACGCGCGGCTTCTTCCTCTCGCTCGAAGAATCCCCGACAAAGGAGGCCGCCTGGCAAGCTTTCGTATCGTGCCTTCAGGACTTCTCCGGGCAACGTTTCCTTCGGGGGCCCCAGATATATTGTCATAACGAAGAGGTTGGGTCGAGGGCTACGACATACTCTCTCATTTTCTTTTTTCTTCTGCCCTCCTACCCCCTCCCCATCTCCTCTCTCCACCTTTCTTCGGTCTTTCTTCGCTTTCTCGCTCTTTCTCCCGCCCCCTCCACCCCCGTACCGCGTCTTCCGTCTCGTACTCTCCCTCTACGTCGGTGTCGTCTCTCCTTCTCGGGGCATCGCCCACTCTCCCGTTTCAAACTCGCTCCTCTCATTATGTGCGAACCATTATTCCTTCCTCTCGTTTTTTCCCCCCCTTCTTGGGACGCGGCAGGCCTCGGTGCATAGTTTTGTACTTCGGTTATGTTTACAATGGCGATCTCTCGCTCTCCTGGTCTTCCTGTTTATCCCTGTCTCCGCGAGTCATCCCCTCCACCTTTTGTTCCTATCGTCTGGGACCTTCGATCTTCGATTATTCGCTTGGTTTCCCCGACCCACGGGACGGGGGATGATTCGGTCGACTCCCGAGGCTGCGTCTTCTAAACATCTTTTCACGGCTCCTCCTGCCTTGTTATTTTCACTCCATCTTCCAACGTTTCTAAATTTTCCTCGACCATTTCTATCATTCAGGGTAAAAAACAAAGTTCCCATACTCCGGGAACCCCACGGAAGTTTAAAGCGCGGCCCAACGCGATTGGTATCGATCATTCGAGGCATGGAGAATCAAGTATCCGAGACGTCGATATCTTTCAATAGCTCCTATGGAGCACAGTACATCAAATAAATATGCTGACTTCCTCGAACCCCTCCTCTGTAGCAATTTGTCACGCGATCCTCTTGTTGGGTACACTCTGACAATGGGGTTTTCCCCATTGTCAGGCTGCCTGCTGGCTACGCGACACCGTGCTTAGCGGAACTGGATTAAGTTCACGTTTTCGTCCCGCAGGTTCCCAAAAAAAAATTATCTTCTCAGAGAATATTATATTATCGAAAAATAAATAAGATAAAGAGAATATTTTACAAGCTGATAATATAAGCGATTTAGCTCGGTTATTACTAGTTTCTAGAACGGGTCACCGTACCCTGTGGGTTGAGAAAAATCGCCAGGTAGCCCGGCGAAGGCGGTCGGCCATGGCTGCAGTTAGCCGCAATTTTCGCCGATTTTTTTGCGCGTCGAACGAGTCCCGCGTGGCGTCGTTAAGAGAATGAATCCTGTCGGTAACGGCGGCTAAAGAAAATTACAAATCGGCTGAAACGACGTGTGGCGTCGCGTGACGTGACGTGCCGCCGCGTACGCCTAATGGATTCTTAGCCGAGGCCGCGGGTGCGCAAACGGGTTTCGCGCCAAACAAGTTTATGGTCTTCATCGAAATCCGACAGTTAACGCCGCCGTACCCCCGGTTTTGTCGTTCCACGCAAAAATCCCTCGCCTGTCTCCGTTGCTTCTCCCGACGTTAACCGGAATCGATTATCGATCGCCAGATGGTTCGACGATTTTATCGACACCGCGCGCGTTAACGCCTTTTTTACCGACCGCTCTCGCCAATTCGAATCGTCGGAAAGGAAGCGCAACAGTTACAGAAACGCGCAGAACTGTCGGTAATTATTATCAAGAATCGGTCGTGCAAATATTTTACAAGTTTTATTAGAAATTACGAATGTTTCGATAGTATTAGCGTTGATAAAATAGTCTAAAAATCGCGTAGAAAGTTCGAACGATAATTTCTGCAGATTTCCCAGGGTAGGAATATAGTTTTTCCCCGGCGGGGAAGAATTTTGCGCGTCTCTGCCCGACTACTTATTCCCATTCACGTCACTTTGGAAACGGGGTGCCGCGCGGGGCGAACCGAATACGGAGAATTGGCGCGAGGAAGGAACGCGGTCGTCGGGCCATTATTTTCCCGGAGTTTTCCGCCGTTATTAGCACAATAGCCCGTTCCCATGTTTTTCACCGCGTACATGGTCGCGCGCACGATCTCTCCTCCCCGGCTTTGCCCCCGTTGTTTGCACGTGTATACGCCGCTAATTATTTCGGTAAGAACGCACTTTTCGTCGCGTAATTAACCGGTTCGTCGGCCGCGTTTCCCGCAGTACGAGCTCTCTCTGCCCCCGCCCCATCGCCCGAAACCATATATATTGACTTAGGAACAATGAGTTTATCGAGGGTAGTGGCACACGAAACTTTTAATTATGTTGTGCAGGGGGCTGGTTCAGCGAATACGCTGCCCAGCGGTCTGCGAATCTCGAAAACGAAAATTCGATACCAACCCCGCTCGCTGGGAAAAATTACCCTCCATGTATACGTACGCGTATGTTCAGAACTCCTATTATTTTTCTGGCGTTCCAAATGGCCGACAGAATATTTCGTAAGAATCTCAGGAATGGTTACAGAGTCGTGTGGCCAGATTCAATGATTCCGACGCTTTAAACTTAACCATATAAACTAAATTATTTAACGTTACGATAAACTATTCGACACAGAGTACTTCTCTCGACCAAAGTTCGATGCAGAGTGCAAAAGAGTCACCGACACCAACGATAGCTAATATACATTTCTTATAATGTTATTTGGCTGAAAAAAAAATTGCTTGCATTTGTCAGGGGCTGGAAAATATTGGGGGACAGAATATCGAGGATGACTTTGAAAGATTCAGGCACGGGGATTATTAAAAATAATTTGAATACGTGTTTCGGGGAGACAAGATACGGGGCTGGTTAAAAATTCGCAGACACAGTTAGACGGAGAACCGAGGCACGGAGAGGCTATCGGCGACGCACACTTGTTGAACGCGTGGTTTATCTTTGGCCATAGATCACTCAGGGTCCAACGTGTCTTCTGCGCGCACCCTCCTTTTCCCGTCCGCCTTGTTCCTTCCATGTCCCCGTGTTCCGCTAACCCGGCGTATAGCTTGCGAGGACACGCTTTCGGGGGACAACCGGTGCCAATATCTCAGATAGTTTACGGTCCAAGCGACCGGGCTACGATACTCGATAAATACGCCTATACAATTTCAACTTCCACTCTTCTGCAGCGAGTCCTCCAGTTGCGCGAATTCACTCCCACTCCTGCCCTCGATATCGATATTAAAGAAGGGTGTTAAGAAATGCCCATTTTTGGCATCGCTTGGAAATGAAAAGTTCATGCAGGATCTTTCAGAGTGTCTCCCAAGGAACAAAAAATGTCCTTATCACCTTTCCGAGAAACGACGGGAAAGTTGTCAAAAATACGTTCAAAGTATGAATGTGACGATAATGGAACTTACGTATCGTTCTGGAAAAATTATTTTTAGTTGGAGGGGTCAATTACAATCATTTTTGGTGAATAGATATATCCCCAAAATCCTGCGCATTTTCGAGAAAAAAAATTCAGACTCTCTAAAAGATCCTGCATGAATTTTTCATTTCCAGGCGATGCCAAAAATGGGCATTTCTTAACACCCTCCTTTGCTTAAGTTTCACAATCATGAGGCTAACTCACTCGTCGTCGAGTCTTACGAACAAATTCGAACAAAATTGAATAGTATACGTTTGAGAAATTGCACTAAATAGTACGTCAAGGGGTTAACACTAACAATACCCTCGAAGATTCCAGTTACAATCTACAGACTCTGATAAAACTAATACTTCCCAACACTCCCATCGTCCAATTTACTTATTACGATTGCACTGGTCAGATCGCAAAAAAGATCTTGACTCTGATCCTCTTCTCTTTCGCCCGTGTGGTCGTCGCCGTTTCATTTTTATTCCATCCTCCCCGGTCAGTCTCACCCCTTCGTTCGGCCCCCGCGTGTCCCGGTATCTCGGTGGCCATAAATTACGCTCTCCTTTTATTTGCAGGAGCGCCGAACTTAAGTAACTAGATCCGAACGTCGGCTTTCGAGGGGTTAAACGGCCGCGTTTCGCCTTCCTTATACGGCTGCGGCCGCGCAGGAGTTACGGAGACCCACCCACCCCTCGCAGGCCACTCTCATTCCGAGCAGATGCAATTGCGTTGTCCCGCGGGGGCGAGCGTGTCGCACAGCCTGGACCAAGGGGTCCAATAATGGCGACCTGAATAATACAAGGGACACGGCCGGACCGTAGGGCCAACGGACGGGGAGGGGAAGGGTGCAGAGTCAAGTCGTTGTCGCCGCCATGTTGCTTCCTCTATTCACGGGTGAATTTCATGCCCCCGATCCCCGAATTGTTCCCGGCGAAGGAAACTGACCGAGAAATAAGGGAACCGACACCGTGAGCGAATCAGATTCTTTAAGCTTTCGGTTCCTCGAGGGGTGCAAGCTGTCTACTCTCTCGTTGCAGGTGTTCTCTTCGCCACCGTTATAGTTTCGTGAATTCTTTTAATGCCTTTCAACAGGGGAGACTCGCGTAAAATCGTAAAACACGAAGTGATATTTGGTAATATTTTCACAGCACAAGGGTTCGACGAAACTTTTCGCTACTTTCCAGATACGTATACTTTTCAACACTTGACGATACAAATATTTTTTTCTGTTACGTTTCATCGACTTTGGAGGAAACGATAAACTCGTTTTACCATTCTACACGAGGATTACTTTGTTTGTAGAAAATTCCAGAGCGTGCCGATTACGCAGACCGCGTACATGTATTTGGAAAGCCTGGATTTGCGGTTATCGTTGTCTCGATTCACGCCTCGAATGTTATAAACGTGAACGTTGGAATACTTTCGCGTGTTCGGGGTCGTATCCCATTTATCCCGCCCCTCGGATTCGGGGGTTAGACGGGCCGGAGTTCGTAAACTGCGTATCGCCCGGCGACGTAGATCGGATCCGCAGAGAGGCAGCCCGTTTGCTCGAGTTACGACCGTGCGTTAAACCGATGGAAGTCGCTCTCCTCTCCGACCATAGGCGAACTTATGACGGTCAAAGACACGGGGAACCGTTCGACCAAGGATAAAAGCTCGCGAAAGAAAGCGTCGACCTCGGCCGCTCGGGGGATCAGCCCGCGCTCGAATCGACCCCCGCGTTTTAACGGCGGACGCCGGAAAAAGGATGGTCGTCACTCCTCGTTCGACCGTTAATACGAATTTTAATCGCTCGTCGTAAAGAGGTCGCGCGTCGCCAACTATAACGCGTCGTACGACCGCGGCGATTCGCGCACGGTTCGGCAATAAATGCGGCTTTTATTAAATCTCTCGCTTACTCCGCGTCCGTCTCCGGCGTCTTCTTCTTATCGCTCCCACCCCCGCTTTATTCCTACGCCGTACTAAAAACCCTCGATGGTTTACGACGCGACCGTTCCGTTCTGACCCTTTATGGTGATCGTGACGACTCAAAGGACAGGTCCACGATGTATCCCGCGTCGTCCTCCGGATCCTATTTGGCGAGACGTTCCCTCCCCTTCTCTCTTCCTACCCCAAAATCCTATTCGATCCTCGAGTTTCTGCACTGGGCTTCCGGTCCTCGACTTTCGTGGTATTCTCTTTCCGAGCGTTCGATTTTAAAGTCGTTTTTCCAACGAGCCACCTGCCCGGATGTTTAAAACGGTTTTTCTATCTTCCATAAGGATATCGATGAAGATTATTCGCGCAGATTTAACGACGGGCAATAAGTGTTTGGTCGTTCGTTAAGCTCTGCGGATCGCTCAGAAACGACGTCGCGGTAAACTGTGTTCAGATTTTGCGATCAGTGCGTTTTGCTTCTCTTGGGAGAACGAAGGAAACATGATTCGACGAGAAGCAACCCTACATGGAGCATCTCTACGAGTTATGATAGCAGAGCTATATGTCTCGAAATTGATTACCTGAAATAAACTACGTTCGAATAGAAATTTACTATTCCAACGAGAACCGAATTTTTATATCCATGGATAGAATTTGTAGCGAACGTTCGCGGATAATTGCCTGCAATTTATCAGAACCAGGAGACATTGTATGTTTCAAACTTGATCCAGGACAAACGGTGTCGTACATTAATTCACCGATGTTAAAACGATAATCCCGAGCGTAAAACTATACCAGTTTCCCCCCCCCCCCCCCCGAGTATACTGCGTAATAATTTCACCGATGGAAGGAAACATTTGTTTCTTTGAAATTTATTTAACTAGATAGCGTTTTAGCCGCAACGACCACACAGACTCGCGTAGATACCGTTTCCTTGAGAGATCGAGCTCACTCCCGCGCGTCGGATTTAGACGCAATGAGGCTCCTTAATATCAAACTGGTTTGTTTAATGACCCTGTGCCTCTTTTTGCCGGACCGTTACACCGACCGGCAACGCCGACCAACTGTAACAGCACACCGTGTATTGTAAAACGCGTGTCTCGGTATCGTTTATCGCCCGATCGACGTATTACTTAATTCTGCCAACCGCTAGAAACGAAAACCGTACACCTTGCCGACGGGCGCCATATTTCACAGCCGCCGTCGTTATCTCGGCCGATCTCGTATTCGCGTGAGTTTCGTTTGATCCGTTCGTGCGTCAATTTTTTTACGCGTCGATGTGTGGTTTTTTTTTTTTAATTTTATTTACTTAACGTCTTTATTAGACCGTGACGGAAACGAGGGGGGAGGAAAAAGGAAAAGAACTTTAAGCACATAACACACCGTTGGTCCAGCAATAGCTACTTCTCAACAAGCGATACAAAGCTAATTTTTTTCTCGAAAGTGCGTAGGATTTTGAGGGTACGTGTATTCACCAAAAATGATTGTAATTGACCCCTGCAGTCAAAAATAATTTTTTTAGAACGATTTGAAATTTTTCAATTTCGCCGAAAAATTTCTCCAGCTTCCTGAATTTTTTTCTCGAAAATGCGTAGAATTTCGGGGGTATGTCTATTAACGAAAAATGATCGTAATCGACCCCCGCAACTAAAAATATTTTTTCCAGAATGATTTGAAACTTTTCAATTTCACCGGAAAATTTGTTTACCTACTCGAATTTTTTTCTCCAAAATGCGTAGGATTTCGGGGGTATGTCAATTGACAAAAAATAATCGTAATCGACCCCTGCAGTCAAAAATAATTTTTTTAAAACGATTTGAAATTTTTCAATTTCGCCGAAAAATTTCTCTAGCTTCCTGAATTTTTTTCTCGAAAATGCGTAGGATTTCGGGGGTATGTCTATTAACGAAAAATGATCGTAATCGACCCCCGCAACTAAAAATATTTTTTCCAGAATGATTTGAAACTTTTCAATTTCACCGGAAAGTTTGTTTACCTACTCGAATTTTTTTCTCCAAAATGCGTAGGATTTCGGGGGTACGTGTATTCACCAAAAATGATTGTAATTGACCCCTGCAGTCAAAAATAATTTTTTTAAAACGATTTGAAATTTTTCAATTTCGCCGGAAAATTTCTCCAGCTTCCTGAATTTTTTTCTCGAAAATGCGTAGGATTTCGGGGGTATGTCTATTAACGAAAAATGATCGTAATCGACCCCCGCAACTAAAAATATTTTTTCCAGAATGATTTGAAACTTTTCAATTTCACCGGAAAATTTGTTTACCTACTCGAATTTTTTTCTCCAAAATGTGTAAGATTTCGGGGGTATGTCTATTGACAAAAAATGATCGTAATCGACCCCCGCAACTAAAAATAATTTTTTTAGAATGATTTGAAATATTTTTTTTTCCGCCTAAAAATTTCGACGGGTTTCCAGTCTCGTGTTTACCAGGGAGAAAAGGGGGTGGGTAACGCGTTAAAAAATGTATTCGGTTTGAGAAATCGCCCGAAGGTGGAACGACTTGGCAACCGCAGAAGAGGGGTGGGTGTGGTTGGTTCGAGCAAGAAACCCAACGACGATTTGTCCGTTAAGCAAGGCTAACAGGCGCGACTTACCGTGAATTATTAAGCGTTTGCAGTTCGCGCGTCGCGTGTTCACCACCGTGAGCAAGATAAAGCGACAGGCGAAGAAGCGAGCATACGTATATACCGGAAGGCTGTGGCTCTCGTCAGCGGAGGCCGATTAATCGCCCTGGGGAACCAGTTTGTCGGAAATAAAATCTCCCGGTGGAATCGTGCTTGACCGTAGGACGTCAACGTGTCGGCCTTCTTGTTTTAAAAGTGTGCCCTGTAGGGGCGCGTCGACACCAACGCGCGATCACGCTCTCTCTTTCTATCTTTCCCTCTCTCTTCGAGTATCATCGCTATCATCGGGGCTTCCCCGATGGTGCATACTCGCTCGCGCGCCCGATCGAAGGGGATTCTTCTCCGTCTATAAGGCCAACTTCCAACCGACCAATTTTACCTACGACTACGAAAAGAACTGGACGAAATTTCTACGTAAACGCTGCTATTTTTCGATTATTAAAATAATCAGGCAACTGTAATTCCCTTCGCAATGTAAACCAACATCATCTAGCGTCTGATCATATGATTGATACGAAGTCGATGTTTCAATTTCGTGTATTAACCCTTAAGTTACTGGGGCTTATGCAAGTTTAAACTAATAATTATTTAACCCTCTACGGGTCGAACTTTTTTGTTAAATATAAACTTGCAAGGCATTTACTTTGATATTTCAGGCTGATGGTGCTGCCAACCGTCATCAATATTGTTATTGATTATCTCAGAGACATTATACAGGGCGTTCTGCCACCCCTGGGAAAAATTTTAATATGAGATTCTAGAGGCCAAAATAAAACGAAAATCTAGAATACCAATTTGTTGATGGAGGCTTCGTTAAAAAGTTATTAACGTTTAAAGTTCCGTCCGTCCTGAATTTTTTTCTCGAAAACGCGCAGGATTTCGGGGGTATGTCTATTCACCAAAAATGATTGCAATTGACCCCCGCAAACGAAAATAATTTTTAAATTAAGTCGTATACGTCATCTTGTGAAGAAACTAAAATTATTTGGCAAAATGTCGCTATATTAGCATGTAGCCTGAAAGTCCCATAGAGGGTTAATATATGTAAATGTAATTATTTGAAAATTTATCCAGACCAAACCTCATCAAATTAAAAGGAAAATTAAATTTTCTTTTTGGACGATTGAAAACTAGCTTACCAAGATTTTGTCATGGAATCTATTTTGACAGATTCGTTAAAATTCAAGGGTCCTATCTAGCTTCATTTTCTTAGACATCTAATCTTGAGAATTAATTTTTTTAATCACCCATATGTGGGTAACGTGGCATTCAATGTAAAATAATTCCGTTGAGATTGAGAGTCCACTTAAGGGTTAATAAGTTAATCAGTAGAAATAACAGTGTTCTGACAATAATGGAAAAAAATAAAAACCTGGGCTAAACAATTTCGATCGCTCGTTTCCGTGAACCTGATACAAGGTTTTCCGTTTACGAGTAAATTGCAACTCCAGACACCCCGTAGAAAGGAATAACGCGGTACCGTCCGACGCGACAATGGCGATTTGGATGCATGGTGGCCGGTCGATATACGACTAAATAAATCGCGGGGAAGGAGTAAATAAGCGTCCGCACAGTATCGACGAACAATAGGTGAAACGATCTGTAGAAAATTGTCCTTCGTGGCCGAACGTTTCGTCATCATCCTCCGTGTATCGTACGTGCCTTTCTATGTACGGAAACGTGATCGAGCCTTTATGCCTCGTGAATATCTCGTGCGCTTCGCAATGGTATATTTCAAATGCTAAAATAAACGCTTACGTTGCAGGAACCTATATCGTTCCCGTAAAAACGCCGCATAATCTTATAAGGCGGCCGTATCAAACTTGCGTTTCACAGTCGGCTCGATCGGTTACACGGGACTTTCGCGGCTACGCTTTTTGCGCCGACCGTCTCTCGCGCGCGATCTTACAAAATCGCTGCCGCGATAAATTCGCGCTCGCATCCGCGTACGCACGAACCGGTAACGAACGATCGTTAATCATACGAAACTGGACCGCCTCGATGGCAAAAAAAAAAAAGAAAAAAGAACCTCGCATTAGGGCAGGGATTCTCAACGGGGTCCGTACGCCCCCCTCCACCCCCCACTTGGCGAGCAACGATGCGTATCCGGGGGAACGTGGGTCTGGATTGAGGTTTCGGAGGCCCTCGTTTTTCGTTTTAAAAAAGATTAATTACGTTGAGAAACACCTTGTTTGGATTGCAATGACCTTGAAATACTTTGCCAAGGTCAACGTTCTTGGGAACTTTGTTCCGTATAGGTATGTATAGCTTGGAATTCGTTTTAAAAATATTTGCAATACTACGTATTTCGAAGGTTTTGGGCTGGGTTGGGATTTGGTGTTGGTTTAGGTCGTGTTTGGTTAGGTTTGAGCTAGTTTGCTGAATCCGACCGACGACCTGGCTAACCGATTAATTTTAGTACGATTTCGATTCGTTGTACACGGTATGTCTAAAATTGGAACGAAGAATTTTCGATGTTTTTCTTGCCCTCTGTCACCGCGGTTCGATGAATTCTTTACAAGTGGAAAACTTGGATGAACGCGTCTCGGAAGGAGGCCACGAGTAACGAGAGACTGAGAGACACTGCATTAGGGTAATATGTTTCATAAAGACCTACCGTGATAGTCATGGTAGATTGACGATAACTAATTGGCCATAATTTATATTTAGTTTGTAATTTTGTTCTGCTAATTTATATTAATCGTGCCGGAGCATGTGAGCATTCTTTGATAATAAGAGAAACCATACGCGGCGAATCGAGTACTGTCTATGTGTACAGGGTGTTCGGCCACTCCTGGGAAACATTTTAATGGGATATACAAGAGACCAAAATAAGACGAAAATCAAGAATATCAATTTCTTGACTGAGGCCTCGTTAAAAAGTTATTAACAATCGTTCTGGAAAAATTATTTTCGGTTCCGGGGGTCAATTACAATCATTTTTAATCATTACAAATACCGCCGAAATCCTATCCACTTTCGAGAAAAAAAATCAGATAGGTGCCTGAATTTCCGACGAAAAAAAAAAATTTCAAATCGTTCTGGAAAAATTATTTTCGGTTGCGGGGGTCAATTGCAATTATTTTTGGTCATTACACATATCCCCGAAATCCTACGCATTTTCGAGAAAAAAATTCGAGAAGGTGTGAAATTTTTCGACGAAATTAAAATATTTCAAATCGTTCTGAAAAAAATATTGTTAGCTGTGGGGGTCAATTACAATCATTTTTGGTGAATAGACATACCCTCGAAATCCTACGCATTTTCGAGAAAAAAATTCGAGAAGGTGTGAAATTTTTCGACGAAATTAAAATATTTCAAATCGTTCTGAAAAAAATATTGTTAGCTGTGGGGGTCAATTACAATCATTTTTGGTGAATAGACATACCCTCGAAATCCTGCACATTTTCGAGAAAAAAATTCAGAACGAGCGAAACTTTGAACGTTAATAACTTTTTAACGAAGTTTCCATTAAGAAATTAGTATTCTTGATTTTCATTTTATTTTGGTATATACAGTCTGAAAACGCTATGTTTCTTTTAAATTCGATGGAATATAATTATTTTACACATTTTCGACGTAAAACAGTTGCTTCCTAACATACCCCCCAAAAAACCAAGACAAGTACCCCCTCTGAATTAATTTGTTTCTCGCAAATTTGGGTAAATCGAGTGAATAAACATCGAACTTGGGCGTTCGAACTTCCCTAATTGTCGAGCCACGTAAAATTCTCGAAGCTCCGGTTTTTGAGGTTATGGTTGGGGCCCCAGTCGCGCGACCGTTTCGATGACGCAGTGTCGAGCAGAGAACGTTGCACCCTCGGTTGCAAAGCGATCTAACGACGATCGAGGCTGTCGCGTCCGGCTCCGCGACCGTAATTGACTTTTCAGAACTTCCACGGTCTACTTCTGTCGCGATCGTAATTTTCGACGAGCCGTCAGAAAACGGCGTTTCACGGGGACGCCACGAGAGCCCGCGATCGGTTCGCCACGCGTCTCCCCGTTGGAAATTACCAGCCTGAAAGTCGGCTTCTCTCCGCGAGCGGACATTCTGATCGGACAACTGTAGATCGCGAGATTACCAGCGGCGCGAGTCGTGTTCTCGATCACCGGCTACCGCGAATTAATGTCTCACTCCTTTCCACCTATCCTGACGCGCGTTTATCTCGACAAGCGACTTTGCGAAACGCGCCGCCCGACTCTCGTTCCCCTTTCTTTTCGTCCTTATTTTTTCGACGGATCGGGGACAGAAAAACAATGAAAACCGTAAACCGTATACGCATCAATTGGAAGACAAAGATAGTCGCGTAAGTGAATTTTCGAAGAGTCGGTACTAAATCCAACGCCAGACTCGCAACGCGTCCTAAGCAGACATACTAAACGGTGAAAAACATCGACGGAACCCATTAATCAAAGAATCGATAATAAACCAGATGTCACCACATCAGATCAGATTTTCAACACATCTTAAACAAGTTTGAAACATGCTAAATGCAGTAAATTATGAGCGTAACCTATTAATCAACGAGTCAATAATAAACCTACTGTTAGTGTTATTAATCATGGTGCAACGCGGTATGGAGACAGGTCTTGCCACTGCCCGTTAGTCCAAACGCTAATAGCGAAATGTTTGTAACAGAAAGAAACGTGGCTTGAAATTGATTACGTCCACCCCCGTGTGCCAGAACAATGAATTGCTAAATTAAACGATAACTCATATTCGCGAATCGATATCTAATGTATACGATACAGGTAATAATTCCATTGAAAAAAGTTTATGCAACCATGCTGGTATTTTTGTACACCGGTGACATTTAATTATAAACTGTGTTACCGTCTAGTACCGAACAGCTTGTTTACGATGTTCCATAACTCCTTAATATGTCTCAACATTCTCGACTGTTCCCTGCTCCATAAGCAGATCCAGTTTGTTCCCTCTATACGAGCACTTGATATTTCCGTAACTCGATGTGCGTTAGGAACGATAATGAATAGGTATTGAAACCAGGAAATGACCGACGCGCGTTTAACGTATGGACACGCTAAATGTAATTAAGTCGAAACAAGGCGTCTGGGTGGTGATCGTTTCTCCAAATAAACGTCTCGAAGATTACGCGAACGCCTTACGCTATTAGCGATCCCTCGAATTCTATCTGAATTGATCTAAAATGCAACCGACCGCGATCGTTCTACGTAGCTGGATGCAATAGGTGCACCAATATCGTTCCAATTTACTTTTCCGTCATTCCACATTCCCGCCGTTCGAACTGCACGCGATTTCTAAATTTTATTAGAGGCAAACACGCCACCTATTAAATATGCAAATCGTATGGAAATAAAAAATATATATTTTTAAACTCCCGACGAAATATACTTGGATCGAAGGCCTACTTTCCCGTCTCGCATAAAACAAAGTACATCGGCGTTGCAAGGTTAGAGGGTCTAGAGAGATTTTATCTAGACGAGAGACATAAACAATCGTGTTGTTGAAACTCACCACCAGTTGGCCTGCGCACCGTTTTGCCACGCGACGAGCAACAACGGTACGAGCAAGAAGGTCGTCGCGACGGGCCGCATCTTTGTCAAAGTTCGATGGGGGCACGTCGACTGGGATCGGTGGCGGATCGTCTGTTGCACGAATGACGGCAAAATAAAAGAAAGGAGAATGATGTCCTCTCTGGGGCCCCCTCTACTTCAGCCGCGCATTTCTTACGAGCGCCGATACCGATCGAGGATTCGCATCGACGGCTGATCCCGAGGCTGACAGATCGAGATCGAACGTTGCCCGATGATACGATCCGATCGCTGTTATCCGACGTACCCAGTGCCACAAGAATACAGCTTTCTCTTTCTTTTGATACTTCTCGATCGTGTTTGATTCTTACATGTTTTCCGCGGCTGACGCGTATCACTGGCCCCCGTGGACTGTGCGCGAAAAACGCTCAGCTAATACGAATTCGACCTGTGTCACAGGCTGAGGAACGCACTGTTTCTTTTCTCGACGGCACGGGCCTTTGCCGTGCTGGAACCGCGCTTTTCGAACGGTGGAACGCGCGCGAAACGTGAATGCGAACGACGCGACCGATTCGACGAGGTGTCGCGGGGCGAAAAAAAATGCGAATGATCTGCTCTCGGGGCGGTTTTCGTGGCACGCAGCAAAACTATCGGGAACGAAACAGCGAAGCCGACGCGAAAGAGACGACACTCCGTGAACGCTCGCGTACGTACTGTGGCCGGTAGTCACGAGGAAAAGGGCAACGGGGCTCTCTCGAGGGGCGGAGCCTCCGGTCACTCGCGGCCACGCGATTGGCTGGATCGTTCAACAGCCACCGAGGCTCCACTCGCGTTAATTAAGCATTTCGGCACACCGTCCCGTCTCCGACGTTCGCGCGTATGCTCGCTTGCTCGCGATTCGTTCGCCAACCGCATTTGTTTCGCGAGAAACTCGGGACAAAAGAAAAACCAGAAGCAATCACACGCGACCTTCGGACCATCGGACAACATTTTATTCGAACGGATAACCGATAAAACCAACCAACGGTAATTTATTCGAGACGTTCGTTCGCAAAATTGTCCAACATGACGCCTGCAAGAACAAAGTGATAAATGATTTTCCGATCTTCGGCTCTAATTGCATCAAGAAACTTACTTGTTCGTTCTGATATATTTGATTCTATTTTATTTTCGTTTGATTTGTCGCGATTATGGAAATACAGAAGCAAATCCTACGCACGACGACGGAGAAGAGTGGGGCAATGAAAGAGAACGATTAAATGGCGGTACCCGTGTTGTTTTGTAATACGATCTCTCTGGTTAAAGAACCAGAGGCATCTGCGAGACACTGCATTGATATTGAGAATGTTGTTTACACTACGTATATCTTGTGTCGGCGTTCACCGAGTTTGTGTTTTACCGAGCGTATGCTACTTGAAGTATGTTTAGTTACGTGTATATTTGGCACGTACTTAATACGTATTCATTTTCAAACGAGTATTTCTTACGACGAGCCAACAGGTTGAGATGATTATCCAAATAAATAAATTTTCGTTTAGGTCCAATGTGCCGTTAATTCGATATGTACTTTAACCGCAAGAAAGGAAATCATATAGAGAAAAGTATGTTTTTAAATGGAGTTTAACTGGAGTTTTAAATGACAGTCTATTTTAACATATAGATTTTATCAAAAATTTTGCCAACATCAAGAAAATTAAATTTCTTTCGAAACTATACTTACATTGACGAAAAACATATGCATTATCTATTCCAACTACTAAATTACTCGAACCAATAGTGTTCAAAACTGAATTGTCTAGCTGAATATTAATTTGTCCAATAATCTAATTAGATTTTATAAATGCATGTAGAATAGTAGGTGACCATATTTTCAAAGATCGATAGTGATTATAAACTGTAAAATATGATTATAAATTTTTAGAAATCAATTGTCTTCTTATGTGCTCATGTGCTTTATAGAAAGAGTTCTTTTGGTAACTAAATTGCCATAAATGTACCAAAGAAAAACGTGCCACCTCCTGGATAATCATCAAATCATTGCCGACAACATCACGCGTTGCACCGTCGATAAGCGGTCATCGATATAAGATATTCCAATCAAAATTTAATACTACGAATGTATTATCAATACGCATACGTAAGTATTCGAGTGTTGGAAAACACAAACATTTGGAGAGCTTCCTAAAGATACTGACTTTGATCTTTCCTGTCGGTTATTTACCATCAATAGCCAATATTAAAATCTTGGAAAAATAATTCCTTTCCTAATACCACAGACGAGGTATACGAGTAGACCTATCACCACAGACAAACTATACGAGTAGACCTTTCACCTAATGTATTTTCTCGGCCCGTTTCTCTGGGGCTCTAGAACCCCATTACCATTTCCGTGCCACTCGCAACGTTACCAACAGATTTAGAAATGAACACAAGAGGAAGTGAGACAGAAAATATATATCATAATTGGACATTAATCGATTAATTTCATTGGAGTAATCAATCGATTAAGATTATTTAAAAATTTCAAGATTATTAAAATAGCTAAGGATGTATCTCAATGATACGTATACCGTAACTCACATGTATTTACGCATGGACAGCTTCGAGAATTCAAGAAAGAAGGCGAACGTGAGTCTTTCTTTCTTGCTTTCGAAACAGCTGAAATCCGAGGTAAAGAATAGACCTATCGTTAGTGGGATGAACGCTATCGCTGTACCACGAGTGTCTTATAACACAAGATACTCTCTTCCAAAGTGGAACAAAATGTTAAAAAGACCATGCATCAAATTGTAAGGGGATCCTCGTAAGAAGGCTTTAATCTTCGTAATGGTTTTAATGGGTCGATTAATGGCTAGCTTATGGTCACTGGTGGTCAGCAGTGAGGTGGACATCAAGGTCAGCGGTCCAGTGAAGATCCAGAAATGGTCAAGAGGTGGGACCAATCGAAATAGTATTGTTCTCTAGACCAAGCGGTTCTTAGCTCTTCACATTGACATTGTCTCCCCACTCTTCGACTTCCCCACTCGAAGACTACCGCTGGACAAATTCTTCAGTACCCCTGGAGCATCCAGGGGAACCGGGTCTCGCGGGCCAAAGTCAGGCCATTCGTGGATCGCTGACCACTGGGGGGACCAGGAGTGACCAGGACTGACCAGGACTGACCAGGAGTGACCAGAACTGACCACTACTGACCAGTGCTGACCAGTGGAGATCCGATGACTGACCACTACTGACCACTACTGACCAGTGCCGGACCGTGATGACCAACGGTAAGAACTATTTAAAATTGCTCTCCCCTCTTCTATTCTATCGTCTGATACCAATTTCGTTTCAATGAACTGATTTTGCCATGCTTGCCTAACTGATGTTGCTATAATTTGAATATTTTCTTATTTTACAGCTGGCCAATGGCTCTCCTATGTGGTAACTATCCTATCCTACTGACCGCAAGTAGTAAGTCCACTCCACTTATTTGTATTCTATTATTTTTATTTGTTTGTTTCATGTGAATTCTATTTTATTTATCTATCTGATTTTATTTGGTTATTATGAATGTCCCTTTTCTCTGTTTCTATTTTTACATTGTTTGTCGAATTTATGTTATTGCTTTGATATGTATAATATTGCAGGATATAATAATGTATGTTCAATCATATACTATATTTGTTTCTATACAATTTCGGGTATTTTTATTCCACTGATTAGAATAAGATTTTTGTGGTTACGTTCTTGCTTGAATTCTCGTAATAATCTGCGGAGGTACTTGGTTTGATTCTTCCATTTCGTTTGATTGTTTGGGCTTGATTCAATTTGGGGTCTCGATCCAAGTTTCTTTCATTATTACGAATGTTCGTTTTGATATGTACAACACTGTGTTGATTCAATTTGGGGTCTCGATCCAAGTTTCTTTCATTATTACGAATGTTCGTTTTGATATGTATAACATGGTGTCGATGCATATACCATATTTGTTTCGATGACACTGATTAATGTAAGATTTTTATTTTTATGTTTCAGCTTAAATTTCCTTCCATATCTCACTAATATAAATATTAGTTTTGATTTCAGTCTTTTAGATTAATCGCAAGGACACCGAGGGAGTACGTCACAACCGCCGAGGGACTTTTAATACCAAGTTAATTAGTTTTAAGCTTCGTCGCGAATCTTAAAATTAACGTCGAAGATTTCTTTATTATACGTATCTCCGCGTTGTACCAAGCAATTATTCATCAAGTAGCTTCTCTCTCGTTCGTTCCCTCGTTCCTAGCTTCGATCACCGCTGTTTCATCGATTGAAACATGTGATCGGCCGTGTATCTGGTCCTACAGATCTAATCGCCTTCCCTTGGTAAGCTTGATTGAGGGAAAACGGCACTTCGCTGGAAGGTGTGGAGTTTCCGTATTCTGCGGAAACGCATACCTTCCAGCGGAAGTCGACCCCGTTTCAGGTACTCTCTCTTTTGTCAGACAACCTAAGTCGGGTCCTTCGGGCTCCCGGCGGGTTGCGTTGGAGAAATGGAGACCTCGACTCGGGGTTGCAGTTCTCTGTTTTCTTGTTGAGATCGAGTTAGCAAGGGCAGTAGGTTCGATCCTCGGATCCGCTGCACGGTACAGCATCGCGTCGCGTCGCGTCGCGTATCCCACGATTTAGCTTCATCCCTCTTTTTAACCACATAATTGCTTGGTACAACTAAGTCAAGGAACTTTGTTTCCTTCTATCGTCCGAATTTTAGCTTCAACTTGACTGGACTTGAGCTTCGACGTTAATTTTAAGTCCCTATTGTATGCGTCTCCCAATATTGCCAAGTAATTATTTAACAAGTAGCTTCTCTCGACTCGTTATCTCGTTTCTTGCTTCGGTCACCACTGTTTCGACGAACGAAACATGTGATCGGCCGTCCAGTTTGTCCGAAAGATCTAGTCGCCTGCCAATGATAGATCGATTTCTAGAAATAGAAATCAATCTACCAAGGGTAGTGTCGATTCGATCCGAAGATCTGCTGCACGGTTCAGCATCGCGACGCGTCGCGTCTCCAACAATTTAGCTTCATCCCTTTTTAAACAAAATAATTACTTGGCATGACTAACCTAGTTTCTAAGGATGTAAAAGGGAGATCGATGGAACTTGGATTCCATCTATCTCCCTTCGGGTCTCCACTCGCAGCAACCTCCTCGTGGTGAGACCTGGGTAATATTATTTAACGTTTAATTAATAATCGTATCGCTCTTAGCTGGGTAATGCAATTATTAATTAAAAACTAAATAATATTAGCAAATTGGCTGCGATCCGCTTTGCATAGGTCATCATAAATATAGAGCTTCTTCGCTAGGTTAGTTTAGATTCTCATTGATTCGTCAAAGATTCTAGAGTATTGTGAGAGACGAGGTATACGAGTAGATCTTTCACCCAATATAATTTTTCGGCCCATTTTTATGGGATCTCGAAACCCCATTACCATTTTTGTATCACTCGCCAATATTACCAACAGATTTAGAAATGAATTTTAATCCCTTCCATAGTCAATTCACATGTATTTACGCAACACTACAGCTGTTAGCCTATCAATACTAATTCAATGAATAGTTTCTCAACTAACCGCCATCCATGAGAAGAGAACGCTAAAATTACCTCCGAATGTTGAGGTCGGTATGTCAGTTAGATTGGACCACGAAAGTCCTTAAGGTGAAAGGTCTGCTCGTATTTTCTCGTCTGTGATCTGTGGTTGGGTTACGACCTAAAGAACGACCTCTTCGTTTAACGAACGGAGACTTCGACAATTACATCCAACTCGACCACTAAAATCTTATTCTGTTTCGGAAAATAAGTTGGTTTCTGAAGTGGTTTTTTAATAAATGTGATTTTTTGTCAGGTTTAATGCAATCTGGCGATTGTCACTTTAGTATATTCCCATGTCAGTAACATGAACTTATTCCTTGCCTTAGAGGTTAGGTCAGAGTGAAATAATAATACTTTGCTTATCAAAAAATTTATAAAAATGTTTACACAATTATTTGGCGGATCGTCACGTTGTTGAGAATACACATTGTTAAAAACGATTATTTAACTTCTTTACGAATCGTTCTTACTGATATTATTTTTCGCCAAAAACCGTAAAGAACTTTCTTAAAATGTTTCCTAGTATCGCGAACAGTTTTCGAGATAACTTCAAGGAGCGAAACTTTAAAGTATAGTTTCACCTCCTTAAACTTACGTCAACGACGCTAAAAAAGACTACGTATTCCCTATTTTTTGACGCTTTGCAAATCTGCGAAGTTTTATTAAAATTGTGGAAGAGCATGGAGATACTTGGCGAATGTTCCCCGTAAGCGTATAATGGAATATTTTCGCCGGTCGTCGCGACAGACAAAATGGCTTTTAAAACTATTAGGATAAATAAAACATGGTCTAAAAGTTATCAGTATTCAGTGTCTAAATGGGATGGGATGATTTCGTTCCCTTTACGTATAATCTTCAATCATCAGATTATGATAAAAAATAAATTATTAAGAAAATAAGATTCAAATTAAGATTTGGATTCAGAACATTTTGCATTGTAATAGTTTATTTTGATCATTTAATAAATATTTAAGTGCCCTCGGGCGCCTTTGTCGTCAAAGTAAATTTCATGAAATATTAAAAGGTTCAAAACTTGTTACTTCAACTCGGAAATCTATATGTAAATGGTAGAACTTTAATACAGATTGATAGAATAATTGTAAAAATGTAGAACAAATGATATTGATATAATCGTTCGCTTCTGTATGAATGTATATTTAATATTATAATATACATGCTTTCAATATTATTAATTATGTATATGGTATAAATGATTACCATCATTGTATAATTGAAATTACGATAACGAAATTGGGAATTTCCGATTTCTCTACGCAATATTATTATAATTTAATAAAAACATTTCAATATTAAATTAACTTCATAACATCATTGTTTTCATAATCATTATTGTTTCATAATCACAAAAAGAAATGTAAAACAATAAAACATTAATTTATAACATTCAGAAATGCAGAAGTACAAGAAGACACGAGTAACTAATAAAACAAGAAATGTAACTACTCGAGTATACATATTGCATACCTCATTAACATGGTTAGGAATCGAAGGAGTAAATAAAATCATACGACTCACCGATTCTAGAATGCTATCGAGCAGGACCTTGGTTGTGAATCGTGCTCTTCTTCGGTGATGCACTGACTCTAATACGCGAACAATAATCGAAATGAACGAACAACTGACTCTAATCTTATAATTTATAAAGCAAAAAACCGTGATGCTCTGAAGAGAATTCATAACGCGCAATAAACACTGACTCTGTTTCGCGAGCAAATAAAATATGAACGAGAAGCTAGTAGGAGCTACCGTGTGCCGGAACAAATAAAAATAAACTTTTACGCAGAAAGCACTGTCTCTACCGGCCGCATTGCACGCGGCCAGCGAATCTGCTGAAAAAAAAGAATGCAGTGAGAAAAGGAGAGACAGCGTTCAGTCGAGCACACACTTCACTTCTATTATGGCTTTTTTCTGCTCGAACGCCGTTCGAGGAAATACACGCTTTTCTTGGAACAACGAACGACGGTCGCCCCTTGTTGTTATAAACTGCGAGGTCAACATTCTGAAAGCTAAACACTCTCGTGTTATATCGATCACTTTCATCGTTAAACCGTCGAGCACGTTTTTATCTTTGTCGAATTGAACTTCAATGCGACGTAATTGTTATAAATATTATGGAAGTTGTTGTAAAAATCGTACAAAATACGTAATTTCGTAGTCGAATCTGCGTATAGAAATAATGTGCAAATAAATTTTGAATACGGTACCACACATCGAGAAATTTCGTTTGAAATACGTAATCGTTGACTGTAATGGCGGCCATAATATTGCTAAATTGGCGTTCAAATTGTAACCGATAACCTATGATAGAAAAATGGCACGATTGATGCATCTTTACTGGGCTAAATGCATTCGTATTATAATTGGGCAACAATCAAACTTGAAATATCTTGCAAACGAGCGTAATTTGATTCAAAGAGATGTAGTAACAACTGATACCGGTTGGTGACAGAAAAAAAGCGCGAAACCGAATCAACCTTTCTCGCGATGTCGATTGAATTTACAATTAAAAGTGCATTTATATTACATAAACTACTAATACAGAATAAACAATAGCAATTAATGTTGATTAGTTGTAATAGATAGCGAGTACGCACCTCATTAGTCGCATAAACTGAAACACGTCTTAACAAGTCATTTTCCCGAGTACGAATGGCATCCGTTCGTCCTAACCGTCACGTACGATTGGTCGTTGGGTGGGGGAACAGTCTAACCTCTCGCTGTAATCCTAGGAGAAAAGTTGGTAGTCGTTCAATCTCGTATTTCGAGTAATGTGGTGTATTCGATCAAGGGTGCTTCGAAACTGCAACTACAAAAGAAAAAGAATTAAGATACCAGGTCAGTATCTAATTTTGCAGTGATTTATTGTCGTTACAATTTTCTAGTGATACCTATCATATGTATGCAACCACCTTTCCGTATATCTTGAAGATTAGCTGTCGATGTATTATGGAATTCATAGATACTTTGAGCAACATAAGCACCTTAACTTTAAAAATACATGATCATACAACACGTAGATATATTAATTGAAATGAAATTGTATCTTGAATTTGCTAACGTTACTTCTCTCGTTTGATTGAATTTCGTTCCCAGAGTCAGTATCTTCGTACGTAGAGTGCGCTGAAAACCACTTATGGCACAATCACGAGGCACAATCTCTCGTTGAATATTCGTTTCATTCTGTATTTCACCAAGCAGCTTATACTACTTAATGTTAATATAAGTACTCATTCGGTAGGGTGCAATTTTTTATTTAACGCTATGGCGACACAGGTAAATTGTTTGGAAAAATGTACATTTCTTATGGTCTACCGTAGTCAATGCATAACATCAGTCGGTACTGCTTTATCGATGTTACTATCGACTTTAATAAATCGATAGAATGACACTAATGAAAAGCATTGATTATTACAAAAGTTATATTTCAACATTAACATTTTTATAAACAGTGATACAAATAATTTATATCGTACAAATTAAAATAACTTCTATCTACTAGAAGGTAGAATAGTGGACGCGGAACATAGGAGAAAGATTACGAAAAAACATATTTCTTTACGTGTATTCAATGGGTGGCCAGGTACTGAAGTTGTACAATTTTTATGGTATACAATATGTAATACAAAAATTAGATAAATATACAAGGCACGTGTACCTGTAATTTGTAATTATATCACACGCATTTAATCAACTGGTTATGTACTTCGTGAATGGCAATTAATCAGAGATTCTAAGTTGTTTAATACAATTAGAAGAACTGATTGGTAAGTGGCTAGTCTATGTACAAAACTAGAGATATAGTTCCTTAACACTGAAACAGTCTGTACAGTTATACGCTTGTAAATTCTGTTTGATGTTGAGAGGGATTATGGTATAGACCAGCCATAGCTTCTTGTAAGGCCCTTAAACATGCAACATGTGCTTTGAATCCTCCTGCTCTTTCTGCTGCAGATTCAGCGCGTACATGAGAAACATAACCTCGAGCTTGCAACTCTCGCCAACCTGGTGGTGTTGGGCCATCGGTCGACTGTCTAATAGGTATATAGGAGTACAAGGGTCCTTCGTCAAGTTTTGGCACAGGCATATAATTCTGAGTCCCTTGATTGCCAAACTTTATTCCTGTGCTAAATTGTGTAACTTTGGAAGGTACCGCCTTTATTTCCTTCTTAGATGCTTGTATAGCGGATGCAAATGTTTCCACAATGTTCTTTGCATTTCCCTCTGAATACGTAAGCTCATCTATCAGTGCTTCTTTCTCGCGAATTTTTTTCTTTTTAGCCTCCATTTCTTCTTTAGCCAATTCCAATTTTCTCTCCTCTTCCTTTTGCTTTTCTAACTCTATCATCTCTTCTAGTTCATACTCGGTTCTACCAAGTTTAGATTTGCTCTTGGTTATTTGATCTCTATTGTCCTTTTTATATTGGTCTATCTTTTTATTCGTTTCTATCACATCGATGTTATTAGCTAAGTTATATATAATAGTTTCAATTTCTTCTAAATAATCGTTGTATTCGCGTAACGACATAAAGTCCTCTTCTCTTTTATTAAAGTCCCGAAGTATTCTCTTTCTTATGTTTACTTCTTTCTCTACCATTGGATCCTCGAACAATTGCACACGAAAGTTTGCTCTTCGCAGGGGAATTTTACATTCTGGGCAAGATCCGGAACCTTTGCAAGCATATTAAAAGTATTATAACATGTGGTACACAATATTTTTTTAATAATACAGCAATTCTAACCTTTCAAGAACAACAAGTCTACGCAGCTTTCACACAATGTGTGTCCACAAACGTTCACCATCATTTTTAAGGATGGATTTCGATACTTGGTAGTTTTGCATCTTGGACAAGCTTGGTCATCCATTTTTGCGAGTTATTTTAAACAAGAATTAAACTTAATGCGAACTTATACCTTCTTTCACGGACCGATCGACCGGTTAAAGAATAGAAAAATTTACATTACAACGTATGACATAATTTAAATTAACTAAGTTTCTGCGTACAATTATGCAACGGAAGAAAAATTTAATTGTCACATTTCGTTGTCGTGTCACAGGACTCTCGTAAAATCACTGTCCTACGACATAACCTACAATTAAAATTTCACGCCATCATCGTGTAACTTGAATTGAAACTCGTACGCAGTCGATATAGCAATATGGAGCACAGCGTGTATCGATAATGTCGAAAATATTTACGACCGTGATATAAACTGCAATATCTGTAAAGCATAAACTATGATAATATTCGTACAGATTACATTTCTCGTTCACAATTGCTGAGAATTGCGGCGCGCTTCCATTGTGTTCTACTTTCTATCGATTGATCGAAACACGGGACTATCGATAAACAAACAAGTTTATATAATTCTAAATAAATGAATACAACGTATAGCTTTTGCAATATTTATTACATACATATTTGTTATATTGTATTTTCAGAACAGAAAATACATGTTTGTTCGCGTAGCCAGCGTCACGCGCGAAGAAAGATTTGTAGTTCTAGTTCCGTTTTACTTTTTTCGCTTTTAAACGCTGCACACGGATACGTAAACGTATTAAAAGATAAACTTGTTGGTGGAACGTGCACCGCATGTTCCGCATTCAGCGAATGAATCTTCGCTATTTCTGAGAAAGTTTCGATCATCGAGCGTCGTTACGTGATTACTGAGGCAAAGAGGAGAGAAAGGAAATCTCGCTGAAAAGAAACTCGAGTCAAACCCCTTGAGACCGAAGTCGTACGTCTCTTGTGCGTTTCACTTCTAACGATTTAGGGCATCGATTTTTCTTTCAATTCCACCGTGTAGATTGTACATTAAAAAGTCGGCAAGAAAGAGATACAATGCATGTCCATTATGCTGGAAAGAACAAAGGGGTGGTATGCTTTGGTGCCTCGCAAGACTCCCTGTTCCTTCACGGCGATGTTACGGACACCCATTATTCAAGTCCTCTGGTAAGACCGCCGCGACATTCCGTGAAAAATGCGCAACGACGTTTCTTAAGTAAACGAAAGTACCCTAAGCTCGGCTATAGACTGAAGCGCCTGAAATTCCCGAGATTAACCGAAATCTTGTTCCGAGAAGATTTCCTAAAGTGAACACCCAATTACAGTGTTTTCTCGTTCCGCGTAAGTTCATATAAATATATCGAACACCACGGTATTCGCATTTTTCTAATGTTTAAATACATCTTACATAATAAATTCTAACTTTGATTCGTATACGAGTTCGCTACCGTGTTTTTTTATACTGGAATTCGTACGTGTAAGGAGACGAAGAAAACATAACCAAAAAGTCACGAACATCCGAGCAGATTTGAAGCCTCTCGAATCACGCATTACCGAAGGCATTACGTGACGTTCGAGACTCTAGAAAGTAATCCGACGGTCAAAACACTCGAGAAAACTGTGTTCGTTTTGTTTAGTGTTCTTCGTGGAAACCGAGGGCGACGCGATACGTTCGATTTAGTCGTTGCGGGAAGGACGATGCGAACGAGTGGCTCTGCTGCATATTTGTTACGGTAGTCGAGGCGTATTGGTGCGTGACACGTGTACGACAATGACGACACTACGACGACGATCGGCCAGCATGGAATTCGATTCTCGACTAGGGATGCTGCACGTTCGCGATACGAGTGTGCGTGCTGTAATAGAACCAAAGGGATACACGCTTGCGCCGGACGGTGTCTACCCCATCTTCCCGTTGACTTCGAGAGAGGGAAAGCGGGGCGTGTGCAAGGACAGATGGCAGGGCGTCTCTCCCGGGCCGTGTCGCATCCACTATCAGTTTCGCTCGGATGTTCGTACACGAGTTTTATCGCGCTCTTCTACGACGTTCGCGCTCGTCAAAGATAGACTGGAGGCGCTCGGCTCTTATTCTCGTTGCACGTCCTACGAATCACGGAAATTAAATCACCGTCGAAACGAACGTTACGACGCTCGAATTGGTTGGTTAGGAAGATCGTGTCGCCCGTCGGGTTTCGAAGGATGATATCGCTGATAGTTCGATTTGCATAATAGAACGGTTAAGAAGAGAAACGAGACACTAGGTCTGGATATTTCTTTGTTCTACGAAACCTTTTGTTTTTCTCTTTTTCTTTTTCTTTGTTTTTCTTTTTTTTTTTTTCTTCGACGTGCACGGACAGATCGAACGATCGAACGTTCGTATCGTTGGTCAATCAACCAGTAGCAAAGGGAATGTTATAGCGGGAACATGAGTGGAGCGTATCGAGGAAGCGAGAACTATGGGAGAGGAGAAGTATCGGGGACGATTTCTATGCATGCCGACGCATAAATTGCGAATAGCAGTGACATAATGGCGACATCGAGTGAAAAAGCCAAGGAAAATCGGATGCTATTGATTCGTTCGGTACTTTCTACCCGCGATTTTGATTCCGTGCCTTTGTCCCGAGATGCAATATAGAACACCTCGCTTCTGGATTATTGCGCCGTGGTTGGAGGAGATTAACGAAGCGCGGAAGAGATAATTCGCAAATAATTGACAAGTGAAAGTCGTGGAAGAGCCGGCGACGCGAGAATCCTATTGTCGTGGGAGCACGGGGAACACAGTGGTGCATCTTCGAAAGCGCGAGGGATATATATCGAACAACATCGTGGATCGACTATGAGAGAGAAAAACAAAAAATGAAGGGTGTACTTTTTGCCCTGAGTCTGTTGTTTTCAGGTAAGTGGAAATTACCGAGCACGTGTCGAACGATTCGCTATTCGTGGGATTGTTCTTTGCGACGAGACGTTATCGTGCGACAAGTATTCAATTTTTCCGGCAATATTTCAAAAACGTTTTATCGTTCGTTTAAACAAATGGAGAGAACGTCGCTTTGCGAAACGAGCGTGGGCCCGCGACGGTCGCATAAGTAACGCGATATAAGGTTAAAAATGTCGTGACATTTGTTATAACAACGCGGGGCGAGGCATGTTTCATTCCTCCACGGGCAGACGTAGGAACAAAACGAGTAACGGTTCGGTCCCGACGATACCTCTCGCTCACTGTCGCGTATTATGAGATAAAGTAGTTTCTGAAACTGCAACCAGAAACTTCACCACCTACTTTAATACTTTATGACGAAGCGTAGTAAGGTCTGTGTCCGAGTGAAAGAGAGATATATCGCGGCTTTTACCCTCTCGCCACTTCGGGACACGTTAAAATGATTTCTTGCCACTTCCGGCCGTACATCGTGGTCCCTCCCCCCACGCGAGAGTTTCGCGGTAAACACGAGGAGTTAACGAAATTCCGATAACGAACGACGCAACGTGGCGAGCATTTCTCTTGCTGTCCCGGTAAGCACTCTCGATGCGACGAAGCACGGGATATAACCTCTCGGGTCAAAGAACAATCCGGCGCAATCTGGAGATTGAAACTGGCCCCGCTGAAAGCAGCTTTGTGTTTCTTTTAAAGTGCAAGGACTCGCCCGGGGTACGTCTGATCACGGAATGTACGAGAACCGTGCACTGGAACCGCTCGATCGTGGACCGTACTTCGACGTTTCGGCGTCGAACAATGTCACCGCGTTGGTTGGCAAGACGGCCACCCTGAACTGCCGTGTTCGGAATCTGGGCGATCGTACGGTAGGTAACGAGAGCGTGCAAAGAAGCGAATTAATGCGAGGGGAACGATTATCGGCGGCCAGCAACGTCGAAAGTATAACGATAATTCGGTAAAAATTCAGACAGCCGTGTACGGCGTTAGTTCGATAGAATATCCGCGCGCCGTGCACCAAGTACCGTTAAGAATACAAATTAGTAAGGGGGCCGAACAAAAGGATCATAACGTGGATAATACAACGGGCACAATGGAACTTGGCCCATCAAGAGGTAACTGTATAACAAGCTGGAACGAAAGTTTCGCAGTACGACGGGCGAAAAGGCGAAGTTTCGTTTTTCGCGTCGTTTGTTTGTACCTTGTTCTCGTATTTGCTGGCGGGATTTTAAATAAAACGGAAAGCTTCGCGTTTCTTTTTTTTTCTATTTTTTTTTAAATACGCACGGATGAGCAGTTTCCATTTCGCTCGCGACTCGTCTGCCCATCGCACACGTACAATCGATGACGAAAGGGCACGAACGTTTGTTAACAAATAAAATACACATCGAAGACTGAAGTTTTTCGAAGTAATGCTATTACAGAGACGAGATACGGGTATTAAGAACGAGCTGGTAAGAGTACGAGAAAATCCGATAACGCGTAAGGGATTGGTAGAACATTGATTATTTACATTGTAAATAAATCTTCTAGGAAAGTATTCGAAGGTTATGTTGTGTTATGTTACTGTTTACTCGTGTCATCTTTGTCGGTGATTAAACGATAGATGGCGTTAAAACGATCGAAATGAATGGTAATCTAATGGTATCTGGAGGTTAGGTCGCACGATGAAGAACTTTCCGATCCAAGTTAAAGTATGACTTCCTTGGTCCCTTTCGCGATACGTGGCCTAGCGTTATCGCGAAGCAAAATGATCGAATGGTTTCCGTGGTCACTAAACGGCCTCGTTCGCTCTAATTTATTAGTTAATTTACGCAAGCGTTCTTGGTAACGGTAGTACGCAACAACTCCAACTGATTTTGACGAAATATTAAAGAATCGAAAATACAAAAGTATCCAACTTGGTATATCATGTACTATTTCCTTATCCTAGTTAATGGCATCATAGCTGTATCAAAGTATCGTTTTTGCTGCCTGCACCTCGGCTCGAGCAAACTCGATTTTCTCTTCTTAAAAATTTTTCTCAACTAATGCAATTCGACAGAAATGGCCTGTCGGACGTCATCAAGTTGCATAGCGAACCCATCTTGGATTGCACGGGGTTTTCAGTCAGCATCACCTCCAATTTCTCGTCTTCAAATTTCCGTGGATGGCTGACTCGTTCTCGGTCATTGAGATCAAAATCACCATCGTGAAATCCTTGGAACCATTTCTTGCATACTTTATGGGTCACAGTGCCTTTACCAAGAGCAGAATAAATAGTTTCGGCGGCTTCAGCAGTATTCCCTTTTGCTCGGAAAGCGTAGAGCTTGAAACCGCAATTGGTATGGTGGGATTTGATAGACCCCAGTAGTTTTTATTTTTCGTATAATCCGGAAAATAACCACTGTTAGGTGTACGTATTAATACCTATTTTCCAGTGGATTATTCCGTTGCCGGACCATTGTATTTCAGAACGTTGTTTATACAGGGCGTTCGGCCATCCCTGGGAAAAATTTTAATGGGAGATTCTAGAGGCCAAAATAAGACGAAAATCGAGAGTATCAATTTCTTGACTAAGGTTTCGTTAAAAAGTTATTAAAAAATTTCAAATCGTTCTGGAAAAATTATTTTCGGTTGCAGGGGTCGATTACAATCATTTTTGGTGAATAGATATACTCCCGAAATCCTACCCACTTTCTAGAAAAAAATTCAGTACGGACGAAACTTTAAACGTTAATAACTTCTTAACGGAGCCTCCATCAATAAATTGGTATTCTTGATTTTCGTCTTATTTTTTATTTGCAAAGTGTAATAGGATTCCTTTTGATTCGAGGAATCCGTGGATTCCACCATTCTGTTTAGGTAAGAAAATGACCGCTATACTAATTACTGGTTAAATGGTTACGGTGTAAATTGAAGCTGAAAATTCCTGGTCCAACGAGTAGTATTCCTTGCACAGTCCTTTCCCAATTCTACGACCAATCTTACTTGTTGCGTAGGGACCATCTTCTCCACTAGATTCTCGACACCATAGAGTGAACGAGGCTTTCGTGCAATAATCGAGGTTCCGCTGCACTGATTTAAAGTTACGCGCGGTCGCAGCTGTTGCCATGATCCGGATCAGAACCAGGATAAAGCGATACAATAATTGATGCGTTCAAATATTTTGTTACAATTTTACTTCCATAGTTAGTTTTTCATTTTCGAACTAATTTTCAACAGCGGCTGTATTCGTCTCGATGATCTCTACATCATTTGTAGATAGCCATTCTTGTACCGTTAAGTAGGTACATTCCGACGCATCCGTGCTATTCACTTAACGTGCAATTAGTAAACACAAGACTCTGGATAACCGAGACCCCGGTTAATCAAGATCCGTACAGTGTTGTACGGAGGGGTGCTCGTATTCGATTCGATAACGATTTAGGACGCTGGCGTTCGAATAGTTTCACGAGGAACGCTTCCGCGATTTTCCATCTTCGTCTTCGTCCGGCACATATCGATAACGCTGGGATGCGCGTTGTTTTCAGAGATGCATTTTTCCCTCTGCCCCTATCGGGGGTAAATTCCTCGGGATGAAAAAGAATCACGTTATCCCGAATCGGGTGAGAGAGCCGGGCACGTAACAGCGTGAATAGAAAGAATGATCACGCGGCACGGTAAATACAGACATCGGGATCCGCGAAGCTACTTATGGCTGGAGGATCGTCGAATAATTTATCCGGACGGTGCCTTTTCAAAGTCGCGCGCGTCTGCCGAAAGTTCCCGGGCGAACCGTTAAATTTTCATTCGACCCCCTCCTACCCTCCAGCGTCTTGATTCGGCTTTAATTGCAACTAACATTTTAAGCTCTACTTGAATTTTAAACGACCCCGTCGGGTCGGCAATCGCGCCCCTAGCAAGTGCAATTTAAAGCCGACGGTGGATTTTCATCGTACACGGTTATCCGTGGCGGCCCGCGTCTCATTAATATTCCTTTGTGCGGCGGCGTACCGATTATCGGTACGTCCTAAATACTAATTTATAGCCTATTTAGAAATACGCGCGCCAGGCCGCCCGGGGGTATACACAATTTAACGAGCCGGGAGCAACAAATGGCATTAAACCATCAGCGTGCAATCAATGACACACGTTGAAGGCCGTGAAGTACGACCGTTTCGCCGGACTCTATGACTACGGGGTACATACATCGTATAATGCATATTCAACGATCCTCCGTCGTTCCGAGCGCCCTCCCTAAACACACGTTCTCGTGGTGCCAGCCGCGCGTGTGTTTCGCAGAGGGCAAAAAGTTTTGTAACGACGTGGGGAGGGGGGGGGGATAACGTTAATAATTATTTAGCCGGCAACAATCGGTGTCCGACCGTCGCAAATTGATGTTTGCGAACATATCAGGACGCGCGTTACGGCGCCATTAATTGCAGTTATCCATGGCTATCGTCGTTGGCCTGGCAACAGCACATTTCTTGCGAAACGCGCGGAGCACGTACGCGTCATCGGCGCGATTCTGCATCGACCGTTTTTCACGCGTCGGATAATACCGGCCGGTGACAGAGAAAGAGAATAAATACGTTACAGTTTTTAGCTTTCCAGAGCCCACGGAGGCGACGCGACGCGTGAATTTACACCGATGATTCGTCTTCTTTTCGCGATACGTTGTTCCACGAATTAACGCGACGAAACACGACGCCCTTCGAGACAACGGAATTTTTTTCAAACGCGCCGGACAAAGAATAACAAACGGTCAGATTCTGTGCTCAGGCCAGCGAGACGAGTCCGGCAGACGTAAACAAAATCGTCCCTGAATGCGACTCGTAAGTGGCTGGCAGCTGCACCATCGACCACATGGATATCGCACGAACACTTTGTTTTTCTTCGGTGACTCATCTCGTCGAACCGAGTGTAGGATTATTCGAGATACTTTCAGGACGCTTTTTGGATAATTTGTACGTTTTACTTAAGTTATAAAGTACATTTACCCTTGGGTTATAAAGTATAAAAAAATGTCTACACTTACTCTCGGTACGTGACCCAAAGTCACGTCTCGGTAGGATTAGGATAGACAAGGGTAGTCTCCGTGGAGTTAATCTGTGAAAATAAAGCTCTTGGTCGATTGTTACTTGACAAAATATTGTTTCACCAGGAAAATGGATAGCACACGGACGTAAAAACAGAACGAAATTTACACAGTTTTTGCCATTAAAGCACACAGTATCTTCACATTCGGATATTTATTACCTTGTCTTGTTTGTTACTAACTTTCTACATCGTTCGTGTTAATTGGACGGAATGTTTTTCTAGAAATGCATCGTGTTCGGTACCTTTGTTGTTTTTCCAACTTGGGTGCTTCTAATATTGATACTTACAAATCCATCTCCTGTAAAAATATTTTTAAACGCGAACGATTTACTCAGGGGCTGATTCCTGGAATAATTTTCAAGTTACGGTATATTTTATACGTTTTAACGCGTTTAATTAAGTATGAAGAAATCTCTAAATTTATACATATAACGTATTCTTTCTATAATAAGCTGTCCAAAGCAATTGGTTTACGAATACGCAGCTCCGGAGCTTTTCGAGAATCATAAATTTAAAACAAAAATTTACAATTCACGTTTAAACGTAAAATCAAAACATAAATTTCGCTGCAATAATTTCGTCTGTCGGTTTACATGATATTTCGAACGGAACCATACCCTTATGCAAACGTCCATTTTCATGTTCCATTCTCGTCTCATCATCGCCCAGCAATTATTATATTTTCGTCCGATAAGCCTGTACGCTTTCGACATGTATTTTTTCCCCGAGGCTGTTTAAAATGCAAATTGAATTCAGCGAGGAAGATGCGGCAATAGTACTTTTCTTTAATCGGTAGTTGGTGGATTTTCGTGACGCTGGAAATCTGAATTTAAATATTTCCTCGGGAGGGTTTCGCGATTTCTTTGTTTAATGACTGGCGCACGGCGAAGAGAGCATTATGGCGTTTTTTTTTCCTACGACGGGGACGAATCAATTCTGTTGCCAGAAACACGGCGACCTCGTGCATCGATTACAGCTAAAACTTTGTCTGATGCGCAAGAAGAATAAATTCTTTCATTTCCCTGAAAGGTCTTTCTAAAATACTTTCTTACTTTGACGTCTTGTCTACCAATTCGAACGTGGAATTGAAATGACTGTGCACTAGCTTTTTTTTTTAGCGTGGCTGCTCGGACGACGACGTTTTATTCTGGCAACTTTGACGGATCCTCGAAAAAAGACGTTTCGTTGAATGTGGCCGCCTAATTTCTGAAAAGACGTCATCGCGTTTTCTCTTTGCGTCGGGACGTGACTTTTTCATTACACTTACACGCGCAATTACACAGCTTATCCCTGAAATGTTTTTCCGGCCATGGGAATGGTTACTTCTAGTTTTGCAATTTTCTCCAGACGCTCTTTTCTTACCCCGAACACGGCTATCCCATTTATCCGGTTATCTGCTTCGTTTTCCTCCATTTTTCGATGAACTAGACTCGTTTACGTCATTCTTATTTGAATGTAAGAACCCAATTACCTGTTCAGAAGCTGACGAAGTACGGCTATAAATCACGCAAGCTTGTTTTCTTATCGTACGACGAAAGTTTTGAGCTTAGCGTAAAATTTGAATCCGAGTTTTGAGAACTCCTTTCTCGATTCAGAATATACAGGGTGTTTGGCCACCCTTGGAAAAAATTTTAATGGGGGATTCTAGAGGCCAAAATAACACGAAAATCAAGAATATCAATTTGTTGTTTGAGGCTTCGTCAAAAAGTTATTAAAAAATTGAATTCAAAAATTTCAAATCGTTCTGAAAAAATTATTTTCGTTTGCAGGGGTTAATTACAATCATTTTTGGAGAATACACATACCCCAGAAATCCTACGCATTTTCGAGAAAAAAATTCAGTATGGGCGGAACTTCAAATGTTAATAACTTTTTAACGAAGCCTCCATCAACAAATTGGTATTCTTAATTTTCGTCTTATTTTAGTCTTTAGAATCTCCCATTAATATTTTTCCCAGGCTTCTGGGTCGAGTAAAATCTTCAATTTTGAACAAGTAGATTTATACAATTATTTTCAATATTATTATCTCGAAAAGTAAGCATTATAAAGTGAATTATGTTTCATATTTTCTATTCAATTTTTTATGTAGTGTCGCTTTTTTTATCTGGTTGTGTCGTCCATACTGATATCTTGTATGCTAACAGCAATATCGAAATAAGTTGTTCCGCTTTGGTAGCATATTCTACTATTCCCGAGGATGAAAAAAGGTCGTATAAACATAGATCCCGAAGTTTGTTCCTTTGCGAGAGATAAATATGTCTTTTCCAGAGAAATTGTTAGAAACGTTTATATTTTGTACTTATGTTATAACTTCCTTCATTCTTTAAAAGAGACGAGCTACCCAAGTGAAGCTGAAAATTGATATATTTTATCAATTATGATTTTAAGGGTAGTGAATTGCATAAGTGCCTTAGAGCCACTGGAATGTGACATCGTTTCATTAAAATAACATTGGTCAACTTGTTATCAGTTATCGGATGATAGCTGAATAGAGTTTGTAAACGATAGTTTCTGAAAGCAACATTTCTCAAACTTTACCTTCCCACATTTTCCAGTCAATAAACAATGTTTAACGGGCCCCTAGTACAGTATTAAATTATCGTTCCTTTAGTATATTCCTAAACATTTTAAAAAATTGTATCAATATTTGATAAATTTGAACTGATTTTAAATGAATTTTTACTTTTCACGTGTTTTCTACCAAATGCAAAATAATAAATATAAAATAATCGTTATTACTTGGCTTCCAGATAAAATTCTCTCATTGCACGTGAAAAACCGAATAAAACATAGCATTCTTTATTACTTTTAACGAACGTGGCACGAAAAGAGACGAATAATAAACGAGAAATTTCAGTTGTTCCAAACTTTTGAACATTTTAATTTTCAATTTCCTTTTTGATTATTTTGTTATTTTTTTATTTTTTATTGCGCTGCATAAACGTGCTTCTTTTTCCGATAGCTTCCAAGAAGGATGAGAATGCATTTTTCAACCGGATAAAAAATTCCAATAACGAATAAAAGATAAATAAAATTAAATAATAATTGAACGAACTAAATAAAAACGTATGTTACACGTTCCTAATAGTAATCCTGAACTTTCGAAAAGAGACTTTAAAAAAAGTGGTCAACGCGTAAAAGCTAATAGAAAAAATAAGCAACCATTGTTCGATAAAACGTTACAATTTAAATTATAAAGTGGAATTGCATTCCACGTCGAACAAATAAAAGCTTATATGAATGTGTCTGACGATATAAATGTTGAGTATAAATCCCCGCACGATCTTTTCATACGTCATCTATTATTCGAATTGAATGTTGTCTATCTCTAGCATTCAGACCCTCAGTTAACACGTTGTCGGATAACCAGTTTGAGAACCACTGCGCCTCGCTGGCCGATTCGAATGCTGGCCCGTCTATAAACAAATCCATCGATCGAGTTGTTAATATTCTATGTGTTCCGAGTTATCGCGTTGCATACGATCTGCAGAGCACGACATTTATGGCAAAAATTGTTCGAAGTCCGAGAAAGTCTAGCAGCTTGGCAAACTTGTGGTTGAACGCTAAATATGCTGATAATTCGTGTCCAACTATTTCTACCATGAAACAAACGTTCTATATGTTGGAGAGTAATTGTACAAGAGATGCAGATTGAGCTGTTGGGTGGGTTGTTTCGACGAGCGACGATAGAGGGCAGAATGAATGGCATCTGGAGAAAGAAAGCGGTTTGTGAAACCTAAGATAGAAACGCAATTTTGTGTGTTTGAGATATATTAAAATCAGAAACTGTAAAGAATATTATAAAAAGTAACGCTATACTCGGGTCAACGAAACGAGTCAGTGAAGAAAAAACGAGGTGTAGTCATTGGCTGCCAAGGGACACTTACGAGTCACATTCAGGGACGTTTGTTGACGTTTGCCGATTCGTCTCGTTGGCTCGAGCATATGCTTAACCTCAAAATCGTATTCCAATTTCATAAAGATCGACGGGGCTGAATGTTTTCGATAGATTCATCGAAGATTTGTACGGATTGCTCGTTTAACCTTTTCCGTTATTCCGACGGATATCAATAGCGGACTGAATTTAAATCGTTATTTATTTATACGTATATCCAACGCGAATTTAATATTTAAGCAGATTCGCGCGCAAAATTGCGCGACGATCGTTGTTAAGTTATTGAAGAGCATTTGAACAAGTTCGCGTCGATGTCCGTAAGAAATATTTATTGTATGATCCGATAGGTGTCCTGGGTGAGGCACAGGGACATTCATCTTTTGACCGTCGGCGTTGAAACTTACACCTCCGACCAAAGATTCGTGGCATCGCATTTTCCACGAACAGAGGATTGGACGCTTCAAGTGAAATACCCGCAGCGACGTGATTCCGGGACCTACGAGTGTCAAGTGTCAACGACACCGCCGATCGGTCATTCCATGCATCTCTCGGTCGTCGGTTAGTTCGATAGCCATTTTTTTTTTTCTCTTCGTCGGTTTGTTTTCGTTTCACAATCTTTCCCGTCGAATCCCGGCCCGTCGGTCTTGTCTCGCTTCGCCCGTTACTCGTTAATTTTATTTTCTCCGAACGTCTATCAGGATTTCCGTCTAACCTGACCTCTCCTCCTCCCCTCTGTCCCTTCGTCGGTAGCTCTCGCGTTTCCCGGGAAAATCGAGCTTGCGTTACAACGGTTTTCCAATTCTAAATCTGCTTTGAATTTCAATCAAACGCTTTTTTCCCCCCCTTTCTCTTGCCTGCAGCCAATTTGCGTGTTGCCCCCTCCTCCAGACCCCCTCTCCTCCCCCCACCCTACGAATCCCGAGAATAATCAGTCGACTGCGGATTTTATTCGAGGCCTGCGCTAAATATGAATTTCACGTAAAACGTATGAGAAATATATTTCGTAAATTAAATCCTTGTCGCGCGATCCGATTTCAAGCCATTTTCAAACGTATCCTATTTAATTTTTTTTTTTCTCGTTCAAATATGTTCGTGCCGAAAAACGAAGAGGAAACAGATTTGTTTGACGCATCGTGCGTGTATTCTAGTCTGATCGTCGAGATTTACGAAGGAAAAACTAGTTAAGATATCGGTTCGACACTTTGTACTGTGATTTACATGAAGCCTCTTTCGTATAAAAATATGTAGCAAGGCGTTGCATTTTCTGTAGATTCGACGATAAAGATATCTATACCATGTTTAGACCAAGTTTCGAATCCGACCATTGATTTTTGCTAAATCACGTCAACCTTATCGAAAATTGCTTCGAGGGAAACGGGTTTAAAGTGTCGAGTAGATGTAACAGAATTTCCATGCTCTCGCGATCTTTCTCAGCATTTTGGAATCTAGATCCATTTATTTATTTCAACGTACTTCCTACGTCTACGGTTCCGTAACGATAATTTCTTTCTAATTTTACTCGGAACGCGATCTGGAAAGTCTCGATGTTGAAAATTAAATAGGGAAATTTATTTTTCCAAAGTGTCGGGCTAGAATTCTTAGCTTCTATTCTGTCCACGCTTGGCATATGTTTCTCGTACTGTGTTACGCCATAAATCCATAAATCCCGCAGTGAAATGAATCACGAACGCGATGTGCCCCGTCCTAACCTTTATTTTCATATTTTTGGCCGCGACGGTGTTCGAAATAAATTCCCCTAGACGCGCGGGAATTTTAATTATTATTTCGTTTTTCCATCATTATTTGGATTGAGGATAAACGGCGAGCAGAAATTCTGTGCTAATAAAAATTGTTTCATTTTCTGTTTAGAGCCGGTGACGTCGATCGTCGGCGAACCAGAAATGTTCATAAATAAAGGCAGCACGATGAACCTAACCTGCGTGGTGCGTCACAGCCCCGAACCACCGACGGCCATTTACTGGACCCACGATCGCGAGGTACTGACATCTTTTAACTATTTTATACATTTTCCTCGTAATCGTCGCGACGACAGTTACGAGCTTGAAAGCAAGGCACGGACGGAGCGTTATCGATCACCATTACAACGCGAACGAACGTTGGCGTCGATTCCAATTCGGACAGGGAATTAACTGCGATTTGTCCATCGACGCTACAGTTTCGGAATTTCGAGATTTTTTTCACGCGAATCGTCGCGAACACGATCGATCATATGCAAGGTGTTCGACCACCCCTGGGAAAAATTTTGATGAGAGATTGTAGAGGCCAAAATAAGAAGAAAATCAAGAATACTAATTTCTTCACTGAGGCTTCGTTAAAAAGTTATTAACAATTAAATTCAAAAATTTCAAATCGTTCTGGAAAAATTATTTTCGGTTGTGGGTGTCAATTACAATCATTTTCGGTGAATAGACATACCCCCGAAATCCTACGCACTTTCGAGAAAAAAATTCCAATATGTAGACAAATTTTTCGACGGAAAAAAAAAATTTGAAATCGTTCTGGAAAAATTATTTTCGGTTGCAGGAGTCAATCGTGATCATTTTTGGTCAAGGGACATATCCCCGAAATCCTACCCACTTTCGAGAAAAAAATTCCTTACCAAAAATCTAATGTCTGACCATACATGACATTTATCCCTTAAATTTCATGCGTATGTTTAAAGCATCATAACTCCTGAACGGATTGGACGATTTTAATGTTCAAAAAGCCAAACGCCGCGTATTTTAGCGTAGAATATGTAGCAATTATAAAAATATTGGGAAAGGTGTTCCTTGATCCCGCAAAATAAGAAAAACCCCATAAAAGTGGTCCAATTTTCAAAAAGCTATAACTCCTACAATAGTGAATATATTTCAGTGAAACTTTTGGGGGAACTAGAGTTCATAGATACCTACAAAAAAGTATTAAACAATTTTTCTGTACAGCGCCAATCAAATTTATTAAAAATCGAAAACGAATTTTTAAGAAAAATTGACAGGGAGTAGGTGCCTAAATTTTTCGACGAAAAAACAGAATTTCAAATTTTTCTGGAAAAATTATTTTCGATTGTGGGGGTCGATTACAATCATTTTTGGTCATTACACATACCCCCGAAATCCTACCCACTTTCGAAAAAAAAATTCGAGAAGCTGTGAAATTTTTCGACAAAATTAAAAAATTTCAAATCGTTTTGGAAAAATTATTATTAGTTGCAGGGGTCAATTGCAATCATTTTTGGTGAATAGATATACCCCCGAAATCCTACCCACTTTCGAGAAAAAAATTCGAGAAGCTGTGAAATTTTTCGACAAAATTAAAAAATTTCAAATCGTTTTGGAAAAATTATTATTAGTTGCAGGGGTCAATTGCAATCATTTTTGGTGAATAGATATACCCCCGAAATCCTACCCATTTTCGAGAAAAAAATTCGAGAAGCTGTGAAATTTTTCGACAAAATTAAAAAATTTCAAATCGTTTTGAAAAAATTATTATTAGTTGCAGGGGTCAATTGCAATCATTTTTGGTGAATAAACATACCCCCGAAATCCTACCCACTTTCGAGAAAAAAATTCGAGAAGCTGTGAAATTTTTCGACAAAATTAAAAAATTTCAAATCGTTTTGGAAAAATTATTATTAGTTGCAGGGGTCAATTGCAATCATTTTTGGTGAATTGATATACCCCCGAAATCCTACTCACTTTCGAGAAAAAAATTCGAGAAGCTGTGAAATTTTTCGACAAAATTAAAAAATTTCAAATCGTTTTGGAAAAATTATTATTAGTTGCAGGGGTCAATTGCAATCATTTTTGGTCATTACACATACCCCCGAAATCCTACTCACTTTCGAGAAAAAAATTCGAGAAGGTGTGAAATTTTTCGACAAAATTAAAAAATTTCAAATCGTTTTGGAAAAATTATTATTAGTTACGGGGGTCAATTGCAATCATTTTTGGTCATTACACATACCCCCGAAATCCTACATAGTTTCGAGAAAAAAATTCAGTACAGACGAAACTTCAAATGTTAATAACTTTTTAACGAAGCCTCCATCAACAAATTGGTATTCTTGATTTTCGTCTTGTTTTGGCCTCTAGAATCCCCCATTAAAATTTTTCCCAAGGTTGGCCGAACACCCTGTAACAGCATAGATATTTTTTTAACGAATAATTTTGACGAATTCCATTTATCTGGGAGAAGTGTTCGTGCGTGACGGAAAAGTGATAGCGGAGAGAGCAAAAGGGGGTTAAAACGAAAGTTTCCACGTGGGCGTGTACGGGAATTATGAACATTGTTCACGACCCACGGTCGTGCAAAATAGTTATATTGGCCGCGTGATTATTATAATTTTACCCAACTGGGTTAAGGGAATATTCGTGGAAAGGTTAATTTTCTGCTATTTTTTTCGTCTTAGCGATGAATATCTCTTGTGTACCTTGCGTATTATCGGCCAATGCACAGAACGGTGCACACCAATCCGCGCGAGAATCCGCGAATAGAACCCGAAATTATTCAAGCTGCAGTTTATGAAATGAATTATTCAATTATTTCCCAAAGAAGCGGTTAGTATGCGCCTAGCATACGGAACGGGTGGGGTGTGTCTTCAGAAATTTACGTCCTCGTTGAATTTTGATTGCGTTCACATTTCTGAAAACCACCCCTTGGACTTTTCAAACACTTTAACGATACTTGCAGCCCGGTGGATCCAATTGTTGGGGCACCGTCTGTTCCCAGGTATTTTGTATTATTGAAACCCCGTTTACCAACCGCTGTTTTATTATTCGTTCAGATAACAAACATCCCCTTCGTGCAGCTTCCATTTCACATTTCGCAAATACGGGAATGTGAAATAGAATTGCAGTCAAAAGCTCATGGAGCAAGAGTTTCGAATATTCAGCATTCATTTAGTGCAATTAGTTTACGGTTTATTTGTGTACAGCTTCTCGTTTGGGTACTTTATTTAGATCGCAACCCTTTTGAGGATTAGTCAATTCGAATTTACTGATTTTACGGGATGGTCTTTTTTCTAATTTTTAAACGATACAATTTCTTTTATCGAAATATCTGATTCATATTTACTGACAATAGAGTACGCAAAGCATTAATAATACAATAGTATACACCCATATATGTAGAACAATTTTCTGACCTATATCCAAACCCTCGTGTTTATCTACCGGCGCTGGCTGTATCTGATATACTTTGATATTATATTTACATAATTGTACGTAATGTTACGAACAAGAATATTATAAAAATTATCACATGGCGGAATGTCACACGCAAAAATATCACGCGAGAAGATATGACCAAAAAATTTAAAGTTAATAATTAACAATATGGTAAGTACGTTTCGCTAATAAATAAATACTTGGTCTCGAGCCCCGAAAAACGTAAATCTGCCACTGCTTGTAATCAACTTTTCATTTTTCTCCATTATGTATAAAAGTTTTGAAATATTATGAAAATAATGACTCGTAAAGTTATTTTGTCATTTTGGAAAATGGTTAGCAAACACGGTCGAAAATTCGTTTAACAATAAACATAATTAATTGTTGTGACGACAGTTGGAACTACTAATGTAATTTACATTCGCGTAATATTATTGGCAACAGCCTTTTCGTGTATTTTCTCAATCAGAGTCAAAATTAAATGGACATAGAAATGAATGTTATTGAAATCAAATCGTACATGTCGTATGGATTTAAATGTTATTTATTATATATCTACGTGGCACATAAAATATTTAATTAATAATTGAAATCAATGTTAACATTACCATATAAGTGAATTGCATTTAACAAACAATTCAATAAACTGCAGAACGGAATCAAGTGAACACTCCAAAAATATGGTATTCGGAATTAAAGTTTGTAAATACGTATCACAACAATCAGGTTGTTGCTTGAAATTGTACTAAAACAGCTCGAAAGATTAAAATATCGAAAGGTACTAAACATTTGTAAAAAATATATTGTTGCAATTTTTAGCGGTCGATGAATCATTAAAGAAACAATTTACTTTGTCGGATGTGAAGTTTTGGTGGAGGATCATTAATGATTGCAGGATAAACGAGTTGTTACTTCGGTGTCTACAGAGGGAATAATGTATCTTGGAAGTGTACATTGATATAATACGGTGAATCCTCGAATCGCGTGATTAATTTCTTCTTGAGTCTTTCGTCCAAGTTGAATTGTGTATGTTTGATGTATTGTAGGGAGAAAGAAAAATGAGTAGCGTGCTAAATAATGTACTGTTGTCCGTAAGGGGGATGTGGAGGGCTGACCAAAACATCTGATACAGGATGACTGGCAATTCCTGTCAGGACTAATCTTTCTTTCTCACCGCAATACATTTAAAATAACAATCTTCGTTGCAGAAACGAGTCAAAACTAAACAGATCCGTAAGTCCCTTTTTTATGAGAATAAAAATCAAATGATACATTTGAAACTGGAGAATGATTCACACGGTTGAGAAAAGAAAAAAATTGTTCGAGGATTTTAATAGAAACTGTTATACTTGAATGGTAAGAAAATAACCTGTATTCGTATTAAATGTTGGAGGTTTATTCATTACGTAATGAATACAGAAAATATTGCAACTTGCATTCAGCATTCGTAGTACCAGTAAAGATTATATTACGGAACTAATGAATAATATATTAAATGTAAAGGAAGAACGATTTACCATATAACGTTCATCAAAATTATTCGTCGGGGGTTTAGAGCATAAATTCAAAAAGGTTACCAGAATGAGTTGGCGTTTCGTCCATGTTATGCTGGTAGTAAGGCTGACCCAGCAAACTTTGCCTTAGATACTATAAATTATACTGCCTTACTGACGAGTCCAGCAGCATAACCTGGACGAAACGGCAACTCATTTTTTTTTAACCCTTTTAAAACGTTTCAATTCCGGAATAAGTTTGACGAACTCTCCACGATGGAGCTGTTTATTAAACAACTGTTATGAATTTAATAATAATACGATAATCCGTTCGTAATTTTCAATCCCTTTCTTATTTACTAAACATACGATATTTTAGAGTAATTCTTGGGAAAGGTAATTAATACCAAACATCAATTATAAATTAATTAAAATTTTAATCATTTATAATGCGTTCTTTGTAACGTGTTTCCTTTGTTCATTAAACACAATTTCATTGTAGAGTAATGTTAATAATCATTTAACTTATTGATCAAACGTGCCACAAGGATATGTAATAAATAAAATTAAAATTTCCCCCAGCAATACTGTTTTAATTAAATTTTAATGACAACCATTTTCTCTTCCACTTAATATTGTCCTCGACTGTGCGTACTTTGTCCGTCTACAAATTGCTCTGAACTGTCGTTTATTTGAATAAATTCAAGTTCTCTAAAAATCGTAATATTTAAACTACATCGACGTATCGATAGACGCAGATTTATTTTATCCACATTTTCATGCGTTAAAAATTTTCTTTCGAGTCTTCCTGTGAGCGTGAAACGCTCTCTCTCGTAAGGGTTGCGCCCCCTACTTTGGAAAACACAGCATCGCATTATACGTATACATTATACATTGCACTGTGCACGGTTTCCAGAAAATCGTTGGATAGGATTCGTCGAGACTACTCGTAGAACTTTAGACCATGTTAACTTCTTTTTCTATCGCGGTCTTTCATTCTGTCCGAGTCTTTCGATCTTCGCGGGTCCACGTTGTAGAAGTTTCCCGGGCGTTGTTGCGGAGCTGAAATCGGTACTTCGTTGCGGCCGATCGGTTCGAAAATACGAATAGTAAACGGATTGCGCGGCATCGCACGGTAATGTCTTGGATATTGTTAACTTTTGTTGTTCGGTTTCGCGATAGGGAATCATCCCCTTCGCTGTTTCCTCCTGCTCGAAACGGCTTGCGGATTTAGAAACCGGCTGGCCGAACTTCAAAGCGCCGCCGTGTCCGTGTGACGGTTACTAACACGAACCGACAACTTTTGTATTTCTCGTTCTCTCTTCCTGGGAAATATTGCGAATCGACCGGTGAAATTTGTCGTGAATTTCCGTGGACTCTATCGATTGATTACACGAGGCTCGACTAAAATATGCAATCCTCTCAACTATTTTAAATGGTTAATTCCTAAAATTACGTATAAATGACCGCGAGACGCCGTGGAATTCTTGTAAACTTGTAATCGCATTAGTTTCCCTCGTAACAGGTTGGTATCATCGGGGATTACGTCTACTCGAGGCAATGAATAAAACTATCTATCCAGCTATCCTGTCCCTTTCCCTTTTCCCCCTCATTGTGCACCTTCCGTCCGAATACTCTCTGCTAGTTTTTTCTTTTTTCTCCTCGCTCTTCCAATTCTTTGCACGTGCTCCCTTTGTTTTCCATCTTCTGCCGTATTCTTTCCTACATTTTGTCCTTGCTCCCTCACTTTCAACTTCCTCCTCGGTTACCCCTGCTCTCGTACCCTCCTTTCTCTCCCTCTGCCTCTCCCTTTCGCCCGAGTCGCATTGTCTTTCCGTCCATCCTTCTTAAGAGTGTCAGTTCTCTCTGCCAGCTCGCGCTTTGTGTACCACCGCGTCTGTCTTTACAATTCGCAGCGTTCCACTGTCTTTCACATTTTTACTCTCGTTCTCCCTCGCGCCCATTATCTCTGTCACCTTCCTTACAACGCCCCCACTTTCCCGCTATCCTTCAGCATCGCACACACAATTTTCCAGCGTCGTTCCACTCCGCGTTGCCCCCCCCCCCCTCCGCCGCGCCCTCTCGTTTTCATCTTTTCTATCCACTCTCCCGCGCCCCGAACGTCTCCACCCCGCTGGCCTATCGGCTTCAGAGCCTCTATCCCCCTTCTTTGTCACTCCATCGCCACGTTCCTCCTCCATACCGTTATTTATCTCGCCTGTTCCTCTCCATACTCTCGGTTCCAGTGTATCAGTCTCTTTTCCGAGCCCCCCTCCCCTCCAACGTCCCGTTCTGATCCCCCGCAGACAGTCAACACCTGCAGTACACCCTCTGCTATTCCTGCCTCTTCCGTAACCCCTTCCTTCGACGCTGCTTCTACCTTCACCTTTATTTCTCTCGTTTTTCTCCCCCAAGGGTCTACTATTTCCAACCATTCTAGTCTCTACCTCTACGCGCTCGTGTTTTTTGTCTTTCGATTATTTTTTTCCCCTCCTTTTTTCTTGTTCATCCTTCCCTTTCCCCGCCCCCTGTTTTCCGCCGTCTTTTTTTCGGAACCATTCTCCAGCCGGCGGCGCGCTTCATTCATCGCGCTCATTTCAACGTTGTTTTCCACTACTGGCGTTCATTTTCCGCCGCGCGTATAATCGCCTTCGATCGAAAACTAAACGTCTCCTTTGACGTGGTCTGCCGTTTCCCCCGCCGTTTTGTCCCGCGATTCGACCGCGCCGAACCGTTTCATAACACTTTTGATTCGCTTCGACGATGAACGCCGGATTTCCAACGGCTCGAAGCACTGCGGGCGAGCTAACAGAAAGTCGCAGATTTATTGGAGGAAACAAGTGTCGCTAATGAAGGTGTCCCGAACCACCGGTTCGCTGTTTCTTTAGTCGGGAAGCTGAATGAAAATATATAATATTTTCTTGCGAGCCAGACGGAATAAAATATTCGAGGCAGAATAGAATAACTGTTCCAAAAAGAATTATTTTAATTAGAAAATACTAGGAGATTGGACTCGTGAAAAAAAATAAAAAACGAACAGTATCAAATCGCTTATCCCAAGAATTGAACATATGTCTATCTGCATTACGCTAGTATTAGGCCACTTCCATAATTACCGGCACGTATATTCAATATTTTGTGAGAAATATCGATAGAAAACCGATATCGTCGGGCCCTACTAGCCTCGAGTGCATCACTGACGGTGTGCGCATGCGCCAGTACGATGCGAACGGTTTGCTTCTTAAGTCCAATATGGCCGCGGTACGTGAGCACGCGTTTCGTCCGTTCCGTTACACGTTTAATAGTTTCTTCGGTTTACAATTGTGTATTAATGATCGACCCGATCCAACCTCGTTCCTCGCTAAAAGCTAGACATATTTCAATGGCGAAATCGTTCGAACGTGCTCTTCTTCTTCAGAATAATCTGAATGAAATCTGGCTCAAGAATAACGTGATATTGAAAAATTGGCTGAATGAGTTCCTCGATGCAGAAACGCGGAATTTTTTGAAAATGGCGTACGAAAGCTATTCAGACATTGGGGAATGGTTGTGAATCGCTAAGATGAATACTTCCGGAAAACGTAAGTACTTTCTTAATACTAAAAAAACGGCACGAACTTATTGGGCATTCCGATTTATTCAAAAATTTCTTAAGGTACACTTCCTTTCATTGGCTTGTTAAGGTCGAGGAAATGTTCGTAAATATTGGTTTTTAAGCTACTTAACATTTGGCCTCAATAAAGTAATTGCAAATAGCACATTGGTATTCAGATTAATATCTTTAAATTAATGCCTGGATTTATTTTTATTGAAACAATATACAGGGTGTTCGGCCAACCCTGGGAAAAATTATAATGGGGGATTCTAGAGGCCAAAATAAGACGAAAATCAAGAATACTAATTTGTTGATGGAGGCTTCGTTAAACAGTTATTAACGTTTAAAGTTCCGACCGTACTGAATTTTTTTCTCGAAAATGCGTAAGATTTCGGGGGTATGTCTATTGACCAAAAATGATTGTAATTGACCCCTGCAACTAATAATAATTTTTCCAAAACGATTTGAAATTTTTTAATTTTGTCGAAAAATTTCACAGCTTCTCGAATTTTTTTCTCGAAAGTGGATAGGATTTCGGGGGTATGTCTATTCACCAAAAATGATTGCAATTGACCCCTGCAACTAATAATAATTTTTCCAAAACGATTTGAAATTTTTTAATTTTGTCGAAAAATTTCACAGCTTCTCGAATTTTTTTCTCGAAAGTGCGTAGGATTTCGGGGGTATATCTATTGACCAAAAATGATTGCAATTGACCCCTGCAACTAATAATAATTTTTCCAAAACGATTTGAAATTTTTTAATTTTGTCGAAAATCTCAGCGCCTACTTGAATTTTTTTCTGGAAAATGCGCAAGATTTCGGGGGTATGTCTATTGACCAAAAATGATTGTAATTGACCCCTGCAACTAATAATAATTTTTCCAAAACGATTTGAAATTTTTTAATTTTGTCGAAAAATTTCACAGCTTCTCGAATTTTTTTCTCGAAAGTGGATAGGATTTCGGGGGTATGTCTATTCACCAAAAATGATTGTAATTGACCCCCGCAACCGAAAATAATTTTTTTAGAACGATTTGAAATTTTTGAATTTAATTGTTAATAACTTTTTAACGAAGCCTCCATGAACAAATTGGTATTCTTGATTTTCGTCTTATTTTGGTCTCTAGAATCCCCCATTAAAAATGTTCCCATGGGTGGTCGACCACACTTATATTGTCGGAAATATTTTGATCACAATTGAGTGACATATTTTAATAAAATGTTATTGTAATACTTGATCGTAATTTTGCAATAGAAACAGTCATTACAGTCTGGTTTCTATGGTATAGTTTTCAATTATGGTTTGATTGTGGGTGGGGTGAATGTGTTAAAAGGGTTGAATGAGCCCTTGGGTTAAGTCCTTTGTGCACCACAACTCCATCAAATGCCAGAAACATGTTAATATTGTTCAATGCCTGACAAAAAATAAAGGAATTGCCCGAAGTGATTGAATTTCAGTTAACAGATTTTTTTTGGTTCACTGGTGTGGGGGTACAATCCCCTGTAGCCTTCCACCTTTATTGAATATTTTTGTAACACCACAGGCTGACCCAAAAACAATAGGAAAAGTTTGTATAAACATTCAATCAGACTTTATTCTCGTATTGTTGCCATTTTTGTAAGCCAGTTACAGACTGCTGTTTATTTAATCTTCCAACTTTTATACTACAAATAGCTCTGGAGTGCACCTTTTTATTGTATAAATATTTTTATAACAAATATTTTTGTCGCTGAATTCAATATTCTAGCTGCACAAACATTCTGTGCCCATGCCAGAAAACACACTATGTTCGCGTGAAAAGATTTCGAGTATATAAATCCTGGAATGTTATGCTGTTATATTCGTTTTTCTGTTCTTGGAAAAATTCGACGTTAAATGAAAAATACCGTGAAAAACTTCCAATATCTGTACCAAAGAAAAATGGGTTTCCACATGTACCTTCAAAATAATGGAATTACTCCTGATGGTTGCATAACATTCGTGAATATAATACGTTCGAAATCATAACGCGAGGTAGTTACAATAACAACGTATGTTAGCGAGGATAAATATGAATATAATTTATCATTTTAATATTCTTATAATTTGCAGATTAATCGTATTCTTTATAAAAGTTGTAAAAAATACATAATTTAAAATTGCACTAAGGTCGTGTACGAATTGTCGCGTATTTATATGAACTTTTTTCGTTTTTTATTGAAAAGAATGTTACGAAACACCGTGTATATACGCGACGTATCGGATAAACGACGAGGCTAACGTTATAAAAAATGGTCATATTGGTGTAAATATTTTTCTTTTTTACGTTTTATTCGGGATATGTTCCTTCTGCGTCGATGCAGCGTCGAAAGCGATCAAGCGATGAACGGAACGATTTTTGGTGCTTTGATTTTGGAATCGCCTCGAGTGCCCTTGTCACAGCGACTTTGATTGCTTCCATATCATCGTATCGGGTCGCTTTTACCGGCATTTTCAGTTTTCAAAACAGAAAATAATCTCGTAGCCTAGTCACTATCGAATCCGAAAGCTTTTCGTTCCCATCGGCCCTCGTAACTCTACGACCACATAAACATAACCAACAAATTTTACGTTCCGCCCCTTATAAAAGCGGAAAATTATTAACAGTAAACAGAAAATGAATATTTAAAAGAAACGCGAGTAGGCGTGTTCACGTTATTGCAAATTATAAATTAAAATTAGTTCCCATGGATTATATTTCCCGGTGCTTTTAATCGGTGGTATTTTATTTTAGCTCCCCGTTCATTTCAGCATTGAAAAGCTGCTTTCTGCGTGGCCATAAAATTTCGAATATTCTGTAACCTTTTAACGACAGATTTTTCGTTTTTGCGAGAGATGTAAAATTCGTAAAATATCGAAGTGTGCCGTAACTATGAAATCTTCTACGATGTTAGGAAATGGAGTTCTTTGTAACGAGGTTAGGACCTTTTGTCGTCTTGAACGGTGCTTAAGATTTTCGCACAAAGGTTAATCAGAATCTTGAGCTATGTAGATAGATCTCTGCATAGTTCACAGTATACCGTATAAAATCAATGTAGCGTTCTCGGTTCACATACTCATGATCGTAAATGGGAAACGCGCGGGTGTGTGTGTTCTAATTGATACACGCGGCGCTTTGGATCCACATAGTTGCGTATCGAATTGGATACACATGGCGGCCAACCTGTTAATGATCCTTGCAACGGGCTCTTTCTTCGACGTCGGTTAATGAGAGCAATGCAAATGGGCACAGATTTTCTATTTGTCTAAATTTCACTCTCCTTGAGTGCTACCGAACATATCGATAGAAAATGTCGCTATCGATTCGAACTTGTTACAGATCATTTTCCAAATTACTTTCAAAACACAAAAATGGCAATTTTCAATAACAAAAAACTACCTATCGACCTGTTCCCTTTACGCTTTCACTATTTTTTCATAGAAATTTTATCAAAAATGTTTAGAACATTTCAATCTTCGTTGCAAATTTATATACAAGGTTTTGGTCCGTTCCTAATTGAACAAGATGTTCGGCCATCTTGGGGAAAAATTCTAATGGGAGATTGTAGAGGCCAAAATAAGTCGAAAATCAAGAATACCAATTTGTTGATTGAGGCTTCGTTAAAAAGTTATTAACGTTTAAAGTTACGCATGCGAACACACTGTCGCGCGCACACGTTGTCGTCTCACAGGTGTAACTTTAAACGTTAATAACTTTTTAACGAAGCCTTCATCGACAAATCGGTATTCTTGATTTTCGTCTTATTTTGGCCTCTAGAATCCCCCAGTAAAATACTCTATTTATTGTTTGGCAATAGTTTGTTTAATTGTTATTCTCATATTTTTCGACCAGCCAGAATCTGGAATCGAAACGTCAAACATAATACGAAGGAACTTGCAAGCGTTGCCAACTTTTCAGTTAAAACTTCGCTGGATCAGATCTTTATCGACGCGAAATTTCTCCGCTATCATTTGCAATGTCACGTACGAATCGATAGCGACGAGTTCATCGATGTGTTCGCCTACTTCGGATGACCCCGGCCCCCGTTCATTGGCGTTGAGATACTGTCGGTAGTTTTCGAGCATCCATCACTCAAATACTTGTTTACGGAACGTACAATTATCGTCGCAAACTTCGCTCAACATTTCAAGTTAGATGGCCGTTTCACTAAGTTTAAAACGGAATTTAATATTTGCACTTTGCTCCAACATGTTTTCGCGAGAAAGTTCACCCAAATGCAGCCGCTAAAACAAGGGTGCCCCAACTTAAACGTCGCCACGAGCCCGAATCAACTGTTTCCAGTTAAGCGGGTAGCAGTCAGCGAACTTGAAATTTTAAAGAAAACTAAAATTTATTTGCAATCTTGTCTCGAGTAACGATGTTTAACAGTTCGTGGTCGTACGTAAGATTTTCCATTCGATGGAAAAATAATTAAATTTTTCCTTTCTCGAATCCGGTTCAAATGCTCTTTTGCAAATGTCAGTCGGTCGTTTTGAGGTTGTTTTTTTCCCCCCCAAATACGTGATTTTTTGCGAGCGACTCGACCCATTGATTTGAATTTATTTAACCCGGTTGTGTATTGCTCGGCCACCAATTTCCACATAAAATTCTGATAAAATTTCCAAACGGACGTCCATGGTTGTTCAGCGACGATCTATGTTTCGAAAGGCCATGTATCACACGATCCATCCGGGGTGCATTCTTTTTCGGGATCTATTGAACCGAACTTTACGTTCTACCTAAATTTTTCATGTGTTTTATACCTCCGCAACGAGCATTAAAACTCGCCTATTTTTCATCATTTTTTAACAGTCGTGCACATTTGTCTACAGGGTGTTCGGTCACATCTGGGAAAAATTTTAATGGGAGATTCTAGTGGCCAAAATAATACGAAAGTCAAGGATATCAATTTGTTGATTGAGGCTTCGTTAAAATGTTATTAAAAAATGAAATTAAAAAATGTTAAATCATTCACGGAAAAATTATTTTCGGTTGCGGGGGTCAATTATAATCATTTTTGGTGAATAGACATACCCCCGAAATCCTACTCACTTTCGAGAAAAAAATTCAAGTAGGTGCTGAGATTTTCGACAAAATTAAAAAATTTCAAATCGTTGTAAAAAAATTATTTTCGGTTGCGGGGGTCAATTACAATCATTTTTGGTGAATAGACCTATCCCCGAAATCCTACTCACTTTCGAGGAAAAAATTCAAGTAGGTGCTGAGATTTTCGACAAAATTAAAAAATTTCAAATCGTTCTAAAAAAATTATTTTCGGTTGCGGGTGTCAATTACAATCATTTTTGGTGAACAGACATACCCCCGAAATCCTACTCACTTTCGAGGAAAAAATTCAAGTAGGTGCTGAGATTTTCGACAAAATTAAAAAATTTCAAATCGTTCTAAAAAAATTATTTTCGGTTGCGGGGGTCAATTACAATCATTTTTAGTGAACAGACATACCCCCGAAATCCTACTCACTTTCGAGAAAAAAATTCAAGTAGGTGCTGAGATTTTCGACAAAATTAAAAAATTTCAAATCGTTCTAAAAAAATTATTTTCGGTTGCGGGGGTCAATTACAATCATTTTTGGTGAACAGACATACCCCCGAAATCCTACTCACTTTCGAGAAAAAAATTCAAGTAGGTGCTGAGATTTTCGACAAAATTAAAAAATTTCAAATCGTTCTAAAAAACTTATTTTTGGTTGCGGGGGTCAATTACAATCATTTTTGGTGAATAGACATACCCCCGAAATCCTACTCACTTTTGAGAAAAAAATTCATTACCGAAAATATACTGTGTGGCCGAAAATGTTTCTACAACTTTTTAACGAAGCCTCAATCAACAAATTAGTATCCTTGATTTTCGTCTTATTTTGGCCTCTAGAATCTCCCATTAAAATTTTTCTCAGGGGTGGCTGAACACCCTGTATAGTCAGTGTTTGGGCGTTTCCTCAATTTGAGAAAAGATTCAAAGACAAAACTATACTGCTGGCTTCGTTCGTCGAACCGTGATACATTTACTAAACGAGGGACAAAGTCCATCGAACGAATCGCGAAAACTTTCCGACCATAATAAATTTCCAATCAAATATACAATATGGACGATATATCGAAACTGTCCGGAACAAATTTCTTTGATTTATCTCGTATAAAGTTGCCGTTTCTGCGCCAGTAATTCACAACCATAATCCCTTGAGCAGATTTATTATTCTTGCAGGAACTAATTAACTGTCTTGACACATTTCCTGTTATTTAAAATCTAACGCTAGCGATCCATTGACGAAGGAATTACAACTTCCTCGCAGTGACAACGTTCGCAATAAAACCGACAAACGAACAATTGAAAGGGAGCGTCGTTTGATTGGACTTTCTTTTCTTTCGAACAATATAGGGTCATTTCAATTATGAAAGGAAGAATGTCCCTATTTATACGCTCGGCGCTATACGGTCCGTTACAAAACGACTCTTCCATTCAATTTTCCTATCATGAGTCGAGAAAATATTCTCTGATTCGAAACGAACCGATGATACATTTTTTTAAATTTAATTCTTGCAATTTACTTTTTTTTTTTATCAAAGTTTAAAAAAGTAATTAATTAAATTATTTTCCTGTGGATAGTTCGATTAATTCGGATCGAATGTTTTCATCGAAACAATTCCTGTTGCTTTTCCAAGCGAAATTTCGACGACGGTTCTGTTATTATTTAGGCCAAGTCTTTTGCGTTTGAAAAAATAACTTTGGTTTCCATCGATACGCGAATAAATACACGGGAATATCAAGCATCCCTCCGGGAACATTTACTTCCATTTATCCAACGCTTTTCGCCTGTCAATAATTCCTCTTTTTCTACGTTTAAACGCTCCGTGATATCCGCAATACGCGATTCGTAATTTTCTTTACACTCCCGGTGATCGCGTATTTTCTGTTCCCAGTTTCCCCAACGATGGATGACGTCTCATCATTTTCCTTTTATTTCCTTCTGGCCATTCTCTGTCATTTCTTGCTCTCCGTATCAAAGAATCAGGCGAATAAATAAATAATTCGGGTCTCGTGACTGGGAGGGTCGTTACATAAAAAATGGACTCCGTTGAGAAAGGAAGACTCCTCCAAAAAAGAATTCTTGCTGCGATAAACTACGTTTGGTGTCGAGAACCTTTCTTCCGTGATTTTCCGATGAAGAGGTTGGCCACGTTATTCTAATCGCTGCCACGCGAAACAATGCTAAACGTCAATCATACATTTATGCAGGATAATGGGTGGACGGATGTATGTGCAAGCACGAAACAGTAGCTAATTGCGAATAAAATTGATATTACCCAGCTTGGACTACGCGATCTCTCGATGCTAATCGGATTGAAAACTTTCGAATGCCCGCAGTGTTTATAATAGTTGTGTCGACCATTGTTCGTCTTTGGATCCCGTAACAAATTAACCCCTTTGCAAATTATGTTCACCTATTTAGCTATACTAATAGTACGACAAAATTTAATCTGTGTAATCAATTGGAAATAAATCAGTCTTTGTTAATCATAAAATTAATAGGGGCAAATACTTAATAATTTTTTAAATATTAATGATTAAAGTTTCATTCTTAGCAAATATAATTTTAATTTATCAAGTATCACTTGCCATCATGGCTCATGATGGTAAGGTAAGAGGCTCCTACCCAGTTGATCCAAGTTCGATTCCCGATGACTACATAGGTTTTTTCTCTGAATATAGATAAATTTTAATAATAAAATTCACACATAAGAATGTTAATTAACTTCTAATTAAAGTGTCTTTGTATTTGTTAAAGTGTGTATAACGTATATAAAAATATAAAAATTCGGTATTGATAATCAGGGAAAGAAACTGGAAACAAAGGAAGCCATTGAAAGAACCATTTACCTCGCAAATTATGAAAAAAATAGAAAACTTGCAATTATTGTTCCGTGTACGACAATGTTACTTGTCGTGAAAACAGTATAAATAAATAGTCCCTTATGGGGCAAGAAATTCAGCGAAAGAGAGGAGGAAGAGAACGTAAGCCAGAAAGACATTATATATAATTGTAAAAGTACAGAAAATGTGGAATTTTTAAACATAATAATAAGTACTGTTTATACTTAACACATTAACAGCGGGGATTTTTATTAAAACTTCCTATACAACGGGTGATTTTAATGATACAGAATTTCTTAAAAAAATGTGATAAATAATGCGGTCGTAGAAATTACTGGAAAAACACGCACTTATCGTAAAACGAGAATTCTCGTTTCCTGTCGTTAATGTGTCAAAATCGTTAAAAAATTATAGTAACTCTTAGTTTCGTAATCTCGTGAAAGTCCTCTTTCGAGTGTACATTTCCCTCGACGTCTCGAATTTATCTAATTACACGGTTAAAAAGAGTAAGACCCAGCCGATTTAGCAACAGAGGGGATCTAAGCACTCGAGAATCCTGTTATTTATCAGACAGAGACTGTGTACATATTTGCCCTGTCGCCACTCGCAGTTTTCGCTTCTTCTCGCGGCGCCGGTGCAACCATTCACGGTTATTCTCTTCCGAGTCGCTCGATATCGTTCTCTCTATTCAATGAGGCAATGAATCAATTAGCCAATAAAAAAGTTTCCCCTCGCACCTTTTCTCGTTTTCTCTGGCTCCTACCTCCCCCTCCCTTCGGGCTCCTCTGCTCCTCGTCTTTTTGCCTTCTCGAAGTTCGTCCATTTTTGCTTCCCGCTCGTCCTTTTGTTATTTTTCTTCTTGCCTGGCTACTGTTTCCGCCTTCGTCCCCTCCCCGGTCCCCGTTTCGCACAGTATCCATCGGATTCCAGTTTCTGGGCGCATCGAGGCCGGGTGCGACCGTGCAGAACGATCGAATCGCTCGCCCCGACGGTCCACGGAGCTTATGAATCAATTTTTTAATCACTCGATTACTCAGCCGCGGTGTCTCTATCCGTCTTTCCACCCTTTCCCGATACCCGGGTCCGTCTCCGTGCCTATTACGCCCTCGGTCAGTTCGTTAAACTTCTCCCCCGGAGCCAGGATCGACTTTCTTTTTTTCTCCCTTTCTCTCTCTCTCTTATTTCCCCGGCTCGTTTGCTCTTTCGACGACGATCCTTTGTTAGGCCCTTCCATCCATCGCGGCGACCGGGATCGGCGAAATTGTTAGTTGGTAATCATCCGTGGACCGACGACCCAAAGTTTCCAATCGCCATGGCAATTTCTCTCGCTGGTCGAATCCAATGAATTTTTTAGCAAACTCGTAACTTTGGAATCGCGACGTTTTTACGCGATTTTAACTTGGACGTGCATGGACGGTAAAACCTCGGTTTAACAGTTTAAACGTTTTGTACCGTGACGGTTTTGTAGGATCGTTCCGGTAGCTTGTAACTTTCGGCAATACGGAATACCATTCTCAAAATAGAACACGTGTGCGCGGCGAATTCTCCATTTACGCGGGTTTGTTCGTTCCCGAAACATTCCGCGCAAGTCAAACATCGCAGTAAGTCGAACTGTACAAATATGATATATTTCCGGGGAGGTGGTAAGATCAATTTCCGGGGTTTAGAAGAGTACGGATGGCGAGAGTAAAGGGGATGTGTACAGTGTAGATTAATCTTTGCTTAGTCGTAGGCCTCGTCGAAGACTAACTAAAACGTCTGACCTAATTTCTCGCACGGAAATGCTCCTTTGACGGATTAATTACTTTTAGTTTCCTCGCTAGTTGCGATCCCTCGTCGGAACTATTGTCTTCTGTCCCGTATTGGACGGCTCGGGAATCATAAAGAATATCTAAATTAAATCTCTCGTAATTTAATTGCAAATTAGAAATTTTTGTACGAGGAAATTTTAACGGCGAAAAAATTCGTATGTATTCTATACAGGGTGTTCATCAATTTTTTTCTCGAAAGTGAGTAGGATTTCGAGGGTATGTGTAATGACAAAAAATGATTATTATTGACCCCTGCAACCGAAAATAATTTTTTCAAAACGATTTGAAATTTTTTTTTTCCTTCGAAAAATTTCACACCTCGAATTTTTTTCTAGAAAATGGGTAGGATTTCGGGGGTATGTCTATTCACCAAAAATGATTGTAATTGACCCCCGCAACCGAGAATAATTTTTCCAGAACGATTTGAAATTTTTAAATTTTATTATTAATAACTTTTTAACGAAGCCTCCATAAAGAAATTGGTATTCTTGATTTTCGTCTTATTTTTGCCTCTAGAATCCCCCATTAAAATTTTTCCCAGGGGTGGCTGAACACCTTGTATAAGATGTGTTTATTTGCAATATACGGGGCGAAAGGTATTTATTCAATAATAAAGTGCCAATAAATATTTGAACCTGTTTTTCTTCGACGCACTAAAAGTAGACGTAGAACGTGTGCGCGGTAAGCCATCGATATAACTTCGAGTTAGAGAGGCGGCGGTGATAAAAGTTTGAGTTATAGCGGTAAACTTCTACTCGCGGAGGTCCGGGTTCTTCTAAATTCGAGTTTCAGAGGCGAAATAACGCACCTAAACACCGACAAATAATTCGAGTTAAGGCGAGCTTATATTCCGTCTTGGAGATTTTCCTGCCCGAATGGAAAGAAACGAACGGAATTATACCGGATTTAAACATCGGGGAAATAAATTCAAGAACGATAGTTTAAAAGAGAAATTGCGTTCGAGTAAAAAGTTATGGCCTCGTAGAGGTTTTCGAGGTTGGATAATCTTTATGGTTACCATGGAAAATTAAATCGCTTATTCCAAGAATTGAACTGTATTATACTGGAATTAGGTCATTTCCATAATTACTGGCACGTATATTCAGTATTTTGTGAGAAATATTGATGGAAAATTGGATATCGTTGGGCCCTATTAGCCTCGAATAAGTCACTGACGATATGCGCATGCGCGGGTGCGATGCCAACGGCGAGCTTCTTGTCGAGTCCAATATGGCCGCGGTACGTGAGCACGCGTTTCATCCGTTTCGTTAGATGTTTAATAGTTTTCGGTTTACAATTGTGTATTAATAATCGACCCGATCCAGCCTCGTTCTTCGCTAAAAGCTAGACATATTTCAGTAGTGAAATCGTTCGAACCTGCCCTTTTACTTCAGTAAAAAGTTGGCCTCGTAGTAAGTTGTATAATCTTTACGTTTACCATGGAGAAGAATGTTAGATAGCATCGTAAGTATCGTCGTTTACAGAGAAATTCTGAAAAAGAATCTGCGATGGTACGTTGAAACAAGAACGTTTGGAAATTGGATATTTCGATGCGCAAGAAGCTGGACGAAGAATGCGAACGTTTCAAAATGGCCGAGCTCAGTCACTGGATTTAAATCCTATCGTGCATTTGTGGGACGAAATGCAACGTATCGGATTATTGCATTCTTCGAAGGAAGAACGGGGTAAGGTTTCAGTCGATTATGTGACGAGATTAATCGAGTCAACGCCACGTCGTGTTCCTTTTCATATCTGCGCAAAACTAAGGCGACAAAATGCTAATGCGAAAGGTTGACGTCCGTAGTCTTTGTATCGTCGCGTCTGGGGAGATATTTCGAGATTAAACGCGATAAGACTAGTCGTGCAAACGCCATTATGCGATCGTCGTTCATAAGTTATCGTAGACACGCGGGATTCGTCAATTATTTTAATTCCTCACTGAAATATCGATTATGGCAATTTTATTTCGCGTCGAAAATTTATCGTGCGGATATAGAAGAATATAATTTTCAATAAAGTCGAAAGTTTGAATTCCAGTTCGTATTTTCATACGATACAGTGTCTCGACGCCATTTTCTTCCATTGGAAACAAAGACGACTTCGATATTTCAATCTTGACTCTCTCCCCGAAACCATTTCTCGATCCAACCATCTTCTCGGCGTCTAAATTCTCTATAAACAGAAATAAATTCGACGAATAGTGTTGAGTGTTCAAAAAAAAAATATAACATTTCCCTCAACGACGATGAACATTTTCATGAACCCGAGCGGACTCTTTTTGCGACATTTTTTACATCTTGCGCCAGCATTTGAGGTTAGAAGCACTTGGACGATAAAGTTGAACCAGTTTTAGCCAATGTAGTGTGTTTTTGTCGCGGTTATAGCAGAGGAATTTGTACAAAATGTCTGTTTTATGCTGGTTTTACGCCTTTGACATTTTCTAATTTAATTCGATCGAAAATTTGACGACGTTCCATTTTAGCAAGAAAATATCAATAATATATGCAAAATAACCGAGACGAAGCTCCGCTAGGGAATTTATGGAAAATAATTGGTACGACTGTTTATCCCCTGCTCTTTGAAATTTTTTACCCACCATTGTCATTCCCTAGATCATCAGCCATATTTTTTGTTTTATCCAGTTTATCTCTTTGTATGCAAACGCCTTTGACTTCTTTACATAGTTTTTAATCGTCTTCCGTAACATTTTTCGATCCTTTCGAAGGAATCCTTTAAAGGGCTACGAATCATTTGGCATTAAATGCATTGTTTTGTAACGAAAGACGGATAATAACCGAAATTCTCTGTACGACGTGTGGAAAATCCCCTTATACCTGTTCGTTCAAAAGTTTCTCGTTGTTACGGGTTCCGAACGAAAGTTTACCCGACTACGGGGCTCTTATTATACAGACTGTACAAGTACGTTCCCCGCGCGCAGCGTTCAAACGTTCTAAAAGTTCTGGCAGCGCGCGAAAGTTTGTAAAATTCACGGGTTCATTAGAGTTCAAATAGTCGAGAAGTTCTGACAAGTCTAAATGTATGTACAAGTCTAGCAAGTGCAAAAATGTGTACTCTAAGTGGCTCTGTCCGGACGATTCTTACGTACCGGGTGGGTCGTTTCGCCCTCCCCGTCGAACGCGTATTAGAATAACCATTTATTCAAAAATAGATCGTAATTTTCATTTACAACGATCTGTAGAAAACGTATTCTAAGAAGCAAAAACAATTTTGGGAATGCTATAATGTTTACGCGTAGAAAATATTTTATGTGGCCGCCGTGACTCGAAAATTGAACGTCGTCGTAGCGGTTTAAAGTTTGACATCCGCGGCACACGACGGTTCCATCCGCGCTGGCAATTGTATATACCGTAACAAAGTTCGCCGCTGAAATTCCGTGATTAGTTTAATCCCATAACGTCCTCCGCCAAATGCGAACAAGCATACCAAAAAATAAACCGAGTTACCTTCGACGTCGAACTTTCGAGCGAGGTTTTCGCGTGCTAGAGCTACGATTTCTGCTTGCACGCGGTTACCTTTCGATTCCCCTTAACTGTGTCAATTCCTCCCAACTTCGACCCGACTTTAAAAATACGACGGAGAAAAAAATTCATCCTCCAAGCTTCCAAGCCAGGAACAGATTCGTCGCTGGAATCTGTGCGAATCATTTTTCAAAATATAAAAGGGCACGATTTTCTCGTGACATTTGGAAGCAAAAAAATTGGAAATTAATTTCAAAGAAGACGAAGCTATAAAATCGTTTGATTCAAAATATAAAAATACAAGGGTGTTCGGCCAACCTTGGGAAAAATTTTAATGGGGGATTCTAGAGGCCAAAATGAGACGAAAATCAAGAATATCAATTTGTTGATGAAGGCTTCGTTAAAAAGTTATTAACGTTTAAAGTTCCGACCGTACTGAATTTTTTTCTAGGAACTGGGTAAGATTTCGAGGGTAGGTTTATTCACCAAAAGTGGTTGTAATTGACCCCCGCAACCGAAAATAATTTTTTCAGAACGATTTGAAATTTTTAAATTTTGTCGAAAAATATCACACCTTCTCGAATTTTTGTCTCGAAAGTGAATAGGATTTCGGGGATATGTGTAATGACCAAAAATGATTGTAATTGACCCCTGCAACCGAAAATAATTTTTCCAAAACGATTTGAAATTGTTGAATTTAATTGTTAATAACTTTTTAACGAAGCTTCCATCAACAAATTGGTATTTTTGATTTTCGTTTTATTTTGGTCTCTAGAATCCCCCATTAAAATTTTTCCCAGGTCGAACATCCTATATATCGTGACGGTGTGTAAGGGTTAATCGTTTGCTTTTTCGATAACAAGAAAAATGGCGTTCAGAGTATCGTTTCTGGCTCTGGGGCTGGTGGAGGAGGGCTGCTGTATTCGATAGGTTTTCCGGTCACGGCTCTTCGATTCTCAGCTTTTGCCGCGCTCGAGCGTCGAAACGAACCGACGTTACACGGTAAACGAATCCGTCGAAATTGTTGACGCGATTCGACGGAATAGTTGGTATCTATCGACGCTTATAAACACCCGGGGAATCTGATCAGCGCGTAGCGTAAACGCGCCACGGATCCCGGAGAATGCGATCAATGCACCGCGATCGAAAGTGGCCCACGTTCGGGCGTTCAAAATTTCACCGCCGAAGAGATTAACGCGTTCCTATCGGACGCGGGTCAGCGATTGGGATCGCGATACTAAACTCCCGTGGGGCGATTCGACCGACACGTACGGGTCACAATACTTAATCGCCGAAAGGTCGGTTGCTGGACTGCTCCACGGTAAACCGCCGTAGATTGCGGTTAAAGATCCGCCCAAGATTGAGTGGCTCGTCGCCCTCTCGTCTTATACAAGCCACTCCGTCATATTTTTCCATTGCATTATACAGCCATCCCTCGTTGAGTACTCGAAAGTTGTCGACTGTTGTCTCTGTTACACTCGATCGTAGGCAAAAGTGAAAAACACTGAGAATTAGTGAAATAGAGAGAAATCCTACAAATTCTAAAATTTGATCAGTCCTGAGAAAAATTTTAATGGGGGATTCTAGAGGCCAAAATAAGATAAAAATCAAGAATACCAATTTGTTGATCGAGGCTTCGTTAAAAAGTTATTAACGTTTAAAGTTACGCCTGTAAGACGGCAATGTGCGCGCGCGATGGTGTGTTCGCAGGCGTAACTTTAAACGTTAATAACTTTTTAACGAAGCCTCAATCGACAAATTGATATTTTTGATTTTTATCTTATTTTGGCCTCTAGAATTAGAATTTTCCCCCAAAATGGCCGAACACCCAGTATAGTTTTTTTATAAATCGTATAATTATTGTAGTTTAACTTAAAATTACCGAGGATTGATCATTCCATTTTATATAGAATATCCTACTATTTGAGAATATTATTTTATCTAGAAAATACTCAGATGTCCCCCAGTAATCGGACGCTTATTCTTCCCAAGTAGATTAAACGCAGCCATTCAGAAAAAACGAGCTGACTTAGTAAACAGAAATGGCGTCGTTTTTCATCATTATAATACGAGACGCGTCTTTAGAAAGTAGGAAAAAATTAATCATGTTTTTCGGTCCTGTTTCCCCGGATGTACCTCTGAACTATCGGTTATTCCGGTGCAAAATTTTAATTCCCCAGGAATAAGACTAAAATAAGACAAGATTCACGTTTAATTCAAGTTTTTGAATTTCTCGTCGAGAATCGCGACGAAATTTATGAGCGACTCGATATATTATTTATTGGATGCAAAACGGTGCACGGACGCATTTGTTGCCCCTCCTACAACGCAGATTACATTTATCCGACGAGCATTTCCAATCGATTTTGATGATTGGGAACATTGACTTCATACTGCAAACCGTAATTATTTAGTATAATTTTGTTGGCGTTGAGAGGAATCGTGGCTTTTCGAGGACCGAGGCTAAAACCAACAAAGTCATGCATGTCATTTTAATTGTAACATAATTATAAACATGCAGGTCTCGAGTTCGTATGAATAAAGTGAACATTTTTTAACCCGTTAAAAGAAGTAACGTGCAAAATAATGAATTGTTTTAAATTAAAATATGAAAATTATTTATTTACACGAGTTAACGCACCGTAGAGAATTCCATTATAGACAGAAACATATAAGATTGCACAATTGTTGAGTTTAAAAAATCTCTGCTCGAGTATGACCAAGTATCGATTATGTTTAATTAAAAATCTCCTCGATATAATTACCGAGGATAAGATAGTAATTGAGCGAAAGAATAAAATAAACGAAAGGTATAGCAATTTCTTCTAATAATTATATTAAAGTATTAACTACACCGCAGTAATGAGTTAATACAAATTCTTCCTGTTCCTTTCCTGCTATCAGTGAAAATTCAAAGATAAAAATCGCGGTTGGTAAAGTAAGCTACGTGCGTTACATATGTAACATACCTAACCCATATCTAAACCTAACCCAGTCCAATACTTGGTAATATTCAAGTGGAGTTCCTTTCCTTTAAAATGGCGCAGAATGACGCAATGCTATACGTTCCTGAAAAGGAATTTCTACCGATATTATACGTTACTTTTATATTATCAACGTATAAAAAGATTTATGTTCGAATATAAAATAATGATGCGTCATATTAACTCACGACACAGAAACTTCAAAAATAAATTATTATTTTTATCTACGTATTATTTCTGTTTGAAATATGTTCATTCTAATCGATTGATTCCTTATTTATACAGGGTGTTCGACCACCCCTGGGAAAAATTTTAATAGGGAATTCTAGAGCCCAAAATAAGACGAAAATAAAGAATACCAAATTGTAGATGGAGGCTTCGTTAAAAAGTTATTAACAATTAAATTCAAAAATTTCAAATCGTATAGAATATGTAGACATTCTAAAAATATTCGAAAATGGTCCAATTTTCAAACAGCCATAACTCCTACAATAGTGAATATATATCGATGAAACTTTTTTCTGAAGTAGTACTCATGGGTACCTACAAAAAAGTATTAGACAACTTTTCTGTAGGGCGTCAAATAAAATGATCAAAAATGAAAAATTAATTTTTAAGAAAAATCGACAGGGGGTAGGTGCCTAAATTTTTCGGCGAAAAAAAAAAATTTCAAATCGTTCTGGAAAAATTATTTTCGGCTGCGGGGGTCAATTACAATCATTTTTGGTCATTACACATACACCCGAAATCCTACCCACTTTCTAGAAAAAAAATCGAGAAGGTGTGAAATTTTTCGACGGAAAAAGAAAAATTTCAAATCGTTTTAAAAAAATTATTTTTCATTGCAGGGGACAAGTACAATCATTTTTGGTGAATAGACATACCCCCGAAATCCTACGCATTTTCGAGAAAAAAATTCAGTACAGACGGAACTTTAAATGTTCATAACTATTTAACGAAGCCTCTATTGACAAATTGGTATTCTTGATTTTCGTCCTATTTTGACCTCCTGAATTTCCCATTAAAATTTTTCCCAACGGTGGCCGAGCACCCTGTATGTATCTCAGAAAACATTATTTTTAATACGTTATACTTGTTCTGAAAAAGAAAGCTGTGATCGAAAGCTCAAGTAAAAAATTAAATACTGTCCACAGTGATTTTTCAACGTAAGAGTTTAAGCTCGACGCGATATAAGAATCGTAACGTGAGTTTTATGGATTCATAAAATCGACGTCTTTTGTTCGTGTATCTATTTCACCAGGTGCCCCAGTCTACGCTTGAAATATGATCGAGGAGTTTGATCCTCGATGATATTAAGAAACCATAAAATTCAGCCAGGTGTACAGCACGATACTTACGACTGATTTAAATTCTCGTGGTCGAGAATCACTGTACACGATTCTTTTCCTCTTATCTATTTATTATTTTTATTTTTATTTCTCGATATAGACAGATTTTCTAGAACCTCTGACTTCTTCACCAATTATCAAGTTAGTTTTGGAAGTTTCTGTATTATTTGAGTTTTTCTCGATTCTTCCATTTTTGAATAGAGAATAGAAACGTTGAATGACCCACATTCGGAAATGAAAAGTTTTTTATATTATACCACAATGGTTCCCAGTACGGAAAGAATTGTGTTTAAAAACGCAACTACCAGATGATGTTGTTGAGGGAGAACAAAATGAAAACTGTTTATTCATTCAAACGTAATTATGTTCCACGGAGAAAGAGTTCCATTACTTTTTGCTGATGACTGACGGCACAAGCGGTAGCATGATCATTTCGCACGAGAACGCGAATCGAAAATAGAAAATGAGATTTTTTGCGTACGATGCTTTCTTTTCGAAAAATGATTCCCTTCTCGAAGTTCTCTTCTTTAACTGTGCTCCGTGCTTATCCATAATTAAATGTGCCGGTCTGTTAATAAGTTTCCGAGATTCAATTACAATTTTAAAAATATATTTCACGTTAATACCGTCCTAGCATACGCGCTCGAATAATTACCTAAAGATAAGCAACGCGAATGTAAATGGAACATTGTTATTGTTTAGGATTACAGACCTTAAAATTTGATTAAAAAGTAGGTCTTGTAAAAATTATTCCACGGTATTCGAGCCTGAAAAGAACACACGCATGCAAGGATTATAGTCTCCACCGACAATGCCACATCATTAACGACGTAAATAGGACTTGTGGATGTATACCTTTTTTAAACTTTGAAATTAAATATTTTTTAGATTGTTAACCGCAGACACATGAAACCATACATCATTATCTCCGCCGTTCCAAGCTTTATCGTTGTACGAAGCTCATTTTAATATCGGCGGACCCATTGGGGAAATCCCCTTTCGAGTACCATTGGGCTAATGCGTCCGACCATTATTAGTTACTTCCACTTGCATCGGGGGAGTTTTAACCTTTTTTCGTGTTTAGTTTTCGAGCACAACTCGGTCCTCAGAATTTATACCCTTTACGTTACTTAAGTAATTAAAACTGGTAATGTTTAAAATAATTATTTACGCTGTTAAAAATGTCCAACAGAAGGGATTCATGAAATATTAAAAGGGTAGATTATTCTTTCCTCGCGCAGGATCGTATTTGACGAAAGTTTCGAAACAATAATGCTTTCCCATTATCGCAAGGAAAAGGGGGAAAGCAATCATGCGCGGTCTCTTAGCACCCACGCGACGATAAAAACCAAAGGAACGGGTCCCTCGAGATGTAACTTCTTATTAGTTACAGGCAACCTTGGATAGAAACATAGTGAGCTCAACGATGGCGGGATCGTGGAAGTACTAGTAAAATATTGATTGTCCTATGGGGGTTCTCTGTTCTTCGTCGATCCTTATCGTCTTTTAATTTGCTCGAGGTAGCCACCAACGTTTTTTCAATTTTGTTATCCACGATTAAGACGTTCCGTGGAATCATTATAAGATGCAACGTTTAAACGATCTTTGTTTCCTTTAATTAGAAAAATATGGATATTTGCTCTGCGTCTTCGCCGTGCTGATCGTTGCAAACAAAACAGTTTGCGCACCGTCTGCCACAAACGTACGCGAAACACTTTAAGCAAACGACGGTTGTTTGACGTTATATCTCGTTTGCTGCGCCCCTCGTTGCAGAACTGATGGCATTTCCCCTCGCTTCCGGAGTTTCTGGCTCGTTCCACGGAACTTTCAGACATTTTCCTTTCGAAAATGCCTTCTTCGGTTGCATTTAGAGATCGTTTCCAACAATGTTTTTTCCTCGATTTTCGAACAAGCATCTTGCAAGTTTCTGGTTGCTTTTTTCTGGGAAATTGGACATGTAGTTTTCTGCGAATACTTTTAAAGGGGGGGAAAAGCTAATTTTCAAGAGTCTCTTGGCCGTAACTATGAAACTTTTTCTGGTAAATATTTAATGCTTTCGAAAGTACATTTTTTGAACTACTTGTAAAAATAAAGTTACCAGCCTGTCGTTCTTAAAACCCCAAGCATCGAAAAGAGATGAAAAAAAAGTGTCGTCGCGTCGTTGGGTTATCTGCAAGGGCAGCGCGATGTTATTGTAAGCGACGCGCTGGCTCGAACCTTGTCGAGGGTGTCTTGTTTCAAACGACACGAGGCCAGACTCGATCTGAACACCGAATCTGTGGTCATCGTTTATTTCGGTATTTCCCCGAATCACTGAGTCATCCTCTACAGACGCAAAAAGATCGCAAGATGTCGGTTTAATCGTAAAAAAATTTCAACGACTGGAAAAGTACTCTGTTACTTTCGAACTTGAGAGTTTAAACATTCGATCGAATCTCTTGGAATATTTTTCGTAGAAAAGAGTCGTTCACGTTTTCGATGAATCGTGTAATTCAACGCTGTCAGAGGAGCTCGTATTACGGTGAATGGGGCGATATTAAATAATAGAATTTGACGCGTCACACGGTTCATAATAGTCGTTTATTACAATATTACGAGCGATCGTCAAAAAACGGTCAACAACGAAACGATACTACTCGACTGGCTGACCCATCGACGGGCCATACTACTTCGCGGCAAGTGCTACGCGGACGCTGTAATTTGCTATTGAACCAGATCGGATCCACCGTTGGAAAGCGGCGATGAAATTTCAGTTATTTCATTTATTTAAACGCTACCCGTCTATCTTCTCGATATTCGTCTCGATTGCTTCAATTAATATTGTCGCGTCGAGCAATACGAAAATAGAGTCGAATCCGTAAAGAGGAATTTATCTATTAATGGAATATTTTTGTAAACCGACGAAGGTTTATTTTTGTACAATCCATCGACTTTTATACAGTTCGTACAAATTATTAATTAGAAAAAATTAGGCGTTAAAGGGTCGCATCAAGTTTGAAAAAAACATTCACGATTTAAAAGAAAGAGTTATAAATAAATTTTAGCGAAACTTTCGAAACGTCCGTGCAATATACAAATATTCATTGCTTTTAGCGTATGAAAATATTTTTATTTTCCTCCGAGACTCGATATCTATTCCAAATGGCTTTAACCGGAGCGATGCTTTCTCGTACGCGGTTAAATTTGAAATTTAAACATAGTGTCTTATTTAAACTTTTTATTTTTAATTGGTAAATACCCGGAATGCCGCGGAGCGATGTAAGCAGTAAGGTTTACGGTAAAATTTTATAAAGATTCGATTAACCGCGAACTATTTTGTAAAATGTTTTAACCGAAACGCGATTAAAATAGTTTGAACTATTGTTTCGCGGACGAGGCTGAGAACTTGCGTTGTACCTTTGGCGAACTATCCATGGACTACAATACTCAGCCTCATTAGCAACGAAAAGTTCACTGCTGGCCGAGTTCTCCGACGTTTGGGGCTACTCTAGCCTCTTTAGCAGCATTTTGCGCTCGAATCTCCGCGATTGAAATACGCTTCTCGTCGATATCTCGAGCAAGATTGAAACCAATAATTATACTCATCGCTTCCATGATTCGCGGTAGATTGCTGGAGCCTCGGTTGAAAATCCCCGGCCAGGCTACGTGTGTCGAGATTCGAACGGTTCACGACTCGTCGAATGTAATCTTGGGATCCACGTTTCAGAATTTTCTCCCTCCTCGAGAAAATTATGAGTGAACGTACGAAGCAAATACAGGGTGTTCGGCCACCCCTGGGAAAAATTTTAATAGGAGATTCTAGAGGCCAAAATAAGACGAAAATCAAGAATACCAATTCGTCGATGGAGGCTTCGTTAAAAAGTTATTAACAATTAAATTCAAAAATTTCAAAAATTTCAAATCGTTTTGGAAAAATTATTTTCGGTTGCAGGGGTCAATTACAATCATTTTTGGTGAATACACATACCTCCGAAATCCCACCCAATTTCGAGAAAAAAATTCGAGAAGATGTGAAATTTTTAGACGAAATTCAAAAATTTCAAATCACACTGAAAAAATTATATTTAGTTACAGGGGACAATTACAATCATTTTTGGTCATTACACATACCTCCGAAATCCTACCCACTTTCGAGAAAAAAATTCGAGAAGGTGTAGTTTTCAACAAAATTCACAAATTTCAAATCGTTCTGGAAAAATTATTTTGGTTTCTGGGTGTGAATTACAATAATTTTTGGTCATTACACTACCTCCAAAATCCTACCCACTTTCGAGAAACAAATTCGAAAAGCTGTGAAATTTTTCGACAAAATTAAAAAATTTCAAATCGTTTTGGAAAAATTATTATTAGTTGTAGGGGTCAATTGCAATCATTTTTGGTGAATAGACATACCCCCGAAATCCTACCCACTTTCGAGAAAAAAATTCGAGAAGCTGTGAAATTTTTCGACAAAATTAAAAAATTTCAAATCGTTTTGGAAAAATTATTTTGGTTTCTGGGGGTGAATTACAATAATTTTTGGTGAATAGTCCTACCCCGAAATCTTACTCACTTTCGAGAAAAAAAATTCAGTACAGGCGGAACTTTAAACGTTAATAACTTTTTAACGAAGCCTCAATCAACAAATTGGTATTCTTGATTTTCGTCTTATTTTGGTCTCTAGAATCTCCCATTAAAATTTTTCCCAGGGGTGGCCGAACACCCTGTATAATTCGTCTGAATTATCGGTCGAACGTTTATATTAACTCTATTGCTTTTTTTTCGTATCAGACGCATATAGGTGTACAATTATTCCTAATTGAGAGTCCATAAAGAACGCTAAGTCGATCCATTTCCCTCTGAAGCTTCTTTCAGCACACTCGTTCCGCCAATTTTCGCATTCTTTGTGATACTGTTATTTTACTTCCGGATCAATAATCTCCCCTTTATAATATCCAATTTGCGGGGCTAAATTTTCCAGCGTTGGAAATCCGCTTTTCTCGCTAATGTACCGTATTTGCCGCGCTGCATGTTAATGCATACTTAACGTGCCCGACTATACTTGAAGAATATTTTTCATTTAAATGCAAATATCGACGCGATGCCCAATTATATGTTATTTATTAAATTTGTATCAATCGATTCGCGAGAAACCACTCTATTTTCCAACGTTTCGAAACTTTCTACTCCCTCGGACCACTAGTAATTCTTAGAATAGAAAACAAACTCATAAAAGTGTGTTCCTTAAACTGGAAGAAGTTAATATAGATCAAAGTTAATAAATTAAATAATAGCGTCCTGTTAAAAAATTTATTATTTCCTGTCACTCGAAAATTGGCTAGAATTTTCTAGTAATTTTAACGCTTGTATTCCTTGCGCATGGATGTTAATGATGGAGGAAAATTCACGAACACGTATAAATGCCAAACGGAACAAAATAATAGTTAGTGCCGACAAGGCAACGTGTATCGATATTTATTGGCACGGCGCGAAAGTCTCGTTTATATTTAAACCACCCCTGTACATCGGTACACCGTTTCAAGTTCGATTTACTGACGGCTCGCGTTACGTTTCACCAGCTGTTATTAACTGAGAGGAAACGTAGCTATCGAAATTTGATACCCCTGTGTGTGGTTTTTTTTTTCTTTTTTTTTTTATACAGCGTGTTTGGTCACTCCTGGGAAAAATTTTAATGGGCGATTCTGGAGGCCAAAATAAGACGAAAATCAAGAATACCAATTTGTTGATGGAGGCTTCGCTAAATAGTTATTAACAATTAAATTCAAAGATTTCAAATCGTTCTAAAAAAATTATTTTTAGTTGCGGGGGTCAATTACAATCACTTTTGGTGAATACATATTCCTTCGAAATCCTTCACACTTTCGAGAAAAAAATTCCGGAAGGTAGACATAGTTTTCGACAAAATTAAAAAATTTCAAATCGTTCTAAAAAAATTATTTTCAGTTGCAGGGGTCAATTACAATCATTTTAGGTCATTATACATACCCCCGAAATTCTACACATTTTCGAGAAAAAAATTCCTTACCGAAAATCTAATGTCTGACCATGGCATTTTTCCCTGAATTTTTAATAATTTTTTGAAATCGTTCTGGAAAAATCATTTTTAGTTGCAGGGGTCAATTACAATCACTTTTAGTGAATACATATTCCTTCGAAATCCTTCACACTTTCGAGAAAAAAATTCCGGAAGGTAGACATAGTTTTCGACAAAATTAAAAAATTTCAAATCGTTCTAAAAAAATTACTTTCAGTTGCAGGGGTCAATTACAATCATTTTAGGTCATTATACATACCCCCGAAATTCTACACATTTTCGAGAAAAAAATTCTTTACCGAAAATCTAATGTCTGACCATGGCATTTTTCCCTGAATTTTTAATAATTTTTTGAAATCGTTCTGGAAAAATCATTTTTAGTTGCAGGGGTCAATTACAATCACTTTTAGTGAATACATATTCCTTCGAAATCCTTCACACTTTCGAGAAAAAAATTCCGAAAGGTAGACATAGTTTTCGACAAAATTCAAAAATTTCAAATCGTTCTAAAAAAATTATTTTCAGTTGCAGGGGTCAATTACAATCATTTTAGGTCATTATACATACCCCCGAAATTCTACGCATTTTCGAGAAAAAAATTCCTTACCGAAAATCTAATGTCTGACCATGGCAGTTTTCCCTGAATTTTTAATAATTTTTTGAAATCGTTCTGGAAAAATCATTTTTAGTTGCAGGGGTCAATTACAATCACTTTTAGTGAATACATATTCCTCCGAAATTCATCACACTTTCGAGAAAAAAATTCAGTATGGGCGAAACTTTAAACGTTAATAACTTTTTAACGAAGCCTCCATGAACAAATTGGTATTCTTGATTTTCGTCTTATTTTGGCCTCTAGAATCCCCCATTAAAAATGAATGAATCCCCAGGGGTGGCCAAACACCCTGTATTTTCAAGTGTCCTGAATCTAGATTAAAAAAACGAAAGTTAAAGTTGTTCGTTGAATAATGCCTAGATGATGTAACGCAGAAGTAAACAAATCGAACGAATTTGTGTCAATTGAAGATTTTTCTACATTTTTTTTGACATCCATTTGTTCAATCGTGGAATTTTTGTAGTTTTTGTGATTTCGTTGAAGGTATTCGCAGTAGGAAGGAGTTCCATTAAACTTTTTAATTATTTATACATACTAATGGAAATTTACAACGTTGCCTTGATGAAAATATACATTTTCTAGTTAATTTCTTATGTAAAATCGCCCTCTTCTCGGTTTCGTACCTTGATTGCCAGAATACGTTGTATTTAAATGATAATAAAGAGTAATGGTACTACTGGATTTACTAAATAGTATTCTTAATACGTTAATATAAATCAAATTTTCTACTCGAGAGCTTTGGTGCTGGTAGTGTGCAACCACGTTTCAATATTAGCATATTCCAGCAGTAAAATTCGTGAGTGGAAAAGTTTATTCTTGCAAATAGAGATAAAATTTTCCTACTAAACGGTCTTTCTTTTATTTTAAATACATAGATGTTAATGAAAGTCGTACGAGTGTTGGATTAAGGTATTATTTAAATTAATTAATTCGATTGTTCTCTCTGTAAAATTGTTTCGTTCGTGTTCGTCTAAAATTTCAAGCTTTTCGAGACATTTCGGTTGCCACAGCTCGAAAAATGCCATTTTCGGATAAACAGTTTTAAAGTTTCGTGTTACGTTATCGGACGTGAAAAACTGATCCCTTAGAATGGCTTTACGGCTTTCAACTTTTCGAATTTTGACGTAAAACTTTTGCGAACGTACAATGTTTGGAACTTTCAGAAAATTCGAAGTAAAAAATCGATTCTTACCTTCTTCAACCAAACACAGTTCACGGCAATTATTATTTTTTATTTACAGAAATAATTTTTATACTTTAAATGTTAGTAGTACACAAAAAGTTTTATAATTTCTTTTTAGAAAATCGATAATGAATAAATTATATCAGAATTTTAATACTTGTATTTCGTATGATACTGCAGCGTTTGTACTCTTTGCCAACATAGATTTATAGAACAAACGTACTTCTGGCACTAAATCGTGTTCTTGCTGCCGAAACGGCGTAATCACGCTGGCGCGACAACGGCCGTCAAAGGATCGGACCAAGGAGAAAGACACGACGAAAGGGATTTCGAGGTCGCGACATCGTTGAGAACCACGCTCGGGCATAGAGATCCGTTAACTTTTTGTTGGTGTTTTTTTCCCCCCCTATTTAACAGTTGCAACAAGCAGCACCCGCCGGCATTATTAACGGTTGAGCACTCCTCGTTGGCAAATAACAAAATTTCCTTCTGGTTCCGCGTTCCCCATGAATATTCCGAGTATCGTTAACCGCTCGCGCGTCTGTTTGCAGGCGGCTCAAAAACTGGTCCTGCTGCGTGAGCAAATTTGCCCGTCGGGAGCCGTTTCTTTATTCTTACTAATTAAAAACATCGGCTGTCGTCGCCCCCGGTTGTCCCGTAAAAAGGAGGCGAAATGAGCAGACCGAGCGCGCTCGTTGCCCGCGTACGCGACAGGGGCAAATTTGCCATTTTCGGGGCGTCTCGTCGCCCGCGCCGGACCGATCGTTCGCGCGTTTAACGACGCAAACGGCTCTTTTTTAAACATGCAACGGTTCGTCGCTCGACGCCGAACGACCGCGACGGGCACGGGGAGGGGGTAAAAAATCGATTCTCGCGACGAAAATTCGCGAAACGAATGCTACTCGGGCCAGTACATCGAGTCGCGATGATTCGCGTTGTTAACGAACTGCAATCATCCGCGCCTGCAAATTTCCAATTACTCTTACCGCATCTCTCTCGTCCCGGTGTATGATTTCTCACCGAATTCGAGCCGGGACGGGACGCTCGCGCCGGCCGATACAAAATAAACGCCCACCGGTCGGCTAGCGTAAACGTTGCAAACGCGAGCGTCAACAATTTCGTTTCAACGCGGTGCCCGGGAGTCGCGCGATCCATCCGCGCGAATCTGATTAAAATTATTAACGACACGAGCCGGCAGAGGGCACCCCGTTGCGCGTCAAACATTTTGCCCGCTCGATTTATATTTAAATTTTATTTTTTAGCCGGCCCTCGATAAATTATAGTCGAATTTAGCGGCTTATGCCGTCCGTGAAAACTGCGACGAGCCACCGTGCGAAATTTTATCCAAACGGGACGAGAATAATCGAAGTTATAGGGAAATCACAAACACACAGACTTCGAATTTGATACGAGTATTACATTTTCTCGTATTTTCGTATTTTGTCGGTGGATCAAGAACACGCGCATACGGGTTGAAAATACTCGTATAAATGTTTTCCTTACTCGAAATGCGTATAAAACAAATAGTGCTCGAGTTAAATATTTTAGCCTCGAGACTAATATTTATCAAACAATATGGTCTCTCGTGGCAGTGCGATAGTAAAATTTAATTCGTCGGTCAATATTTACGGGGATAAAGAACGCGCGAATGCTTTTAATGTTTAGTAAAATTATAAAAAGTTAATGAAACCAACAGAAATTCCGCGACGAAAGAGATTGTTTACCGCACGTTGCCAGGGTAGTACCTTGAGGCGTTTGAATAAATATTTTAGACATTCTGATTGAACATAAATCTACGCGGAATGGACTCCACGGTTGCGAGAGCAAACGTTGCAAACGCGAGCGTCAACAATTTCGCGTTAACGCGGAACTTTGGGTTCCGATGCATCCACGCGGATGTGATTAAAATTATCTACGATTCGAGGATCACGGGGCGCGAAGGAAATGGAATCCATCGAGATACGCGCCCAAACACTTTGTCCGTTCGATTTACATTTACCAAATAACGTGCTTTTTTTATAGCAAATATAATTTTAATTAATGGACGTTTCGTATAATTATTTTGGAAATTTCCTAGATTAATTTGCAAATGGAAAGTAATTATAACGAGACTGTGTAAGTATTGTTTTAACCCTTTGCGATCCGCGAAGCTAATCTAAGGTTTTCCCTTGAATTCCAAGTCTTTTAAAAACTTCTTTTATTATTAAAATCCCTGAAAACATTTCTTTGCACGAGCATTAGCAAATGACACGAATATTCTTTGAGTGTTTCCAAGTAATGGAGGCTCTTTTGCAGATAAGGGTTTTTTATTCGTTTATTGCAAACCTTTTCACAGCATACGCACACACACACTCACTTGACATGGTAATAGAGTGTGCTGTGCGAGACCTGTTGAAAAGCATTGCCACAGACGACCGCGCAGGGTCCATCAGGGACACCCAGCCTCATTATTTCGTTAATAACTCATTTACTTAACTGGATTAATGCTCCCGCCACTTTGGGCAGTCATTTCCTTTAAGCTTTTTAATTTTATACCGTGATTACGTGGTTCGAAGTTGTCTCGAGTCTAGCGAAATTAAATAATTTACGTCTGGGGACTGTTAAAGGTACCTCGCGGTGCTCGAGAAATATTTAACACATCGTACGACGACTCGAAGAGGCAAAATTATGAATGAAGTTAATTATAGTCTTCCTCGAAGGTGAAACCATGCTTCGAAGCATATCTATATATCTCAATCGGTTATACCTGGATAACTGGAGCATCCTGTACCATTATCGATCTAATACAGGGTGTATTTGTTGTACAGATAATATGAAACAACAAAATTAAACCACAAAATGTTTTCGATGCAATCGATAGGCGACGAATTATTTCAAATATAAATTTATAGAAATATAATATCCTCGAAACGTTTCGAGTGAATTTATAATAAAAAAAATACCTTGAGAAAGATACTCGAGCATTTTCTAACTGTCGAATATCTTTTAAAAAATTTGGCGGTTGAAATTGTTAATGTTCTCGTTACCGAAATAACGAAGACGCGTATCTTTCAATGGCGGTTATAATCAATTGAAGCCCGCTGTACAATAATTCGCCGGCCGTGTCTCTCTTTTTTTTTTTTCTTTTTTGTTTTTGTGGCTCAGCACAGTTTCCAGAAACGTGGTTCCGAATCGACCGAGTATCGTAAGGATCTCAGATGCAAAGGGTTGAAGTCTTTTTCAAACATAATTACGCCGCGCACCTTTCACGTATTTTCATACCTGCTGGATCTGTGTGTCTTTCAACGCCCTCGGCCCCATTCCGCGTGCATTTTTCTCCCTCGTCGCCCCGCCACGCGGCTCTGGCTTCATTCTTTTGATTTATCTACTCACTGTCACGCCGCGTTTTGCCGTCCTGTTTCGCGCGAATGTTTAAGTTAACGACTCTGTCCGTTTTGTCGCACTTACCTTTTGTGTCTTTTCTCTGGCGACTGAAGGGGGGCAGAGGTTTTAAGGGGTTACGGCAACGCGACTCGCTGACAAAATAAGGCACCGTTTTTGGACGCCTTTTCCCCCCCACGTTATTCATATAATACTTTTTTATCGAACCAGAGAAATTCACAGGCGTGGAAATCGATCTTTAACACTAGATTTACGGATGTTGATTATACAGGGGGTTCGGGCAACCCTGGGAAAAATTTTAATGAGATATACTAGAGACCAAAATAAGACGAAAATCAAGAATACCAATTTTTTGATCGAGGCTTCGTTAAAAAGTTAACAATTAAATTCAAAAATTTCAAATCGTTCTGGAAAAATTATTTTCGAGTGTGGGGGTTAATTACAATCATTTTTTATGAATAGACGTACCCCCAAAATCCTACGCACTTTCGAGAAAAAAATTCGAGTAGCTGCTGAAATTTTTAGGCGAAAAAAAAAATCTCAAATAATTCTAAAAAAATTATTTTCGGTTGCAAGAGTCGATCGCAATCATTTTTGGTCGTTACACATACCCCCGAAATCCTACGCATTTTCGAGAAAAAAATTCAGTAAGGACGGAACTTCCATCCATCTACTGCCTCCATCAACAAATTGGTATTCTTGATTTTCTAAAATTCTAAATGAGTCAGATTGGCTCAGTCCGTAAATCTAGTGTTAATCGACGAAGAAAATTCCGAAAGGCCTCCAATTTGAAGATAAAATATTTTTTTGTCACTTTTAAATCATCGCTGTGTAGTTTATCTGGTAGAATGTGGGACAACGTCGAGTAATCTTGTCTTATGAAGGCTGACTATAACGTCTGACCCCATATCACTCGTACGAAAGAAGCTTTTCCCCCGTAAAACGCTCGAACGTGTGAGCTATGTATAGCGTTTTAATGAAATTTTGCAAATCAGACGATCTAAATCTAAAAAAATACTGTGAATTTACAAACGGAAAAGGAACGATACCATTTCATCGTCGAACGGACCGGTGCAATCGTTCGTACAAGAAAATCAGTAAAGGGGTCGTTTGAGCGGGAAAATCGATTTTTCGAACCTGTTACACAAGAATTCCCCACCACCGTTGGGAAGGAAATCGCGAAACGGCAGTTCATTTTTCTTCGGCTCGTCGGCCTGTCGTGGCCCCTTTAAAACGCGCTCGATCGTTTTAAATTCGAAATCGCGAATGTTCAGGAATCCGATAAATTTTGAATAGCCCCGGAATCGGCTGAATAGATTTGGAAAGCTTTGGAATGTTACACTTTGACGGCCGCGCGTTTCACGCAAAGACTAATGCCAGCCGCCCGGCAACTTTCGCGCGAGTTCCGACGCAATAAAAGCTTCCGAACTGTTTTCTGATCTGAACATTTCAAATTCAGCATTTTATATCGCGCCCCGTGATTCGAGGAACTGGGACAAGCCGGGTACCCACTTGCCTCGGCGAAAATACAAAAGGAAGAAAAAGAAGACAAAAAAATTAATACAGAAATGAAAATTAAAAACCGGCAACGGCAGAACTTTTTATTCGCCTCTGCAGTCGCGGTGTCTAAACAATTTTTCCCCCAATTGTTTCATCGCGTTTCTCGCTACATTAGCGGAGAGTACACAGGGCCAGTTACACTCGAGCAGTTTTAATTTCATCTTTCGTTGCATCGGATGAAAAAAGGGTTACTATAGATAATTTTGCAAATATCTCGGAAACCAAGACTGCATTGCAGTTATACACGTAGGAAAAAGTTATTCAGAATCTTATTTTCCATAACATATTTCAAAATCAATAAAATCAGAGTACAAGTCCCTTAAAGTAAATGATTATCGTAAAAAGTTCTAATAAGATGAAGCATTCCGGTTGTCAAGCGTGACAAACGCTCGTGTAATCGAACCGTAGCGATACAGGAAGCTGTTTTCGATAAACACTAATTTCGATTGGCTCGAAATTCTTCGCGAATTCCTTTTCCGTTTCGGGTAGTAGCGTTGGAAGCGGTCGGAATTTTTACACGGCTAAATTGCACGCGTTGCAGGGGGATGAAGAGCGGGCACACGCGAGAGGTAAAATTGAATTTTCATCAGTGCGGTTCCGTTTCCTTTGCCGGAGGTATTTCTGTTGCCGCTCCTTTTGTGGACGAGCCGGTGTCGTCCTTTGTGCGGCGAACGCGCGTCGTTCCACTCGTTCGTCCTCCGCCACGCATTCCGTTTCGCCATCGTGTTCTTTTTCCCCCTTCTTTCGTCGATCGTCGACGACCAACGGTCGTAATTGCTCCGGTTTAGCGTATAGAAAATCGCGGTGGGACGGTGGCGCCCCCCGTTGTCGTCGAGCCGAGTCGGTCAATTAACTTACAAACGAGAAAAGAGATGCACAATGCTCGCCGGGAATCTGAATAGTCATGAAGCGGCAGTTCGCCAGCGTCGACCGTTCACCGTAACACCCTTACGTCCTACAAGCAGGCGGAAGTAAACCCTTTCCGCTGGAAATACCGACCCGGGGCTCCGCCTCGCCTTGTTAAATATTCTACGACGTGTTTCGACACAATGAAAATATACCTTTTCGCGCCTAAAAAAGAAAATACGCCGCGAGAAGAACTTCAACTTTAAATTACCCGTTATTCAGCTTTGCAACCACGTCAGCCTTTAACGAACGAAAATTCGTGTTCAATTTACTACGTACCACGCAATTTTTTCTTTTTTTATGTTTAACAAGGGGAGGTCATGAAATTTGGCAGAGTTGTAGGGGCTGGTGTTCAAACTCAATCTGTAAAATACTAGACGTTTATGGCCAGCCATTTGTTTAAAAAATTGCTTTAAAGTGTACAATTTCGAAGTCGTCGGATCGATGGTTTGTTTTTTTACATCAATAGTTTAAACAAAAATTTTTGTAACGGAATAAATTGCATACATATCGTGCAATTTGACCGTGCTTTCAGCAGCCATAGCAACCGTGGAGTTAGCGTCGAGGAATTCGGCCTGGAATACTGGGGTTCGGTTCCCAGAATCTAGAGCATTTTGTTTTTTTCTTTTTTTCGCTTATTTTTGAATTTTTATTTTAATTTTTAATATTATGAAAAAAGTTGGCTGTTACAAATAAATAAAATACTGTTATGGTTATAAATTAGATGATTATTTCATACGAGTTTTTTGTATGTTTTCCACACGACCTAAAAAATAAAAAATGCTGTACAGAACAAGCATTTATAACATGCGCTTGGTGTATGAAACCATTTTGTTTTTCTTGTTTTTATGAGAAAAATCATGCAATGCATTGTGAAATTCGTATGAAGATCAGGGTCTGGGTTAAAAAAAGTTTCCCTTAAGAAGCAGAGGAAATTAACCCTTGAATGTTCGGTTATTTTTTGTACGAGATAGGAAACAAGTTTTCGAACAAGGTTTAGCCCTTTAAAGCGGATCTGCCGAACAGTAAACGATTCGTGAATTTTTGACGAACGTCAAATCACGGACGAAGTTCTTCTGTGGGTTTATTGCGAGGAAATTGGACGCAGGTCTGCACGTTTGCGTGGCTGTTTGAACGCGAGTGCCAGCCTGTAGGTTTATGATACGTCAAATGCTATTAAGGGCTGAGGCAGTAAGACGCTAGAAGTGCACGTGTTCGCTAGAAACTAGGAAGTTTACTGACAATGTGCAAGCCCTGCGTAGCGTAGTTAATTAAATTCATGAATATTTCCTGCAGCCGGCACCGAGCAACCGTATCGTAAACCCAGGTTCGGGAGGTTTCTTAATAAAATAATTTTTTCCAACATTATAAAACTTGCACTCCCGGAATTCGCCATTGCGTTAATTAAAAATGTTTAACACTCGTAAAACTGGTTTATACGCGCGAACATATAAAACGTTTAATCGGTGGATATTTTTTTTATACGTGTCCTCGTAATGGAGAGTCTCGACCGTTAATGTTCCGATAAAAAAAAAATCATTTACTTTTTACCCACTTGTATTATATTCGCTCCTTTTATGTCCCATAGAACCGTGGAATTCGACGGTTTTGTTCGGGAATTTTAACCTCCTATAAAATGTCAACGTTTTCGTTAATTTTTCAAAAATATTCGGGGGAAAACATCGAACGACGTACTTCAACGAAAATTCCAAAAGTAACTGCAATCTTGGATGAAATTTGAAATTATACACACTATTGTATAAAACTTCTCAGTTTTTAAATAATTTGAAATCATTACCGAAACTCTGCAATTATGGTCGAAATATCGAACAGGAAATAAAACAATGGAACATAAATTTATTCTCTACAACTTATTCGTTTTTGTATTGTTGCGCTATTGAAAATAATAAGATGAGCTTTATTTGTTGTTAATAAAATTGTTGAGATTCGATTGTGATTCTAGTTCTGTTGGACCAAAAAAAATAATTTCTACAAAAGCAAAAATAAAATGGGACGTGACACGAGCGAAAGTTTCGAAATTTTAGTAATTTCGCTTTAATTGCGAAAGGCAGCTTTATTTTAACATTTTCGCTGAAAAAGTTATTGCAGTAGAACGTCGATTATCCGAACTAATTGAGAGACAAATTCGTTCCGATAATCGATTTTTCGGATAATCGGTTTAGGGAAACCAGTTACAATTATGCGCTAAAACGACAGGGAATAAAATGTTTTCGGAAGATGAAAATTTATCGCGTGAAAAAATGAGAAGTATAATATAAAATTTGGACGATAATAACAAAAATTAAATCATTGTTCTGTATTTAAAATTATTCCTGGAAAATGTTTTTAATATTCGCTGGAGGACGCAGAATAAATACAGAAGCTTCTTTTCTTAAACGACGCGGTTCGATTTGCTCGTGACAACGCAATATCGTTCTATCCGAGATCCAACAAAACACTATGCCGGTCCTGCGTTTGACACTTATTATTTCTGTCTCTCTCGCTCATTTTACGGGCATAACGGTTGATTTCGAAGTTTAGATAACGAATTGTAACGTTTCTCCGTGGCTGGGGCAGAACTCTCTGCAACTTATTTCAAAAGGTACGGTTATTTTACACAGGGGGAAAAAATTAAAGTCGCGAAGAGCAATATCGAAAATTTACGATGTCTTTTTAGCAAATATTTAAACTGTTACACAAAACGAGAACAGACATTAATTCAAGGGCCTCTTCAAAGTTGTAATTCTTGGAAATTTCAAAAAATTGTTTTTCAATTTACTCGGATAGATTCTGGCATCTTGATTAAGATAAAAAACAGGATCGTATCTTCGTACGGTTCCGGAATAAAAATTTCATTTGCGAGAAGGTGGGTAGCTTTTCTAAAAATTGATAAAACCTCCAAACATCGAGGTTTTTCATTTTTGAAGCAATTTGGAAAATAGAAAAATGAAAACTCACCCCCTCTCCTGCCGATTGTATTGATATGAACTACAACATTTTTCAATATCGTTGAAATTCTTGTCTTCGAACTATAAAACTGATCGATTTGAAGTGGAATAGCCCGTTCGGGAATTTAGGTCAATATGGGCACTGTTGTTCAAATGCTTTGAATATTGCAATAGGGAGTTCTTTCTGTCCCCGTTTTGCGGCTGCTGTCATAGTTGTTTGCAATGCTGTAACAGCGAACGATCGCCATTTTGCGTCGTTGAACTTAATCTGAAATAAAAATGTTGACAAAATTTTCGCAAAACCTAACAAATGAATACAAATTATTTATATGATTGGACCTTTTGCTTCTTATAAATTGTTAGGGGTGGTTTCGCCCTCTCAATAAGAAAATACATAAATGGAAATTATATTAAATTATTGGCTTCAGTTTTTCCTGACAAGGGGACTGAAAATGGAAATTTTACGGCATTTTTGCCAACTTTTACGTCCACGTATTAAATAACTTTTACCTTATCTGCAATTTTAGCTGGCTATTGCTGGGACATTGCTAGAAATGCTCCTGGAGATTCGCGACAAGCTAAACGTAAACGAAATTAAATTAAACGACCTGAACTTGAACATATGTAAATGGAATATTTCAAGTCCCGGCATTTTGGCAATAAACGTGTAATTTTATAACCTCTAACGGGTTAACAAAAGCATGGAACTCGGAAATTAATTTCATTAATTTTAACATCATGGAAACTGTACGTAACAAATTAAAATAACAGACGTGTTTTATTTTACCACAATCTTTTGTATTAAATTAATTACATCCGTGCCTTATACTTTAGTAATTGATGTAAATACAAATTGTTATTTAAAATTTGTTGCGTTTGGATAATCAAATTGCGCGTTAGAATTATTTAAAGGAGAGAAGCATGGGGTAAAATAAAAAATACTACGTTAAGTATCGTTTTCGTAGACAGAATGATAATGAACTCTCCATTTTATTGATCGTTTTTCCGGTGAATTCGACTCCCGTGCTCAGGAAGTCTTTCTCGATGCCATCCTATGTTCGCCTAGATTTAGAGTTAGTCGCATCCAGTTGAGCCGTAACGTAAACTCAGGTGTAGAGCTTATCCTCCTAAAATTGGTTTGTCTCGGACTATATGCACGAAACACACAGAGAAGTTTGTCAGACGTGTACCTATATAAAATTGCAACATGGATGGAAAATTCCACTGTGAACGTTGGAACGCGTGCATAGTGTCTCATAACACACCACAGTGCGAAGGATTAACGCTTTATTCATCACGAAAAATTGCTAACTAATCGATACTATTATACCAATGCACGGAAATGACGTTTAACATTTTCATTTTACTTTGCTGAATTTTAACTCCTTCCATATTAAAGTTAGCTTATACAGAGTGTTCGAACAACCCTGGGAAAAATTTTAATACGGGATTCTAGAGGCCAAAATAACACGAAAATCAAGAATACCAATTTGTTGATGGAGGCTTCGTTAAAAAGTTATTAACTTTTAAAGTTCCAACCATTCTGAATTTTTTTCTCGAAAATACGCAAAATTTCGGGGGTATGTCTATTCACCAAAAATTATTGTAATTGACCCCTGCAATCGAAAATAATTTTTCCAAAACGATTTGAAATTTTTTTCCCCCATCGAAAAATTTCACATCTTCTCGAATTTTTTTCTCGAAAGTGAGTAGGATTTCGGGGGTATGTGTAATGACCAAAAATGATTGTAATTGTCCCCTGTAACTAAATATAATTTTTTCAGTGTGATTTGAAATTTTTGAATTTCGTCTAAAAATTTCACATCTTCTCGAATTTTTTTCTCGAAAGTGAGTAGGATTTCGGGGGTATGTGTAATGACCAAAAATGATTGTAATTGTCCCCTGTAACTAAATATAATTTTTTCAGTGTGATTTGAAGTTTTTGAATTTCGTCTAAAAATTTCACATCTTCTCGAATTTTTTTCTCGAAAGTGAGTAGGATTTCGGGGTTATGCGTAATGACCAAAAATGATTGTAATTGTCCCCTGTAACTAAATATAATTTTTTCAGTGTGATTTGAAATTTTTGAATTTCGTCTAAAAATTTCACATCTTCTCGAATTTTTTTCTCGAAAGTGAGTAGGATTTCGGGGGTATGTCTATTCACCAAAAATGATTGTAATTGACCCCTGCAACCGAAAATAATTTTTTCAGAACGATTTGAAATTTTTTAAAATTCAGGGAAAAATGCCGTGTATGGTCAGACATTAGATTTTCAATAAGGAATTTTTTTCTCGAAAGTGCGTGGGATTTCGGGGGTATGTATAATGACCAAAAATGATTGTAATTGACCCCTATAACTAAATATAATTTTTTTAGTATGATTTGGAAAATTTTTTTTCGCCGAAAAATTGCAGCACCTTATCGATTTTTTTTCTCGAAAGTGGATAAGATTTCGGTGGTATGTGTATCCACCAAAAATGATTATAATTGACCCCTGAAGTCGAAAATAATTTTTCCAGAACGATTTGAAATTTTTGAATTTAATTGTTAATAACTATTTAACGAAGCCTCCATCAAGAAATTGGTATTCTTGATTTCGTCTTATTTTGGCCTCCAGAATCCCCCATTAAAATTTTTCCCAGGGGGTGGCCAAACACCCTGTATAATTTATCTTTATTTTTCATTTTAATTCTTGGAAAATTTAATTATTTTCGAATTCACATATTATTTTCATTTCGCGTCTTGAAAAGAGCCCCAGTATGTGGCCGAAACGTTGAGAGAAATTTAATAAACAAATTTTCGCTAGAAACAAGCCTTTCAAAGAAACAAAATAAATTCATTCCAACGTCAAAATGAACTGCGAAACATGTAAATGCTATCTTCCTGTGCAAGTACCGATAGTTAAACGTCTGAATTTAACAGAAATTTTAATTTCGGTGAAATAACTGAAAGGTAGCTTTGTGTTTACATTGTGTTGGATTATTTTCTTCGAAAAGTTTTCTTCGAACCAGAAAAATAAAAACGAAAAAGAGTAGGTTGGAAAATTAACGATCATACTCGATGAAACTGTCGTAACGAGGGATAATAAAAATAATAATTAACGACGCAACTAAACCAAACACAACTCTTGAAATATTTGATATATGAAGTCTGGCCTTGCACGTCCGATCGTAACAATAATTCAACTCGTAATGGTTTCTTAACGATAATTTGTTTTTACGAGGGTGGAATGGAGAGAGTAATGCCTTCGAATTTACAACGTCTACAAATATCGAGCTGTTTTAATCAATGAACTGCAAAATTTATGCTAAAAATTTTTACTAAACACTACAGTTTAATTTTCACTTAAATGTATTTAAACGTTGTTAGACCACCACACAGACTATTAGAAATGCCAATCAGCGTATTCGTATTATGATAATATTACGATAGATACAAAACTAAGCTCGATTCCATCCGAGTGTCCTGGTTAAAAAGGTTACGAAGCGGATGAAACGAATTAGACCGACGTTCAGATGCAAAGCTAACAATGACCCCGGCGTCGGGGAAGCAAACCGAGCACGAGGAATTAAACGACGATCCTAAAGGATCAGGCGACAGGGTAAAAAGGACGGAAGGACGAACCTTGTTACGTCAACTCGAAATGGATTTTCGCGCCGCAAAAGACAGTCGTCTTTTACTCTCGTCGACGTTCTCCGAAGAGACAAAGTGGACGCGATAAGCCATAATGATCACGCGAGGGCATCCTCCAGTGAAAAACTCTCGGTACAAATTCCTAAACGCCGCAGGTAGACAAATCGCGAAGGGTTAAATCTTGATTTCGAAGGGCTCGCGACCCGGGGAAGGAGAGCCAAGCCCGTACATTTTACAAATGGACGTTGTCCATTTGGTCGCGTTCCTAGCGCCATCCGCGTTGGGTCCGACTTATTTGATGTCACCGGAGGTTCCTACGGGATAAACGCGGCTTTACGCGTCCTAGGAAACATATAACGTGTCATAAAAGAAGCGTTTCCTTCTTTCTATTTCGAGTTCCTTTGGTTTTTATTTGAAAAACCAATGTCAGAAACGTAGAAATAAGTAAATGCCCGAAGCGGACCATTTGCTTCTCTTTGGCGCGTCTCCCCCTCTTATAGGAGGATCGGCCAGGACACTTAGAATACTTCAGAAAAAAGTTTCATTGAAATATATTCACTATTATAGGAGTTATGGTTCTTTAAAAATTGGACCATTTTTATGGGGGTTTTCTCATTTTAGGGGGTCAAGGATAAACTTTTCGAATATTTTTAGAATTTCTACTTATTCTACACTAAAATACGCGTCGTTTGCTTTTTTAAACATTAGAATCGTCCAATCCGTTCAGAAGTTATGACGTTTCAAAGATTCGCATGAAAATTCGGGCAGACATTTCTGGCCAGAAATTAGATTTTCGGTAAACAATTTTTTTCTCGAAAATGCGTAGGATTTCGGGGGTATGTGTAATGACCAAAAATGATTGTAATTGCCCACTGTAACTAAATATAACTTTTTTAGAACGATTTGAAATTTTTCAATTTCGTCTAAAAATTTCAGTATCTACTCGAATTTTTTTCTCGAAATTGCGTAGGATTTCGGAGGTATACATAATGACCGAAAGTTATTGTAATTGACCCCTGTAACTAAATATAATTTTTTTAGAACGATTTGAAATTTTTTAATTTCGTCTAAAAATTTCAGTATCTACTCGAATTTTTTTCTCGAAATTGCGTAGGATTTTGGAGGTATACATAATGACCGAAAATTATTGTAATTGACCCCTGTAACTAAATATAATTTTTTTAGAACGATTTGAAATTTTTCAATTTCGTCTAAAAATTTCAGTATCTACTCGAATTTTTTTCTCGAAAATGCGTAGAATTTCGGAGGTATGCATAATGACCGAAAATTATTGTAATTGACCCCTGTAACTAAATATAATTTTTTTAGAACGATTTGAAATTTTTTAATTTTTTCGATAATCTCAGCACCTACTCGAATTTTTTTCTCGAAATTGCGTAGGATTTCGGAGGTATACATAATGACCGAAAGTTATTGTAATTGACCCCTGTAACTAAATATAATTTTTTTAGAACGATTTGAAATTTTTTAATTTCGTCTAAAAATTTCAGTATCTACTCGAATTTTTTTCTCGAAATTGCGTAGGATTTCGGAGGTATGCATAATGACCGAAAGTTATTGTAATTGACCCCTGTAACTAAATATAATTTTTTTAGTACGATTTGAAATTTTTTAATTTCGTCTAAAAATTTCAGTATCTACTCGAATTTTTTTCTCGAAATTGCGTAGGATTTCGGAGGTATGCATAATGACCAAAAATGATTGTAATTGCCCACTGTAACTAAATATAATTTTTTTAGTATGATTTGAAATTTTTTAATTTCGTCTAAAAATTTCAGTACCTACTCGAATTTATTCCTGAAAGTGGGTAGGATTTCGAGGGTATGTCTATTGACCAAAAATGATTATAATTGACCCCCGCAACCGAAAATAATTTTTTTTGGCCCGGACTATACAGAATTGTATTGGCTCTTGCCGCGAGCAGATATACATCGAATACAGTTTTTAGAAAGTCCACCGTGTCTTGATTTTTATTTAAAACGCCCGACCGCTATCCTGACCATAATAGCATCTTTCTTACACCAAGGAAAAAATGTAACAAAACTTTTTCATCTTATTATTTACGAAAGACATGCTGAGCTCGACGGTTTCCACTCGAAGCGTGAATTGGCTCGTTCCAGGTTCGCTAATAGACCGAGTTACGGCTTACAACTGGACCAAACGCCGACGAACCGAATTGGTTCGATTGACCAGTGTGCCAAAGGAGGTCGCCTTTTACAGTCTTTCGTGCCCCTCGTGAATTTCTATCGCGTTCCGTCGATTCCGTTTCGACGTCTTTAATTTTCATTTATCTCTGCGGGCTACGTGACTCCCTTGACTTTCAACGGTTTCGATAACCGTTGGTTTTGGTTTGTTTGGTCGCGTCGACAAGTCGAGGATATTTATAGTCGGGTGGACGAGACGAGTCAGTGAAAAAAACAGTGTTCGTGTGGTGTCTATGTGGTCGATGGTGCAGCTGCGGGACACTTACGAGTCACATTCTCGCGATTCGTCTCGTTGGCCCGAGACAGGTATCACGTTACACGCTGGGAAAGAAAACTGCAAGATAACGATTTATTTATGGAACCCGGGCGAGCTTTATAATTCCAATTTGCTTCTGCTGTCGTGTAACCGTCAAACACTCGAAACTCGCGAAGTATAATTATTCACGTTCGAAAAATATTCTGATAGTGAAGCTTCCACAAGAAGGAATGGTATTCGATTCCGCGAAGATTAATCTTCGCAGTCGCGTAAAAACAATCGAAGGAACGGAACCGTTGTCACGGAAACGTGGTAAAACCTGGCATATTTCGATCGACCATTTATTTCCCCAGCAGCCTTGTAGCATCAAGAAATAGGAATCCCACATACAGTTTTCTGAACGTTCAATTTGTTCCTCGCGTCGGGCAGAAGCGAACTGACAAGGGGATCTTACAACTGTTCCAGCGGAGATTTCGATGATATTTGAAGCGGTGAATCTGGAGGAATGATGAAATTTCGCTGGATATTCCGTTCCATCGAAGGCTTTCGAACCTTAGTACTCATCGTTTCACTGGTGGATTTTAAATACATTTAACTTTTAATGCATATCGATAGGTACGATATAAAATTAATTAATTCGAATACATATTCCGATTTTAAGACTACGTAATTTTTATAGCCAGATACCTAGAACCGGTGGTATATTAAAAACGAATGTACTATGTACAAAGCACTTTACTCGACGAAAGAAGAAATAGCAGAGCAAAAAGCTTAATAAACGCGTGGACGTAATGAAGCCATATTAAAATCTATCTGATAATAAAAATTAATATAATACGCGACACGATTCTTTCACATTTTTTTTTTTTTTTTTAATTAGGATTACGCTTATAATTTTCCCTTTGAGGGGGAAAGGATATTAATAATCTTTTGCTTTTCGTAATGTGTAACAAAATGGCGTCGTTTGATCTTCGGATTCGCCCCTCGAAATGTCAACGAAATTTACGCGATGGCGGCCCAAGGGGTTCCCTAAGTGCAGAAAATTAAACTTTTTTATTCCGTAGAAGCGATATCTGGAAAGTGAAATATGCGGCGTAATAAATGGGCGGAAGTTATGCCTTTGTACTGGACGTAACAGCCGAGTTCGTGCTATAGCTAACCAAGTTAGCCTAACTTGCTAACATTCTCGTGGATGTTGTAACCTAATTGCCGCGGTGTGGAATCGCGATTCGATGCGTGGTCGATCTTCTCGCGTTGCGCCGTCGCTCTTAAGCCGAATTAACGCTTTAAGGGCCAAAAATTTCATGGAAAACTACAATACGAGCTGAATTTTTTTTACGACTACAACAAAATTTATGAAACGTAAACTCAAGAAACGTCGTTCTGCAAATAAACAATGAAATAAATTCAGCAAACTTGGAAAACTCGAATGAACAGAATTACGTATAATTGAAATGTGCAAGGGGAAATAAAAAAAAAGAAATAACATACAGGATGTCCGGCCACCCCTGGGAAAAATTTTAATAGGGGATTCTAGAGGCCAAAATAACACGAAAATCAAGAATAACAATTTGTTGATGGAGGCTTCGTTAAAAAGTTATTAACGTTTAAAGTTCCATTCATACTGAATTTTTTTCTAGGAACTGGGTAGGATTTCGAGGGTAGGTCTATTCTCCAAAAATTATTGTAAGTGACCCCCGCAATCGAAAATAATTTTTCCAGAACGATTTGAAATTTTTCTTTTCCGTCGAAAAATTTCACAGCTTCTCGAATTTTTTTCTCGAAAGTGCGTAGGATTTCGAGGGGATGTGTAATGACCAAAAATGATTGCGATCGACTCTTGCAACCGAAAATAATTTTTTTAAAACGATTTGAAAAACTTTTTCTGCCAAAAAATTTCAAGACCTACCCGATTTTTTTTCTCGAAAGTGGGTAGGAATTCAGGGGTATGTCTATTCACCAAAAATGATTGTAATTGACCCCCACAACCGAAAATAATTTTTCCAGAACGATTTGAAATTTTTTTTTTCCGTCGAAAAATTTCACACCTTCTCGAATTTTTTTCTCGAAAGTGCGTAGGATTTCGAGAGTATGTGTAATGACCAAAAATGATTGCGATCGACTCTTGCAACCGAAAATAATTTTTTTAAAACGATTTGAAAAACTTTTTCTGCCAAAAAAATTTCAAGACCTACCCGATTTTTTTTCTCGAAAGCGGGTGGGAATTCAGGGGTATGTGTATTCACCAAAAATGATTGTAATTGACCCCCACAACTGAAAATAATTTTTCCAGAACGATTTGAAATTTTTTTTTTCCGTCGAAAAATTTCACACCTTCTCGAATTTTTTTCTCGAAAGTGCGTAGGATTTCGAGAGTATGTGTAATGACCAAAAATGATTGCGATCGACTCTTGCAACCGAAAATAATTTTTTTAAAACGATTTGAAAAACTTTTTCTGCCAAAAAATTTCAAGACCTACCCGATTTTTTTTCTCGAAAGTGGGTAGGAATTCAGGGGTATGTGTATTCACCAAAAATGATTGTAATTGACCCCCACAACTGAAAATAATTTTTCCAGAACGATTTGAAATTTTTTTTTTCCCGTCGAAAAATTTCACACCTTCTCGAATTTTTTTCTCGAAAGTGCGTAGGATTTCGAGGGGATGTGTAATGACCAAAAATGATTGCGATCGACTCTTGCAACCGAAAATAATTTTTTTAAAACGATTTGAGAAACTTTTTCTGCCAAAAAATTTCAAGACCTACCCGATTTTTTTTCTCGAAAGTGGGTGGGAATTCAGGGGTATGTGTATTCACCAAAAATGATTGTAATTGACCCCCGCAATCGAAAATAATTTTTCCAGAACGATTTGAAATTTTTCTTTTCCGTCGAAAAATTTCACACCTTCTCGAATTTTTTTCTCGAAAGTGCGTAGGATTTCGAGGGGATGTGTAATGACCAAAAATGATTGCGATCGACTCTTGCAACCGAAAATAATTTTTTTAAAACGATTTGAGAAACTTTTTCTGCCAAAAAATTTCAAGACCTACCCGATTTTTTTTCTCGAAAGTGGGTAGGAATTCAGGGGTATGTCTATTCACCAAAAATGATTGTAATTGACCCCCACAACCGAAAATAATTTTTCCAGAACGATTTGAAATTTTCGAATTTATCTGTTAATAATTTTTTAGCGAAGCCTCCATTAACAAATTGGTATTCTTGATTTTCGTCTTATTTTGGCCTCTAGGATCCTCCATTGAAGTTTTTCCCAGGGGTGGGCGCACACCCTGTATAACGAAGTAGAATCAAATAAAATAATAAATTCTTCGACGAAGTTGGAAGCAAAGTTCCAGAGGTCGGTAGTTACAAAAACAAAATTAGCAGCGGAATAACAAGGAATTATCATTAGTAATGCTCGGCTATGAAAGCGTTAGCAACTATTTAACGTTATAATTATGGCTGCCGGTCATTTTGACATGAGAATATTTGTGTACGTCCAGATTTACGGCGAACATTCAGCGTGGTTTGGCGAATTCTGCTTTAAAATAATCCGAATTTACAGCTTGAATGGAATCTCGAGCCTGGAAACGGGGGAAACAACTCGCGTAAAATATTCAAAATATTATTTAGTGCCGCAACGTCTCCCGGCGTCCATTTGAACGCCAGAAGTCGCTCTCTGCTCTCGCAAATTTCACATTCAGCCGTACTTTTACTCGCGTCCACACTGTGAACCGGAACAATAACGAAAGCAGAGCACCGTACCGGTAAAATTTTAGTTAATATAGTTATCAGTTATAATTTATCAAAATAAATAATAATAATAACAAGTTATCGTATAATAAATTTTCGTTTGTTTTATGAAAAATGTCGGGCGCGGAAAATAATTCGTTTGACGCGAAAAATCATAACGCGGGAAACAATTGTACCGAAACTAATAATGTTGGCCGGTATTTTTATGACATTTAAAACACGAGAAAATACGGAAAAGAGACCGCCGTTCGCGCAGAAACCGAAATATTCCAATTGATACGTTTCTGTTTCCGGCAATTTTCCGGGGCATGATACGTCATAAAAACGTGAAAAACTGGACATTCTTTTTAAGCACGTCGCATTTCATAAATGCCACACTTGTTGCAACTGTATTTTGATCGTCGTATTTCTGTCCGGATAAAAAATTTGATTTACATTTGCAGACACTGGCCACTCTTCAATTAACTTTATTAAATATTCTGGTTAAAAATATTTAATTTTCAGTGAACATTCTGCTGATAACGAATTATATTTCATTTTAACTATAATTAGTATTTTATTAGTATATCGTTATTGGAGTGCTTCGTTAAATTTCCAAGGATCTCCCGTACTTTCCGCGGGCTCTATGAATTTTATATTTCGAAAACGCAATCAACGTAGATTTGCACGGTTAACTGTACATCCGTTCGAACCCCAGAAGCTTGAACTCGACCGAATTACAAAATCGCGTTATAATTGCTACGGGAAACGTCGAGAAGAAGCTGAAAACAGAACTAATGAAAGGTCAAGAACCAACTAGAAGCGGAAGTGGCTACAAACGTGTAACAGAAGCATCGCATAAAAGAATGACATTTTGAGTCAGGTCGTTGTACAACCTTGTTTGCTCGTCCTTTCATCCTGCCTCATATAATACAGTTTTTGTTTCCCACGTTCCTACTTTCATTTAACAAAGGCAGCATAAAATAGAACAAAATTAGAATAAAAGTTAAAACGTAATTCGATTCTAATTACGAAAAGCAGACTATGACGAAAGCGTCGAATAGCGCAACGTTACACGATAAATGCATCGAATACTAATTAGAGTTAAACGAGTAATTACAACGAACCTGTCTCGATTCCATACAATATCATTTTCCAGAATTTATTCTATCTAATTACAAGTAATTTGCGGAGTAGCATTTACCGATGGAAATTCTCAAAACAAAAATAAAACGACTCGAAAAAAATCACCGATCTCAGTTAAGTCGAGGACGTAACTTTGAACGATTTGTCTTTATTTGTTATTCGAGAGGGGGAAAAATAACAAAAAAAAAACGCCTCCGGTTAGGTTACGGCGTGGTACAAACGATCGACAGCTTTTCACGATATTGTGATACCATCCGCACTACAAACAACCGAGTCAGCATTCTTCACTGTTGAAAAGTAGTCTTTATAAAACAAAAGACATGCGCGAGTCGAATGCTCGTTGAGGCACGTTTCCCTGTCGTGTGGTCGTGTGACACGTGGTGTGCCTACTTGCAAATAAAAATCTGTTTAAAATTGTTTAACACGCTGTTGGAATCCGGGTGGTCAAGTAATACTCTTTTCGTATTATAAGAGTTTATTTATTTACATTGAACTCGCGCCGAACTCAACTATGAAGAATAACGGAATTTGCAATAGACTTTGACTCTTCGACAAGGCGTTAACACACCTGGGAAAAATTTTAATGGTAGATTCCAGGGGCCAAAATAAGACAAAAATCAAGAATACTAATTTGTTGATGGAGGCTTCGTTAAAAAATTATTAACGTTTAAAGTTCTACCTGTAATGAATTTTTTTCTCGAAACTGGTTAGGATTTCGAGGGTATGTGTAATAACTAAAAATGACTGTAATTGACCCCTGCAACTGAAAATAATTTTTTTAGGACGATTTGAAAGTTTTGAATTTTGTCGAAAAATTTGTCTACCTTGCGGAATTTTTTTCTCGAAAGTGTGAAGGATTTCGAAGGAATATGTATTCACCAAAAGTGATTGTAATTGACCCCTGCAACCGAAAATAATTTTTCCAGAACGATTTGAAATTTTTGAATTTAATTGTTAATAACTTTTTAAGGCAGCGTCCATCAATAAATTGATATTCTTGATGTTCGTGTTATTTTGGTCTCTAGAATCCTCCATTAAAATTTTTCCCAGTGGCCGAACACCCTGTATATGTTTTAGCAATAGTAGGGGCGGAGGACCCTTAACACGTTGACGCCGGCGTGCATCACCGGTGGGTCACACTTGTATTTCACAAAATAGGTGGTACAAAATAGGTTTATTTTTCAATTCTCAACATTATAAACAGACATTGATCATTAAAAACATAACTATTAAATATTATAAACACAACAATTCAATATTATAAACATATGTGTGATTTTTCTACAAAGGCAGAGGTACTGACGTTGCCAAATTACTTTAGGTGGGCTATGAAGGCGTTGACGCTATGAACGTTTTTTATAGAAAAATGTTTACAGAATTGTCCCGTCAGGTTTACTTAACATTTGCAGGTATATGCAAATTGATCTTGGAAACTATAGCAATACAATGTATTAGTTGAAGTCTACGGAATTCACTGAATCCAACAGGAATCGTATAGCTTTCGTAGTTTTGTTATAAATTGAGGTCAAAGTTGGAAGATTTTCCACGCGCTGAAACAGCGTAATCTGTGGCTGCGCCGCCCCACAGAACAGAACGTGAATTCGGGCGCCGCCTCTCAGAGAAAACTCTAAATATCGGCGCCGGCGTCAACGTGTGACCTAGTGACTAACAGGTCTTGTGACTAACAGACGATGTCTTATCGATGTTTGGTCTATTGGTCATCCAGCAACGCTTCGTTTAATAATAATATAAAACCCTAAAACCCTTTAACATTCACCAAAACATTTGAATCACCATCCACATCATCACCTCGCAGCAACATCTGAGTCAGACATCAGGCCTCAAACCAACCCCACTCTACAGCAATACCGACCTTTATAAACCCTTCGCAAAAATAAAGAACACTTCTCTATTTCGAAAGTCAAGACTCGCGCAACATCATTCTGTTCGTTCCTCATCTTCAGCTACGGCATAAGTCAACAGTTGTACGCAACATCGCATCAAGTTAGGCGAGTTCGTATTTTTTCCAAAGTGACGCGTATAGTCCCATCGCAATATCATCGTATATGCACGGGAAGCCACTCTCGCAGCCTCCAATTTATCCCGTAGGTGCGCCGATGGAGGTTCCGCGTCGACGACGATACAATTGTGTCGCGATACGAAATAAAAAGAAAGGGGGAAAAAAGAAAATGGCGAGCTCGGTTGAAATTCATCGAACGTCGATTCCATAGGCGCGGCGAGCATGAAAAGACAGGCCGAGCGTATACGTAACGCGCAACACGTTGGAGGAGCATTCATGCCCGCGAGAAAATGTAACTGTCAATATACGGAACACTCCAGCCACTCGCGAAATCAGAGAGAGCACTCGACGTCGTTGGATCGTCGCGGTCCTTTTAGAGATCAGAGATCCTGTCGTTCGACGGTAACAGCGCCGATTCGTTTCCCAGACTCGTCGCTTTCCACGGGACTTCTCGCATAAAGAACGGCGCGCGATACTCAATAGGGGGGAGGATATCCTACCGGTGTTTACCGTGATTATTTTTCGTTCGACTTCCGCGCTTCAAAGCCTCGAGAGCTCCCCGCGAAATGTTCCTCGTAAGTAAGGGGGATACCCTCTAACCCCTTCTTCGAGTTAGTTTCGAGCAGTTTCGAAAGTACGCCGGAACCGCCATTACCCGTTCGAACAGGAAATACGCTCGGTCGAGGGCATTTTCGAACAGTGGCGCGGCCACTTTTCTCGCATCGGTTGTTCCATCCTTCGGCGAGAACGGGAATTCGAAAATCGAACTCCCGGGAGGGTCTTGGAAGTTTCCGCGACGGATTACTCGACGAGGATCTCTTTGTTTTCGAAGTGAAATAATAAAAATGATTAATTTCGCTCGCTCCGGGGGGATCTTAAAAGTTAGCGTACCAACCTCCGTTCGAATAACGGAGCAGCCATTTTTCCATGCACCACGATCGTTGTATTTTCGAGGTAAAATAACAGAAACGATAAAGCCAAAATGATCTGTTATCTCTGAAATTATTGAAAAATTAGAAAGATACGAAAGAAACGATAGAACTTGGCGATAAATCGATACGGTGGCTGTTCAATTTCAGGACTTTGAATTCGCGAATTACCGACGGAAATTAATTTGATTTTCGACGGGACAGGAAGAACGCCGTCGGTCAACGATTATTTTTGTTTTACGCGGCTCAAAGAGACGAACGCCTGTTCCTCGTTATTTTATTGCGCGACAGCGCGTAGTCCCGCGACCGTTATTAAACAATTTTCCAGCGAAGTAGAGGTCGCAGAGCGCTGTGTCTATTTATCCTTCGAGCGAATTCAAACTCTTCGCAATTTTAATCGAGCGTTAATGGCCGGGGCGCTGAAACGACGAGCTCTCTGTGTCCGGGAGTGGGGGTGGAAAATTTATGCACGATGCTATTGAACTATCGCGATTGCTCTTCGATAAAAAAATAAAGTAAAGAATCAAAGAAATTAAAAGTTTCTTTGCCAAAGAGAAAGACTGTAATTTTTTAAAATATTAATTTAAAGCGTAATGGAAGATGAGAAAATACTGTGTTTGGTTTTCGAGTAAAGGGACGAACGGGTAAAACGTGCGAAAAGAAATCAGAAAGTCATCGTTAAAAAAAGTAATCGCTCGAATATCATTGCTCCAGTTCTTCTTCCTTTGAGGTGCCATTTCTTTCCGCTGTGGATATCAGAGTTCTGTAAAAAATCTTGGCTGCTGGATTTTCGCAGGGGTCGCTCCCACGCCGAAGGTCGTTCAATTTTGCTGCTTTTATAGGAAGCCCTCCGTGATAGGAATATTCAGGCTGATCAGATACTGGACCTTTTTCACGATCACGAGGTTTCTTAGGCGTGGACACCAGGGGACAATATGTTCCGGCCAGAGAATGGATTTTTCGCAGCTAAAATCTTGGTTTATCCGATATAGGCCTCGACGGGATCGAGGACATCGAAAATATGGAAAAGTTACAAATACATATATATCTTCGTCGTTGTAAAAAATAAAATTGTTATTTTTATTAGAACGCAAACTAATTACTTTTGTTAGGGATTGTACATCGGTTTATCCATTTTATCTTCTCCTAATTGTATCAAACATTTAATTCGTCGGACGGTCCTACGGGGACTGCGGTTGAATTAAAAAGTTTCACTGTGTCGATCGATCGTCCGACACGCGCGCAACTTCCGGATCGGATTGCAGAATCGCTGGTGTTCCCCGTGGAAACGTATTTTTTTTTTAACGCCCAACGATAAGCCAATCCACGGAATCTGCAGGAACGTTTCTGAAACGAGATCGTCGCGTAGATCGCGCGAAACCGGCGAAATAAAAAATAAATAACGAGTAGCCCGTGTCGGGCATAAATTGCCTCGAATGGCAGATGTTAATGACAAATAACAGAGGGAACGTTTAACGTTTAATTGCGAACAACGCGACCGAGATACCGAGCAAACGGTCAAGCGCGACGCGAAAATGGCGATGAAACCGTCGGGGGAGAGAGAAACAATTGCTAACGGCGGAAGAAAATGAAAAACATTTATTTGAGCCGAGCAACAATGCCGGGCGAAAAGTTGGCGAGCACAAAGCTGCAGCAAACACAATGAAACGTCGACAAATACTCGGCGTTGCAGTTATTTGAAAACGTATCGTACGCGCATGCGCGTCACATTCGAAAAAGAACCAGAGTGGACATGGGGGCTTATATAATCCATTCGCGGCGCTCTAATAAAGTCCTTCGGACTTGAGTCCGACGTATCATCAGACGCCATCTTGATAATTTTATATTTTACATTTTTAATTCGTGACAAAATTATCGACAAACCTCCCGAAAATTTTAAATAATATATCCCTTTGTAACAGTCGATACCATTTGCTCGTAACGCTTATGAAACACTGTCTCTCGTGTCCTTTGAAATAAAACACCTTCTCGAACGTTCGAAACCATTCCAGAATGCGGCCTGATTACAAAGGTGTCGGTTGTCTTTGCTGAAGTCACGCCGACAGATAACCCAAACGCGGCGGGGACATTAAAAGTATTCTCAGAATCCTGCAACGTACAGGGTGTTCGGCCACTCCTGGGAAAAATTTTAACGGGGGATTCTAGAGGCCAAAATAAGACGAAAATCAAGAATACCAACTTGTTGATTGAGGCTTCGTTGAAAAGTTGTTAACGTGTAAAGTTCCACCCGTACTGAATTTTTTTCTCGAAAACACGCAGGATTTCGAGGGTATGTCTATTCATCAAAAATGATTGTAATTGACCCCTGCAATCGAAAATAATTTTTTCAGAACGATTTGAAATTTTTTTTTTTCGTCGAAAAATTTAGGCATAGATTTTCGGTAAGGAATTTTTTTCTCAAAAGTGGGTAGGATTTCGGGGGTATATGTAATGACTAAAAATGATTGTAATTGACCCCTGCAATCGAAAATAATTTTTCCAGAACGATTTGAAATTTTTTTTTTTCGTCGAAAAATTTAGGCACAGATTTTCGGTAAGGAATTTTTTTCTCAAAAGTGGGTAGGATTTCGGGGGCATGTATAATGACCAAAAATGATTGTAATTGACCCCTGCAATCGAAAATAATTTTTCCAGAACGATTTGAAATTTTTTATTTTCGTCGAAAAATTTAGGCATAGATTTTCGGTAAGGAATTTTTTTCTCAAAAGTGGATAGGATTTCGGGGGTATGTGTAATGACCAAAAATGATTGTAATTGACCCCTGCAATCGAAAATAATTTTTCCAGAACGATTTGCAATTTTTTATTTTCGTCGAAAAATTTAGGCATAGATTTTCGGTAAGGAATTTTTTTCTCAAAAGTGGGTAGGATTTCGGGGGTATGTGTAATGACCAAAAATGATTGTAATTGACCCCTGCAATCGAAAATAATTTTTCCAGAACGATTTGCAATTTTTTATTTTCGTCGAAAAATTTAGGCATAAATTTTCGGTTAGGAATTTTTTTCTCAAAAGTGGGTAGGATTTCGGGGGTATGTGTAATGACCAAAAATGATTATAATTGACCCCTGCAATCGAAAATAATTTTTCCAGAACGATTTGAAATTTTTGAATTTAATTGTTAATAACTTTTTAACGATGCCTCCATCAACAAATTGGTATTCTTGATTTTCGTCTTATTTTAGCCTCTAGAATCTCCCATTAAAATTTTTTTGTTGGTCGAACACCCTGTATATTGCGTTACTCGGTGTAAGAGTTTATTTATTTAACGAGCGCGGGAGGGAATGGTTGCTGTAATTACTGGTTCGTGGAACGAGATTTTTTTTCGTCTTTTACGCCGTGGGACAGTCCTTACCGCGAAGAGTTTACTTCTGATTGTAGATCCTTGATCCAGTTCATTAGACGAGCTACGAAAAGTAACGGTCGAGTCGTTAAACTCTTGAAAAAGTTCGCCTATCCTCCCGGATTAATACTACGGTCCAGCCGGTGTATCTCGCGACGAAAAGTAGCTAAAGGTAACTAGGAACTTTTCATTATGTCCCGCAATGCTCTTTACAGCGGCTCTTGGAGGCATTTCGTTCGTGTTTCTTGCTGCCCCCGCGGAACACGGTTTCTCTCCCGGCGACGTCTCCGTTCGGTCTCCGATGTTTTCGGGTGGCCGTTGAGCGTCGACGACATTGTTCTCAATCTTGGAAATGGTTCGGCAATTCCTGCGGATTAGCACGAAGCTTCGTCTGATTTATACATTGGAAAACCATAGTCGTGTAGGGGAAATAAAGTGCAGTTAACCGTTTTCGTTGGCTCGGCGCGCCACCGCCGAGCTTTCGACCGCGGACCAAAAATAACCGTCCTCCTAAAAATTTGTGCGAAAGATATCGCCAACGGGACGGCAATTATTTCGAAAGAAAAGCGACGATTTCTACGTTTTTTTCGACCAGGGAGAATTCCTTGGATTTTTATTGCGTTTCAGCGGACGTCGAGAGGAACGCGTGTCGCGCAGTATTTTTACGAATATCGGGAAACGGGAAACAATTTATCGTCCCATCGAATTTTACTTTTAGACAGTGCAAACATATTCGACATCGAAGAGATTACCGAATGTTTACGCTGACGTTGATCGATAAACGGGGCCTCCGGTTCTTATGAAATTCAGTTTAGGGGGGCATGATGGATCGTCGCAGTCATTTTGTCTGCGCTCCGTATTAAGGACGAGCGAAAAAAAAAAAGAATTTTGCTGAAAAAAGAAAAAAAATGCGCGCGAAAAGCCTCGGTTAAGTGCTCCACAATTAATTCCAGAACATTTTCCCGCGCGAGCGTGGAAAAAGTGTGAATCCACAAACGTTCCGTCGAGCACTAAAGGAATATGGATATAATGGACGTATTGTTCGAAAAAAGCCGTACACGAACGGAGCAAAAGGAGGAAAAAGATTGAACATTAAAAAAGAATTCATTTGAAAGGAACAAGGATAACGAAGTGACGTGATTTTTGCCGATGAAAGTACGACGTTTTCCGGTTACGTTTCCAGAGGCGTCCGCCGGAAAGTTCAACGAGAAATTAAAATTAAAAAAAGAAAAGAAAAAGTACCTAGCATAAAGCGCGTCACGGCGAAACGGTAATGCGTTACCACGTTTACAGACGGCGAACTAGTTTTTTTTATTAAAGACATTAGAGGCAAAAGTAAACATTTGTACATTTTCCGGGATAATTCGTCGGAACGCCTCCGAGCTTTTAATTCCATCGAGACAATTACAGGAAACGTAAATCACTTAAATTTGCTCCGTTGCGTGTTTAAAATGAAATTTCTAGCTAAATAAGAATTTTGCCTGTCTCTGGTCATCGGTGAATAAGTTGTTACGAAGTTCTACGAACTAGTCCGTCACAGTGCATACAAGTAACCGCGCTAACTGATAAATTGCTAGACGTTGCATTGATATAGATTGCACAATGATACAGCGTAGAATATGAATGTATGTAGGTCGTCATAGATCACAGCGCTGAAAGACGAGGGTTGATTGATTAATAAGCTCGTTTATTACCGCGTTACACGAACAGCCGAGATAAAAACACGCTATCCCGACGTTTGGCGAAATATGTCACTCTAAATGGACGATCATATCGAAAAACGAATACGAGTGTGATGAAAATAGTAGATTCTAATTACTTTGGAAAATTGGCTGCGCCGATCTTCTATCTTTTATACGATTGATTTTAACGGAATGAAGCTACGCAAATTGTTATGGGTTACTCCATATTGGGGGTGGGGCATTCTTAATTTGTGAACACATGAAATTGGTCGTGGGGCATTTGAAATTTGCAGTGGGTCATTTCAAACCGATCGTGGACCATCCCCAAATTTCTGTAGATCCTTTGTATCGTAGGCCAATTGGAATTTATTATAAGTCATTTGCATTTTTCCTGTTGGGCACTTGCATTTTTCCAGTGGGTCACTCGCAATTTACCGTGGGCCATTTCGAATTTACCGCAGATTCCGTTCAATTTATCACGAATCACCCGGCAACTTATCGTACATTGCACCGAATTTAGCCCCGATCGCGTTGCCAAAACGTACCGAAACATATATCCGAGCGACGAATCGTTGCAAAAAGGCAGCTAGAAAGCTTCGAACCGATTGGCTTTTATCGCGGTCCGGCGTGCGGCTGAGCATCCACGGATTCTCGTAAATAGGTCTTCGCCCATTGAATAACAATGTCCAATCGCCTAACGACTCCTACGATGGGTCGCTCCTTGTACCATCTTCACGAACTTTGGCAGTTCACTTGTAGCTGGTAATAACGGTCTCGCTCGCGGAGACGCGCGGCGTGGTTCGCGAAAAAGTTAAAAGTTCCACGCGACTCCCGATGTCAGAACCGGCTACGTAAAAGGCGATCCGCGGAAAGTTTTCGGTTGCGTCGCGTTCCTCGGGGATGGCTCCACTCGGGAAAGCTTTTCTCGCCCTGTTCCTTTTTTAAGCTTCGTCCCGGGGCACGTACTTAACGGGCAACGGCGGTTTCCGGCGCGGCAGTGAACCACTCCCGTTGTTTCGGGCTAAATTTACGGATCAACGGTGTCGTCTCTGCTCGTTACCGAGATCCATATCGTCCATCCCTCTAAACTGCTCGTTTCGACGAAAAAATCACACACGGTCGAACCCGCGGGCTTCTCCGCGGGGCGTACGGGCGACGAAGATATTTAAACGAGCTAAGCGCGACCGCGCAAAATGATATAACCGCGCAACCGATACGAGCGCAGGGGATTGTATCGATTCTCGAAGGAATTTATAGTTACCCAGATAACATTTACTTATGGCTCTCGAATACAGAATTTCTCTCCCACGGAATCCCGGGGAATTCCGGTCCCGTTGGTTTAAACGCCAACGGTACATCACCGGGGCGAAACTTCTTATCCTTCGGAAATATCGTTTCTCTCATTTCGCGGTTCGTATTCGGATGATAGATGTTACCGTGCACGTATGTATAATTCATCGAAATTGATGCCCCTTTTTCTCTTGCACGCGTCCACGTAGAATTCCACCAGCGACACGAAGCCCCGCCGGAATATATCCGGGCCGTCCCGATAACATACTTTTGTATCGTCCCGAAAATGCATCCCGGGTCTGTTTCGTCGTAACGGTTCAAGGAACGTGGAGGAATAAGCAAAACGAAACCTTTCCAGGCGGCCTCGCCTTTCCTTCTCGCGTTCTTATTTCGCGTTCGCCCGGCTTCCACGGCCGCGATTGCGTCCATTTTTCTTGCAAATAGAACCTCATATATTTTAATATACGCTTCTATTAAAAACGCGACTGCAACCGGGGGCGTCTCCTATTTCCACGCGTATTACCAGCAACGCGGAAAAGCCCGACAGTCCAAATCCATTGGATTTCGTCTGTTGCTTTTTTCCGCATAAAACGGTCCTCGATGATCCGACCTAATTCTACGAAACACCCCCTGACAACAGATTGAATCATTGATCGGTCTGCACGGGAATAAAAAAGAAACTTATGCAGGGTGTTCGGCCAAACTGAGAAAAATTTTAATGGGAGGTTCTACAGGCTAAAATAATACGAAAATCAAGAATAACAATTTGTCGATCGAGGCTTCGTTGAAAAGTTATCAACGTTCAAAGTTACGCCTGTGAGACGACAATGTGTGCAGGTTGCCGACTCGCAGGCGGAACTTTGAACGTTAATAACTGTTTAACGAAGCCTCGATCGACAAATCGTTATTCTTGATTTTCGTCTTATTTTGGTCTCTAGAATCTCCCATTAAAATTTTTCCCGCGTTTTTAAATGCCTTTTGTGGAAATTGATTTCGTTTAATTATCTCGAAATGTTCGAAAACGAGACGCGCGCAACAAAGACTTGAAATCCATTAGAAATATTATCCGTTCGCGAGAAAGCGTCTCTCGGTAGAAAGTAACGAGAAACGTCCCCTTGCTGCCGGCTCATTTGCATAAAACGCACCTAATTACGGAATAACACTGCTCGGGGGGTCGTTTCTCTCTGTAAAGAGCACGCCGCAGAAGGTAACTCGATGCAGGGGAATTTTAATATTTCCTGAAAGGAACTTCTGAAAATTAGCGCCCGCGTCTAAGCAGCAGCCGCCTCTCCTCCTACGGTCTCGCACTCGGTACGATTTCCTTGGGAATTAGCGGGTGGGGTTATCAACACCGGAACCGGATGAACGTTAACAGACAAACTCGGGGCCTGTGGAACACTGTCGAATAATAACATTTGCGTAATATTACCGGGGCATACGTAATTCCGGAGGCACACTGGTACCGTTGAAAATTGACAAACGCGGGATAGCAAGAGAGGAAGGGTGGGAGAACGTTGGATTGGGTTGGGTAAGAGGGGTGGGATAGAACAGAGATAGTCGGGTAACATGAAAGCAGCCATATGAAACCATGAAGCCCGAACTAACTTCCAAGTTGCTTCTAATGGTAATGGATACCACCAACCTCTACTAGCTTCGCCGAACGTAAAATCTGTATCATATTTCGAACACTTGGCGAAAACTACTTTTCGTCCTTGTGTTATCAGAGCACGCCGCGGCACCGTCTTTGTTCGCAAATGAATATAAAGGAGATCGTAAGCAACGAGTTCGTACCAACGATCTACGGGGTATCGGTTGCAAGATAGAAACACTGTCTTATTCTATATTAGCCGGCGAGCTGTCTCGGGGAATCTGATTTTCCACCGTCTGAAAACCTGGAAGCAGACTACTAATTTGAAGGACTAATTAACGAAGAGAATTGCGAGAGGCCCTGCCTTAGAAGCACGGGACATTTAATGGTCAATCGATGAACGTATACAGGGTGTTCGGCCACATCTGGGAAAAAATTTAATGGGAGATTCTGGAAACCAAAATAAGACAAAAATCAAGAATACCAATTTGTCGATGGAGGGTTCGTTAAATAGTTATTAACAATTAAATTCAAAGATTTCAAATCGTTCTGGAAAAATTATTTTCAGTTGCGGGGGTCAATTACAATCACTTTTGGTGAATACATATTCCTTCGAAATCCTTCACACTTTCGAGAAAAAAATTCCGGAAGGTAGACATAGTTTTCGACAAAATTAAAAAATTTCAAATCGTCCTAAAAAAATTATTTTCAGTTGCAGGGGTCAATTACAATCATTTTAGGTCATTATACATACCCCCGAAATTCTACGCATTTTCGAGAAAAAAATTCCTTACCGAAAATCTAATGTCTGACCATGGCATTTTTCCCTGAATTTTTAATAATTTTTTGTAATCGTTCTGGAAAAATCATTTTTAGTTGCGGGGGTCAATTACAATCACTTTTGGTGAATACATATTCCTTCGAAATCCTTCACACTTTCGAGAAAAAAATTCCGGAAGGTAGACATAGTTTTCGACAAAATTTAAAAATTTCAAATCGTCCTAAAAAAATTATTTTCAGTTGCAGGGGTCAATTGCAGTCATTTTTAGTTATTACACATACCCTCGAAATCCTACCCACTTTCGAGAAAAAAATTCGAGAAGGTGTGAAATTTTTCGGCGAAATTAAAAAATTTCAAATCCGTCTAAAAAAATTATTTTTAGTTGCAGAGGTCAAATACAATCATTTTTAGTCATTACACATATTCCCGAAATCCTACGCAGTTTCCAGAAAAAAATTCCTAAATGCAAAAATTTTTCGACGAAATTAAGAAATTTCAAATCTTTCTAAAAAAATTATTTTCAGTTGCAGGGGTCAATTTGAACCATTTTTTGTGAGTAGACATACCCTCGAAATCCTACGCACTTTCGAGAAAAAAAATTGTTTACTGAAAATATAATGTGTGGTTAGAAATGTCGTCGTCTAAATTCAGTATTTCGAGCGTTTGTCGCAACATGTGAATAGTTTCAGAAACATCACATTACTGTTACGGATCGGGCTTCATGTTCCTCGGAGTGTGAATCCCATAGGAAACGTTTGGGTGATCGCAATGGGTCATGTTTACCATAATAATCGACAATGTTCGAGGGTAGAGGAACATAAAACGGCTATTTCGACATCACGACGAACAATTTCGCTAAAAATCGTTGATAACGTAATGAAATTTAAGAACAATTTAAAGCCACTATTTCCAATGCACGGTGAACAATTTTCACTTAAATTTTTTTGTAGTTCGATCATCGATAATAGTGAAACCTTTGGTTCGAATGACCATTGACCAGTATCGATAACGCGAAACGAATTATAGTTGGGAAATTGTGAAGTAGAATGGATAACATTAGTATAACTGTTATGAGTAACCGTAATAAATTTCCATCGTCGATAATGGTTATCAGCAACGGAACAAAATTTCGGTCGCTTATGATCGTTATTCGTAATTAAAAACGTTTTAGTCGAGCGAATAATTGTTATCCTATAACTTTTCTTTATTTTGGTTATAACGGTTGGGTTCCCCGTTGTTGCGGTTATTCATTGCAATGGAAATTATTATAATTAATGACACTTTGTATTTAAATGAAGTTAGTATTTGCGAATGGTTTTATAAATACGAAATGGACAGAAATTATGATTGCGCGAAATACGAAACAATTTGAACGGAATACAATTTTAAGCAGTTTTATTTAAGTACACCTTTATCCATAATTCCTTGCGGATTAAAATATATGTATATGTAGAAAGGAACATTAAGTAAAGAATCGCGAAATTATTTATGCCGAAGAATGTTGAATAAAACAATTATTACGCGCGTAGTATCGTTTTATCTGGGCCGTACGAATTATTAATTCCTTTAAATGTCGAATATTAAATTCCTCAAACATTAAACGTATGCTTTCAAATATTGAATCCGCGCACCCTGTACAATTACGTAACGCAGCATCGCGTCATGTAACGACCAACCCCCACCCCCCCGGCTCCTTTCATTTTTATTATTATTATTTATTTGCAAATCGATAACGTGAAATTCAAACCGACGTCGAGCAGGCACAATTACTCGTGCGTTCGTATTGATTAATTTACCAGCGTGGCTGGAATATTAGCCGTGGATTTAAAAAAAAAAAAAACAGAAGAAATTGTATTCGTATTCCAGAAATTCGATGACGTCTTGTCGACCATCGTCTCTAATAGAATCGAATACAAACGCAAAAGAAAATTAATTATACAAGCTTACAAACGTCCTGCGCGAAATTTACGTGAAAAGTATTGGCAACGATTTCATTTTTCCTAGACCGTATTAGGACCGTATTAGCTTCGTCCTGTGTTTTAAGCGTGAAGCGATATTATTAAATATCGAGCGTGCACTTTTAAAATAAAAGCTTCCACGGAAGAAACGGCGACGGTGAATGTTCGCGATGGCTATTGCGGGGCACGGGAGCGTTCCGAAAGCGATTTTACGGGTGTAATCCAGGTCCCGGAGTCGCCATTCCCCGGTACCGATCAAATATTACGAGTCGAGCGAATCGCGGCCGCTCCCGTTCCATCGGATCGGGTTCATTGTTTTCGACAAGCACGCGGGGCCGTTTGTATCGTTCATTACCAAACGATGTTCGTAAATTCTCGCCAGTTATGTTGTTTACGTTTTTCGAGAGTCCGCTGGAACGATCGGGTACCGGTCACCACCCCTCTATTCGCCCCCGATCGGTTCGTAGCCCCCAGGGGCCGTTGCTCCACTTCCCTTCTGCAGCTGTAATTCGTTTTAATAAATTGATAATAAGTTTTGATCCCTCCCCGGTTTATGGAAATTTCCGGGTTTCGCGCGCCGGTTGTTATTGTCCTCCCCTCTCCGCTCCATCGTTCCCCCCCCCCCCCCCCCGAAACACTATATCCCGTCTGACGATTTATTAAACGATCCGTTTGAGAATTTATAACCGATAGCAACGGGTTGCGTATCAGCGAGCGCGTAAATTGTAATTTGAACGCGAGAATGCTTCTCCCTCTCGCCGACCCCGCCGAGTCCCGTAAAGTGTTATGCTAATTAGCCTCGGTGCCTTGTTAACAATTCCATTCGAATACCGTAGACACGACGCGAGAGCCGGCGTTTCGTTAAAATTGCTTCAATTTCAACGCAAACCTTCAAACACGGGCACGGATTTGTCCAAGCTTTTCCTCTACGCGAATATTCAAACCTCTTCCGATTGTTCGAATGTTTTGTAAGGTGTTACAATTTTATTTTATTAAATAACGTTCGCGTTAGGTCCATTTTTGAGCGAACCAACGGCCTAGAAATATTTTTCCCCGCTGGAAAAAGCAGCCTGGGCATTCGAGGACTTTTGTGGGTCACTCACAATTTATCGTGGGTCACTCCCAATCTCTCCATGGGGCATTTACCATTCATCGCTGGCAACGTTATTTTGGGTCGCTCGAAACTTGGGTGGGTCACTTGTAATTCCTCCGTGGGTCATTTGAAATTCCTCATGGGGCACTCCTAATTCCCCGTGGGGCATTTGCAATTTCTCACTGGTAAGATTATTTTGGATCACTTGGAACTCACTTTTGTGGGGTCACTCGCGATTCATCGTGGGTCAGCCCTAATTTATCGCGGACTCGTTATAAATCGCTCGAAATTTATCGCCAGTCAATTATCGGTTATCGCGAGTCGGTTCGAATTAATCGCGGATCGTTCGCGATTCGATATCTGCCTCCACGGTTTCTCGTGGGTCATTCCGGGGACTATAATACTCGACACTCGGATGCTCAAAGTTTCTCCGCGGTTAAATTACTCGAACGGTTTCGTCCCCTGAGTAGAAGGCAGGGCTCCTCGAGCGAATCGAAGAAACAGGACGGGACCGTAATGGTTGCTTTTTGTTCTTCGTCGAAACGCAATTTGCCAAGACCCGAATACGGCGAACTATGCTACGTCTCTTGTTTTCTTTGCGCGTGTGGTTCAGTATTTTATTTTTTTGTTTTGTTTGTCTTCTTCGTACGAATATTTACCGCCGGTCCCTTGACAAATTCCGCGTTTCGTTGGATGGTGGGGGGGAGGAGGAACGGAGATTCCATTTAACCGCGGATAAGCGAATTTCCGGGCAATTCGGTTTCCGGAGTCGGGGAAATAAATTCGTTGGCCGGGGAAAATGAGATCCCCAGCCCTGTTTCCGACTAACGAGCAGCCGGACGAATATTTGCTACCCCCGGAGTTGTTATTGCTTAATTTGTTTTATTCTGTACCATTTTTTTTTTTTTTTTTTTTTTTTTTTTTGCCTCCCTCTCTCGTTCCGTTTCGTCATATTTTATTCTTTTATCTTTGCCCGATACAGGTGATCAACTACGACAGTCTCAGGGGCGGCGTATCGGTGATCACGGAGAAGGGGGAAGTTACAACCTCGTATCTTCTGGTGCAGCGTGCCCAGACTGCAGATAGCGGCCAGTATACCTGCCATCCTAGCAATGCTAATACAAAGACTGTCTTGGTGCACGTTCTTAACGGTATGTACGTAAGTTTGCTGGAAGTTTAAATCTGTCTATGGTACAATTTCTCGCTTTCCCGCTGTTTTAAAGAATCCCGGCTACTTTCTCGTATCTCGCCTTTTATCAGAAAGCCCGGACTCCATCCAGGAATGTAAAAGACCCCGTGGAACGAGATTGAATTCGCTACCGGCGCGACGTTGTTCTCGTCGAGTTACACGCAGGTCGGAATCGAATCGAGGTTCAGTTTCGTAACTAGAAATTCGTTCGTTAGATCGTTATTTATGGGGGCACGAAATTTTTGATCGACCGTGATTAATCGAATGCTGTGCTTCGAGGGGTCGCTGTCGCGTCAAAATAAATTAGCCGTTCAAGGTCACTTGCTCCCACCGCAAATCATCCCAGACACGATAGTAGGAGTAGCTCGTTAATGACCTACGTGTCCGATGTTACGAGACTATAAATATCCCTAAATTACTGTAAGAGAGACGAAACAAATTTTTTTTACCGGACAATTCATTGTTTGAGTTATATTTAATAATGGTTATCATCAATGGTGGTATTTTGTAAAATCGAATATTTATTATACAGGGTGATCGGCTACCCCTGGGAAAAATTTTAATGGGAGATTCTAGAGGCCAAAATAAGACGAAAATCAAGAATACCAATTTGTCAATGGAGGCTTCGCTAAAAAGTTATTGAAAAATTAAATCAAAAAATTTGAAATCATTCTGAAAAAATTATTTTCGGTTGTAGGGCTCAATTACAATAATTTTTGGTGAATAGACATACCCCCGAAATCCTGCGCATTTTCGAGAAAAAAATTCGAGTAGGTGCTGAGATTATCGAAAAAATTAAAAAATTTCAAATCGTTCTAAAAAAATTATATTTAGTTACAGGGGTCAATTACAAACATTTTCGGTCATTATGCATACCTCCGAAATCCTACGCATTTTCGAGAAAAAAATTCGAGTAGGTGCTGAGATTATCGAAAAAATTAAAAAATTTCAAATCGTTCTAAAAAAATTATATTTAGTTGCAGGGGTCAATTACAAACATTTTCGGTCATTATGCATACCTCCGAAATCTTACGCATTTTCGAGAAAAAAATTCGAGTAGGTGCTGAGATTATCGAAAAAATTAAAAAATTTCAAATCGTTCTAAAAAAATTATATTTAGTTACAGGGGTCAATTACAATAATTTCCGGTCATTATGCATACCTCCGAAATCCTACGCATTTTCGAGAAAAAAATTCGAGTAGGTGCTGAGATTATCGAAAAAATTAAAAAATTTCAAATCGTTCTAAAAAAATTATATTTAGTTACAGGGGTCAATTACAAACATTTTCGGTCATTATGCATACCCCCGAAATCCTGCGCATTTTCGAGAAAAAAATTCGAGTAGGTGCTGACATAATCGAAAAAATTAAAAAATTTCAAATCGTTCTAAAAAAATTATATTTAGTTGCAGGGGTCAATTACAAATATTTTCGGTCATTATGCATACCTCCGAAATCCTACGCATTTTCGAGAAAAAAATTCGAGTAGGTGCTGAGATTATCGAAAAAATTAAAAAATTTTAAATCGTTCTAAAAAAATTATATTTAGTTACAGGGGTCAATTACAATAATTTCCGGTCATTATGCATACCTCCGAAATCCTACGCATTTTCGAGAAAAAAATTCGAGTAGGTGCTGAGATTATCGAAAAAATTAAAAAATTTCAAATCGTTCTAAAAAAATTATATTTAGTTACAGGGGTCAATTACAAACATTTTCGGTCATTATGCATACCTCCGAAATCCTACGCATTTTCGAGAAAAAAATTCGAGTAGGTGCTGAGATTATCGAAAAAATTAAAAATTTCAAATCGTTCTAAAAAAATTATTTTCGGTTTCAGGGGTCAATTACAAACATTTTCGGTCATTATACATACCTCCGAAATCTTACGCATTTTCGAGAAAAAAATTCGAGTAGGTGCTGAGATTATCGAAAAAATTAAAAAATTTCAAATCGTTCTAAAAAAATTATATTTAGTTACAGGGGTCAATTACAAACATTTTCGGTCATTATGCATACCTCCGAAATCCTACGCATCTTCGAGAAAAAAATTCGAGTAGGTGCTGAGATTATTGAAAAAATTAAAAAATTTCAAATCGTTCTAAAAAAATTATATTTAGTTACAGGGGTCAATTACAATAACTTTCGGTCATTATGCATACCTCCGAAATCCTGCGCATTTTCGAGAAAAAAATTCGAGTAGGTGCTGAGATTATCGAAAAAATTAAAAAATTTCGAATCGTTCTAAAAAAATTATATTTAGTTACAGGGGTCAATTACAAACATTTTCGGTCATTATGCATACCTCCGAAATCCTACGCATTTTCGAGAAAAAAATTCGAGTAGGTGCTGAGATTATCGAAAAAATTAAAAAATTTCAAATCGTTCTAAAAAAATTATATTTAGTTACAGGGGTCAATTACAAACATTTTCGGTCATTATGCATACCTCCGAAATCCTACGCATTTTCGAGAAAAAAATTCGAGTAGGTGCTGAGATTATCGAAAAAATTAAAAAATTTCAAATCGTTCTAAAAAAATTATTTTCGGTTTCAGGGGTCAATTACAATCATTTTTAGTCATTACGCATATTCCCGAAATCCTACGCACTTTCGAGAGAAAAATTCATTACTTTTGAGAAAATGTTTCTATAACTTTTTAAGAAAGCCTCAATCAACAAATTAGTATCCTTGATTTTCGTTTTATTTTGGCCTCTAGAATCCCGCATTAAAATTTTTCCCACGGTTGGCCGAACACCTTGTATTTTGTTGTTACAAACGGGATAAGATGCCTTTGAATTTCGAGTTCAAATAAACAATAAAAAAAAAGGTAAAGAAATTGTTGGCAAATAGAACAAATATTAAGTTTAGTGTATTTTATAATAGAAGGGAAAGCAATTACTACTCGTTATTCCACTTTTTCCTGCATTTCAAGCGTCTGTACAAACAATGATAAATATGCCCAGTCATGTATATTTTAAAAACAGAAAAAATTACAATCAAACGAGGGGTTTACGTTGCGCTGATAAAACCAATCAGCTAATGTATCGCTACAGAAAAACGAATACGATTCAAAATATTCCATGCATATTTAACATTATTCTCCGGGTGATAAACAAATCTGCTTGGAAGTAACAATTCTTCGAGGTACAATTGTTTTTACTGTCGTTAGCTCGAATTTAGCACCTAAATTCAGTCGCTTAAGAAATTCAGGTAATAATTTGCAGGCTAAACACGCCGTGATATTTTTTACAGAAATGTGTTTTTTGTTTCTTTTATTAATATTAAGTGCAGTCGCAACGTTCAAAGAAAATTAAAGAAAAAGGAGTTGCAATGAGCCCTGTATCGAGAGAGAGGATGGATTGCACGGGTCATTTCCTCTCTAAACATCAGAGAACTACTTTCATCGATGCACATTTCCACATTGTAAAGGCAAAAGCCAGGTTTTTAATATCGAATGCAAAGCGCACTTATGTTTATCCAGAAAAAATATAGAAAAACGTTCGCTCTCCCATTGTGAAGCGTACCATGAGCTCTCAGTAAATGTACTTTATTGTTTTTAATAACGTTCCTTCGCTAATTACATCGATGTTCGTTATTTCCGTGGAAAGATTAACGTATTTTAAAAGTTACGACGTAACGAACATCGAAACGGTTGCTCGACGCGTGGCAAAATTCTGTGCATCTCATAATTAACGAGCAGATCGCGGAAACTTTTGAATCCTAAAAAAAAAATCGAAATAATTAAATGCATCGTAAAATATTTATTCTAGAAGGCACCGAGTTTCTTTCCAGGGTAGTTTCCTTTCATTTAACTCGTGTATTCGTTCCCTTTGTTAATTTAAAATATTATCGACGGAATTACGAACGAAGAAACCACAGTCGATGCGAGTTTCGTTCGCGAATAAGACGGAAATATCAGATTCAGTGAAACGGGCAGGTAACCGGGAATCTTGAGAAGGATTATACTCGTACTGCGATAGTTAAAAGACATGGAAAATATAGAGAATATACCGGAGGGTTTTGTATTAAAATTTCAAATTGTTTGGCGCATTATAGTTCCCTGCGCGAGAAGTTCTACGCAGAAACGCGTTCTCGTTCCGCTCGCGAACGAAAATACCTCCCTTAAGCCTCGACTGATAGGATGGGATCAAAAACGACTCACTGTCTTCTTTTAAAGCGCCGTTTCTGATTGGTTACAGCAATCAACTACTCGAAACTTTGTGTACTCTGCCTTAAGTCTCTAGTCGAACTTTAAGCGTAGTTGGAAGAAGTTGAATTGCCAATAGACGGTAACTTGAATCTGTTGTTCATTGGCAACCTTTTGCAGCGAGCTGGGCTCTCGATTAGACTTCTTTTTGTAAACAAAGTCGAAATTGACTCTGCAACTAGTCGCAAAAAAGGGGGTAATTTAACTAAACTTTATTCGATTTGATAAGAGGTATCTGAACGATGAAGAGTCGATGGCAGTTTCTACTTTTTGAAAATCTAGAATCCCCCCTTTTCTAATAGAAATTTACACCCATTCGAACGCAATAAATTTATCAGATTGAAGGTGAAAAACGCTTGGAAACCGCCATCTTGAATATCAGAATCACGACGTTAAAACTTTAAATCTCCAAGGGGGGGATTGTTGGCGAGACTGAAAATTTCATTAATCGAGCAAGTTTTGCACCGTATCTGTTGAACGTGTTTTCAATTTTGTTCCGTCGCGTAGCGCGATTATGCTCGGCAGATTATCGAAGGTAAAGTCGAATTAACAAATACTTGCCGAACGGAAGCGCGGGCGAGGGGAGTGCACGAAGAGAAAAGAAAGTTCGCTTCTGGCGAGGGTGAGATTTCGCGAGTTTCTATTAACTGGTTCGCTAATGAATTCTCGTTAAAAACTGCTTCGTTGTCGTAATCGTGTTTCTCTACGAAACTGCCGAGCTTCCACTCCACCCGCCCGACTCCTCCGGTGTCCTGTAAAAGAAAAAAGCTCGCCAGTATTTCATAACGCGACCCCGGAGTCGTGCGTTTCCTCCGAACGACCCCGTTTACAAAACGAATGAATCCGATCGCTCTCTTGGCAGGAGATAACGGTCTTAGCAAAAACCATTCAGCCGAGCGAGAAGAGTAATTAAAGAGATTTCTCGGAGTGCTGCGGCCGCTGAGCTCGGCCATTGTTGCAACGGCCAGCAAAACCGTGCCCCGATAGCCTTGGAAAGTAGAATTCGGGATTAAGGGATGGAGAGAGGATATGTCTGACAGGAAAAGATAAACGTCTATCGGCGACTGGCGCGGGAGTTTATCATAAAATCGATGTAGGTTGATTCGGTGACCGCCACCACCCTGATAACATTGCTTATTGACAATCAATCAACCCCTAACGCTCACGTTTCTCCGACCACCAAAAAAGTGATCAGTTTTCGAAGTTAAATTCATCCCCAGGCCACGTAAGGTGTTTCGAATCGTCCTGGAAAACTTATTTTTGGTTGCAGGTGTTAATTACAATCATTTTTGGTCGATAGACGTACCCTCGAAAATACAATGTCCGACCAATGGTTGACCAATTCCACTGAAATTTCATACGTTTGAAAAATCGTAACTCCCGAACGGATCGAAGGATTTTAAAGTTTCAAAATGCAAACGACGCATATTTTGGCGATGAATATGTAGAAATTTTAAGAATATTCAAAAAGTTGGTCCCTAGTCCCGTAAAGTGAGAAAAACCCCATAAAAGTGGTTCAATCTTCAAACAGCCATAACTCCTACAATAGTGAACGTATCTCGTTGAAATTTAGTCTGAAAGCAGAGCCTGTAGGTAAAAGTATTAGACAATATTTCTGTAAAAATGAAAAACGAGTTTTTAAGGAAAATCGACAGGAGGTAGGTGCCTAAATTTTTCGGCGAAAAAAAAAATTTCAAATCCGTCTAAAAAAATTATTTTCAGTTGCAGGGGTCAATTACAATCATTTTTAGTCATTATACATATTCCCGAAATCCTACGCACTTTCGAGAAAAAAATTCGAGAAGATGTCGAGATTTTTCGACGAAATTCAAAAATTTCAAATCCGTCTAAAAAAATTATTTTCAGTTGCAGGGGTCAATTACAATCATTTTTAGTCATTATACATATTCCCGAAATCCTACGCACTTTCGAGAAAAAAATTCGAGAAGATGTCGAGATTTTTCGACGAAATTCAAAAATTTCAAATCCGTCTAAAAAAATAATTTTCAGTTGCAGGGGTCAATTACAATCATTTTTAGTCATTACACATACCCTCGAAATCCTACGCACTTTCGAGAAAAAAATTCGAGAAGATGTCGAGATTTTTCGACGAAATTCAAAAATTTCAAATCCGTCTAAAAAAATTATTTTCAGTTGCAGGGGTCAATTACAATCATTTTTAGTCATTATACATATTCCCGAAATCCTACGCACTTTCGAGAAAAAAATTCGAGAAGATGTCGAGATTTTTCAATGAAATTCAAAAATTTCAAATCCGTCTAAAAAAATTATTTTCAGTTGCAGGGGTCAATTACAATCATTTTTAGTCATTATACATATTCCCGAAATCCTACGCACTTTCGAGAAAAAAATTCGAGAAGATGTCGAGATTTTTCAATGAAATTCAAAAATTTTAAATCCGTCTAAAAAAATTATTTTCAGTTGCAAGGGTCAATTACAATCATTTTTAGTCATTATACATACCCTCGAAATCCTACGCACTTTCGAGAAAAAAATTCGAGAATGTATTTTTAGAGCTTGATATTCTAGAAAATTTGAAGAGGAAGTAACGAATTCTTTTTTTATCTCCGAACTAGACCCGACTTCTTAATATCTACGAAAGTGCGGTCGTTAGTGGAAACGTTCGCTTAACTAACGAACGTTGCATATTTGATTGCCTTAAGATGATGATCCTTGACAGGGAGGGCAGGGGGAGTATAATTTTTCTTTTTACGCGCGAAAAATGTAATAGATATCCGGTCGAATAAAAAATTTCTGAAAGAGAATTTTCATTCTCGAACATTATAAAATTTTAATTGAACGAGCGGGAACTTCGTTAAATGTAAGCGTAAAAATGAAATTTAATTACAAATTAAATCAGATAACCGTTTATGCAAGTACCCGTTCCAGTAAACCTACTTGAAAAATATCAATAATTAAAGTTTTGATGAAATCCCGTAACACGAATAAATATAAATACAAAATTTTAATTTAAACATTTTGCCTTCATACTTCCAGATAATTCTTTTTTTACTCGTCGTCCAATGATCGTGAAATTGCAAGCGATCGTTCTTTTTTTAAATCTAATTCGAAGTTAATACTAATAACTTCGTACGTGGCGAATGAAAGGTAAACAACTTTGATCTTTTATTTGTTTAATAATAATTACATAGTGATTCGTAACATGAAATTGTACATGTTTCGCATTAAACGATTAAAAGCTTACACCAATAATGTGTTTACGTGCTATTTATTCAATAATAATTACAATCCGAATTAAATAATTCATCTTAATAATTTATTTACATTTGTTCAATGATACTTGCAACCTGAATTATATAATAAAATTACATTACATGTTGACTGTATAAATAATACGAAAATGTTACATCGAAATTTTAAAAGAAAGATGGCGGTACAGACATTCGAATAGAGCGGGACGCGTATAAAAATAGTAAAAAATATTTAACCTCGTGACTGTAACAAACATCATCACGGTCGATGGAAGAGAGAAGAAGAGGGAACAAAAAAGCACACTGTTAATTTCAGCCATCCATTGAATTAGCAAGCGGAGACGGTTATGTCCACAGAAACGTTTCTGTCCACACGCGTTAAAAAGCGCGCGCAAAACTTCAAACGCGTCTTTTTCAAAATCATGCTGCTCTAATTAGTTACCACGATACCTCGAGAACGAATAAACCGATCGATTTCGAATCCGACCTCGTGTGAAGTACAGTGGAAAAATTTGTTAGTGTAAAATTATTATTTAAACGAGGAGAAAATTTTTATACAAATATAAAGTTTGCCCATCTCCGGAGAAAAAGTATAATTGCAATTTCCTTCGAAGCGTAAACACCGATGTATCTTGGAAATAGTTTGACGTATAAGAACATAGTATTTAGGAAAAAGCCCTTATCTAATTTGTAACTTTAATTAAATCAATTTTCTTTGGACTTTGAAAGTTCACAGCCGCGTTAACGTTGCAATCGTTATTGAAGTAACCTGTATACCCGGTAGATAGCAGGGAAACAATTCCAATAAGACGACGGATGCCACGACGGAATTCAATTTGAATTTTAATCATTGATCCGCAGGGGAACATCCAGCAGCCATGCAACACGGTGGTCAACTGAGGCTGGCGAATCTGCCCTTCGTAATGATCTCGACGACTCTGCTGGCTTTTCTGAACCATCGTTATTGAACGAACGCTCCACGGGATCACCAATACACTCATCTTAGACATTCATCGGTAATTTCAGCAAATAAAAATATAAAAAAAAAGGAGAAGAAACGATATACCGTTGAGACCTTAGGGAAAACGTGTGCTACACGCGTGAAATTGAATTTTTATACAGGATGTTCGGCCACCCCCAGGAAAAATTTTAATGGGGGATTCTAGGGGCCAAAATAAGACGAAAATCAAAAATACCAACTTGTTGATGGAGGCTTCGTTAAAAAGTTATTAACAATTAAATTAAAAAATTTCAAATCGTTCTGAAAAAATTATTTTTAGCTTGGTGGGTTAATTACAATCATTTTTGGTCATTATACATACCCCCGAAATTCTACCCACTTTCGAGAAAAAAATTCAATAGGGGCGGAACTTTAAACGTTAATAACTTTTAACAAATTGATATTCTTGATTCTCGTCTTATTTTGGCCTCTAGAATCTCTCATTAAAATTTTTCCCAGGGGTGGTGGAACACCCTGTATAAGCGTAACTAGCAATCTATAAGTCCACTTTAAAAGATAAGGTAAGTATATCGATAGTTGACCATTTGAAAGAATATTCTCATAAAATCTTACATGTCTTTTTCAGTTCTTCCGATTGACGAATACTTCCCTTATATTCGAATATTTTCTGCTGAATAAGTTCAACGTAATAAATTATTTTGATTAAGTGTAGCACGTTTAAAAAATACAGTTTATGATGGTGTCCTGACCAAGAGTACTCGTGAACGCGAGGTCTAAAAATAAACAGCTTTTGAGATAATGGAGCCTGAGATTGTTGAAAATATGGCTACTTATCACGTAGACATAACCGTTAATAACAGAATAAGATGAAAGAGGCAGATAATGGGAAAAGTCTATAAAGAATTTTAGAATTATTCCGCTGGCGTTTAGTGTGTGTTGTATTGTTTACCACAAAACAGCGATCAATTCTCAATATCCGCCGTAGCTTTGCGCCCACACACTTTCCTCCGACATCGATTCCAAGCATCGTTCATGGATTTGAATGGTTCTATTAATCATATTCCGCAGAATAACTGCTAGATCCCAGCTTCAAATTTATCTAGACAACCAACGAAAGGATTAAAACAAAAACAATTTTTTTTTTCAATAAAAAAAATCCCCCCTCTCTCCTTCCCTGGTCTAATGAAATTATATGCAACATTTTTTAAAACTACAATATCCATCTCCGATGCAAATGTTTTGAACGATGCACTTTCTTCGTGAATATGTTTCCATATATTCGAGTAAAAAGTTTCTTCAACTATAAGTATGAATAAAAACAGCACCCCGGGTATCATATAAAAGATAAAAAAATTTGAATACTGTTAAGCAACTTCATTGAGGTGAAATGTTAAACAGCTTGTATTTGAGATCCAAAGTCGATCTTCGCGTACTTTTTCAAACTCGAGAAACCAAAGGCAGGCAAGGCACATTAATAAACCTTTGAATATATAGTGGGTCAGGAAAGTATTCGTCCACCCTCCGCACCTACTGAATATCAATTATTTCGTGAAAATGGTACTAAAATAAAAGAAACAAACGATTGTTATAGAAACCTTTATTTCGTGTCAGAATAAAATTATATTCAATTTTTTAAAATATGATTTGAAAAATATACTTATATTTTAAACAGTGCATAGAAATAAATAAGAAAATTAGTAGGCTCGTGAAGAGAAAAATTTTATGGAATGTTTGTGGTTAAACTGCCCTCGAAAAAATTTTCAATTATCGTTAATTGCACCCTTTTGCTTCTAGAAATATTTCGCTTAAAATTTCGAAACATTCAAGATGCTAAATACAGATAAAATTTTCAAAACGATTTAGAGTGGCGAATTAAAATTAACCAAATTGAAAATGACAAGTTCTCGGACCACGATCTCGGTTATTCGAGTTCGCCACGTGTTGTATTTGCTTTAAAGCAAGTGTCCAAAAGGCACCATATGTCATTATGGTCCCCGGGCGCCAAAATACCTAGGCAAGATCCTGGGTTTCGTAAGCGTGCACACGTACACAACACAAATATGCAAATATACATTGTACATCACGGAATTATTGACTTTAAAATGTCATGTACACGTACGTTACCGTCAGCTCCAGAAGGGTTAAATTCAACGGTTCGACCAACTACTGACCTCCTCCCGAGATAGCAATGTAATATTGGTACACAGGGTGTGGCACGTAACCGTCGCCACGATTTTTCGGACACTTCCGATGGTCTCACGAGAAATTATTTCCATCAGAAATTGCTCGGTTTTTAGTTATAAATTCTAGTACGAAAAATCTTAAAAACAACTTTCGTTTAATAAAAGGTCGGGATGAAAAGACAGATGCAATGGCCTACTATACTGTGACCTTCGATTGACCCTGACTTCCGAAAACAAAGGTCAAGAATCAGTTATATTAGTACGTTAAAAATAATATATACGTAATGGTAATCTGGATAGAAACACAAGTGAAACATATATTATTGTTGGAATAATATAATAAATATTGAATTAACGTATGTGGCATCGTATGTAAGAGAATCTTTTAATAGTATTTTTCCAAACATAATAATAAGGATTCTTGAGTAAAATCGCACCGTTCATGCACGGGCTTCAGAACGGAATCGATAAAATAGGTTTTTTATATAGGGTGGGGCGTAACGGGTGGTACAACCGTGCAATGGTTGATTCTATATGTAAAAATAAGTAGAAAAGAAAGAGCAACATTTCTCCGTTTGAGGCCCTGCTTTTTGAGAAAATTCAGTTTTATATTCTGTAATGTTTATTGTTGCTTCGAACTACGTCGCGTTTTGATTTTACTTTTGTGTAATCTTCGGGAACGTTTCTCTACGCGACGGATATTGAATTTCACAGTATTTTTCGTTTAATGTCAAAGCTTTGCCAAGAACAAAAAAAAAAAAAACAAATATAATATAATAGTATAGATGGTTTATTTATGGACGTCAGAAATTTTTCATAGGAATATTGTATGTCCTTTGGCATGGGCATTCATCGTTTGTGCAGACGAAATATTAAATTCAGAGGGGCACGGTAAATAAAAATATTCGCTATAAAATATTATACTGTACACGGAAGTATTATATTTATACAACATAAAGAAACAACAAAGCGTTGTTTGTTGCACATAAAAACGTAAATCTAACAAAAAGTGTACGTACAATACGCGTGCTGCGAGCTATCGATATATTCCTTTTGGTCCTGGATTTTAAGCAATATTTTCAGTCAAGTTTCGCTGGATGACAATTTTTTTTAAATAGTTTTCCACAGATTTTATAATTGAAATGTTAAAATATATTGATAGCAGGTAAATATAGAGCAAAATACATATTTGACTAAAACGATGAATTTAATATTACATTGTACTATTTGGAAATTGCTTCATTCGCTATTCCAACAAAATTTCCATACTATTGGCTACATTAATTCGACAAATATTCTGTGAACCGTAAATATGTATCGTCAAAGCAGATCAAAGAAGAGTAAACTTAGTTTTAAATATTCTACAATATTTTTCAGTCCTCTGTCGTTTTGGTTTTAATGAAACACATTGGGGAAAAATACCGTTACAATGTCTCGTTAGCGGACTTGGTCGCCATTTTGATATCTTCGCTTCGTCCGTAATTAAGCCGAAAAATCGAGAGAAAAAGATTCTTGTAACGAATGTTTAACGAGTTTTATATCAGAAGGGTATCTTATTCCTAATAGCTGCGTGTTTGTAACGGTTTCAGATTAAATTACATCGTCACGGGTAGCCGCTTTCCAAAGAACCGATTAGCCGACGAGAAAATCGCGTGTGTGGCGAACGAGAAGTCACGGTCGTCGCGATATGCACGCGCGAACGGCGTTGTCGCAGAAAAGAAAGACACCGGTGAAAAATGGGACGGTAAAGTGATCCTTACTGCGTTGTAGTTCGAAGGAATATATATATATAGGTAACGAGGATCCGCGAAGAAGAAGAAAGAGTATAAAAAACGTAACGGTGGAATTGGACCAGACTGCGGCACGATCGAGTGCTGAATGTATTATAAGAAAAGTAGTCTGTTGTAACGAATAAAATAAGAGGTAACGTTGTACAGGGTGTTCCACGATTGAACGATCAAACGGCGGCAATATATTTTATGGATAGAAATAAGAAAATGTTGTGTGAGCGTAGATGTATAGTTCGTTCCATCGAAAGATCAAGTGGGATATGAACAATGCTGGTCACGTGACAAATATTCCATCAAGCTAGAAGTATTTTTCATTTTCATTACTCTTATCCTTATATAGGGTGTTCGGCCAAACCTGGGAAAAACTTTAATGGGGGATTCTAGAGGTCAAAATAAGACGAAAGTCAAGAATACCAATTTGTTGATGGAGGCTTCGTTAAAAAGTTATTAACAATTAAATTTAAACATTTCAAATTGTCCTCGAAAAATTATTTTCGGTTGTGGGGGTCAATTACAATCATTTTTGGTCATTAGAAATACCCTCGAAATCCTACTCACTTTTGAGAAAAAAATTCGAGAAGGTGTATTCTTGATTTTCGTCTTATTTTGGCCTTTAAAAGCCGCCATTACAATTTTTCCCAGGGGTGGCCAAACACCCTGTATATTTTCTCTTGTTAACGTAGATCGTATAGAATCGTACAGTGATTGATAAATTTTCTTGTATTCGAGACATAACCTCTTACCGTGTCACGTGGGTTTGTTTGGATCCACTTGGTGGTTTCATGGAACGTGCTATAAAAGTGCTTTATTAAAGAGTTGTAACGAAAAGTATTTTCGTTTAATTGCGACTACCTTAACCCCTTAACGCCCATATTTTTCGGGTCAACCAAGAATGATCAGTTTTCTTTATTGGATTTGTTTCTAAAAATGCGGTTTTCGTTACTTACAATGTTGTATCCAACGTACAATTTGAAAGAAAAGAAATATTATCATCCTTTAAACCATTAGATTAAACAAATATCGTTTTTCAAAGCAGTCAGACTCTGGCATGAACTTTAAGGGGTTAAGTCCAATCAAGCTGAGTAGTTCAGCTGACTAGAATATTCATGTATTATAGGGAGAAAAGAAATCAGTCCCGAATTGAGAAAAACATGGTACCATAAGTAAAGGAAATGTGAAATCAAAACTTTCTATCTCCCTGCAATGCGTTTGGTGTGCAATCTTAGTTTTAGGAATAAATTGAAGTTAAAAGAGTCCATATGTGCTCTAATATAAACGAAAAATTGAGAGAAAACTTTATTCAACCGCGTATCTACGAATCTGAGTAACTCGAGGATCTACTGTCTTCTAAATTAATATTAACAACTCCATCATTACCCCTTCTTAGTCAAATATTTTCGCTGTAACTGTTTAATAAAGCATCGTTGGCCCCTACGTTTATATCTGTCGCGTTTCTACGCGTAAAACGTATTGGAGCGGTTCGATCTTAACTCTAAGACACCCCAATTATATAAAAAAAGCAATCGACGATTAAAAAAAAAAATAAAAAAAAAAAAATAGTTCGTTGAAACGTATCGTTCGATACTGAATACAAGGGACACCGTTTTATTTGCTGCGTTGAGGTTAAAAGACAATACATTGTACTTGCCAAAGGAAATGTACGAATTATTGTTGAGAAGCAAATAAGAATTTTAATCGTTCCGTTATGATGGTATTTACTATACGGTATATAGGCTATGTTACACTTTAAAGCGGATGGAATCGCAGTGTGATTCGGTTGGTCGGTGCAGAGGCGAGCACCAAGGGTGTGAAAATGGTCTTCCACCGCGTAAATTGAGAATCCGGATTTAGAGGTTCCCAAATAAATCTGGATTATCTCTGAATTCGATCTGGATGTCCGGCGAGTCGTAGTTTCTGAATGGAAATAAACAATATATTTCGCGCGGGAAAGGCAAGTAAATACTGGACACGGCGCAGGACCGGATATAGGGTAAGTCGAACCACGCACTAACCTAAAAATGCCCAAATTTCTTCTGTCAACGTTCGGACCCCAATTTCTATACTCACGTCTACAGTTCTGGGCAAAAGTATTGGCACAGTATAAATAATAACAACAACGATATATTATTTAAGCAGTTTATGGTTGGACAAAAGTATTGGCATTGTAGAATAATGCTCTAATCGAATAACAGAGTTTTAATGTTTCCTTTTATGGACGTGAGTTAAAATTTGATCGTGTATGGTTTATTGTAGGAAAGTAAATTTATATAATTGATATAAAAAATGGAAATTCGTATTGATGAGAGGGGACGCCATTGCCCTTGAGCCGGTCCTGACATCGAGAAATGCACAGCAATCGATTCTTCTTTCTCTGTTCATTCGTTTCATTGTCTACTAGTGTTACGAAACTATTTAAAACGAACGAGCCGTTTCTTCGCGGAAGTTGAAAACGTATACCGGACTATGTTCGTAATAGAATTGTACGAAATCGTTTACGAAAGACATACGGGTCGCTGTATCTGAGGAAACTTACCAATGCGTCGAACTTCGAGAATTCGATCGATCGATAAAATCAGCCTCGTTAAAAATTAACACGCCAAACTTTGTAGATCGGTATTCTTTGTGTTCTTCTTTTTGTGAAATATGTGTTTCGAAGGGCAGCGAAATTAATATATTCTAACAAGAACATAGTCCCGATTTAGTTGATCGAAGAACATAACGATGTAGCAGCAACACAGAGAACGTTAAACGAGACAGGCAAGAAATTTAACCGATCGAAGAACAGGTAAATGTCAGTTTAAGTTTCACGTTATCTGTAATGCAATACTCTTAAAGCGGCTAACACGATCCACGATTTTGGGCATCTGAGCTCAGGGTATACTTCGACACCGTTATCCGGTGATGTAGAAACGCAATTTATAAAGTGTTCATCGTGTATTACGCATTTCGTTATCGGTGTACACACAGCATCGTAATAATAACACGAGAAATCAGTCGTTAGAGTATCTATACCTACGTTGTATCGTTCTTCTACGAGAAGAAAGCACAGCGTGTTTCTATCCCCACTCTTGCTGCAGTCCGCTGATTGGCTGTCGCCGATCTTCGTCACCATTTTCTGGACTGAAATAGGAGTGGGGATGTAAACACGCTGTGCCTTTTTCTCGTTGAAGCACGGTACTTGTAAGTCAAGTTATACAGGATGTTCGGCCACCCATGGGAAAAATTTTAATGGGGGATTCTAGAGGCCAAAATAAGACGAAAATCAAGAATACCACTTTGTTGATGGAGGCTTCGTTTAAAAGTTATTAACAATTAAATTCAAACATTTCAAATTGTTCTGGAAAAATTATTTTCGGTTGTGGGGGTCAATTACAATCATTTTTGCTGAATAGACATACCCCTGAATTCCTACCCATTTTCGAGAAAAAAATTCGGAACGGGTGGAACTTTAAACGTTAATAACTTTTTAACGAAGCCTCCATCAACAAATTGGTATTCTTGATTTTCGTCTTATTTTGGCCTCTAGAATCTCTCATTAAAATTTTTCCCAGGGGTGGCCAAACACCCCGTATGTACAAAGCTGCTACGAGCGAATAATTTTTTCATCCATCGTTGAGCGAAACAAAGTCAACGTCAGAGACATGTGAAACCAAATTGGACGCGTGGACCTAAATTGAAATCGTTCTAATCGGACCAGAATAACGACCGTTGTATTTTATTTAGATAAGTTTCCAACGAGGCGTCGATCGCGTGCGTTGTTGAAGTCGCGTTTTCCTTTCGTGACCGTTATGCGTGAATATTGAATGAATGCGGACATCGAAGCAATGAATAACGGGCGAATGACGAACCAAGATTTCAGTAATCAAAATAAAGGAAATAAAAATTCTAATGGTTACACATGTTTATAGATTAATTGGAAATTAGTGTAAGCTCGTTATACCAAAACCGTACACCGACAGTCATTTAATTGCGTGCAAATCATACCTTGATTTCTAAATTGTGTATATTGGTCTGGGAAACTTGAGGAAATATTTAAACTATCTTATTATACCACATGAACCTTCTCCTATTTCCTAACAAAAAAATCTTTATTTATTCAATTAATTTTCTTACACTTTATGTGAAGCAATGGATTTCATGGCGGACATTTACTTACGTACTATTCTATTTTTTGCTATTGGTATTGGTTTCCATGGTTCTTACACAAATTTCACTGAAAAGAAACAATAAAGAGCGAGTTCGATAGAGGAAACTTTCGATACTTTTAAATATATGGTTTTTACGTGAATAAATGACCGCCACTGTAAATGCCGTTTCCGTTACAACTGATTATTTGCGTGGAACAACACGCAATGTACGATGATACTTTTATGTATTTACTTCCCAATATTTCTCCGATCAAATTTACTGGATTGAAATAAAAATAATCAATCCATAAACAGGAAAGAATAATTTATAATATTAATAATAAAATTTTATCACGTACAAGAAAAATAACTTTAATCCCACATTTATGCCAACTTGCCTCCCTTCTTCTTGTACAATCAAACAGTTTTCAGGGGATCTGCGTCATTTTCGGACACGCTCACTTTCACAGACTTGTTCAGCATATTGAATAAAGTACACGCGAACGATTCCAGAAAACCACGTTCGGAATCAGAATGATTAGTTAGTATAACGTTAATTCCCTTGTGCACTGCATCGAGAACGTCGTGGTGTAACATCTCTCCGGTAAGGTACAAATCAGCAGTCGTGTTCTTTAAAACTGTCACACCAGACCCAGCACAAAGGGCAACGGTGCTAACGGAACCATCTGAAACGTAAAGTAGAATTTCCGTATTTCGAATTCATTTATAAGGAAAACGGACAATCTAATTTATAATTCGATACCTGTTTGACGACCGCGCGCTAACCTAACGTGTTTCAAACCAGTACGCTGTTTCACCAATTGCACGGCTTCGTCGATAGAAATTTTCTTACTTAGAGTGCATAATCGTCCAAAACCATACTCTTGGTTGTTCGTATCCGCTTCTATCGGTCTGCTACTGGCGAGCACTTGCATTAAAAAATATCGTTAATCGTAAAGCAATTACGAAAACTTCAAAAAATTTATCATAAATTTACCATTTTCAAATGCTGAAGCCAACCAATCATTTACACCGCCTTTCACCGAATCGAAAGTGGTGTGAGGAGAGTACACAGCTATTCTGTTTTCTAAACATTTGGCCACGATTCTCTCCTAGAAAGGAAATAGAATTTTAGAATACGAATCTGCAGAGAGTATAGTAATAAAGTTGTTTATTACCTTCCACGTTCGAGTTGTTACTGACTTCATAGGTGCAAATATCAGTGGATGATAAGTAATAATCATGTCGGTTTTTAAGTTCAAGGCTTCTTGCATGACATCTTCGGTTAGATCGTTTGTTAGCAGAATATGCGAAATCAGTTTTGTTTCTGTAGGTTCAATGAGCAATCCCACGTTATCCCAAGACGCTGCAAGCGGTAAATCGGCAAATGTTTTCAATGCACCGACGACTCGCGTCAAAGGTACACCGGCAGTATTAAGACTCGCTCCACTCATCGTGTGACTGTAATCTTTGACTATAACGAAAGAAGTTAAAATCCTGTAGCCGCGTTTCAATCTTCCAAACATTTATATATACCTAAAATCAAACGATAGAATCTCTAACATAGATCATAGATCATTATAACAATGCCTTGGATATTGGCTAACGTTCGAAATGCATAATAATAACTGATCAATTTCCAAGGCATCACTCTATATACATTTTATACTAAGGAAGAATAGGGATCCAGCAATGCAAACTTTCGTTTTTTAAATATGTTTATTATTGAAAAATTTAATAACATATAACACTAATTATACTATTCATTATAAAACCAAATTTTCACTAATCCATCATCACTGGCTGATGCTAGTTGTCCAGGAACAGTAGGATTCCACTGCACACAATTCACATCTTGGGTATGAGCAGTTTCCATAGAACAAACCATAGTAAAAGACGATTGATGAGGATTAGAATCACTGTCCTCTTTAAATATTCTAATAATGTCATCACCACAGGCAGTCACTAGTAAGCCAGTTGTTTTGCACCAATCAATATCATAAATTGCTCTGGTATGATAACCAGATATGGTACACACACACTTCCAAGTGGGCTCGTTGTTCGGTGTTACAATTCCAGGTTCATTACCAGGCTTGTATTCTTGCCATATTTTTACCGTTTGATCATCGCTACATGTTGCTATCCGAGTCCCAGTTTTATCCCATGTGAGGCTCCAAACTGTCGATGTATGAGAGGATAGTGTTGCTACACATGACCAATCATTGTCTGCTGCATCCTCCTTGAATATCTTTGCTGTGTTGTCATAACTGGCAGATGCTAGAATTTCTTCATTAGGATGCCACCTTACCTATCGATATTACAAACAATTGTTAATAATATCAGTCAGAACTTAGAAATTTGCTATTTTTTAGTGGTCTTTTAATTCTGTTGGTGAATGTACTATAATACAATTGAAGAGATTAAAGGATGAATACTTAATTAGTACATAATACGTACTTACCTTTTTTACATCTTGAGTGTGAGCATTAATGACAGCAGCACACTCATATTCATCGTCGTTCACTTCCCATATCCAAACAGATTTGTCTCTACTACATGTAGCTAACAACTGCCCACTACGAGACCAACTAACACTTTTCACTTCATTTTCATGTCCTTCTAATGTGGCATTACATTCAAACTGTCCAGACTTTTTGTCCCATACAGCAGTTGTTGCATCGAAACTAGCAGATGCTATGTAGTTGCCGCAAGGTGACCATGCTATTTCTCTAATTGTTCTTGTATGCCCTTCGATAAGAATTGTTTTTGAAACCCATTTAGGTTCCTGAGGTCCCCATATTATAATAGTTTTGTCCTCGCCACACGACGCGATGCAAGTACCCTTAGGATGCCAGCAAACATTCCACACCCTTCCTCTATGACCGCTTAAAGTTTGTTTTAATTCCAACGTACCCATCTCTACCTGTAACAATACAACTTTTTAAACTTTAAATGCTCATCTTCGTAAATTGCCACGCAAGAAAAGCTTTTCGTAGGAGTTACAGGTGTGAAATGTTTGCACGTCATGTTTAGTATTAAAAAACGAACCGGTGGTACTGTACAAATACGAACGATACCGACTATGTAATTAATGGAAATCGAAAATAATGATTTCCTACGAAATATTACGATCAACACCGATAAACAAATGTTACGTGTGTTGTATTTAATATAGTTTATGCCTTACGTTTACCAATACACTTACGATATACGTTTTGAAGATTTTTTTTATTGCCACGTTGTAAAGAAATGAATTATCAAAAGTTGCAATCGTATTTATATGCTTTGCAGTCAATTATAATACAGAGTATACACAAAAATGATAAGACAAAATATATCCTTCGTTAAATATCACGTGTACTATATAATCATGAACCAATTCTCGACAAGACGAGAAATCATTGAAAATACGGTTAAATTATATTTGCATAAAACAGGTATTATTATCGGTATTATTATCGTTATTATTACCGTTATTCGTATAAATAATATAATAGTATTAGTTGTGTATAAATTAAATTTAACCTAATTACTATTGAAATAAACTTTATGGGGAATGTTAAGATTGATTGAAGGTACAGAGATTTGTAAATTATTAATTTTGTTGCATCTTATAACGCAAAGTTTGAAAAACGAGTTTATATGAGGTTGAAAGGGAATTTTCATTTGGGACGTATGTAACACGGATTCATGCCGAAAGAAAACTATAATCGATGCTCAAGTCTTAAAGTCTCTATTATATCTTAAATCGAGGAATTACTATCTGGTATATACGTTTATTTAGCGAAGTAACATTTGAAAAACGTTGATATTGGAATAGAAGGTTAAGTATTATTGTTCTATAGTGTTTCGTGACTCAGAATGGAAATGGCGGGAACTGGCGGAAATTGGCGGGAATTGGTAGGATTTGGCCTTGCGTATGTAAATGCAGTGACAATAATCATATTCACGATCTAAATTTATTATATTTTATTTCCAATTTTTATTACACATAAATACAAAACAAATTATAGTTTATTCGTAACTATTTATGAGTAAATATAATTATCAATCTGACACTGCATTGCATGGCGTTGGCACTGACAATGCGTCTGCGTCCGTTATAGGCAACATTCGAGTACAAGAATCAGGTGTTCTAAAAATTTAAGGGAAAAACAATAATTTCACTGATCGTGTTCGATCAGTATTTCGTCAAAATCGATAAATACTCACACATCTTTCAGAAGAAGCAGCACATGCTTGTGTTCAATCCCTTCTAACCACAAATTTAACAACTCCTCTCGTTTGCATCTCAGTAATTGTTTACACGCGTTCAAATTCTCTTTAACTGCGTGAATTTTCTCCCGCGAGGCGGTCACCTTTTCTGACAAAGCACTAAATATCTAGAATGAAGAGAAACAAAATATTTATGCCACGTATAAAAACCTACTATTGCATTTTATATGTTGCAAGGCTTACTTGCATAACTTGTGCAAGATCTTGATCATGCAACGATACCAACTCGTCAAGTCGTTGATCGCTTTTTTTATATTCCTTTTCAAGTTTAGCCTTTTCTATTTCTCGTTGTTCATTAGTTTCGCTTGCTGACAGAGCACGAATCACAGAAATTAATAAGCCACTCTGCAAGAAACATCAGATTAAAAAGCTATAACAATACTACAAATTAATTGTAACAAATATTGCAGTCTATTAAAACATTTCTATAAACGAAGTATCAACGAAGTATAAATTGACCAAACTTACAGTTTCTTTGGTTGGTTTGATACCCCTTGGTGGTTTTGTTGGAGGTATTGAATTCATTTTGTGTTACTCAAACAAGAAAATACGTAAAACGAATTTAAAATTTTAGAATTCTGTTCTCTTCTTTTATACGACTGAACGAATGTTTTTGTGTACGGTTCACCAACCGTTTATTAATAGGTTATGTTACGTTATGCATAGTTTGGCGTTAGAATTCGTACAATCTTAAAAACCGTTTGTTAAAGTGATTGTCAGAAATGACTATGAATGTGCTGTAATTATTTACATGTAGAAATCATTACTGTTTTAAACACTAGTCATACGCAGCGAAGTTTTTAAGAATGACATTAGGCAACATGACAGTTGACACAACGCCATCGCGCATATACATATCTTCCTGTTTTACGATATCAAAGGCATTAATCATACAAAAGTTATTTATCTAAATAATTGTAACAATTTATTTTATTGGCATACAACTTGATATACAACTTAAGATATGCATGTTTTTAAACTTATCATACAGTTCAATAGAAATTTATTTTAACCGGTCGTGATCGAAAATAATGTACGCATTTATTGCCAATTATAAAATCAAAAACAAAACATTTCTTATAATTTTTAATATTGCTGGAAAAATTTATTTCTCTTAAATATTATTTTCTCAAATTTGTTCGTACACATATTCGTAACATTAAATTATTGCATTGCATCGTTCGCATCATTTACACGTAAGTTTCCAAAATTTTAAGCGAGAACATATAAAACACCATTTCCCTGGATGATTCTACTTAAAATTTCGTATTGGTTTGGAAAGAAAAATAAAACGTTACACGCGACTATCGATGAAAGTCGTTTCTCAATTTATAGTTAAATCTATCGTGAGTATGACTTTCGTCGTTCGATAAAAGTATCACAGAATGTATTGTACAATTGTATTATGTGATACTTTTATATTAAGGCCTTGTATGTGTTATTTTACACGCGATCTTCGATATACTTTCTCGAAAATCAAATACAAAGAAAAATATTGTGCTACATCACGTTGGCGAGTTGTTGGCGGCAGAATTTGGTATCAACTGAAGTCGTAAGTTTATTTCTACAAAGTTTGAAATTCAATGTCATTTTGTTTCACTTCCCTGTACGCATTTACAGGCTACGAGAATAATATCTGTACATGCATTTGTAGTACAAACGTTTTACCTTTGTATTTGTGAGATCTTAACTGGTCGGTAATGCCTTCCTATTTATTCTACATTTTTCTTTTTTTTTATTTAATAATAATATAAGTCAACTTAAATTAATAATTATCCACACCAGATAAATGATCAAGCTGTTACTGCTGCAAATACCAATAGTTCAGGAACGAAGTTGAAAAAAAAAATGTACCGAGTGTGTAATAAATTAGATAATACCAATGTCATAGATCGTTCAGGAATGTATACTGTCGATAAAGGTTAGATTATTTATAGATGATTACTTCAGGCAAATAACTATTGTTTCAACGTGATAAAATATACATTAAAACGTAAGGCTCCGTGTTAATTTTACATTTGCGGTAACTGATCGATAGGCGTCGCAAATCTGAAATCTTCCGGGAACAATTTCCCCGCATGAGGATACATTAGCTTGTAAGACTGTCTGATCGTAACATCAGCCACGCCGGCAATATCGCCGATCTCTTTTTGCGATCGTTTGTCTTCTGAAGCCTGAATAACAACGACGTAATAGGTGAAAATGACGAAAAAAATCAACGGACGAAGAATTTTGCCAATTATTTTCAAATACCTGTGATGCCATGTATATTGCAGCAGCCGCTACGGAAATTGGCGATCGTCCGGGTACAATATCAATTTCTACCGCTTTCCTCGCGATATGTGTAGCAGCTCTTTGCACCATGTTAGGAAGACCGAGATTAGAACAGAACCTAGACATAAAGTCTCCCGTTGTGATGAGATCCACGCTGGTTTCGAGCGCCTTCAAAATTAATTTGAAACATCGTCCAATTTCCTTTTTGCTGATTTTGCTGACCGCGCAAATCTCCTTGAAAGTACGTGGCACGCCTTCTTGTCTGCAGGCAATGTACAAACAAGCCGAAGCGATAGCATCGTTCGCGCGACCCTTCAAATTTTTACCATCGTGGACTTGTTTAAATAAGTTATTCGCCCTATCGACGATCGTTTTCGGTAAATTTATGCGATCAGCCATTCCATTAATTTCACGAAATGCATTGATCAATGCTCTGTCCGAACTACTCATCTAGAAAATAATACAATCCGTTAAACAAATAAAGATATTACATATAACATAGTAAACATAGTACTTACTGTACGTCTGTTTTGATATTTTGAAGCACCAAAAGCATCGAACGACGCTGCTCCAGTTCCAGGGCCGATCATGGTGGATAAATCTGAGCCGTTGAGAAGCGGATTTTCTGGTCCACCAACACGCGACGGATCGACACCTGCTTTCTCATTGCTAAATGTTCTCCACTCTGAACCAACATCTATGACCCTATTGCAAGAATGAATCAGAATTCAGGTCAGCTAACAATTCTGCGTATATCACTTTGTTGATATCTATATTTACCTATCTCCTACGACCAATCCACACTCTGAACAGATTTGATCTCCTGCTCTATAGTCTTCGATCAGAGGTGCATCCGGATGTGCATAACAACAAACTTTGTTTGTATCATTTCTGTGAAAAAAGAACTAAGAAAATGTACGCTATATATTGCTGTATGCATGCATATGCATATAAATAGATGTCTTTATCACCCGTGATAGTCGCATTTCCGTAGTCTTGCTATTCTTTATATCTACGTTTGCCTTCGAAGAACAAAAAGGTGGAAAATTCGACCCGACATGTACTTAGCCACGAGTCTAATAAATTACGATGCTCGACTTTCCGACGAATGAAAGAACGAAGTGCATATAAACCTGAGCGTAAAGGAAACGAAACGTATTAATCCGTCGGGCAATTAATCACGAGTATATGGAAAATAAACAAACACTGTTAGACTTCATAACCTAAAACACGACATTATTTCATTTCCGAATTAACGCGGTACAGTACGATATTACAATACTTAACGAAGTAAAGCACCATAAAGAGCGACATTAGAGTTGGTTGAAATACATTAGGTGAAGGTTCTCGCAACATTTACCTTGACGAACTTGCCATATTTCGGATTCGTGTTTTTTTTTCTCTGCCGCGTATGTCAATGCAGCACCCAACGAACCTGCATACACTGCATACATGTGCACTGAGCTATACGAAATTAATTTGACATAGAGTCCAATACCAGAGATGCCAGAAAGGCACCGAAGGTGCTCTCTCACACTATGTCAGATCACGCGTACGTGAGCTCGTGGAGTTTCGGAAACCCGACAAAGGCAAAATGACGCATTCCCTCTTTCTCGATTCTCTGAAGATGCCCGAAGTAATTTCGTACCGCCTCGTGAGAGTCGAGAGAGAAAGGCTCATATTTGCCTTCTCGCTCTTGACAACTGAAATTCGACCTCCCGGCTACGGCATACGATTTGGAATCTCGAGCCGAGATTCTCGACTGCCCAGGCATTTTTACTTTCCGACCTATGCATAGGCGCACATAAGCATAGAGATTAGAGAGTTGTTATTTAATTGTATCTTGTAATAGGAGAAAATGTACATAAAATAATTGGAAATCTGATTTCTAGGTCAAGTTCAATCTTTGATGGCTATTAATGGTACCCAGGACACGTTATTGGCATAGAGAATATTTTATGTACGTCTCTGTATGCTGCTAAAATAGAAATGTGTATATACGTCGAACGACAATGGAGAACTGTCGATCTTATTGGAGTCATAGATATCATCACCATGCTACTGTGGAGAAATCTTACGCGGATCATCAGAAGCAATTTGGAGAATGTGATATTATTTATTGTGTAATTGTTAGAAATGTATAATATCGTATGTAATTATCTTAAACGTAACTATTTGTTCAGATTCATTCTGCGGCCCCTCGTTTGCGTTGTTTGTAAGTCGATGTAAATTCAATAATAAAATATTTTTGATAAACATAGACCAGAGTTGAAATTTATTATCATGGTCGTTGCACCTTTTACGCAGGATGTCCCAAAATGATTAATAAACAGTGTCCAAAGCTTCTTACTACATTATAATAACTACAGTAGCGTCGGAATAAGTGACTGCATTCTTGCCTACTTAAATATCCGTTTAGTTTGCCCGTGATGCTCCCTGTGCATAAGTTAAAGAAAGTGTGACCCATCGGTGGTACATGATTTGCACAGCCATCCATGGCAAAACGCCCAAGTTTCTCGCAGATAGTTCGTTATTTTCAACGATAGATGGCGCTTATTTTCCGACCTAAAACCCCCTGGTGCTAAAACGCCCAAGTTTGTCGTGGAATAGTTCGTTATCTCCAACGCTAGATGGCGCTTATTTCCCGACCTCGAACCCCCTGGTGTTAAAACGCCCAAGTTTGTCGTGGAATAGTTCGTGTCGTCCACGCTAGATGGATTTCTCGACAAACTTGGGCGTTTTAACACCAGAGGGTTCGAGGTCGGGAAATATGCGCCATCTAGCGTTCGAGGTAACGAAATATTCCACGACAAACTTGGGCGTTTTAGCACCAGGGGGTTTTAGGTCGGAAAATAAGCGCCATCTATCGTTGAAAATAACGAACTATCCGCGAGAAACTTGGGCGTTTTGCCGTGGATGGCTGTGCAAATCATGTACCACCGATGGGTCACACTTTCTCATACATCGCCTTACAAACAACGCAAACGAGGGCCGCAGAATGAATCTAAGCAAATAGTTACGTTTAAGATAATTACATACGATATTATACATTTCTAACAATTAGAAATGTGACAAAATGACATATGCCCTCTTTTTCGATTCACCGAAGCTGCCCAAAGTAAGTTCGGACCGTCTCGTGGGAGTCGAGTGAGAAAGGCTCACACTTCCCTTCTCGCTCTTGAACAACTAATATCCGACTTTCCGTCAACAGGTCTCCACTGGCATCTGCTGACCGCTACTGACCACTCCTGATACTTCTGACAACGTATAACGATTACGACTGGCTACTGTTAGTCTCTCCCAGCCTCTGCTGACCGCTGCTGATCACTCCTGGAATTTCTGACAACGTATAACGATTACTACTGACGTCTGCCAGCCTCCGCTGGACTCTGCTGACCGCTGCTGACCACTCCTGTTACTTCTGACAACGTATAACGATTACGACTGGCTACTGTTAGCCTCTCCCAGGCTCTGCTGGCCTCTGCTGACCACCGCTTATATTTCTGACACCGTATAACGATTACTACTGACTTCTGCCTGCCTCCGCTGGACTCTGCTGACCGCTACTGACCACTCCTGATACTTCTGACAACGTATAACGATTACAACTTGCTACTGCCTGCCCCTGCTGGACTCTGCTTGCCACTGCTTGCCACTGCTAGCCTCTGCTGACCACAGCTGACCACCCCTGATGCTTCCGACAACGTATAACGATTACTACTGACTACTGCCTTCCTCTGCTGACCTCTGCCAGCATCTCCCGACCTAAGCTGGCCTCTGCCAACATCTCCCGACGTCAACTGATCATCGCTGACCACTGCTGACCGTTGCTGACAACTTGTGACATGATATAATATAATATAATATGTTTATATGTATTAAAGTTTTGTATAACGTGAATCTATGACAATAAATGATATAATTTCATAGTATTCTATGTGTTCTCATCATTTTTTACCGTCCTTTTCCTCTCCAAATCATTCTCTTACCTATAAGATGCGTACCACCTTCTTTGCAAGTTCACCAGCATTTTAGAAAAATTCCAGGCGCTTTGAAAATCCGGATGGCCTTGACCCAATTTCGAAAGTAGGTCAAGGCCATTCGAATCTTAAAAAAATTCCGGACGCTTTGGAAATCCGGATGGCCTTGACCTAATTTCGAAAGTGGGTCAAGGCCATTCAAATTTTAGAAAAATTCTGGGCGCGTTGGAAATCCGGATGGCCTTGACCCAATTTCGAAAGTGGGTCAAGGCCATTGACATTTCAGAAAAATTCTGGGCGCTTTGAGAATCCGGATTTGGCCTTGACCCAATTTCGAAAGTAGGTCAAGGCCATTCGAATCTTAGAAAATTTCCGGCCGCTTTGGGAATCGGAATTTGGCCTTGACCCAGTTTCGAAAGTGGGTCAAGGTCACCGGCATTTCAGAAAACGCTCCGGGCACTTTGGAATTCCAGTTTTAAGTAGAGAAACGGTTTCTTATAACTAAGGGAATAATGGGGAGAGGAAAAGAAAGGTAAAAGTGACGAGAACGCATAGAATTCTTTGAAATTATATCATTTATTGTCATAGATTTACATTATACAAAGTTTTAATACATGTACATCATGTTAGAAGTTGTTAACAAAGGTCAGCGTGGTCAGCAGGGGCCAGCAGAGGTCAGCAGAGGGATGCAGAGGCATGCAGAGACTAGAAGGGGCAAGCAGTAGCAAGTTGTAATCGTTATACGTTGCCAGAAGCATCAGGGGTGGTCAGCAGAGGTCAGCAGAGGCTGGGAGAGGCTGACAGTAGCAAGTTGTAATCGTTATACGTTGCCAGAAGCATCAGGGGTGGTCAGCAGAAGCCAGCAGTGGCAAGCAGAGATCACCAGGGGCGAATAGTAGGAAGTAGTAAGCGTTATATGTTGTCAGAAGCATCAGAGGTGGTCAGCAGCGGTCAGCAGAGACGAGCAGAGGCATGCAGTGGCAAGCAAAGATCAGCAGGGGCGAAGAGTAGCATGTAGTAATTGTTATACGATGTCAGAAGCATCAAGGGTGGTCAGCAGTGTTCAGCAGAGGCCAGCAAAGGCATGCACAGGCAAGCAGAAAGCTGCAAAGGCAAGCAGAGAGTTGTAGGGGCACGCAGTAGTAAGTATTAATCGTTATACATTATCAGAAATACCTGCTGTGGTCAGTAGCGTTCGGTAGAGGCCAAGAAAGTTCAGCAGAGACAAGCACACGCTGACAGAGATCAGCAAAGACCAACAGAGGTTAGCAGAAGTCAGTAGTAATCGTTATAGGTTGTCAGAAATATAAGCGATGGTCAGCATAGGCCAGTAGTGGCAAGCAGAAATCACCAGCGGCGAATAGTAGCAAGTAGTAAGCGTTATACATTATCAAAAATACTTGCAGTGGTCAGCAGCGGTCAGCAGAGATGAGCAGAGGCATGCAGTGGCAAGCAGAGATCAGCAGGGGCGAAGAGTAGCATGTAGTAATTGTTATACGATGTCGGAAGCATCAGGGGTGGTCAGCAGTCTTCAGAAGCATCAGAGGTGGTCAGCAGCGGTCAGCAGAGACGAGCAGAGGCATGCAGTGGCAAGCAAAGATCAGCAGGGGCGAAGAGTAGCATGTAGTAATTGTTATACGATGTCAGAAGTATCAAGGGTGATCAGCAGTATTCAGCAGAGGCCAGCAAAGGCATGCACAGGCAAGCAGAGACCTGCAAAGGCAAGCAGAGACTTGTAGGGGCATGCAGTAGTAAGTATTAATCGTTATACATTATCAGAAATACCTGCAGTGGTCAGCAGCGGTCAGCAGATATGACTAGAGGCATGCAGTGGCAAGCAGAGATCAGCAGGGGCGAAGAGTAGCATGTAGTAATTGTTATACGATGTCAGAAGCATCAGGGGTGGTCAGCAGTGTTCAGCAGAGGCCAGCAAAGGCATGTACAGGCAAGCAGAAACCTGCAAAGGCAAGCAGAGACTTGTAGGGGCATGCAGTAGTAAGTATGATCGTTATAGATTATCAGAAATACCTGCAGTGGTCAGTAGCGTTTGGCAGAGGCCAGGAAAGTTCAGCAGAGAGAAGCACAGCCTGACAGAGATCAGCAAAGACCAACAGAGGTTAGCAGAAGTCAGTAGTAATCGTTATAGGTTGTCAGAAATATAAGCGATGGTCAGCAGAGTCCAGCAGAGGCAAATAGAAACCAGGAGTAATTTGCAGAATAATGAAAGGGCCCATCAGTATGCGTAGATAATAATTTTTCGCGAAATAATTTGTCCATCGGACGCGTAAAGATGGCTGACACACGCTGTGCTCTCCCCACTCCTCCGTCACCACGTTAAAGGCTCATGCGGTGACTTACGTGTCTCAGTCTCGCGGGGGGGGTCCAAGGGTGGCGGAACTCCTGGCTTGGTGGGTACCCCGGGATCATCCTAGACTGACTAGTGGCGACCAGGGGGACCAGGGGGACCAGGGCTGACCGCTACTGACCAGTGCCGACCAGTGCTGACCACTACTGACCAGTTGACCAGTGGTGAGCGTACGGTGACCAATAGTGATCAGTTGCTGACCAACGGTCAGGTTTGCTTAAATATCCCCTCTCTCTCTCTTATTTTTCTGATTTGAAGCTTGTTCGTTCATTTTTGACTATCGTTTGATGAAAAATTCAGTTTGTTGAATTGATTGGTTTCCGTTTCGTTACTGTGGATGTTTCCACCATTTTTGATATACAATGAATATAGAGAAGATGATTCTCCATGGGGTACTTTCTTCGATCGTTTCCTGTTTCTGTTTCCAATTCTTTCCTGAACTCGTATCTGTCTTTGTCAATCAATCTGAATTTTTATTTCGATTTTGTTTGCGAAATTACTTTGTCGATTTCACTACTTGGGGTATTAGTTGAGTCTGACTTGGTCAGATATTCCTCATTTCGTAGAATATTTTCACTGATCAGCTAAGTTCATCAGCGTTGTCTATCAATTAATCTGAATTTTTATTTTGACTTTATTTGGGAAATTATTCTGTCGTTTTGACTGAGTCTATTTAATATATTTTGACTGATATTGTTTAATTTATTAATATCTTCACTTCCTTATTACGTGTAAATTTTGTTCATTTCTTTAGGTAGGTCTACAATAACTGTATTCTGTGTAGGAATGTTTCAGAATTTCTTAGCTTGTTCGATACATCAGCTCAACAAATTACTTCTCCACTTGTCGAATCACAGATGGATTGGATAGGGTTTATTAAATTGTCTTTAATATGATACTAATACAAGTATTAGTTTCTGTTTCAGATCAGATCTATTATAGATCGACTCCAAGGACATCGAGGGAAGACGCCACAACCGCCGAGGGATTCATCCGCCGAGGGAGTCATCCGCCGAGGGAGTCATCCGCCGAGGGACATTTAATTCCAAGTAAATTAGTTTTAAGCTTCGTCGCGAATCTTAAAATTAACGTCGAAGATTTCTTTATATCATATCTGCGCGCTGTACCAAGCAATTATTGATCAAGTAGCTTCTCTCTCGTTCGTTCCCTCGTTCCTAGCTTCGATCACCGCTGTTTCATCGATTGAAACATGTGATCGGCCGTGTATCTGGTCCTACAGATCTAATCGCCTTCCCTTGGTAAGCTTGATTGAGGGAAAACGGCACTTCGCTGGAAGGTGTGGAGTTTCCGTATTCTGCGGAAACGCATACCTTCCAGCGGAAGTCGACCCCGTTTCAGGTACTCTCTCTTTTGTCAGACAACCTAAGTCGGGTCCTTCGGGCTCCCGGCGGGTTGCGTTGGAGAAATGGAGACCTCGACTCGGGGTTGCAGTTCTCTGTTTTCTTGTTGAGATCGAGTTAGCAAGGGCAGTAGGTTCGATCCTCGGATCCGCTGCACGGTACAGCATCGCGTCGCGTCGCGTCGCGTATCCCACGATTTAGCTTCATCCCTCTTTTTAACCACATAATTGCTTGGTACAACTAAGTCAAGGAACTTTGTTTCCTTCTATCGTCCGAATTTTAGCTTCAAGTTGACTAGACTTGAGCTTCGACGTTAATTTTAAGTCCCTAGTATATCTGCGTATGCCAAGTAATTATTTAACAAGTAGCTTCTCTCGACTCGTTCTCTCGTTTCTTGCTTCGGTCACCACTGTTTCGTCGAACGAAACATGTGATCGGCCGTCCAGTTTGTCCGAAAGATCTAGTCGCCTGCCAATGATAGATCGATTTCTAGAAATAGAAATCAATCTACCAAGGGTAGTGTTGATTCGATCCGAAGATCTGCTGCACGGTTCAGCATCGCGTCGCGTCGCGTCTCCAACAATTTAGCTTCATCCCTTTTTAAACAAAATAATTACTTGGTATTTAGACTTAAGTCTTTAGTGTAGCCGCGTGTCCTGCCAAGTAATTATGTAACAAGTAGCTTCTCTTTCCCCCGTCTCTCGTCTGCTCCGATCACCACTGCTTCCATGTAGCAAGCAAGTGATCGGCCGATTAGCTGGTCCGAGGGGTCAGTTGCCGTCCTCTAGCGAGACGATCCAAGGGAAAGGGTATTTCGGCCTTAGAGGGGATCAGGGACTGTTCCTGTCTACGGTAGCCCCGACTCAGGATCCCTCTCTCTGTCAGACATCCCGAGTTGGGTCCATTTGGCTCCCAGCAGGATGCTTGGGGGAAATGGGGAACCCGTGTCGGGTGCGTCGATTCCCTTCCCCTTCGATCGGACTTGCCAAGAGGCAACGAGCTGACCCTTTTGACCTCGCTATTCGGTTCGCGTCTCTCGTTCCTTGCACCATTGCATGGTGCATCGCGTCGTATCGCGTCGCGTCGCGTCACCCACGATCTAGCTTCGTCCCTCTTTTAAACAAAATAATTACTTGGCATGGCTAATCTAGTTTCTAAGGATGTAAAAGGGAGATCGATGGAACTTGGTTTCCATCTATCTCCTTTCGGGTCTCCACTCGCAGCAACCTCCACGTGGTGAGACCTGGTAATCGGTGTCACCCACGAAGAATAACTTTTCTATCGTGGGTGACACCGAGCTAATGGCTGCGAATTTAGAATTATTTCTTGATATAATAAAAGAATTTAGATTTATAGTTAGGCAGGTGTTTGGTTAACCATTATGTTAGGCAGGTTACTTTTATTTGAAGACAAATTCTTTTGAAAATTCTTTCAACTCTCTTTCGTTTGTTTCATCTTCGATCAACGATCATTGGTCACAGAAGTTCTTTATTAATGGAGAGTGGTTAGAAATTTGTTAGGACGGGTCTTCATTCGCAGCAACCTCCTCGTGGTGAGACCTGGGTAATATTATTTAGCGTTTAATTAATAATCGTATCACTCTTAGCTGGATAATGCAATTATTAATTAAAAACTAAATAATATTAGCAAATTGGCTGCGATCCGCCTTGCATAGGTCATCATAAATATAGAGCTTCTTCGCTAGGTTAGTTTTGATTCTCATTGATTCATCAAAGATTCTAAAGTATTGTCAGAGTCAAGGTATACGAGTAGATCTTGTACCCAATGCATTTTTTCGTGTCATTCGCAACGCTACCAACAGATTCAGAAATGAATTTTAATCCTTTTCATAGCCAACTCAAATGTATTTACGCAATACTACAGCTGCTGCCTATCAATACTAATTCAATGAATAGTTTCTCAACTGACCGCCCTCCATGAGAAGAGGTCACTAAAATCACCTCCGAATATTTAGGTCGGTATGGCAGTCAGATTGGACCGCGAAAATCCATAAGGAGAAAGGTCTATTCATATACCTGGTCTGTGGTATACCTCATCTGTGATTCCTATTGTTCTCTTAGCACTGTTGGTTTATTCTTTTCTGGATTGATAACGTCGCATGTGACATGATCATATAAGAGAACTATTTTGCCCACCGAGCCATGTGACAACATGGAGGTCGATCGTTCAGTTCTGTGTGGCATCACACAAACGAAATATGCGATCGTATACTTCATCTATGATCTACTTTCGATTATTTGCAAAATTGTTCTGCCTTTCAATTTTTAGTTACAATTCCAAACATTTAAGAGTGCTGTACTTGTATTCTAATCTAAATCGATAACATTAGCAAGTTCCGTCGAATCTATTCCATCCTATACCTTGGCTGTGGTCATACGATTTTATCGATTCTTTATCTAGAAAATGCGTGATATCTCATTGACTCATCATGTTTTTGAAGTACCGTCGAACACTCATCTTCTTAATGAAACGTCTCCGATCTCGTGAACAACACGAGATACAATTATTATAAAAAAAAGAATAACAAATTATTCACGCAGACGCTGATTTACACACATTCGTACATTCGCCGACATTTAACTAATAGTGTCAGAAGAAAACGAGTTCAATTCAAAGAAGTGTAACGTGATATCGTACTTGGTAAATAAATATTACTACCAGACTTCATTTATAAAATTTGTGAATATTTAAGATGAGACTACGATTATGAAGAAAGTGTTCCCGGTGATAATATAACGAATCGACAAAATGATTGGTGGTAACCGGATTAAAAACATGAGTTCTTTGTCAATTTGATATACAATTATTCTACAAATATAGACAAAGATTATATTGCACGGAGATGCTTCGATTTCGATATCGATGCTCAATAATACGAGTTCCATAACGTGAAGTTTAAACGCACGTATTCGAACGTGAAAAATGGAATCCGTCGTTATCGATCGAACCAATTTGACGTAACGCGCGGTCGATACGATCCAAAAAGCAAGAGGACGCCCCGTATATGAACTTTGCGATTAAAAATCAAGTATAACGCCCACAAAGTGTGCTGCACGTGTACGCCGTAACGTGACGAGTACCAACAGGCCAGATACGATCCGTTTTCGAATAGATACGAAATTTGTCGATCGACGACCTTCCGACAGCGTGACGACGGAAGTCATAAAGCGTTGTCGAGGTTCTTTTCGTGCCATTGAGCCGGCCGAGTTAGTCATCGACGATCGAACGTGTGTATCACCCACAGGTACACGCCGCCCACATACACGGTGTATCGAAACTCAATCACGCCGTTCGGATCGTCCATGAAACGGAAAAAGTATTTCGCAAAACGGTCTTTCCCCCCCTTTTGGCTGGCCGATGAGACTCGTAACGAACGTAATTTTCGTATTTGGAAATCGCGGGAACGTTCGGTATGCCGGGTTGCATAATTGCAGATCGCTTTCGCGATCACGACCGACGGAATAAATCCAGATATCAATTTGTCTCGAAATAAATCGAGCATTCGTTTACGAATCGAATTAATACCGATTGGAACTTTCCAATTTCAACGGGAATTGTTTCCCAATTGACCGTTTGCTTGGAGTGTGAAACGTTATCGATGAAATGAAATACATACGGTCAGCGGTCGACAGTTGTAACGGGCCCTCGAAACGCTCGGTGGATCGTTGAAACTTTCGGACACCCTGTGCGTGCACGCATATCGAGCTCTTGATGCTGGCTGGCGTCCTTGGGATCTCCACCATGACTCGAATCGAAAAGGAGCCGTAGGTGCACGACCCATAGTCCGTGGCTCGACGATCCGTGTACCTGTTCGAAGCTTACCATGCTTCGCGGAGATATCGCTAGTGGAAAGTTTCGTCAGACGAAAGTGGTTTATTGCGCGCGACCGCTCACCGCGGCTAAATCGCTCGAGCAACGTGTCCGCATTGTGGAAACCGTACACTCGTGCGTGCTATAGTGGACAGTTTTGGCGGAAATTACGAATTGGCAACCGTGCACGAGGGATCCCGTAATATATCCGGGATTTTGGCGAGTGTCGATTCACCGTTTGTGAAATTCACCGAGTAATTGCTCTTGCTCAAAGGTAATTTCAGACTACCGATTTTTGGGTATTTTTATTTATCGAGGGACACGATAGATGTAACGTTGAGATTTTTGGTTAGGTTGGAATTCTCGTAGCGACTAATAGATCTGAATTATCGAATGAAATGGAAGCTTAGCTGAATAATCGTATGATAGAGTAAACATAGAATATCAATTTTCACGTGTTTGGGGTTAGAAAAGTATAGCACGTAATTTTCTCGTCTCGAAATGAACTTTTTATTTAACTTGGGGGACGATTGTAATTTTGTTTCGAGTCGAGGAATAGATCTGAATTATCGAATGAAATGGAAGCTTAGCTGAAAAATCGTACGATAGAGTAAACATAGAAAATCAATTTTCTCGTGTTTGGGGTTAGAAAATTATAGCACGTAATTTTTTCGTATGAAAATGAATTATTTAACTTAGAGAACGATAGAGAACGAATAGATCTGAATTATCGGATCGAATGGAAGCTTAGCTGAATAATCGTACGATAAAGCATAGAAAATCAATTTTCACGTGTTTGGGGTTAGAAAATTAATGAAAGAAGTCCGAAAATGAATTCTTTTATTTAACTTAGAGAACAATAGAGAACGAATAGATTTGAATTATCGAACTGAATGGAAGCTTAGCTGAATAATCGTATGATAAAGTAAGCATAGAAAAGCAATTTTCACGTGTTTGGGGTTAGAAAATTATAGCACGTAATTTTCTCGTTTGAAAATGAATTATTTAACTTGGAGAACGATAGAGAACGAATAGATCTGAATTATTGAATTAAATGGAAGCTTAGCTGAATAATCGTACGATAGAGTAAACATAGAAAATCAATTTTCTCGTGTTTGGGGTTAGAAAAGTATAGCACGTAATTTTTTCGTATGAAAATGAATTATTTAACTTAGAGAACGATAGAGAACGAATTGATCTGAATTATTGGATCGAATGGAAGCTTAGCTGAATAATCGTACGATAGAGTAAGCATAGAAAAGCAATTTTCACGTGTTTGGGGTTAGAAAATTAATGAAAGAAGTCTGAAAATGAATTCTTTTATTTAGCTTAGAGAACAATAGAGAACGAATAGATTTGAATTATCGAACTGAATGGAAGCTCAGCTGAATAATCGTATGTTAGAGTAAGCATAGAAAAGCAATTTTCACGTGTTTGGGGTTAGAAAATTATAACACGTAATTTTCTCGTCTAAAAATGAATTATTTAACTTGGAGAACGATAGAGAACGAATAGATCTGAATTATTGAATTAAATGGAAGCTTAGCTGAATAATCGTATGATAGAGTAAGCATAGAAAAGCAATTTTCACGTGTTTGGGGTTAGAAAATTATAACACGTAATTTTCTCGTCTAAAAATGAATTATTTAACTTGGAGAACGATAGAGAACGAATAGATCTGAATTATTGAATTAAATGGAAGCTTAGCTGAATAATCGTATGATAGAGTAAGCATAGAAAAGCAATTTTCACGTGTTTGGGGTTAGAAAATTATAACACGTAATTTTCTCGTCTAAAAATGAATTATTTAACTTGGAGAACGATAGAGAACGAATAGATCTGAATTATCGGATCGAATGGAAGCTTAGCTGAATAATCGTACGATAAAGCATAGAAAATCAATTTTCACGTGTTTGGGGTTAGAAAATTAAGGAATGAAGTCTGAGTCGAGGAATAGATCTGAATTATTGAATGAAATGGAAGCTTAGCTGAATAATCGTATGCTATAGTGAATATAGAAAATCAATTTTCACGTGTTTGGGGTTAGAAAATTATAGCACATAATTTTCTGAAAATTAATTTTTTTATTTAACTTAGAGAACGAATAGATTTGAATTATCGAATGAAATGGAAGCTTAGCTGAATAATCGTACGATAGAGTAAGCATAGAAAAGCAATTTTCACGTGTTTGGGGTTAGAAAATTATAACACGTAATTTTCTCGTCTAAAAATGAATTATTTAACTTGGAGAACGATAGAGAACGAATAGATCTGAATTATCGAATCGAATGGAAGCTTAACTGAATAATCGTACAATAGAGTGAACATAGAAAATCAATTTTCACGTGTTTGAGGTTAGAAAATGAATGAATGAAGTCTGAAAATGAATTTTTTTATTTAACTTGGAGAACGATAGAGAACGAATAGATCTGAATTATCGAATCGAATGGAAGCTTAACTGAATAATCGTACGATAGAGTAAACACAGTAAATAAATTTTCACGTGGTTGGAATTAGACAATTATAACCCATAACTTTCTCGCTTGAAAATGAATTTTTTTATTTAATTTCGAGAACGATTGTAATTTTGTATCAAGTCGAGGACTATCCCGCATGATCTATGGCGTCGCGTTGCATTTTATTATTACCGAAAGTGAACGTTATTAACGATTGGTTCTCACCGACGATAACAAAAAACAGTCCAGATTGCCTCCGCGCGACCTAGTATCGTAACAGGTTTTTTCGTCCAGTTATAAAATCAGAGAGTGACATTGGTTTTTCTTTTTTTTTTGCACGATAACGACTGGCGCGTCTCGGCCATTCGCGTGATTCAGCCGGCGGTTCGATTATTTGGTTGTTAATCCAACAACGCGGTTATCAGTCTTTGATCGACGCTCGTGTCAAACGTTTTGATCGATGAAAGGGATTTCGTGACTTGGAACATATTCGCTCGGGGTTCGTTGGTCGAAGAAAGTAATTAGGAGATCGTGTTCTCGGATAATGGTACTGATTGTTTGGCAATTAACGCGAATATCGATAGCTCCGACTAAAAATTCTATAATAAAGTTACGATGCTGATAACTATGAGATAAACTCTTAAAGAAATCGTCGTGGCCCTGTTTCAAAAGAAACATATATGTATAGTCGTGTTCCATTGGTAAAAATTGTTTCCTCGAACGTACAACGAAGCTATTCGAGGATCGAATACCTTCACGATCGATGAAGTCACACGAGCTATCGATCCTCTAATTGCGTTGGGCGATATAATAATCGATTCGTTGTTTGGCGCGTTATCTAGCGACGCGAAAGCATCCTGAGACAAACTGGCCAATCGTGTCCTTTCATCGAGTGTCGTTAGCTCGATCGATCGATCGGTTTTGGCGGGCAAAACGATCCGGAAGGGCGGGCTTTTACGAGTATCCGTGACGTTGCTCGCATACGAAACAGCGAACGCAGGATGTGATTACGATGCGACGATTAAAAGACGTCTGAGAGACGAAGCCACGGTGGGAGGCCATCGCTGAATAGGATTCAGTATTCTTTTCGTGCAGTCGACTGTCGTAACACCTGTTTATGCGAGTCGAGTCGTTAGTCACTCGGTAATTTTTCTTCTTTTTTCTCTAATCGACGGTCCCATTCACGATTCCTAACACTTCGATAGATACTTTCTTAAGGATTGAAATTGTTCGTTGCTTTCTCCTCGTCGGAAGTCTGAGGGCACATCGATACCGATTAGATCGTCGATTGTCCTCAAATCTCTGATAAGACTAATTGCAACGTTGGCTTCTGGATTACAATGCTGTTTCATAATCCGCCTTTAAGGACGCCCAGATACCGATTATCGCTCGAATTCCGATTCAATTAAACACGATGCTGGCCGTGTCAAATCATTTTCTAACTAGAATCTTTTCCCAAAGACTACACTCCGGGACAAAAAGATAGCAATTATTGTAATTTTTGTTTATTAAACATTACAAATTCAGCTTTTTGTATGCATATGTTTTCAGACTTTGTTGATACATACGAATAAAAATTTCAAATCGTTCTGGAAAAATTATTTTCAGTTGCAGGGGTTAATTACAATCATTTTTGGTGAATAGACATACCCTCGAAATCCTACCCACTTTCTAGAAAAAAATTCGAGTAGATACTGAAATTTTTAGACGAAATTAAAAAATTCCGAATCATACTAAAAAAATTATATTTAGTTACAGGGGTTACTTACAATCATTTTTGGTCATTAAACATACCCCCGAAATCCTACCCATTTTCGAGAAAAAAATTCAGTACGATCGGAACTTTAAACGTTAATAACTTTTCAACGAAGCCTCCATCAACAAATTGATATTCTTGATTTTCGTCTTATTTTGGCTTCTAGAATCCCGCGTTAAAATTTTTCCCACTACATATAAGCATTTCCATAGATGTGAACATATTAAAATATTCATTTTTTTTCAGTTCATAATACCAAACGGTAGAAATCATAAGATATGCTATTTTTTTGTCCTCGAGTGTATCTCTAGCAAGACTCAACATTTTTCTCATTTTCTAAAAACATTGTTTCGAGTTTCGGAGACCCCCAAAACTCAAATATTCTGGAATGCTCAATATACTTTCACCAGTCTGTTCTTGGATCCCTGATAAAGTTCTTATACAAGGCGAGCCACCTTTACTCTTACTCGAACCAATGTAAAATATTTTCTCAGAAAAGTAACGTAATTTATGCCAAATCCATAAACGCAATAGCATCGAGGGTCTTAATAATCTTGAGTTTGCAATGGAAATGTTCCGGGGGTGAATAACTCGGAGAGAATAAAATCAGGTTCACGCTTATCGACGAGGGTTTAATTCATGGATGCACACATTATTTCCGGCAGCAAGAGTACTCACCCGTGAAACGTTACAATGACCGACCAGTTGCCCGTAAAATATCACTTTCACACTCGACGGCAATAACGGGAATCGTGACACGGAACTTTTTGTAAATTTGTCTTTTTTTTTTTCTTATTCGATGTTAAACATTATAAATGACATCGCGTAGCGTTAGAAGCGCCCCGTAGTCCGTGGGTTTATTTTCAAACTTTACTTTTAGTCGTACACAGTTTGGAACACTCGTGATAAAATAAACGGTTGCATAATTTTATCGAGAGCAGAGAACGAAATTGTGTAATTTACAAATTTGCTTCCTTTGGTAATACCGTTTCACGGGAACCACCGAAACGTCGAATTTGCAGGTAAAATTAGAGGAAATAAATCAGAATTGTTAAAAGCCATCGTCGAGGGGCAATTTTTTCTTTGGAACGAAACGGTCTGCGGTAAAAACTATTGTGTCTGGCGCGAAGAATGCGCGATTTTAAGATCCGTATCGGTCGCCATTGTACAAAACTTGAGTCACGGCCAAACGATACGGATCTCAATGCCACGAAATTAGCGGAGAACAAGTCGTGGATCAAAATCGACGAAAGATGAATCACCACTCTAAACGCTCATCTTCGACGAAACTCGGAGTCGAGGTTCTTGAAAATACAAAAGGAATTGTTCCGAACTGTGATCCGGTTTCAGCGAACGTGCATCGAGCATGAATCCGACGGAGAAAGTCATTCGTCGTAATAACAAATACAGTTAAACCAGTTCTACGGCACGTTTTATCGAGCAACTCTGTTGTGCAACCGAAATTTAATTGAACAATTTGCCAACGATCCAGAGCTTTTCAAAATTTTGTCTTTAAACTTGGAAAGAAATCACACTTTATTTTATGCCGTGTTTATTGGTAATATCTTGTAACGTTTCGTGGTTAGAGTTAAATTAAAACACTCTGAGGCTAGATTAGATTGAGTAAAAGAATTGTACTGTTGCGTTTAGTTGAAATAGTTGGTACCGCAGAGTGCTGCTTTGGTGCTGTTATTAAACATATATTGTCAGATTTAAATAATTTTACGGGTAGAATTGGGTTAATTTTAATAGTTGAGCCGTTCATTTTGAAAGTGGCGTAAGTTTATTTATATTCGAATCGAGATATTGAAGGGTTTGCGTTGGATTAAATTTATAGATATGGGTATAAGAGATGACATAGTAGAATAATGTTTTTGGGTTTCTAAGGGTGTCGAATTTATCATCCCAATTAGCATAATTAACATTATTTTAGAAATAATATGTTTTTGATGGCTATGATTGGACTTACGCCATTTTCAAAATAAACGGCTCAATTCTCCAATTACTTAGGGAAAGATTGTATTATATGAACGTCTGTCTAAATCAGACCGCATTGATAAACGGTTAAAATTAGTACGGCAACGTCATTTATCGCATGTATATTTAACGTTGCTATGATAGCCCGGTATGTGGTCGACTTTCATGTGTTCGAAACTATAACAGTTTATTTGTTACGCTGTAAAATCTAATTTTGAGAGGTTTCATGATTCTTACAATAACGTCATTTATCGCGTGCACGTTAAACGTTGCTGTGATGTCACTGTATTCGGTCGACTTTCATACTTGGAATTCCAAAGGTTTATTTATTACGCGGGTAAAATTTTTTTACGTGCATATTGCAATTTTTAAGCGTATCGAAATTAAATTGAAATTAAATATTGTCAATTTTCAAATTGATAGTCTTTATTAGCGTTCAAACGTGGTAGAGAAATTTTCTAGAGGCCAAAATAAGACGAAAATCAAGAATATCAATTTTTCGTTTGAGGTTTCGTTAAAAAGTTATTAACAATTAAATTCAAATATTTTAAATCGTTCTGGAAAAATTATTTTCGGTTGTGGGGGTATATTGCAATCATTTTTAGTCATTATACATACCCCCGAAATCCTACTCATTTTCGAGAAAAAAATTCGAGTAGATACTGAAATTTTTAGACGAAATTAAAAAATTTCAAATCATACTAAAAAAATTGTATTTAGTTACAGGGGTCAATTACAATCATTTTTGGTCATTACACATACCCCCGAATTCCTACGCACTTTCGAGAAAAAAATTCTTTACCGAAAATCTAATGTGAGGCCAGAAATGCTTCCCTGAAATTTCATGTATATCTTTAAAACGTCATAACTTCTGAACGGATTGAAGGGTTTTAATGTTTAAAAAAGCAATCAACGCGTATTTTAGTAGAGAATATGTAGAAATTCTAAAAATATTGAAAAACTTGTTCCTTGACCTCCTAAAATGAGAGAAACCCCATGAAAATGGTTCAATTTTCATACAGCCATAACTCCTACGATAGTGAATATATTTAAATGAAACTTTTTTCCGAAGTAGAGCTCATGGGTACCTACAAAAAAGTATTGGACAACTTTTCTGTAGGGCGTCAAATAAAATTATCAAAAATGAAAAATTAATTTTTAAGAAAAATCGACCAGGGGGTGTAGGTGCCTAAATTTTTCGACGGAAAAAAAAAGTTTCAAATCGTTCTGGAAAAATTATTTTCGGTTGCGGGGGTCAATTACAATAATTTTTGGTGAGTAGACATACCCCCGAAATCCTACCCACTTTCGAGAAAAAAATTTAGTACGGATGAAACTTTAAACGTTAATAACTTTTTAAGGAAGTCTTCATGAACAAATTGGTATTCTTGATTTTCGTCTTATTTTGGCTTCTAGAATCCCCCATTAGAATTTCTCCCAGGGTTGATTGAACACTTTGTATACATTGACATACGAGCAATAGAATTTCATAAAAACGATTGGGCAGCTTTACAGCCGTCATAATCGCCTGAAATAAAAAAATAAACACAGATTTCTAATCTACGTAAGTGCCTCTTGTGTCCCTGCCGCATTGGCGACGCCGGGAATACGTATTAGTTTTTGTTTAAACGGCTACGACGCATGCAAAACAGTCGATTTTCGCATGCAAGTTTTTACGACTTTCGATCGCGATACGAAATAATGGAATGTTTGCTTTGTTCGCGCGTTAAAAGACAATCGAACGAATATTGAGATAGGTTACCAACCAGTTCGAAAAATGTGGTTTCGAGAAAAAGAAACGACATAAAAATCTATGTTCCTGCATACATAGTGTTTCAAATTTCAACGCTTAATTGTTCAATAATACGTTTATTGCTTCTGTAAATTCAGAATTGGATAAAAGGTAAAAATAAAGGGAAACGTGTAGAGCTAATGATAAGTATACGTTAGGCGTTAAGTCGAGGTAAAACTGTATCATTAACCTAATCTTCGATCGATTTCAAAGTGTTTGGAACGTGTGTTTACGTATCGAAAGCGGAGAAAAGATTTACGAGGGGGAGAAAGTACAAAACACAAAAAAAGAACTGACTTATTGCAACACGCGAGGAAAATGTAGAAAATTGATATTTCGAGACTTAAATACGAGACTTGATATATCGTGCATAATGTTACGGGTCAGAATTTTACTTTCAAATTGGTATCCAAATTTGGCAACCCAGTCTAGAGAACCGAATCAATCGTCATTTCTCGAAACACGTTGCGCCTCGAGTGACGTTATCGCGCAAAATAAATCCGATGTCAAGGTTCGTTCGCAGAAAATTCTTCCACCTCGTTAGCGTTCGAGTTTCTCAGTAGCTATTAAATTATTATTAACCGGGGGATTCGTATCTTCAGACATTTCTTATATTATTGCATAGTAAGTGCATCCTGTAGTTCCTCGAAAATTCAAATTTCTCGTAATCCGATGATCAATTGGAAGAAACGTCGAGGTGGGGGTGGAAGTTTCCGTAACACCGTCTAAATCCACGATTTATATTAAGCACGATAAGGAACGACACGACTTCACGGGCGGGGATGACCTAATAGATCCTACTTTACGGCTCAAACTTATCTCTCTGATCGAGGAAATAAACGCTTCCCGCAATTACGGCTCCGTTCGAACAACAACCAGGGATCCACCTGTTTTACTTTCAGTGGCGAGCGCGGTAACGACGCGAGGATCACCCCCCGGAGCTGGCGGGTTCCGGACCACGTCGAAACGGGGACGACTGCTCTCGGAGGACGTCGCGGACGTGATCTCCCGGACAACGACACGAGGAGAGACGGGTATTTCTTTTATCGCTGGCGACCAGTCGCGTCGGTCGCGCGGCTCGAAAAGCTCGGGGAAAACGGTGGGTAGGCCGATCAACGGGGGACGAAACGGGCTCTCGAGGGAGGAGGGGAGCGTCCAGAGTGTGGCCCATTTCCCTTATCACGATAAAGCGCGTTCCACCGAGCGGACAGTCGCCGCGAGAGGCACGAGGGAACGCGAAGCGATCGGCCGCGGAGACCGTTCGGGGCGAATCATTTTCACGAACGATCAGTTCGGTCGTGGATCGTAGACGCGATGGGTCGAACAGCCGCGAGGTCGTCGCCGTCTTGGTCGCCTTCGTCGGTCGAGCGTCTCTGATCGCTCGCGAACGGACCTCGGGGATTATCCTTTCGTGGAAAATGGACATGGAACTGGTCACTCGGGCGTCCTTGAATTCTCTGCGGGCGAGGGACGATGGCCGGATCGTCTCGTCGAACTGTCTCGACGAGTGGACCTGGTCCAGCTTGAGAGTGAGTCTAAACGATATTCCAGAAACGATCGGTCCATCTCGATGGACGTAAATATTCGAGAAGAATTTGGTGTGATTCGTATTTCTATCAACGCTGGAACCACCAAAACAGTCGATTTTAATTCTCGTAACTTCTAACGAGGGGTAAGAAATTTTGTCGATTGGAATTTTTGGAATTCTGCGAGAGAATGCTTATTTTCCATTTTATTTATTTAAACGGGAGATTTGCAGAGGGTTCTCTCCAACCCCTAAATTCTTATTCCTTGTTTTGTTTATACAGTTTCCAAAATTCACGTAATTATTAAATTATTATCGATAACATGGGAGCTTTGCAGAGGGTTGTCTCAACCCCCAAATATAGTAATTCGTATCTTCATATATTTCTCATATTTTTGCATAGTAAGTGTAATCTGTAGTTGCGTCCGCAGTCTGAAGATCGTCTGAATCATTTGTGAATACAAATGGCAGTGCATTTAGCCATACGTTGCATGGAATTTTATCGACTGATTTTTATACACCAAAAAAAGAAAGTGCACTATAACTGCTTCTTCCACTATCAAACCAGTCCAGGATAAATTAACAAATATTTTACACATCCAATGACACGCGAAGTTATACATATAAACAAATTTACCTCTAAAAATGAAAGTTATTTCTCGAATATTTTCGTATCGTCGATTGTTACTCGATCGAATCGAGTAATTGCTTTCGAGAAGAACGCGTTTCTCGACCTTTTGTTCCGTAAACGTTCGATAAACAAACAAAACGTTCGAAAATGGACGCGCGCCGGGAACGTTTCGACCGGATAAGGATTACGGAACGGGCGTTTTAATCGGTGACGATAATGACTAACGCGTTAAGTAGTTTATGGAGCGACTTAAACTCGGACAACTTGTTTACGAGTTTCGTTTGGAATTCTGCGGCGACTGGAATATTAATAAATCCTTGACAGTGAACGTTTCGCGGAGGACGTCGAGAAAAATCCGTCCCGTCGAAATCGCGGCGCGAAACGACGCTCGAACGATTTTATTTCATCGCCGCGACGTCGTTAATTGTTTTAAACGACGCGAGAAACGTGCTCTAAGTGGACAACCTAGAGCCAAGTATGTACGGCGATCGTGCTCGAGTTACATTTTTTTTTTTTTTTCATTTTCTCGCTGGCATTTCGATCTCGATCGCTTTTCATCGTAAACACGATTTTTTTTCTGTGCTTCCGTGGTATTTCGCCGGTGCTCGAGGAAACGTTCCGCAAACGGGCATTAATTAATTGGATAATGTTGGAAAAGCATTGGATAACGTCGGATTAGAGAAGGATGACGTTGGGGGAGAAGATTACGAATTGCATCAGTATATAGAGGAAGTTCCTATCTCTTAATACGGAGAAAATTTCTCTGATATTGCAATTGGTCGTCGATATCTCGATGTCTTTTGATTGCTCGCGATCGAGTATGATGATATTGTCGAGTAGTCGTAACGTTATATCGCGTTTTTCCACGCTCAGGCTAGCTTACATTGGGGAATAGAAAAAAACAAATCGCTGTTCTACGCTACGATTGCGTGAACGGCCTATTTGTTATAGCGTCGCGTTTGTATCAACAAAATGCCTCGATAAAAGAAAAAAAAGACTTATTCAATCTCGATCGCGACCTTCGCTATGCAATCTGTTCGCGGGGAATCGAGTTGATATTGACTCGTTCGGATCTTTAAATCGGCGATACGGGAATTACCGTCTCCATTAATAATTAATGGAAGTCGCACGCGTCGCTTCGATACTATTTTAATCGCAAACAATTCTTATTTAAACGGAACAATGTTTAAAAAAAACACCGATCCCTTTCTCGTTCGATAATTTCCATTGAATCCATTTAAATATTATTTAATACTGCTTTTTAAAATATTATTAACCACTAGAAAGTGTTAGAATATATAATAAAAAATAGATAACGCGAGAAGATTCCGCGTATCAATTGTTTATATCGTTTGCCTTTAGTTTCGATCGAAAATATTGTTTTGTTTATGATAATAATTGACATTTAATTGAAATGGTATTAAAACGACGACTCTGAAAGTGACTCTGTTATCGTGACGTAATCGTCTTGGGTAATTATTCTTCCTTTTCCTACTCTTCAATGTACAAAATAACAGTGGATTAAACAAACGCGCGAACGATTATTTTTCTAAATAACGTCACCGAAAACATTTTTCAGCGATCGCGTTATCAACGAATACTCGTTATCGATAGTTGCAATCCCGCCGCACAGGAATGCTGAATATTTTCGGATCCAGGAATATCGATTCGGTTTTTACCGCGAGGTGGTCGATTAAAAATGAAATTTACTAGTTTTTTCGTCGTTGCGAATAGGTTTCTCGATGATCCAAGAAGCGATTTTTAGATTTTCGTTTATTTGTAGGCGGATCCCGGAGCAAATCAAAATATTTCAGTCTTGAAAATACTCGAAACGTCGATTCGTTTGATATAAAAGGTATTTCAAATAATCTTTGAAACTACGAATTTCGAATTTATTTAATCTCTACTCGATATTAACAAAATTAATCGGAGAATTTTCTCTTTAACAATTCTCCTTTTCTTATTTCAAATCGTTGAAATATATTTAAAAATTTCGACTCCGAACGTTGTATTTCTTCGTTTTTATTTCGCTTCTTGCGACGCTCAAGTATGATTTTATTTGTTTATCTGGCAACTATATTGCTCGATATAGGGGCGTGACGGTTAATTAGTTAATTAAATAGCAGGAAAAACTGGTAGCCAATGTATATGCATGTAGATCAACTGCGATTAATTAGTGTGTACGTATATATCAGAACATAATTTCCCATTCGATTTTTATGGTATTGGTCGCGAGACACGTGGCCTGGCTGCGTCTATTAATTAACGTTAGTTCTATATGAACGAAAAATACTCGAGCGATGTTCATTCTAAGATAAAGGTAAACACTGTAGGCAAATGGCGCCTTTATTCACGCGTGCAAGCACTGCAGGTTTATTGGAGCAGAGCACTCCACGTGCTACAACCCTGTTGCTTAGGCTATAATATAACCTATGCTCCACACGTATCCTAACTGTCTGCGTCGAATAAAAAATTATACGCTCGGTGAGATTTAACCCAGATATTATCCGATGACATTAAAGTATTCGATATTACGATCCACATAGTTCGTGCAACAGAAGTATTTTTTTATTACAAATGCATCCCGAAAGACAGGAACCACCGTACAAAATTTTAAGTAAACCGGATGAAAGTTGACCAAATTATTGAGCTGCCCAGTCATCGTCATCTGCTTCAATCGAACGTCATGCGTCGCTCTTTTCTGTTTGCGTCCATATTGCGTCTGTCTGTGGTCCAATTTTAATATCAAGGACCTATTTGTAATAATCCCGAATAGCCATCGTTAAGTCGTGTATGGGTACATTTCATTCACCAGATTAAATACATCTCAATTCACATAGCGATCTCGATCAAACCACTTACCATTCGTACGAAATACTGCGCTGTATTCTGCTTTACCACAGCAGAAATTCTAAGAGAACTAAGCAATTAGATTCTTCCAAACTAAATCTTAACTTTCTCATTTTTGCGAATTTTAATATTTTAAGGTGTCGTTCTTAAAACCCCTCAAGCATCGAAACAGAGATAAACAAATATTTTTTCCCAATCCATCACAGTGCCCCACCCCCTCTAAATCCTACAAATAGAATTTTATTTAATATTTCGAGTACAACTCTCCGAAACCAAAAACGGGCGAGGTAACATAATTTACCTACGATAATTGCACCAGAAGAGAAGAAAAAGGGGATGATGGGGGGGTGAGACGGTCGGAGTTCGAGATTGAAGATCAATATTCGCCGGACCGAAAGGTTCGCCGCGAGCTGCGGGCGAAATGCACGAAAACGCAAGCGCGAAACGCACGCGAGGAGAGGAGAGGAGGTTCTATCGAAAGTTTCGACTCGACGTCGAGCTGCGTTGGCTCTGGCGCCTGGGTGCTTTTCCGCCGTTGGAGACCGTGGAAAGGAGACACAGACGGCGGCTTGGGTGGAGGCGCGGCTGCGCCCGACGATACACCTACGGTTTTTTTATCGTGGCTCGCTCGAGCTCCATAATTCACGCTGCGCTCGACGCACACGCGCCGATTTTCCGTCAGACCGCCGGTGACTGCCGGAGATACGCGCACGTTGGACACGCGCGGGCCCACCATCCGACGTCCCTTTCGACGAAACAGTGCCGAGATGTGGCGTACGACGAGCTAGTTTTCTGTGAATCATGTGTCGATAAAACGCACGACGGACCACCCATGGACCCGCGCTACTTCGAGCAACGAGATTGACGGAAACAGAGGACACCGGAGGTAGGACTCCTGGCGACGTTTACGGTTTCGGTTTTGTGACACCTCGTATCCGCGATTGTGACCACGCGCCGACGTACACCCACCAACCGCTATATTCACGCTTTGTCTGCAACCAGCCAGTTCTCTCGATGTATACATTAATTTGCAGTGGACGTTTGGACAGTTTCTGTTTTCTGTAAATGAACGCAAGATCAACGACCTCTTTCTAACGTCGGGACTGGGTACAAATTATTTAAAATGTCTATTCCGTTTTCGATGTTATCGTTTCTACTAAGTGAAAGTCTTCGATATCGTACGATAAGTATTATATTGCGACGATGACTCAAATTAATCGCAACACTTTTACTTTAATTAGTATTTACAAGGTTCAGTTAGTTTCCGCTGTGGCATAGATAGGAACTAGTTTGCCAACGTTAGTCGTTTAAATACTGCAATATTTGCAATTTTGCAACTACTAATCTTTCATTACGTTCTTCGAATTATTTTCTGATATTTCGGTCAGGTTAACGTTTGTGATTCTCGCGAACACACCTGTACTTCTCGGGGGAAAATATGGTAGTTTTTAATCGCTGTTTGGTTCCATTCTGAAGTTATTCGTATAATTTGGATAATTTTAATTGGAAATATTGCGTAATTCTTTGAGAAACAAGTCTTTTCATAGAGCAACCGATGTTCAATTTCGACGTTTGTGGTCCTTGCAAATTTTAGTTTTAAAAACAAGGGCACAGAAAGCAAGGCACTCAAGGTTCCACTTTGAGGTTGTCGGAATAGGGAATTTCGTAGTTGTATAAATTTTTTGTGACCGCACGTCCTTGTACCTGCATCACACCTGCTTGCCTTCGAGGCGCGATAGTCTCGAATTTTGTATCGCGTTATTACAAAGGCAGTCTCTTTGTTACCGAAACAGCGATTGTTTTCAATTAGAGTAATTCGTGTGAACAGCAATTGCGATCGAGCACACCTGTAAAGAACCAACACGTCCTGAATTGCTTCTTGTGCTGTTTGGTGAAATCGGGGACATAGGTGGTAGGGCGCTCGAGGTTCCATTTTGGGATGTTACCGAAATAGTGTTTTCTATATTTAGATCAATTCATGTGATCCGTGTGCCAATATTGATTGTGATCGATTTTAAGGTCCATGGCTTTAAATAGAATCGAGGATAAAGCAGATATCACACTCCAGATTCGTTTCTGAGGTTGTCAGGATTTAATCTTGCAACCCTCATATTCGAATCTGTTGGATTAATTTTTGGTGTCCCACGTGCCAGCAACAGTTGCGACACGTTGGTCCTGTATACCTTCGAGGGGAATCCTTCCCCTTCGCTGTTTAATCGAAGGATACACGAGATTCCCTTTCGTCGTTGCGTTCGAAGTAGCTTTTTCTTTGTCTTCTTTCATCCTTCAACTCGAGTTACTTAACGAAACATAGTAACCTCTACCTTTACCCCTCCCTTTGTCAACCAACCTGTACAACTCGAAGGTACAACCATTTGAAATCGATTTTAATAATCCCACTGTTTACCACAGTCGAGGAATGCTAGACGTTTTCTTCGAACGCTGTTATCTGAATAGTTATCTATTGTTATCTGTTTTACTTTTGTTAAGGACCATCGAGTATCGGTTTCCTGGTTTATTAATAACACTGACCACCAGTAAACAGGAATTTCTATCGTCAACCTTTCTTCTTAATCGCGTTTGACTACCAACTGACTTCTGAAATCGTATAGAATATTGGTGACACGCGATCCATCGAATCTCGAAAGTATAACAGGTGGGAAACTCGAGGTTATCGTCGAAATAGCGACTAATATCCTTATCTACACGTTTCGTTGATCGTATCGATCCACTTTTTGTTTTAATATAATAATTCTCGTTACACTACTTTGTCTCTAATAACTAACAGCATGAACATCATTAAGCTTTACGAAGCACATAAAAGGTGTTCTTAATGCGACCGTCGATCGGTAGGTTCAAAGTTTGAACAATTTTGTTTCTGGAGCCGTGCCGTTAGTCAGAAACGAGTGAACAAGCGGTAAAGTACGCTGGACGTTGAGACAGCGATTTCCATTTGGGTGATTCAGTGAACCTTCGGGAAGAAAGAACTATTTCGAATCGATTCGTCGTGTTTTACGGTGTCGGATAGCGCCCGTGGATGCGCGAACAGGTGCAAATTGACGGAGGTGTCAAGTACGATCGCGATTTGTTTAACCACGAGAGATCCTCGTGACTTTTTAGTGGTCTGGTTCGAGCGCGAGACCAACCGACGTCTTTCCGACTCGTTCTCGAAATGGATGTCACGCGATGGCGTATTTTTCTACGGCGGAATCGCACATGATTCCATATCGGACGTCGCGTAGGAAATACCGAAGGATTTTTCCTTCGATTCGGTGTCCTCAACGAACACGGTTGCACGCGTCAACGGATCTACGCTCAACGGGGCCCCGAAGCCATCTATCGGGTCTAGAAATTAATTTCTTAACGCTAGAACTACCTGGAATTTTTCAAACTTTACTTCCATTTATTTATTTCCATTACATTAATATGTATCTTCGAGTATCTATCGTTTTAGTTTCATTGCTACAAATAAATAACCTCAAAGAAAACTCGAAAAGTAACCAAAGAAATTTCAATTTGAGCACAGAACACTTTTGGAACATCGAGAAAAATCGAGATCAGGCGAAGACCGCCATTTTCATTCCTAGGACCTTGACCTTTCGCTATTAACACTCTCGATCGTCCGAAAGTCGACTACGTTTCGTTTCTGCGAGTCCGCCATCTTTGTTTAGCGATCCAAGAATAGAAAAAATCGTCCGTTTATGCTTTGAATAGTAATTATGCTATAAAAATGAACAGGAAACTCTTGGGAACTCGTGGGACCCTGAAGCTGGGATCTTCGTTAGCTCGATCGGTAGATCTTATGGTTGCGTGGCGTGTACGACGATATGGAATTTCATAATAGAGCCTCGTTAAGCGTTAGGCTTCGTTATCGTTACGTCCCTAGTAGCACAAAAATATTAGATAAATATTCTTTTGAAATATTGGGTAAATATTTTTTAAGCCACGTTTCTTCATATGAGAAAAATATCGGATCTGACTATTTTATACATGTGCAAAAAATATAAGCTAAATATTTAGGGAATATAAACGAGACATTTAAAAAATGTAAAGTAAATATTCAGGGGATATAAACTAGATATTTGTTTCATAATGTGAAATAAATATTGTCTGTATATTTAAAAGAAAATATTTGTTACCTAATATAAAATAAACATTGTATGTATATTTGAATATTAAAAAAAGATTGAATCTCTTTTTAATATCGTATGAATGTGTATACAATATTTTGTGCTACTAGGGGTAGATCCGATTTTCCGCGATCGAGACGACCTTTCGAAGTGATCCGCAGGCACAATGGAAACGTCGTAAGCTATAGTGAAAATGGTACGACGATGGCGGACAGACGCAGGATCGAAAGGATCCCGGGAACGCGAAACCTGATTTATTTTTTACGATTTCCATTCACCGGTTCGGACGATGTAGACCGAGCTTTCCCTGAATCAATAATCTGCTACTTCGAGGTATGCGCGCGGTGTGTTTTTTCCTCTCTTATCACGTCGATTATAAGTACACGCCAGGTATTATTTTAGGCGAACGAACGACAGTGATGGAGCACTTGCGCCCACTTGATGATTCAGTTTGCAAATATGTACAAAGCTATTCCGACGTGCACGCGCGCACGCTTTTAAAAGACATTCCAAAACCGATTCGAACGCCCCCGTCGTTATTGTTCATTGTTTTTTCGACCTTTTTTTTTTATCCTTTTCCGAAGGACCCCCGTTGTTAACCTAAGTTCGACGAAATTTCGTCCGGACGTTAACGAGGCGGGTACACTTGGCACATCATGCGTTAAATTTAAATGATCGAGTGAAAGTCGCAAGAACGGATTACTAAATTGTTCGTCGCGTTACTCGCGGAATATCGATTCGAATTATGGACGAACAGTTGGGTGAATCATCCATTGACGTTCGTGAATTAGAATTCCCGATAAATCTCGAAGGGAATTGAATTTTACGTGGATCTATTCTCTTTTTTGATAATTATTTGGAACAGTAGTAAAACGACGCTTGATCTCTTTTCGTTTATTTTTGCAACTGGAAGTTTTCCTCGATCGCGACGCGGAGAATTGAGAATCAATCGTATATCAAAAGTGTCGTCACGGTTATCGTTGTTAACTTTGCTAGAAAGTTCAAACATCGGTCACACGTCGAATACATAATCTCACGTGAGCTTTCACTTTCAGAAACAGTTCAAATACAAGAGCCTAGAGAAGCTGTTCACGTTATACCAGAGGAAGGTCCAATATGGTAATCTGTCGCTGTTCGGTCTACTGCAACTGGTGCTCGGGACCACGTATTGTTTGATCTTGGTTACAGTGGTGAGCTTAAACGAGATGCAACTTGCACGTTAAAATATTTTATTCTAGTTTTTTAGTCACGTGATCGCATTGCATTTGAAACGAGACCAAACACGACCGTATTTACTTATTGCAAAATTCTTACACATTTTTCGAATCATGATAAATTATCAGTTTCCAGAGAAGCATTCGATACTACACTGGTCGATAGCAAATATGTATCCTTCGTGTAAATAGTCCTGACCCCAATTGCGGGAAAGTTAAATTAAAATATTGGTGCCAGCAAACTACCGTTTAAAATTTATTGATCAGTAACGTTGGTTTAATTTCGTTCTTCGCTGTAAGTTGTCGAGGAAAATAAATTTTAAATGTTCTGCTTAGAAGAATGCAAATAATGGCATAACTATAATAATGAAGATAACGAGTGGTATTTATGGTAAAGATACACTAACTTTGGTGTTTCCCTGTCGTCAAACTCTAAATATTTAACAATTTTAAGTGACGTTGCTTCGATGTTCTAAACTCGTGACAACGGTCGACTAATTTTCAAAGAACACCATCTAAAAGTTTTCGCAGTCTGCTAATTCTTATAGATCAGTTTGATGTCTGGTTGACTTTGTATGAATAATACGAAATGCATGCACATAAATTAAGCAACTTGCGTATGTATCTACATAAATTATATTAAACGATTTTAAATTCAAATAACCCTTCGATATTAGCATTAAGGACTGGAAGAGAAAATGTATCACTCGTCATTTCGCAAATTGATCTATCAACTTTTTCGTTTCATTTTAAAAAGTCACCATTTTGGTCCACTACGTTTTACACGAAACGTGCAGAATGGCAAATTATCATTATTTTACTTTGAATAAAATCGCTACATATTTCATAAATGTGAGTAGAAATGGATGAGACATTGCCACACGAGAAATTACATAGTTGCTTGTCAGAGAATGATCAAAAAAGGCTTAAGAATACACGTTTTACAATAGTCTATCCCCTTGAAGCATTAGAATTGTTATCTTTGAACTATCTGTGGGTGTCGTGTAGTTATTCAAGAAACTATTGGTGCTATCAGTGCTGCTTTAAAGGCTGAATATCTCAAAACTATTATTTCGTTTGAGAAAGCCGAACTTAAATTCTCATACAAATTATAACAAATTTCGTAGAGTCTAGTTTTCGATAGGTGTTGCACCGAAAAAGTAGTTCTATAGTTTAAGGGTCACTAAGGGTCAGTTACGAAAAAAACATTGTCTCGAGAAATAGTTGTAACATTGGAGAAATTTGTATTTTGAAATTCCAAGTTTGAATTTAAATATTCGAAACGCTGACCTTGACCTGTTTGTTCTTTCGTGCAAAGCGTGGTGACAATTTGATCGAATTTTTTAAGTAATCACTTTTGTCATTATCTTATCGTAAATTAGTGCAGAGTATTACGATAGATGCGATGTATACAACTTAATGAAATGTTGTTTGTTTACGTGTCTTGTGCTATAGTATTCGTTAACACTAGATTTACGGAAGCCATCAATTTGACGGATGTCAGGTTCCATATTTAAAATTGCAGAACACGTAAATATTATTTTTTAACAACTTATGTTGAATCTGATCGATTCATTGGCCTGAATACATATTCTAATTAAAAGAAATGCTCGTAAATCTAGTGTTAAGTTACAGTATAACGAGTATGTATCTCGCCTAACAATAATTAAAGAAGATAGAAGAGAACATATAAGATAAACCTGTGCTGCAAGTTTCTGAATAACCTTGAACTTTAGATCATTGCATTCGTTCAATTTAAAAAAAAAATGACATTCAAGTGTCCTTGATGCACCCACGTGACACCAAAAAGATGTCTCTACGCTATTTAAATCGTGAAATCAGATAGCGTTTACCTCCGTGCATTTCTTTTCCATCTTTAAAGATCAACAACTTACACAGAATTACCTGAGATTGCCCCATCTTATGTATTGATCTATAAACGTTTTCATTTTCATGACGCTTTTATTACGTAAACAGCAATAACTTACCAACATTACATAACCATCTGGCCACGATGCATCTTTCTATACGCGAGCGTCACGATGTCCAATTTTCCTCGAATCGATGATCTTCTATCGTCGAGGTGTGCCGTACCAAGTTCCTGCGATCAGCGAACTGTCCAAGTGTTTCCAAAAAAAAAGAAAAGAAAAATTACCAACCCCCAACCTCGAATACAGTGGAATAATTTCTTCTCGATTGTACACGATGAAGTCATCGTCACTATTTGTATTGCCTCAGCGCGACCAGCCGATCGACAGTTGTGCAGATAAAGGCCAGTTGAATTTCATCCACCAACTAGTATTTCCTACGTTCGTCGATATATCTTTGAAAGATCATTACCAATGGATTGGTTACATTTTTCTCTGTGGAAACGAGTACAAACACGACCCTGTTCGGACTACTTTCAATTACAAGTTACGCGGGTAATTTTTGAAAAATTTCGAATCACGGTCGTGTTTGTACTCGTTTTCACCGGGAGAATCTCGTCGATCCGGCGGTAATATTTTCACGAAGATGAAACGTTGTCGAACGGAAATAGTAGTGGTAATTATCACGAGCGTAATGGCGAGTAAATACAGGGGAAGTACACGAATTGGACGGTTAGCGTCCTTGCTGTAGAGCGGAACAAATTAAAAGAAATTTATTCGGTTAATTGTGCTAGAAATACGAAACGGTGCCATGGAATCGACGATAACAAAGAAATTACTATTTCCCGGTGCGATAACGGATATTTAGCAACAAGTTAGTCCTGCAATATTTGTAACAATTACAAGTATGTATGCACGTGTGTCAACATCGGCTAAAAATAAAATACTGTACAGTGGAACGTCAATTACCCGAATGACTGATTATCGGAACACGGAATGAAGCATGAATCTATATCGTCGCCAGCCAAATGCTAACACTGTTGACATTTTGAAATTGAAGTTTTCCTCCTTTGCAATACATTAAAGGAGAAGCAAAAATTAATATCGAACGTTTAAAAAAAATTGTGAAATATTATTGTCTACTATTTCTTTTATTACGTTTGTAAATTCGATCTCATTTGGAACGAATTCGTCTTCCAATTAGTTCGAATAATCGGACGTTCCACTGTCATTCGTTTCTGACGGACGATCGTTTGAAATTGCACGAATCATCGCGGTCAGAATGTCTGAAAATCCCGGATACCGTTGCTCATGATATCGACGTAACAACCAATGAATGGATGATTCACCGTTCTTTGAAAGAAACAAGCTTTTATAAGCCAAGAAGAAGAAGCAGCGACCAGACCTTTCCAACGGAAATATTAACTTACGATTCGTAAATGCGTATAAAGACTATGAATTATAGACGATTGGAAAATGGTTACACGGTCTGATGAGATTAAAATAGATCGGACTAAGTCAGATGGAAGATCCTGGGAGCTGGAGTCAATCAAGGGAAACAAATAATCCATTCGAAGCTAAAGAAAAGATGAAGCTCGAGTGGAACTTTCGTGTTTTGAAATTGTTTCACGGGCAAAGAACTATATTTAAATATTTTAGGATATAGTTTACCATCGACGATACGTTTTTAAGCGTGTCGAAAAATAAAAATCACGCGAAAATCACGTGCAACGTCCACCATGTTCCGAAACATCTCGTTCAATAACTCGAGATATTGACACAAGATTGACCTCTTAATCTCCCATTGAAGAAAACGAGGAGCTATCGAGCATTGTATACAAACAGTGTAGTAGTCCGCCATCGATTGAGAAATGTAAAATGTTCCGTGACTAAAAAATATTAACCATTTTGCAGATCACATTCGTCCCTTCGAATACAAATTTTACAATAAATAAGAATAAAAATAACGTAAAACGCTTGTTTAAGTCACGAATAACATCAGAAGGGACGACAAAACGACATTGTATGCTTCGTGAAAGGATTAGTTTTGAAGTTAAAAAAGTTTCAATAACTCGAGATATTGACACAAGATTGACCTCTTAATCTCCCATTAAAGAAAACGAGGAGCTATCGAGCATTGTATACAAACAGTGTAGTAGTCCGCCATCGATCGAGAAATGTAAAATGTTCCGTGACTAAAAAATATTAACCATTTTGCAGATCACATTCGTCTCTTCGAATACAAATTTTCTAATAGAAATAATAAAAATAATATTGTATGCTTTGCGAAAGAATTAGTTTTAATCAATGGAATCTTTTCCACCACCAGGTCAGTATAGAGAACTGCGTACCGGACGTGATCGTCCACAGCGTGGGCAGCGCGCTGCTGTGTCCAGTGATCGCGGTCTCCTTCCGGTTGAAGATTATCGCGGAGAACACCTATATGCCCGTCATGCTGTCCTGCCTGATCGTGGTTCTGTTGGTGATCGGCGATTTGGCCGTTCCGTTGTACTACACCCTCGCGTACACCGAGGACTTACCACCGATAAGGTAAATGAGATAACACGAGGAACTGCCCTGCTGCTGCTCGCCCCAAGGCCGCCATTTAATTATCGTCGGTGGCCCCCTTCTCGTTTTAGTCTCATGGGTCGTTTCCACGAAACCGCGGTTACGAAAGATCGGCTGCTACCGGCTTATCGGCATTAATCTCCACACGGTATAAGCTCAGTGGTTCTTAACCTTTTTAAATTCACACGACACAGAAATGGAATTTTATACGTCTTTCTAAATTTCGATCTTATTCGTGGGAATCCTCGGTAAGGCTTCCTAGCAAGTCCAACCTTAGAGCGTATACATATACAGGATGTTCGGTGAACTCTGGGAAAAATTTTAATGGGAAATTCTAGAGGTCAAAATAAGACGAAAATCAAGAATACCAATTTGTTGATAAAGTTCTCGAAACTGAGTAGGATTTCGAGGGTATGTCTGTTGACCAAAAATGCTTGCAATTGACCCCTGCAACTAAAAATAATTTTTCCAGAACGATTTGAAATTTTTGAATTTAATTCTTAATAACTTTTTAACGAAACCTCAATCGACAAATTGGTATTCTTGATTTTCGTCTTATTTTGGCCTCTAGAATCCTCTATTAGAATGGAGTTAGAACGGAGGGGTCAGTGAAGCGACCTCTCTGCTTGGCGAGTACGGGAGGTGACGTCGCGGGACCACCTGTAGTTTCTCCCAATTGAATAGATTGCCAATAGATTCTCTCAATTGGCAAAAATAGGAAAGAATCTTGCTAAACATTCGAGGTAACAGAGTTTTGTGTCGCGTGCACGATGGTTAAGAATCGCTGTTCTTGGTTCTACGCACGATGTTGCAACGATCCCGTGAGATACTTCCTCGAACGTGTTTCCCCGTTCGCTCGGGGAATTTGCCGGTAGGTTCTATTTCTATCGAACGCGATGAAGCCTGATAAGGAATGTGCCGTGAATCGTTATCTTTCGTTATTTCTAACGAGACCGGTGCAATAAATCTTTAGCGCAGGGGTGTTGGTGTTGCCACTTGTTCCTGTTTTTTTTCTTTCTTTTTTTTTATCAGCATCGACGCGAACGAAGCTGACGAACGCGATTCCCATCGCGATCGAGACGTGTAACTTTTATTATTAGATCTCATCCGGCTAATTGCGAGCCGTTCCACCTTTCCTGCTAGCGAACGCGTAGCCATGAACTTCCCGCTCTGTACCTACCCGTGTAACTGCGTTTCTTTTTTAGACCGGCGTACGCAACGCACGCGCTACTGGCTTGTTACATCTTCCTGCCTCTCACGGAAAATCTGCACGCTTTCATACTCGGGATCACGGCTACCATATGCTACCTGACCACTCTCTCGTTAATCACGTACAGAAACACCACCGATTACACTACCAAGGTAAACCACGATCCCCAAACGACTTCGAACAGCGTACTTCGATCCGATCGAACGCATTTTAATCGCAAACTTTTCAGATTATCACGGACACGATATATTTCGTTTGCGTGAACGGCCTAGGATTATACTTTCGATTCATGAACGAGGTTTGCATCAGACGGTCTTTCCTCGATCGACGGAAGTGCGTCGAGTCGACGCTGCGACTGACTTACGAAAAGGATCAAGAGGTAGATTTTAACCGTAAGTTTGCCGCGACGGTGTTCGAAAGATTACTGATACGCCATAAAATTCTTTAGGAACAACTCACACGGAGTATACTGCCGCAACATATAGCTGCGAAGATCAAGAAAGACTTTCGAGATATTTTCAAGTTTATAGAGGAGCACAAGAAACCCCCGCCCAAGGGACGGTCTCACAGGTACATCTTTTTCATCTGCGAAATTATCGTTGAAACTGTGGACGATGTTCAGAACCGTTTCTTCCTTTCTTAAATTAAACTTTCCTTTATCGCTGATAGTTGCAGTCTTCCGCTTCTTTCTCTATTAGATACGGTTTCTAAATTTTTAACGATAGCCTTTGTTCCAACCGTTACGTACGCTCGAATCGTTAGATTCGTTAATTTTAAAGTATGAAATTGCAACGCAAGCGTTTACGTTTCTTTTCCAGCGACTTGTGCGTCGAGACGCACAAAAACGTCAGCATTTTGTACGCCGACGTGGTGAATTTTTCTGGACTGACCGTCGCGCTGCCGGTACGAAAATTGGTGGAAACGTTGAACGACTTGTTCGGCCGTTTCGACGAGGCTTCCGAGAGGCACAATGTCCTACGAATAAAGTTCTTGGGTGATTGCTACTATTGCGTGAGCGGGGTACCAACGCCGAATTCCCAGCACGCGAAAAGCTGCGTGGACCTAGGTACCTTTGCACGATATTTAAAATTAAAAATCGATTTCCAAACCCGTAGTCCTGTCACTAACAAGGGACCATCCCGAGGTGTAAATCTCCTTTATGAGAACTACATAATTGCGAAGTTTCATCAAAATTGGAGATTTGCACCTCGGGATGGTCCCTCGTAAGATCGAAAACGTCGCTCCACTTGCCTATAATCTGTGGTACAGGACTCGATATGATCAAGATCATCAAGGAAGTGAGAGAAAGACTACGCCGTGAATGCGGAGTGGACGTGAATATGCGGATCGGCGTTCACTCTGGCAGCATAATATCGGGGATTCTAGGCGCCAACAAATGGCAGTACGACGTTTGGTCCCGCGACGTCGTTATAGCTAACAAGATGGAGCAGACTGGTAAGCCGGGCAAAGTGCACGTCACCCAACAGACGCTGGACCTGGTGAACGCGACCGAGTACGACTGCGTTCCCGTGGAGTCGTTGAACGACGAGATCCTGAAGAAATACGACATTCGTAGCTACCTGATCACGCCCTCGACGCCCGCTGACGCGCCGACCACGCAGGTGCGTATTTCCCAGTGGCGTAGGAAGCCACCGGATGAACGAATGGTAAAAATTTACGTTGAACAACGTTCGAGGAGTTCCTACGCCACTGATGTTAATCTTCGACCGTACGAGCGAACTTCCGTTGAGCGTTTCGCATCGTTGACAAGCGAACCTTGTTGCAGAACAACGAGAACAACTTGACTGTCATAACACCGGATTCATCGCCGGTGGCCAACAGGCATTACGTGAGATTTTACAACGTCAGGTCCACCAGCGTCACGTCCAACTCCAGGAACAGCAGACGTTTGACCGCTACTATAAATAATCATGTTGACGTGCTGGCCAACACCTATAGACGGCGGACGCACTTCATGGACGCCTGTTTGAAGGATTACCATTTGATGCTGAAAGCCGCGGACACGGAGATGGAGAATGCTATTAAGCAAATGCCGCTCACCAAGTGGGAGTAAGTCCGTTATAAAGAATGATCTTGAACGATATTCAGAATAAATTATGATATAGTCGTTAAAATCGCTGGAATCTAGTGGTTGTTTTAATAATTGGAATCAACGAAATCTAAGCGCTAGAACAAAAGAATGTTTTCCGTGCGTTTTATGGTATTCCTTTTCAGACAATGGTTCAAATGGGAGCACATAAATCCATTGTTGTTAACGTTTCAACAATGGAATTGGGAGATCCCGTTTCTGAAGGAACCGGACCCGCTTTTCAAATTTTACATCAGCTCCGCTACTTTCGTTCTGATATTTATGGGACTCATTTACTTGGTACCTACGCTTTCTTTTTCCGAGTATGTTCCCTTCGTACGAACGTCTGTTTCTAGTAACGCAATTGAGATTATGGAGGCGCATAAGCCGTATAACGATCGATTAACTTTCAGATGGCATGCAAGCACGGCAGTCAGTTATTCGGTAGCTATGTTATTTTTGATCGCTTTACTGCCGATAGCCTGGATGCATTTTGCGTGGAACTGGTACAAGGACCCTCACGACGAACACGAGGGGCAAGTTCCCCATCCTCGTAATAAATTATTGTGTTTTCTGTATCAGAGCAGCGTGAAGGTCCGTATTCCTTCGTCTTTCGTTGAATTACGCAGAGAACCATATTAATTTTTACATCGTGTATTAGGTTGTTTGGAGCGCGTATCTCAGGACTATTCTCTACTTGGTAATAACGATAATGTTAGCAGCGTGTGCCATGTTTGATATGATCGTAAGTCAACGACAAGATGCAAAAGGTACTGTAGCGAATAGAATCAGGTGTAACTTTAACATTGTAATTTCAGTTCGAATGTAAAAACGTGGACAAGCTTGCGAACAACAATATAACGTCTAACGTAGCTGAGTCTGGCGCATCTGATCTCGACTGTGTAGCTACACCTTGGGTAAGATTATTTAGCAGGTACTCGTATGCCGTAGACTTTTCCTTTTAGCCTGAATTCTCGCATAATATAGAACGTTATTTTAAACATCGTACAATGATCGTTTCTTTATGTTTTTTAGCAAATGACGCAAACTTGTTCCTTGGCAATCCTCACAAGTTTTTTATTTCTGAGAGTTCATTACATCCTAAAGCTAGTAATAGGCATCGCGGTAGTGGGATTTTATTCAGGGAATGTTTGGATACATCGTTCGAATTTGTTTCAGGTAAATCTCGTCGCCTGTAGTCAGTTTCTTAATTTCGTTAATCGTGTACGTTAGTCGATATTTGGTCGTTGCCTTCTTTTATTTGCTACTTTGTTTCCCACAGTCGGGTGACAGGTGGAATCCACACTTAGAACCAAGACTGGCGCACATTTTAAGCGTAGTTTTCCTTACATTTTCTTTGCATCTCATTGATCGTCAGGTGAGCTTTCCCGAATACAAAACATTCCCGTTGTTTCTTTGATACAACGCGTACGCGTACGTTAACCTGCATGACAATTTATTCAGGCAGAGTACTTGAGCAGATTGGACTACCTGTGGAAACGTCAGCTAACGAAGGAACAGGACGAAGCGTTCCACACGAGGAACGCCAATAAACTTCTGCTACGCAACATCTTGCCGGAACACGTTGGTACGTTGATCTTCGAACGATCCTCGAGCGTTAAACCGGCTAATCTTCGACATAATTATGTATCATTCAAGTTTGTTTCCGCAGCAAAGTTCTACTTGAACATGAACAGAACCGAGGAGAACGAACCCTATCACGAGGCTCATAACAACGTGGCCGTCATGTTTGCCTCGTTGATGGATCTGTGCATCGACGAAAGCGACATCCTAGCAGACCTAAACGAGATCATCTGCGAATTCGACAAATTATTATTCGAGTCGCATTTTGTTTGCCAGATTGAGAAGATCAAGATCGCTGGTAAACGTCCGAACGAATAGAATCGTTAGAAATTTCCGTAACTCGTTGCGAGGACGAGGGATAACGTTACGATTACTTCCAGGCACTACGTACATGGCAGCCTGTGGATTAGAAGCCAGTCGACGCGATTCGATGCGCAGCACGGAGGACGAGGAAGACTTTAACGACAACATAGTAAAAGTGATGGCTCAGTTTGCGGCTGAGATGATGGAAGTCCTAGATAAATTAAACGCAAGATCATTCTACACGTCAAAACCCTATAGGTATAGAAACACGTGAACTGTCGAGAATCACAAAGTGCTTGCACAAATAAGATAAACAATTTTCCTAGATTGAGAATTGGAATATCTCACGGAGAGGTAACGGCTGGAGTAGTGGGCGCTCAAAAGCCATTGTATGATATTTGGGGGGACGCTGTGAACATGGCATCGAGGATGGACACGACTGGTGTTCCAGGAAAGATACAGGTTCGACTAACGTACTTCTACTCTTACTTTCATTCGTTAACAAACTCTTTTTCCTTATGACTATATTAAAAAAATGGTGGTTCGAAAACACGACACCGTCGAAAGATCCTGTCTCTCTCGCATCTCACTTTTCCCTTTAAATTCACGTTGATGGAGCTCGCGCGAATAATTTCACATTTTCACTGAGTGAAATCAAACATAATTGGGTGAGCCGTTCACTTTCCACATTTTTATACACTCACTCGTTCGCATTGTGAATGAATAGCGGTGACCGAGAACGAATCGCTGAAATATTAAGTTTCCAATACTCTTTAAAATATTTGTTCTTGGATTAAATAAAAATAAATTTGTTGAACCACCCAGTGCATTGTCTTTGCATTGTTTTGCTCCAACAAGATAGTATTTATACAGGTTACAGAAGAAACTGCGGCCGTGCTTGAACAGCAGGGCGTCAAGTGCCACCTTCGAGGATCTACGTACGTAAAACCGAAAGGGTACGTGACGACGTATTTCGTGGGAATCGATGAGAAACGGAAGCTCCAGCGGACGGATTCTATCGAAGAAACCAATCTGTGATCGAAACAGTAAGCTGATTTTAAACAATTGAACCTACCTCGGTCGTGGTGACCGCATTGATCGAAAGACGGTGTGAAAAGTGAGACATTAAGTATCTAGGTGAACGCAGAAAGACAGAAAAAAAAACCAAAGAAAATTCGAAAGACCAAAGAACTGACAAGAAGCGCAGTTGTAAAGCTGTAATTCTGTGTGGAATACCTCAAAAAAAAAAAAATAAAAAGATACTTATTCAAACCGTAATCGAGTTTGCGGTTGCACGTTGTTGTAAAACGACAAAAAGGAATTTTAAATAGCATCTTTTTACGAAGGAACTGAGAATGATTTTATATGACCAGTACGTGTGTAAGAACAGCTTTATACGCAACGCTGTGTGCAGAAGATATCTTGCACCGACGTTCTCCGGTTTGTGAAAATGTCAGATTTTAAAGAAATACGGTGTTTTACGTGAAAGGTCGATATTATCATTACCGAAATTTGATTTATGTAATTAGAACGTTTATATTGTACATAAACAAACATGTTTTTAAATGGTTACACTCGGGGGACGCTGTCCTAAACGATGCACAACCCAGTTGAAAGTATGATGTTTATAATCATTGATAAAAGCATCTTGCGAAAGCAACGCCGCATCGGTTATATGATTTAGGGAGAAAAGGATTATCCGGTCTGTAAATCTAACGTTAATCAGTAAATAAACGATACGGTTTCGAATTTCGGTTCGACGAACCGATCGGTCAATTCCTTTCCTGCCTACGTTCGCATTGGTAATCTTTTGCAAGCGACAATTCAATACTTAGTGATTCGAGAGATAATCAAAACAGATGCATGTGTTTTATTTGTGTCGATGCATGCGAATGATAATGACGTTTTTCAGCTGTATGTTAAATGTACGATGAATACCGTGTCTGATAAAGAAAAATGTAGATAGTTCGAGATATTTGTTAACGTAGACTCTGAACACAAGGGTTCTTTCAGACGAGCATCGCGCGAACTAGTACATTTGTCCCTTTTCTCGCACTATATTCACTTTAGCCACTCGCTCGTACCCTTTTTCAAACCTCTACATTACGTCCAAGAATCCGACCAAGAGCTTCCGGACAAATTTACTCCGAGATTATAGTATTATAAATGGCTGAACGAACTAAAGTGCGAAAAAGAAAGAATTACATCGCTCGCGAGACGTCGTCTGAAAGAAGTCGGATTTGCGGGACTACCGATTTTATTCAAACCATTTCTGATAATTCCAGAGGAAAAAAAAAACAGTATTTAACATATAATTCTTGGATTTCTATACAGGGTGTCCGGCTACCCCTGGGAAAAATTTAATGGGAGATTCTAGAGGCCAAAATAAGACGAAAATCAAGAATAATAATTTGTTGATGGAGGCTTTGTTAAAAAGTTATTAACGTTTAAAGTTCCAATCGTATTGAATTTTTTTCTCGAAAATGCGCAAGATTTCGAGGGTATGTCTAATGACTAAAAATCATTGCAATTGACCCCCGCAACCGAAAATAATTTTTCAAGAACGATTTGAAATTTTTTAATTTAATTTTTTAATAATTTTTTAACGAAGCCTCAGTCAAGAAATTGATATTCTTATTTTGGTCTCTAAAATCTCCCCTTAAAATTATTACCAGGTGTGGCTGAACATACTGTATATGTAATTTCTTAAAACAATTGCAAAGGCTGTGACAGTGATGGCAAATGATAGATTTCACAAGGTGAATTTCATTTGCAAAATGATAAGTTCAATCTGTGAAAGGGTGAGTTTAATTTGCAAAACCTGTATAGAAATCCAAAAATTAAATGTTAAATATCTTTGTAAGTAACGAACATTAGTAAAAAAAAAATTTGAATAAAATCAGCGACACCGCAGATGCGAACTGTCCTTGCAATTGACAAACGTTTTGTAAACCTATCCATATGTCCGGATGTTTCGATAATGTCCTCATTATAACCGAAGGTGCTCGTAAATTTTAGAACTCAGCCTTGAAACATCTGGACAACTTGAAGTTTCCTTTCGTTAACGTCCAAGAAAAGTTTTCGCTCAAATACGTTCATCTAGGATACTATAATTTCATTCGATGTATATAAATCCTTTCCTCATAGCATCAGTACGTTTTTCAAATAGCTTTTTATGCTTTTAATCGCAGGAAGCAGGGTGAAATTTTTTAACCTCGGATTTTAGTAATACGAAAAAATATTAGTTGCAACCGTGAAACGCCACGAATTTCAAATTGTAAAAGAATCGTATTTAATCGATAAGTTTAAACTAATTCTTCCCACGTGATATTGATACACTTTTTAAAGATAATACGGTCCATGTATTTCCATTTAACGAATTCTACGAGAATAACAGGAGAATCTTTTTTTATTAAACAATTTACCAAGCTACATCGTATTCTTGTTTCCGACGTTTTAATTTATAAATTGTACGTTTGGTAAACTGACCTCCCCCACCCCGATCGTAATAAACTACGACTTTATTTTTCTATAAAATGTATTATTGACGCGACCAGCTCTCGTTTATTTCCATGTAAATACTTTTGTACATACATTTTTTAAATATTAGAAATAATGACCAATGTAATTATTTAACAATTTGAATAAAGTATTTATTACCACCTGCTCAAGATACAAATACAATCGATACACCATGGAGGAGTACCTTGTAGCGCGTAGTTTATTTTCTCTTAATTCGTTTAATCCCTCGTGCTGATAAATATTTTGTTCAATAGAAACGATCGTGTTAAAAGATAAGGTCGATATGATTCGAAAATATGTATTTTCTTCGATCTAATCGAACGAGCTCCCACGGTACAGAATGCTCCTACGTAGCAACACTAGCAATTAAGGATATTTTTAGATAAACAGAAAAGAAACTGCATAGTGCGAGGGAAATTTTTTCGTCGTTACGTGCCATTCAATAATCGTGTACATGCGTGTATCCAACACAAGATCGCACGATTAGTCTACGCGAATTAGAATTGTTTCTTAACTCCGTAGCAAATGACGGCGAAGATGATTTCACATGCGTAGTGGCCTCGTTTTTCACTGGAAAGTACAGTTTATTTATCTGGACGTGACTACTCGCGTATAATTACGTATAAGCCGTGACGAACGGTAACGGCTATATTCATTCAAGACCTGCCTAACGCTTTATCGATTTACGCGAAGTTTTAGAGCTTCGCGTAGTGAACTTGGTTCATTTCGAAGAGCAACATAAAGATCGATGCGTATACCTAGCCTTTTTCAAGAGAAATAATTTTTCGACGGTAACTGTACTACCATGAGTCATCCCGTGAATCGAACGTCCCACTAGTGATACCTTTGACAGTAGTGCGATAACGGGGCAGATAACGATTGTTTGCCATTTTTGACATTCGAATTGTCATCAGGTTTCGCATTACTGTGACGCTTACGCTCGAATTTTGGATTTCACGCGACGAGAAAGCGAACAGTTAACTACGATCTCAATTACGGGACGTTTTATTCTCAGGTTCAACGTGTCGAGGAATTGTCAAAAACTAACTGAAGTGACTTTTATCACGAATGGATAACTCGATGCATTAACCAGCGAATAAATAACCTCTACGCAGGGGTTACTATCTTTTTTTGTACGTTGAGGAATATTTCGTTAGTTATAACCTAGCCTAAATAAAGAACAAGTCAATATGGATATCGGGTTTTCATCGTACCACAATGGTGGTCCTGCGAGGGAACAAGACTTTGGTAGACTGTCTCAAACAATTGGCACGTCAATTTTGAAGATATCTCAAAATGGTAAGTACTTAGATTCCACCGGTGTCGAAGAATGCAGGTTATACATTTCGAGTTACATTCAACAGTATCTTCGATGCAAAAGATGGTCAACCAATTGGGGAGTTCTACGGATTCTCAGGAACTTCGAAATCAGTTGTAAGTATGGAAGTATGAGTATTCGGTTTGAATGGTTGCTTCATATAATAAACTTTTCAGGCATCAAATACAGCATTACACACAGCAGCTGGCGAAAGATACGAGTGTACATCTTCGAGACTTGGCTGTATTGTCTAACAATTCAGGCTCAACCAGCCCTGGAGAACAAAGGCAGCGTAAGATGCAAAGAGAACGTCTGCAAGATGAATTTACAAGTGCATTGAACTCATTTCAAGTAAACAGACACACTATCTTCGTTATGTGATAATACGCATACCTGTTTAGATAAATTCGTCTGTATATTATATTAGGCAGTGCAAAAGCTTGCAGCTTCCAAGGAGAAGGAAATGGTCAGAAAAGCCAAGGCAAATGTCGGTATTGCGCCATATGGGGAAAAGAAACAAGAAACATTGATAGAATTGCAAGATAGTAGAACTCAGAAACAAATACAGCAGCAACAAATGAAAGAAGAACAAAATTTGCGAATGTTGGAGGAACAAGAAGCAAGCATAAGACAGTTGGAGGTAAATTTATTTAATCACTATCTATCACGATTGTTATGCATTTCAGTAAAGTATCTGTTATAAATCGTTGTTTTTGTAGAGTAATATCAGCGATATTAACCAAATCTTTAAAGAGCTCGGTACTTTAGTATATGATCAAGCGGTGGTCATTGATTCCATAGAAGCTTCTGTTGAAAGGACAGAAGTAACTGTCAGTGAAGGTACTGCACAACTCAGGCAAGCGAGTATCTATAAAAACAAATTGCGCAAGAAAAAAAGTACACTTGTTATTATTGGAGTTGTTATACTGTCTATATTAATTGGGATCATAGTTTGGCGGAGCTATTAAATCTATTCATACCGCCGATGATACAGACGTGCGAGTAGTGAGACGTTAAAGGTGTAGCTGCATCTTAATTGCAAGGCACCATAAGTTGGTATATTTCGATGAAACCCCCCTATTTTAATTACAAATTGCTTTATGAGTATCTGGGAAGCATAGTACTATCAAAGAGAATGAATGCAAAGAAACTTGCATCGTTCTGTATCTTGCTGATAACATTCTTGTAATTGTGATAATAAATGGTGCAAGATCTATTTTGCAAGTAAGGTGTACAATGGCAAGCCTTAGATTGCCCTGTCCATTTGTAACTTTCATTACTCATTGCATAATACTGATGCATAAAGACTCGTATAAAAGTATATATACATATGCATAGGTCTATCAGTGGTGTAGTCGTGATTAATATCCAATATGATTTTATGAAATATACTCGGAGAGTATTGAGATTCATTTTAAACATTGCTAATATGCACTGTAAAATGCGAACCTTATGTGAAATGTATGAGTCAGTATGGATGGATATGTTGATATAATCATTGTATAGTACGTAAACGCGTTTTGAACGTCCTTCAAAGTCTTATTGATAATAACGAGGTGATCAATTAAAGATACGTGAAACAACAAAAGAATATGAATGAAAGATCGATGTAAGTTAATGTATTATATTTAAGAATGTTGATTTATTTTAATCAAAATGTAATAAACTATATAATGCAAATTACATTATACCAAATTTGAACAAAATAACTACAATTAATATTCAATCCGAACATTTTTTTCATCCATTTAGCGGGAAGTTAATTTTTATCTTTTTTATTCATTTCAATTGAACACATTTTCAAGAATTTCTCTGAATATTTCTTATTTTATATCATTTAAACGTGCGCGCCATATCGTTTCATATCGAAACGCGTTGCGATTTATCGATTAGATGGCGGGTATTCGCGGGACATGCCACTTTATCGGTTACCTGCAGTTACCTTTATATTGTTTGACAGTTTGGATCGATTTGGTACTGTGCTCGGTGACGATGGAGTTGCATTAATTGTTTCGTTTCTAAATACCTAGAAAATTAATCAGATCGGAATAAAAGGAGAGAAACACCTACTGAATGAGACGTCTAACAATATAATGTTGAAACACATTTCCCTCGTAACGGCGATCATATTGATATCCTTGTCGCAATCTGAGGTTAGATTATCTGCTTACCAGTAAACGAAACCTAATTGCTACGATATATTATCCACGCAAATGATTTCAGGCACAATATGACGACAAACGATGCAAATGCATTTGTCCTGGACTTTCCTCCGTGATAAATACGACGCAATCGTCGCTGGACCGACAAACGTACATCATAAATGTTCCGCCTTCTCAATGGTAAACGGAATTCCTCTTATTTAATTATAGAACTTAATCGCCTACGTCCGACACATGCGGGACAAATCCATCACAGCGTATGCTTCATTTACATTTTAATTTACAGTAACTGCGAAGGTGTTGTGTTGTCCAGGGTGGGAGATCAAATAAAAGGCAAGGAAGAAATTTTTTGCTCGCGATGTGACTGCAAATATGAAAATAGAAATACCACTATTATCAAAGTAAGTTTTTCATGTCTCTTACGGGGAAACATTGAAACTTGTCCGCCTCGGAATTTTATGAAATGCAAAGTTTGATACAATTCCAAGAGGGATAAATTTTCACGTTCCTTTGGTAGCGGGAAATATTCAGAAGTAACTACTTCATCTTTGCAGATAGTGGTGATACTTGTTATTTGGGTTATATCCCTTTTAGTAATTTATATGTTATTCTTAATATGCTTGGATCCATTATTGAATAAAAGAATCCATAAAGCTTCCGCGAATATTGGCTATCAAGAACATAATAATGAAGAGGTATGTTGATATACCGTCTATACGAAACATATTTAAGAAATTAACATGTTTGCTACTGCCATTTGGTTGGAAAACTATCTGCAAAACATGCTTCTATGTACAAACGAAATATATTTAATAGATCAACTAAATATATCAAATAGACAACCGTCATCGCGTCAGAAATATGTGACGCGTGGTAGCGAACGTGTTAAATCAAAAATATGTTTAAAAAATTAAATGATTGACGAACAGTTTTATGGTAGACTCGACGAGTATATATAATAATCATGTAAATTATGTTCAAATTGAATAGGATGATACATCCATTACACCTGGAACGTCTCATCCTATGCGCGAAAGAGGTAATGTTTTAAATCGTGTTGGTCACCAGCAAGACAAATGGAAACGTCAAGTTCGTGAGCAACGACGTAACATTTACGATCGTCATACCATGCTGAATTAAACTGTACAGATCTGTTTCTAGAAAGGATGAAGTATAATAACGATACAAGGGCCGTGGCGTTCGTTTGAAGGCATTTGCAGTATTGTATATATAATTTTTTCTCTCAGTTTCTTATATATAAATGTAGAAATTTAATTCTACCATATGCAACAAGTAAATAAAAATCAGTTTGCTCGCGAATGCCAGCAAATCAAGACACGGTCAATACGTTAACATTGCACTGAATATACATAGATATCTAATACTTTTAAGGTTCATCGGATCCAGTGTATAAAACAATAAAACATTGAAAACGTGTTATTTTTATCGGTAAATGTACATACATTCTTTTGCGAAGCATTTACTTAAGGAATAAATTTAAATATCTTACAACGTGTTTTATATTAGTTATGGCAGGAGCATAGATAGTTTTATTATTTTAGTAGTATTAGCGAGAAAGAAATACTTGTCTATGGTTATTGCGTAGAAAAATTAATATTTTAATATTTATTTCAATTTAATTTGACTGTATAAAGCAGTTTGATATGTAATTGAGGCGAAGAGTTAGTTGGATCGTGTAGGCGAGTCTTTTTTCGCTAGCAGTTCGTCAATTTTATGTTTCATTGTATCGTACAAAGTTAAAACTAATGCTCCGCCGGTTCCTCTAAGAACATTTGATAGTGACCCTCTAAAAAAAGCTCCAATTCCTTCTGTTTTGGCTGTTTTAACCCAACAGTCCAATGTATTTTTATACATTATCTCTTTTTTACTGAGCCCCGATTGCATCATCATACGTCTTCTAACAGTATCAAAAGGATACGATATGATTCCAGCAACTGTTGTTACTACCTACGAATATTACGCGCGAAAATTACGCAATTAAATTGATACTGTTAATAACTCGTATGACTTGCCTGCGCGATTAGAAATGTAATATATAATGGAGTATTCTTTGGATCGGGTAGCATGCTTTTCGAAGTGTCGTAAAGACCAAAATACGCCGCTCTGTAAATGATGATCCCTTGAACGCTAACGTTAAAACCCCGGTATAAGCCAAAGAAGCCGTCGGTCTTGAAAATTTTTACTAAACAATCACCCAGACCTTTAAATTCTCTTTTATCTGCTTTTCCAATATCCGCGGCTAATCTGCAAAGTGAACTAATTATTATATCGTTCAAAGTAAAGAATAGACGTACAGAATACCTTGTACGAGCAAAATCAAGCGGATAAACAAATAACAAAGACGTTGCTCCGGCAGCCCCACCGGATGCTAAATTGCCAGCAAACTGTTTCCAAAATGCATCTTTCGGTACACCTTCCAAGAACAAAATCTTGAATTTGTCTTTAAATGCAAAGTTCAGTGCTTGAGTTGGAAAGTATCGAATAACGTTAGCTAGATTGCCTCTCCAGAAACTGATGAAACCAGTTTCTTTTGGTATACGTATAAATGCATCCATCATACCTAATAAAATGAAAGTTTTATCAACACTAATAAATATTATATTGGTTTATAATTGAGGTGTACCCTTATACCGCTGTTCCGGTCGTATTTGTTTCGAAGTAGCTTGTACTTGAAGCAATAGCTTCACTCTTTCTAACGGTGCAACTGCAGTTTTTGAAACGGCTGCAGATATCCCGCCGGCTAAAAAATCTACTAAGAATGATTTGTTTGCATCCATATTACTAATAAATTTTTATATTCTATTTTTATATTTGTATATACAAATAGTGTCGTATCAAATTGCAAATCATAATGTAAATTTAATTTTACGATTAGATCTTAATTTTTTCATAGAATACATTCAATCACGTTGGAATTACGAACAAAATTTGTGTAAATAAACAGTAACCCTTGTTCGACGAGAGCCCCCTTACGACAGTTTAGTTTGTAAACTCTATTGTTTTTTTATTTTTGTTTCCTTATGACAACAGGGTGGGTAAATTAATATAAAACGATTTTAATTTTAGTGTTTAATAGCTTTACATAAAATCAAATCTTTCTCATCAATTTAAGGCGTCAAATTGGTCATACAAATTTTGTCGTCAAAGCTCTCGAACATGTCTCGAGAACGAATAATTCTTTTTCCGTACAAAGAGTTAGATCACAGTAAATTCTAGCTAAAATCGACGCAAAATATATTAATGCATCTTTAAATGTAGGAAGTATAACTAAATGTGAAGATGTTTAAACTTCAGGGACTAGACATAATTACTTAACATCAAACCACATTGAACGAGTGTTAGATATTAGCACTTTCGTTTCTAAAACGCTCATACCCGTTAATTATATATCAATATAATTGGAAGGTACATATAGCATATTTGGAGGAATGTTTCGGCACATAGTGGCAAAGTTATATACGCATGGACAAAACTGGACCACCTTTGGTCAATACGAGATTCAAAAAGATATATTTCCATATATTGTTGCTCTCTTCTCTTCTAAGTGCATAAAATACTGATCGAAAAAAAGCTAATAATAGAAAATAAAACCTCATCGATTTCAACTTATACGTTAACGTAATTATAACAATAGAGTATTATAATTATTATATGATTTGGTTAAATGAAACATACATTCACTGCCCCTGTAACATAAGTATTTACAACTACTGCAGAAAATAAAATTACGGAATATGAAACTTGTGCGAATATATTCACAATCTATAATCTATTTTCGAAAATGCACACCAATTTCAATTTACTTATCGTTAAAATATTCATTCAAAATTGGTACTAATTAAAATTCATTTGTATTACATGTAAGTAATTGGCAGTGAAAGTAGTGAATCCGTTGTTCAACGAAAAAACTTATAAATTGACTCTAACATGCAATAGCATATTTTAAATAAATGTATATATCAAAGATTCGTCAAATACATCGTACAAGTACGGATGTAGCCGGGAAGTATTCGAAATTTTCATATACCGTGTTTATGCAGCATGAATAGACTGTAAAAAGAATTTACAGTTAGACTTTCTTGTATCGATATACATATTTTAAACGTTAATGACCATAAGACAAACGTACCTGTGCAATATCGATGCCAGTTAAAGTCTTAACCATATCTGGTACAAGTGTGACAATGCTAAGAACTTCCCCGGTTAATTTCTCTGCTCCGATAGTAGCGCTTCCATTAGAAACCATTGTTATTTTCTTTGCTTGCGACAAAGGTGCTGCGACTTCAGCAGCGACCTATCAAATAAAACATATAAAAAGTACTTATGTTGTATAACGATAAAAATGAAAAATTGAATAATTACCTTTGGAAGAGTATCAAGTATCATATCTATCATAGCAGCACTCTTGTATTCTTTCCATGCAGCAGCTTTCTTTGCCATTTGCTCCGCTTCTGCTTTAGCCTTTGCATCGATAGCAAAAGCTTCTGCATCGCCGCGAATTTTTATGGCCTTCGCTTCGGCTTCAGCCTCCATTACTAAACGCAATTTATTTGCCTCTGCCATTTTTTCCAGCCTATAGAAGCATAAAAGTTCATCGATATACAACATTTTGTAACTTTTAAAAGTTCGTATAACTTACCTGTATTTTTCTGCATCGGCTGGTCGTCGTACGGTCGCATCCAATTCCTTTTCGCGTCTCAACATTTCCTGCTCTTGCACCGCGATTTCTTGTCCACGTTCTATCACCTTTACTTGCATCTGTTCCTCCATAATTCTTTGTTTAGTTTTAGCGGCTTGTAATTCGTACGCCATCTCTGCTTCCGCTTTCTACAAGTAACATAGAGCATGCAACCAAAGTTGATTAGCATATCGTTTTGGCACGATCAAAGAGAAAAAAATAAAAAGAACGCACTTTAGTTTGCACTTCGACATCGTAAGCGGCCTTTTTCAATTCGAAATCTCGTTGGGCTTTAGCAATCTCGGTGTTGTTTTGGAAACAAGCAGCCATTCGTTGCTCCTCGGCTATGGCTTCGCGAATCTGGGCGTCTTTGCGAGCCTCCGCTTCTCCCATCCTCGCGTCGCGTTTCACTTCAGCGGTTCGCGCCATTCCAAGGGCTTTCAGATATCCCTATAAATAATCAAGAAATATTCAACTCGATAAAATAGCTAGCGATCAACACTATGTTATCAATATGAATTTTGAATAATAACACTGATTTCAGCATTTAGTCTTTAGTCAGCCGGAATTACACAAAGGCGGCACACAATAAAAAATATCATATCACATATATTTAAATGACACAGGTCTGCAATGTGTATAGAAGAATTGTGCTACCATTAAAGCAAGCACTTGAGATTCGCTCTAAGTCCCTCGTTAATTAAACGTTAACACTTTTCGCTAACATTGGCCGAATAGCAGTGCATTGGCATTATATGTAGTGATGAAACAAAATTTGAACGTACCTTTGCCCCCTGCAAGTAGCAAAACAAAAATGTATTCAATATTTACAATGTAAAAGATTGGACTACATTAACCGATATTAATTAAAATTACTTATAAATATCGCACAACCAGTTAAAGGGGGACTTTTAGTGGCGTACAAACTATCAGTACATTCGCATTAAAAATAAGTCGATTAAGACATGTTTATACTCTAGTACTTGAATATTTTGTAACTTTCCGCGTAAAACGCTTCCTCGATCGTTGAACGTAAGATAAATATTTCTTGATGGGAAAAGGATTAACTTACTTCCTCGTCTCGGATATCTTTTAATGTATAGGACACAACGGTAATGCCCATGTTGACTAGATCGCTGCTTGCTACTTCGAAAACCTCCTTGCTGAATTTTTTGCGATCCTTGTATATTTCCTGCAACACACAAGCGAAGTAGGTCGAAATTAGCTCTGAGAACATCGGGAGTCGCGACATTTTTAGAAATCCCGAACATTGTTAGGATTCCGTCCCAATTGGGGGACCCTTAATTAGACAGCAATGATTCATTCATTGTTTATTATACCTCCACAGTCATGCTTCCCATTATTGCTCGTTGGTGTCCCTCTAGTGTAACAAGTGCAATATTATGAATCTCTTCTTCCGATTTCCCAAGAAACTGTTCACATGCGGTCGAAAGCATTTCTTCGTTTTGTCCTTGTATCTTCACCTTTGAACACATAGATAGATATTTTTTAAGCAAATTGCTATTAAATTACTTTTACTCTGGGCAATAATATATACATGTACAAGTTGATTTTATAGATTACCTGTGCTATTCCTGTCACAGATATTGGAACTCCTTGACACGTATATACAGTTGGACTTTCTACTTGTAAAGTCATAGTGTTCAATGAAATTCTGAAAAGATGCATTCTTTGATAAATGTAAACAAAACTACACATTTTACTATCGACGATGATTATATTTCGCGTGAACCGTTTATTCATAAAATATTGTTAAATAAATATTTTAGTGTATTTTTTAATGTTTAATGTGGTATACTTACTTTTGCACTTGCTGAACAATAGGCCATACAAATACCCGGCCGCCGGGTACCAAAAGTGGTTTGCTGTAGCAGCATCCTTAAAGAGACGAGTCGAGAGTAAGTCGGAAATCATCGAGGAAAAACTGAACGCAATAGTAAGTTATAGTACACGATCTCGTATAGGCGGCTTGAATTTACGTTTGAGGCATACTTGAAACAAGTAAACAGATAATTAAAACATGAAACAATGATGTTGGACGGCGATAGCGCGAAACAAATTGGTACAATTAACGATACGAAACGTAACTAACTATTCGACACTTATGTGATCTAAATATTTATCGCTTAATTGACAGGACACCCCTCCCATGTTGACTTACTGAAAGCGTGTAAAAGGCGAATAAATAGTGGAAATTGATGTGTGTAATTACCTGAGACTACAAGGGCCTCGTTCGGACCGCAGGTAACAAATCCAAAACTCATGACGGCGAATGTAAAGAAACACAACAATAGCTGTGAGTTTAAAGGGATTGAATTACAGCCTAATTCCACTACAGTCAATTGACGTCGTTATGATGTCGTCATTCTTCGTGATCGTATCGAAACTTATGCCGAGTTTACAATAAGCAGAAACTCGTGCTCATGCTAATAACATAGTCTTCCCAATAATTCATACGAGTTTGTTATAAAGTATTTACATGCTATTAAAAATTGCTATGAACCTTAGCGAGTCGTAACTTATCTTTTTCAAGAGATGAGATATTTAGAAATGAGATTCTTTCCCGCTGGTCCAGGACAGAGATTGAAATATTTTCGAAAATAACTGTTTCAAATTGTTATACAGGGTGTTCGACCAACCCTGAGAAAAATTTTAATGGGAGATTTTAGAGGCCAAGACGAAAATCAAGAATATCAATTTCTTGACTGAAGCTTCGTTAGAGTTATTAAAAAATTAAATTAAAAACTTTCAAATCATTCTGAAAAAATTATATTTAGTTGCAGGGGTCGATTACAATAATTTTTAGTCATTAGACATACCCTCGAAATCCTACCCACTTTCGAGAAAAAAATTCGAGGTGTGAAATTTACAAATGTTTATCGGATAAAATTTATTTAACATTTTATACACATGTATGTATAAATAAGGTATATTAAAAAGAGATATATAATTGTCGAGTATCTATTATACAAATAATTTTAAAATCGTCTAAACTGTTTCTTGAATCTTTCATAGTGATAATCGTCGGTTGCTTTTTCACCATTATCTTTCCGTTTCCCTTTGAAATCATCCCTAGGCGCCGCTATTTTCTTTTTATCGTCAGAATCTTGCTTTGATTTTTGGAAATCTGCATCTTCTATATTAACTGAAGATAACAGTAATGTTTTTATTTCGATTTTAATTATTTTAACGAACAGATGACCATAAAAAAAAAATTACATCTATTATGTTGTACAAAATTCACAGCCATATTGGTTGGCACAAATTGTGAAGGGCCATCTTTCTTCCTGTGCCTATCCCAAAGTAATTTCAACTTTGCTTCTTCTGTAGCCTCAATATTCCGAATTTTTGCTCTAAATAAAAAAAGAATTTTCTTATATTTGTAACTTACTAGGATAATGAAAAACAAAGAAGCACATACTCTATCCCAAGATCTACTTCTGGAATACCAGATAACATTTGATTAGAGAGCATCTCTTCGCTTCTATGTGCAGAGCTTTGTCTTAAATGTTCAGGTACTGCTTGCAATGCTGCTTCTTCCGGCGAACAATAGGACCCTTTTTCATTGTTCGATCCATTCTCTGTTTTCTCATCATTTTTACTCTTCCTCTTGGACAGTTCTTCTTCTATGTACTTTACCCTACAAACAAACTTACAATTATTCCACATTTCATTAAACTTCCTAAAAATTGTAACATGAATCTATACATTTCTTCATCTTCATCCCTTTTGTTAGTTTCTGCATTGAATTGTGTACCAATTCCTGTTTCATAAGCATCATTTTGTTTCAATTTTGGGTTCTTCAATGCAGCCATATTTACCATTCCTCCAGTTTTTACATTGAAAGGATCTGACTGAAAGAAACAAGGTTTCTCTAGTACAATAATATAATTATTTGTATTAGAAAGTAATAATTTATATCGTTTGAAAAACTTACTGTCATTACATCAGGTGTTTCATTCTCCCCGAAAGCCAATCCAACAATGTTTATACCCTTTGGACGTTCTCTAAGCTTCTGTATAGTTTTCATTTCTTCAACTTTTTCTCTAAATAATGTCTCTACAATTAATATCTCTTAACGGAACAATTGTTTACGTTTATCTGTCCATTTACCTGACAGAAGCTTCTTCGTTCTCGTCATCTTCGTCCGACGAAACTTGTCGTTTTCTTAAAGGTTTTCTCGATTTTTTCTTAAACTCAATTTTGATTGTACCTTCCTCCGTACTAGTCATCTGTTCCGAAGTATGTTATTTACATTAGTTTTATTAACCTCTTACGAGCGACTTCGTATTGTGAATATAAGACAAAATTTACCTTATCTTTGTACAATACTTTTTACAATGTATATTAACGCTAATGACATTGACAAATTAAATAATTGTAGTTCAACGCTAATCGCAATATGCGTCTCGAACGCTTCACGAAAGTTTACAATACACGCAACGCGTATAGTTAGTTTTGATCAGTAAATCCATCGCTCTGTTTATTTATATTCCATGGACTATAAATTTATTATAGCTAGGATCATTTTAATACGTATCTACGCGTGCATGTAGCGACACGTGGAAACGTCTCGTTTCTTTCGTGTTAAATTTCAACAGTACAAACCGATCAAACGTTGCACTTTATCTATGGCGTTCCACACAGTGATGGACTTTCGTGGGATCAGTCCTCACTGCCCTATACACTTAACTAGAATTTAGGGTACCGTTGGATCCCAGTATGGAACAAAATTTGAGGAAGTTACAGGGAAAGAGACAAGTTTTTATGAAAGAAAACAGCATAAATGTACAATAAAAAGTGTACAGTCGATTTATTACATGAATACCAACAATTGTTGCTAGGGTAAGGAAAACTGCAGAAAACCTTACCAGTATTCGAACAAAGGTATTGCACGTAAAAATGAACGTGAAACACACAAATACATAAAATATATAAAATTATATACTGGAAACATATGCTTTATCAATATTAACTGAGTACATTTAAAATAAATAAAATGTTGGAATTCCCAACAGGCCCCGTACATGCATCTTCTCTTGCGTTTAAGATGCATCTGTGGTAGCAGACGATATGTAGCTGTGACGTCGCTTACGCATGCGCAGAAAGGAATTCCGCGAGGGAAAAATCCCACGAAAGTCCATCAGTCGTTCCACGTGAGGATGCACGTGTACACTTGTTGATGTCAGATTGAATTGTTGTGTAAAATTTGTTCTACAAATGACAGACCAACTTAATTGACTAGATTTCAACACTTCTTATAAACCATGAAGAACAAACCACTTCGTCATAAAGAGTCGAACACCTTTCAGGTACGAAATATAGTTACACGGTTGTCATAACGCGAAGTGTTTTTAAAATGTTTTTCCCTTTTGTAGTTCAAGTCATTTTCTGAACGAGTAAATGACATCGACGTTGATGTATTTCACCGTGTCGCGCATCGAAATGAGGAGAACGACGAAGAAGTGGAAACGTACTTCCACCAGACTCTTCAAAAATGGAATTTCCTTAACCTCACAGAGGGTTACTGCAGCTTTAAAAAGAAAGTTCGCGATATCGTTACTCTTCCACAATTGATTAATCAGAAGCAATTTGTGATCGACACGTTGATAGAATATTTGGAGAAGAAGGATGTCCTGTTTCTGCAACCAATTTTGGAGTGAGTGTTTATATTTTGATTTTCATAAACCGTAAACGTGTTAAGATCATCAACCCAAGATGATACAGTAAAATATCTAGTTATTAGATATTCTTACGAAAATTTTTTATTGTAGATTAGTAGTTGCAGTGTCGAAAGATCTACAGAAGGATTTTTATGAATATTTCCCTCGTTTTTTATCTGTTATCTTTGATTTATTACAAACGAAAGATACAGATCAATTAGAATACACATTTACATCATTGGCTTATTTATTTAAGTTCTTATGGCGGTATTTGGTTAAAAATGTTAAAACCGTATTCGACCTGCTGTTACCATTGTTGGGAGACACACAGCCAGTGTATATAAATAATTTTGCAGCCGAAAGTTTTGCTTTTGTAGTACGAAAAGTTAAAGACAAAGATTCTTTCTTAAAGACACTATTGCTTATCCTGAAAGATAATTCCAACGGAGTTCCAGGATGCGGCAAATTATTATTTGAAGTAATATCTGGTGTACCGGGGCAATTTCATTCGTGCGCGGAGCAAATGCTCATGTCGTATTTCAGCGTATTGAACGACGAGTCTGTCGATCAGGATTTAGCATTTAAATTAACGAAAGAAATTATTAACTGTTTGGTAGAAAATATACATCCACAGAAGTGTAAAGTGTTCTGGTCTGTGCTGTTAAATGTTATGGATTCGTTTATCGGAAAAACGAAAAAGTTCCAACCAACTGCCGGAAGAGAGAAAAGCTTGATTCTTCTAATGCAATTGTTATCCATAGTAATTAATTACAAAAATGGAAAATTGGTCGTGGACCCTGTGCCTCTGATCAAGAAGTTGGCACAAACTCTAGATAGTTTCGAAAACGATAGCGATGTACTACGAGAAATTATAAATGTAGTAGTTGCTATTCTTTTAGCAACCAACGTTAAATTAATGCAAGAGACATCCAGCCAAATATTAATTAAAGTTATGGCCGTGAAAGACGTTAAGCTATTATACGGTGCTGTGGAAAGTCTGATGCATTATTCAGCATTTGAAACTTTGATACTATCCCATATATTACGACACAATATTACTAACGACTTCAACAACGACAGTTTACAATTGTTTACCAAAATAATTAAAGAAAAAGCACCACTGTGTATTAACGGCGTCAATTTAAGTAAATGGAAGAAGTATGTTTTAGATATACGAGGCATCAAACCTGATAGTATCAACTTCATCCTGAAGGAATTGAAAACTTTATCAGGTAATAATATATCGACAGATGCATTAAAAGTATTAATCATTTTACCGCATTTGAGACCTCTGCCCGAAGAATCCAAAGATATTTTAAAAGAGGGAATATCGTCCTTATATAAGCAGATATTGGACAGTGATAATACAGAAAATAACGAAGCTAAACTATGTTTTACATTCTTATTAGCTTTAGAATCGGCAATTCACATTTTAGAACCGGAAATTTTGCACGAGTTCATGAAGACGCGTGACATACAAATATTGGATCTGGTGACTAAATACCCTGACAATAAATTGATTTTGAACGCAGTAGATTTGTGCATAACATACTTTAGTACATCGCAGCTGCGGGAAATGTACATAAATCAAATCGTATTCGACAATTTAAACAACGTAATTGCTCGGAAATTGAGCTCGCCTTTCGGCGAAGTTCGTTTAATCGTAACTCATTTGTATTCGTTGTATTCTGACGTTAAAGAAATTACGTCGTTTGTCCCGAATACTGGAAAAAATACTATGGAAGTTATGTACTTGGCAGAATGTGAACCCATAACGGTACACAATTACCGCGACAGATTATTGCACTTGCAGAGTTTAGTATTTGAAAGTAACGCCGTGTCTTGTTTACATCCCAAGTACAACGAGCTTCCACTGCGGTATTTGTTAGGGAATTTGTATATAAACTTTTCTATACTATGGGAGCCTGTTAGTAAGATCATAGCTACCTACGCTGTTAAAGAATGCGAACAGTTTTGGCCAACATTTTTAACAGAATTAAAATGTAATTACCAAGGGACCATGGATCATGCTCCATCGTACGATTGCGATGTTATCTCCAATATAGAAGTAACGATGCAGAAGAGCAACGACAACCCAGATTATGAAAACAACAAAATCCTCTTGTGGAAGTGTATGGCACATTTTCCACAATTCTGCGAAGCAAAGAACAGGGACATAACCGGACTGTTTATCGATCATGTGAACGATAATTTCTTCAAGTCAAACTCCGAAGATGCTAATTATTGTAGTATTATGAAGACTCAAGAACTGAATACTTCCGACAATAAATTGGAAATTGACGAGGATCACGATAGCAATAACGAGTCCGAAGAGGACGAAATGGATGAAAAAGAAGAGGAAGAAGCGACGATTCCTGCAAATAGAAAACGTAAACAAACAGATGCAGAATTTAAAGAAATGTTTGCGGCGAACAGGAGCTACAAAAGGAAACTCTTAATAGCGCAACTGGCGATATTTGAGAAAGTAACGAATCCAAGAACGTTGTACAGGGAGTCAGAGATGCAGAAGATTTACTTGGATCTATTGTCATCGAAGAACCCTGACATTCAAAGAGCTGCTTTAAATTGCCTTCTAGCTTACAAGCATAAATATCTGTCACCGTACAAAGATACTCTGTGTAATATAATTAGTGATAAAAATTTAAAAAACGAGCTCACGCGTTTCAAAGTCGACAACGAGAGCAACATGATACAGCTCGAACATCGAAACGAATTCATACCTATACTAATGAGAGTAATTTATGCAAAAATGGTTACAAAGACGGGGATGAGGACCGGTGGTAAAGTTGGAGGAACCGTGAAACGGAAAATGATATTACGTTTTTTGGCTGGCACGGAAGAAAACGAAATGATCGTGTTTACGAAAATGGCATTCAAACCTTTCAATAAGTACATGTCGCTCGAA